>NC_141921.1:7227857-7830178 GCF_057802395.1 Ceratotherium simum simum
AGATCCATATTATGAGTGAAAAAAACAAGGCACTAAGAGAAAGAAGATACTTATAACACATGTAACTGACAAAAGAAAGGCAGAAAACCTCTATATTTCTATTGAGTTTTTCAATGAGCAAAAGAAAAAAAATCATCGTATGTATGGCCAATAAGCATGTGAAAATATGTTCAACTTTGTTAGAAACAAGGAAATGAAAATTAAAACCAAAAGATACTATTTCCCACCTATCAGACTGACAACAATTAGAAAGTCTGATAATGCCAAGTGTTAGTGAGATTGTGGAGCAACAGGAACCCTCATTTAATGCTCGCTGTAGTGTAAATTAGTATGACTTTGGAAAATAATTTGGTATTAGCTATTAAAGTTTAACTTGCACAATCCTATTACCCAGAAATTGCACATATATATGCACTCTTGCATTTGTCCACCAAGAGATGTACTTAAGAATGTCCACCGCAGCATTGTTTGTAAAAACAAAAAGCAGGAAACAGTCCAAATGTCCATCAACTGTAGAATGGATAAATATATTGTAGTAGATTCATGCAATGGGAGATTATACAGAACCGAATATGAATGAACTACATCTACACACTTGAACTACTCTAATGAATAAACAAAAAACGCAAGTCACAGAAGAATACACACTGTTTGATTCCACTTATGTAAATTTAAACAGGCAAAACTAAGCAATGTATTTTGGCCGGATATCTTCAGTTTGTCCTTCCAGATTCACTCTCCACACTTCTGTTCCAGGAGGCTGAGCTATGTCGACACACAATAACCAATAATCATTCTATAGATAAGAGAGATAAGGTGAGTTTTACTTGAGCCAGTGTGAGGATTATAACCTGGGAAGGCAATTTCCACAAAAGAAGAAAGACTTCCGGAGAAGCACGGTTTTCAGTACAGTCTGATACCTTTTTAAAACAAAGAACATACACTAAACACACACAAGATACACATTCATCAAAGTTTCAAAGAGGTATTTAGTTGCAAATTAGCAGGTCAACATGACCCTGATGTTGGGAAAGGGACTAATAAGGGAGTTACCTATAGGGTGTTACCCAAACTGGTTGGGGGGGCAAGTATGCATTCTTATCTTAAAAGAGTGCATTCTTTATTTTAATGGTTTAAAGCACATGTACAATGTATGTTTGGTAGGCCATAAATCAGGCTTCTTTAGTTAAAACCGAGTCAGTTTTGAACCAGAATAGTTAACCCATATACCTCAACCATATACCTCAATATGTGAAAATCTCTTGTCAGCTGCATGAACTGAGTCAAAGGGCTCTTTTGACTTCTGGCTTTTGGTTAGGTTTGGCTGATGGTCGGCACCAGCAGAAGATTGGGGAGCTAGAGGAGAGTGGGGTCAGGTATTTATTCTTTGGTACTTTCACTGCTGGTTGCTGTGGGCTGGTTGGATTCCCTCCACTGAAGGTCTCAGCTCCTATCAGGTGGCCCTCTCCACACAGCCCACTGTTTCTGACTTCCAGTAACCACTTTCTGCTTTCCCCTTCAAGCCTAGGGTGGAGAGCACTATTACTAGCCTCAAGACAATATCCTATTCTTGTGTTCTTACTATACCCTGCCTGCACCTTTGTAAATAGTTCCTTTAATAAATTCTTCTCAAATTATCCTAATTTGAGTGTGCCGTCTGTTTCCTGTCAGGACCCTGACTGACACAATATTGTTTAGGGATACACAGACGCTGTGGTAAAACTTATAAAGAAAAGCAAAGGAGTTATTAACACAAAATTCAGGACAGTAATTAGTTCTGTGGGGGAGGGAAACATGACACAAAAAAGCCACATGGGGACTCGTTATGTACTAGTAATATGCTATTTCTTAAGCTAGGCTGTTTGTAGATGTGTATTTGCTTTATGATTTTTCTCTAATATGGTCCCGTATGTTGTGGATGACCTTTTGTATGTATGATATATCTTACAATAAAAATTAAAATATAATAAACTCCCACTAGAATGACAGCTTGTGAGGGCAGAGATTTTTGTCTTATTTCTTTGCTAGAATGATGTTGACACATAGTAAGTACTAATAAATGTGTTGAACGATTGACTGAATGGATATCTAACTTTGGCAGATCCACCCCGTCCATGATATGGAGTCAAGGAATCTTCACTCAGACATTTTTTTTTGAACTCTAAATCCCATTGCAAAAGCCAGGAATAGCTTCCTTTATTCTGTCTTCCTTGTTACAAGCACCACAGACTCTGTCTCTCTCCCTCTCATCTTGGTTGTTACCACCACACACTCTGCATTTGGGGTACTCTGCCACCCCTCCACCCCATCCCTCTCTCAATTCAGCTGCAGAATTAGACACTCTCTCTTCTTTCTTCTTTCTTAGACAGCAAGCTCAAAGAATCATGTTGTTTAAAGGATTTTATTACCAACAATCTTGGGGCAATAGAAAAGGAATAAAAAAACCAAGAAGTATTTACAAAGATCTTGGTTGCCAGACTGTGGTTTGACTTTGTAGGAAATCAGGTTCGATTTTAGCCCTTCTCTTTTAACTAATCTTCCTTTGGGTTTGGTCATTACAACCTTTTTACTCAGTTGGGCTTTGAAGAAACAATGTTGGTGAAATGACAGTAAACAACTCTTTTTTTTTTTTTTTTGCTGAGGAAGATTTGCCCTGAGCTAACATCTGTTGCCAATCTTCCTCTTTTTGTATTTGAGCCACCGCCACAGCATAGCCATTGACAGATGATTGGTGTAGGTCCACGCCCAGGAAGAAAACCCGGGCTGCTGAAATGGAGCACACCAAACTTAACCACTAGGCCACAAGTTTGGGAAATGCTGCATATTATATTGTCCTCTTGAAGAATCAAAACAAATGTTAGCAAATTAAAGACACTGTGGATCAGTTTTACTTTGTTTAACCTTGTGGTTTCTCAAGTTTATTTGACCACTGAACAAGCTCTTTTCTGGACCTCCATTAATATTCTGCTGAAGTTCTACTGAACACACTTTGGGGAAATTCTACTGTCATTAGAAAGTAGAATAGGGTCTATTTTAGTCTGCTAGGGCTGCCATAACAAAATACAACAGATTAGGTGGCTTAAAGAACAGACATTTATTTTCTTACAGTTCTGGAAGCTGGAAGTCCAAGATCAAGGTGTTGGCAAGTGTAGTTTTCCCTGAGGCTTCTCTCCATGGCTTGCAAAGGGCCACCTTCTTGCTGTGTTCTCACATGGCCTCTTCTCTGTCACATGCATCCCTGGTGTCTCTCTCTCCTTATAGGGACACTACTCACATTGGATTAGAGCCCCACCCTTGTGACCTCATTTAACCTGAATTACCTCCTTAAAGGCCCGATCTCCAAATGTGGTGGCATTGAGAGTTAGGGTTTTAACATATGAATTTTGGGTGGACACAATTCAATCCATAGTAGTGTCACACCTTTATCCTTTCCCTTTCACCTCATCTTTACACAATTCATCACATAAGTAAAATCATACTCCACAGGCCTTAGTGTTTATCCCCTGGGGTAACAAAATCAAGAACTTGGATTGGCAGGCCATGATTCAATAATACACATATTGAGTACCTACTTGGTACAAAGTATTTTGCTAGGTATTGCAAGGGATACAAAGATGTTGCTGATAAAGGCCAGGTCTGGCTTTCAGGGAACTAAGACCTTCACCAACAGTATCCCTCAAACATTGTTTTGTCTACCACCTACTTTTCCTATTCTTTGACAGAAACTCTGGGTCAAAACATCTAGACTGTTATATTAGTTTTTAGTCTAAATATCACAGGGGCTCCTTAGTTTCACAGAGACTAGACGGTCACAACATGATACAGCTTTGGAATCAGTTATGAGCTTGGTAACTTCAACCCTCTTGGTTCACTAATATAAGATGGATGCCCTTCTGGAAAACAAACTTGGAAAGACCTTATTTTTCATGAGAATCATTCCATTTAATCTTAAAGTAGTGCTTGAATGAAGCACAGATGGACAAGCAAGGGATGAGGGAGGTTATTTTTCTCAGAATGGGGAGGAGAGAGACGTACTGCGGAGACAGCCAAGGAGGGCTTCTGATGGGTCAGGAAGCAGGTAGTTTGAGCTAAATCTTGGTGGACGGGAAGAATTTGAATAGGAAAAAAAGCATTTCAGGCTGAGGAGCTAGCCAAGGTGAGGAGGTGGAAATGGAAACTAGCATGTTGTTTAGGGCAGTGAGCAGAGAGGAAACGTCTGGCAGGAGCAGAAAATATCATACATTGGCTGTGCAGCGGATCATGAGAGATTTTTTTGTGTGTGTGTGAGGAAGATCAGCCTGAGCTAACATCCGTGCTAATCCTCCTCTTTTTGCTGAGGAAGACCGGCTCTGAGCTAACATCTATTGCCAATCCTCCTCCTTTTCTTCCCCCAAAGCCCCAGTAGATAGTTGTATGTCATAGTTGCACATCCTTCTAGTTGCTGTATGTGGGATGTGGCCTCAGCATGGCTGGAGAAACGGTGCGTGGGTGCGCGCCCGGGATCCGAACCCGGGCTGCCAGTATCGGAGTGCACGCACTTAACCACTAAGCCATGGGGACGGCCCACGAGAGATTGAAACTTAGGGCTAACTGGGGTCAATTCTGGAGAAGCAGGAAAATTCAGTCCAAGGTCAAGGACAGGGTAGCAAATGTCAAACCAATTTCAGTTATTAAATTGATCTGTTAAGATCCTAGTGCAGTGTTCCTCAAAATATGGACCTAGGAATTTGTGTTTCTGATTTTTAAACTATCTCCCTTGTTGTTTCTTAAGTCCTCTAAAGTCTGAGACGTGTTTGTCTAGTGTTGAGGGGGCCAGACTCAGAGTAATGCCCTGTGTACTAGGCTTCACATACCGACTTAAAAAAAAGAAATAATGGATGGTGGTCCCGCCCTCAGCACCATGAAGCCAACATTAGTTAAGCCCTTGCTATGAGCCAGCCAACATTGTCTTGTTTAGCTCTCACAATTCTTTTATGTCTAAGAGATAGGTGCTATTATCCTCATTTTACACATGAGGAAATTGAGGGACATTGAGAATATATAACTTGTTTGACGTCTTACAGCATTACAGCCAGGATTTGAATCCAGCTAATCTGACGCCACAGCCTCCACTGTGCGAGGCTGCCTATTACTGTAATTGTTTGATGTTAGTTCATCCATTTAACAAATATTTACTAAGCACCTAGTGTGTGCCAGGCTTTGTGGATACATAAGAAAAGTAATCAAGAAAGCAGCACAGTAATTTTCTCATCTTCATGACGGCAGGAAAGGCAAATTGAGATAAAACTCAGGGAATAATTTCCTAGGAGTATGTGTCATTCGTTCATTCAACAAATATCACTGAGCACTTACTGTGTGCTACATATTATAGTAGTAACTAAGGATAAGAATATGAATCAGGATTTTAAAACTCTGTTCCTGCCTAATGGAGCTTGACAGGGGAGAGAGACATATAAACCACTAAATCTACCATCAGACAGAGTTAAAGAAATGCCATAAAGATGACCAAAGTACTGTGGGCACCCAAAGGAAGAAAAGGTCCAAGTGTTGTCGTAAGTAGCAGGATGTCCCTCTTTTTTAAGGCTGAATAATATTCCATTGTGTATAATATGTATGTATGTATATATATATGTATATGTGTATGTATATATATGTGTGAGATATATATATATATATATATATATATCTCAAATTTGCTTTATCCATTCATCCATTGATGGACACTTAGATAGTTTCCATGCTTTGACTATTGTAAATAATGCTAGAGTGAATGTGGGGGTACATCTTTTCAAGTTAGTGTTTTTGTTTCCTTTGGATAAATACCCAGAAGTGGAATTGCTGGATCATATGGTAGTTCTATTTTTAATTTTTTGAGGAACCTTCATACTGTTTTCCATAGTAGCTGTGCCAATTTACATTCCCACCAACAGTACACAAGTGTTCCCTTTTCTCCCCATCCTTGCCAACACTTGTTATTTCTTGTCTTTTCGGTAATAGCCATTTTGACAAATGTGAGATGGTATCTCATTGTGGTTTTGATTCAAATTTCCCTGCTCATTAGTGATGTTGAACACTTTTTCATGTACCTGTTGGCCATCTGTATGTCTTCTTTGGAATAATGTCTATTCAGATCCTCTGCATATTTTTTAATTGGAATGTTTGGGGGTTTTTTGCTATTGAGTCATATAAGTTCTTTCTATATTTTGGATATTAACCCTTTATTAGATTTATGATTTGTAAATATTTTCTCCCATTCTGTAGGTTGCCTTTTCATTTTGTTGATGGTTTCCTTTGCTGTGCAGAAGCTTTTTGGCTTGAGGTAGTCCCACTTATTTATTTTTGCTTTTGTTGCCTTTGCTTTTGGTGTCAAATCCAAAAAATCATTGCCAAGAACAATGTCAAGGAGCTTACTCCTCATGTTTTCCTCTAGGAGTTTTATGGCTTCAGGTCTTAAGTTCAATCCATTTTGAGTTGTTTTTTGTGTATGGTGTAATATAGGGGTCCAGTTTCATTCTTTTGCATGCGGCTGTCCAGTTTTCCCAACACCATTTATTGAAGAGACTGTCTTTTCCCCATTGTATATCCTTAGCTCCTTTGTTGTAAATTAATTGACCATACAGACAGTCCCCAACTTATGACAGTTTGACTTAAGATTTTTTGACTTTACGATGGTGTGGAAACCATATGCCTTCGGTAGAAAGTGTCCTTTGAATTTTGAATTTTGACCTTTTCCTGTGCTAGCAATATGTGGTCCAATCCTCTCTCGTGATGCTGGGCAGGGCAGTGAGCTGCAGCTCCCAGTCAGCCATGCAATCATGAAGGTAAACAACCAATACACGTACAACCATTCCGTACCCATACAACCATTCTGTTTTTCACTTTCAGTACAGTATTCAATTACATGAGATATTCAACACTTTATTATAAAATAGGCTTTGTGTTAGATGATTTTGCCCAACTGAAAGATAATATAAGTGTTCTGAGCACATTTAAGGTAGGCTAAGCTAAGCTATGATGTTTGGTAGGTTAGGTGCATTAAATGCATTTTCAACTCATGATATTTTCAACTTACAATGGGTTTATCGGGACATAACCCCATTGTAAGTTGAGGAAGACCTGTATATGTATGAGTTTATTTCTGGACTTTCTATTCTATTCCGTTGATCTAAGTCCTTTTTTATGCCAAAATCATACTGTTTTGACTACTGTAGCTTTGTAATACAGTTTGAAATCAGAAAATGTGATGCCTCCAGCTTTGTTCTTTCTCAAGATTGTTTTGGCTATTCTGGGCCTTTTGTGGTTCCATACAAATTTTAGGATGGTTCTATTTCTGTGAAAAATGCCATTGGAATTTTGATAGAGATTGCATCAAATCTGTAGATTGCTTTGGGTAGTATGGACATTTTAACCATACTGATTCTTCTAATCCATGAGCACAGAATGTCCTTCCATTTATTTGTGTCTTCTTCAATGTCTTATAGTTTTCAGCATACAGATCTTTCACCTCCTTGGTTAAATTTATTCCTAGGTATTTTATTCTTTTTGATGTAATTGTAGATGGGATTGTTTTCTTAATTTCTCTTTCTGATAGTTCACTTTTAGTGTATAGAAATGCAACTGATTTTCATATATTGATTTCATATCCTGCAGCATTACTGAACTCATTTAGTAGTTCTAACAGTTTTCTGGTGGAGTCTTTAGGGTTTTCGTTCTTTTTTTTTTTTTTTGTAAGGAGAACTAGCCCTGAGCTAACATCCGATGCCAATCCTCCCCTTTTTTCTTGAGGAAGAGTGACCCTGAGCTAACATCTGTGCCCATCTTCCTCTACTTTATATGATACGCCGCCACAGCATGGCCCACCAAGCGGTGCGTTGGTGTGTGCCTGGGATCCAAACCTGCGAACCCCAGGCTGCTGATGTGGAGTGCATGCACTTAACCTCTTGCACCACCAGGCCGGCCCCATTTAGGGTTTTCTATATATAAAATCAAGTCATCTGCAAATAGAAGACAGTTATACTTATTCCTTTCTGGTTTGGATGCCTTTAATTTCTTTTTCTTTCCTAATTGCTCCGGCTAGGTCTTCCAATACTTTGTTTAAGTCTTATAGTAACTCTATAGAGTAGGTGTTATTGGTCCCATTTTACAGATTAGGAAACTGAAATCCAGAAAAGTAAAGTGACTTACTCAAGAGCACCCAGGTAGTAAGATCCAAAATATGAACCTGGATCCATCTCATTCCTAAACCAATGCATTTTGTTACCTCTTGATACCAGTTGATCCTCAAAATTATGCTGAGATTAGCAATAATATCTTTTTTTTTATAATTTTATTTATTTATTTATTTTTTGCCCCCAAAGCCCTGGTAGATAGTTGTATGTCATAGTTGCACATCCTTCTAGTTGTTGTATGTGGGACGCAGCCTCAGCATGGCAGGAGAAGCGTTATGTCGGTGCACGCCTGGGATCCGAACCCGGGCCGCCAGCAGTGGAGCGCGTGCACTTAACCGCTAAGCCACGGGGCCGGCCCAGCAATAATATCTTTTAAATCCTTTCATTTCTCTCCATCCCACTGTTATTGCTTCAGCTTACAACATCAACTCTTACCTCACCAAAGGAGCATAGTGGTTAAAAACACAGACCCTGGAAACAGATAGTGTGGATTTGAATTCTGGTTCAGGCCCTCACTAGCTGTGTTACTTTGGGAAAATCACTTAATCCCACTATTCCTCAGATTCCATATCTGTAAAGGAGGGATACTTCACAGAGTTGCTATGAGCATTAAATGAGTTAATGTATGTAAATTGTTGAGGAGAATGCCTGGACCATAATAAATGTTAGCTATCAATATTATTACTTGTTTCTTTCTATATCAGTTAGAGTTCTGGCAGGAAATACATGGCACATTCAAAATAGATAATTTGTAGTATGTTAATAAAAGAACTATTCACAAAATGTTATCAGAGTTTTGGGAGACCAACACTGGATATAAAGTTCACCTGGTGCTAGCAACAGTGGGAATCACTACTAGCCAAAGGCATGAAAGGATAAGGGGAGGGAGTGATTACCAGAATCTAAAGAGGGCAGTTGTATGGAGGGTGCTGCCTGACAAGAGCTGTGGCCTTTGGCAGGGGGAAATATCCTCACAAAGTGACTCAGTAGGGAGGGAGGTGGGGGATAAATACTTGGATCTCTCTTTCCTCCTGACCTCTGATCTCCTGCTGCTATCTTCCAGCACTGGACCCAACCAGAAGCCAGAGGACAAGGGAGTCTGTTGGGAGCCCACAAAGATCAAACTTCTGAGACACAGAACAAGTAGAGTAGGGTGGAGAGGATATTTGGAGAGGCAAACAGAAAATATCTAGCATGTCTTCCATTTAGTCTTGCCTTCCTCTGTTCTCTATCTTGCAGCCAGAATGATCTTTCTGAAGAGTGGATCTGATCTTGTCTTGCCCCACCTCGATGTCCTTTGGTGGCTCCACATTGCCCTCAGATAAAGTCCATACTCAACATAAAATATTAGGGTCTACTGACTTATCTCTAGCTTACCTCTCTAGTTTTAACTATTGCCACTCCCCTTTCAACCTATAATGTCAAGCCATATGTAATTGCTTGCAAACCTGCAGGAATATAGTTTTCTCTTCTTTGACCCTTTGCATGTCCTGGAACTCAGCCTGGAAGGATCTTTCCTCTTTCATTCTCCTTCACTTGGCTAATGCCTATTCATCCTTTATTTTTACATAGAAATGAAGGAGTTTCTCTTATCCAGTGAGATTTGGGGGGAATCTAAGCTCTGTTTCTATAACAATGCTTTCTTGAGTCCTAAAAGTAGTGGCACTTCGAGGTTGGTATTTGATAGTACCTTCATCTTTTAAGTGGACTTTGTGATTTTCTTGAGATTCTAATTATAATAGGTACATAGCATATAAGATCATGCCTGAAAGTAATGAGCGTTGAGTTTTTAATGAGCTTACCAAAATATACCTTCAAAGTGATCCTCTGAGAACAATTGAAGCCTAATCTACATCCTGAGAACTCTGGGATGCTAAGATAGACTTCTAGGAGTCCTATTTTCATGGGGACCCAATGGGCTTCTAGAGAGAAATGATAAGTATGCATTTTGGAGCAAAGAGTGTAGACAAAAACTGCCTCTGGCCTCTGGACTGAGGAAGAAGAAAATGAAGTGTATGAATGGTTTTCTCTCATGACTGTACAGTCATCTCCTCTGTCCCAGATACTATATTTTCTCCAAGGGGTAGTAAAATTCACATTATTAAAGAACATCTATTAAAAGCTCCTTTGTCTAGCTGAGTATCCCTTTTTGAAAAACAACAAACAAACAAACAGAAAAAGGCTGTCAAGATGGAGGCACATGAGCGGTGGCTTAAAGGGAAGTAGCATCTATTCTGTCAGGACCCAGATGGAAAGGCTACTTCTTTTTTCCCCTTACAACCAAAATTCCTGTTGAAGAACAAGACATACATTCCTATGTCTCTAGCTCCACCTTGTGGTTGATCAAGAAATCACCCATTCCAGAATCAGGTGAAGCGGTAAAGCCATCAGGATCTTTACACTTGCAAACAGTTCTTGAACACATTGCGTCAAGCTCTGTCATAAGTGCTCTTCAAGAATTATGGCATTTAATCCTCACAACAACCCTATGAAGGATGTATTTTATAGATGAGAAAACCAAAGTCAACAGAGTTTACCAGAGTTTAGGACCTGTCCACGATCATACAAGCGGCAGAGTCAGGACTTGAATAGCCTCTTCTAGGCCTCTTTTTTCTTTCACAACTGTCTATGTGCACACTAATGCATGCATATATCACATGTATTTTTTCTTTCCCTTTACAACACACGTGTACATCCATCATCTTAATTAATCCTCTACTGGAGGGATTTGCATTTTCAAGGCAGTCCCTAAGAAATGGATGATCCAAAGGAACAAATCAATGTTTAAATCACAGGCATTAGATTAGGGCATTAGACCCTAGGAGGAGCTATTATTGGTGGGAAAATGGTGTAATGGAAAAGCCATGAGTTTTGTAATAGGACCTAAGTTTGAATTCCTTCTCTGCCACTTACTAGCTGTGTGTCTTTGGGCAAGTTATGTAACATCGCCGGCCTCAATTCTCTTATTTGTTGAATTAAAAACCAGTGGGCTTAAGGAATACTAACTTTTGTAAATCAAACTGTGGCTTATTTTTCATAGAAACTAATTTCTAAAAGTTAATAACATATCAATAAATCCAAAGTGTCCTGTTGGGATCTGATGATTAATTTTTAGTAGATGAAAGAATTGTTCACATCATGATTTAAGATGTTGAAGTGCTCAGTGGATCTTTGGGAAGTGAAACTGTGAAGAACATCCACATGATAGGCAGAATAGTGGCCCTCCAAAGATGTACACATGTTAATCCCTGGAATCTGTGAATATGTCAGGATACATAGCAAAGGAGAATTAAGGTTACAGAAGGTATTAAGCTTGCTAATCAACTGACCCTAAAATAGGGTGATTATCTTAGATTACCCAGCTAAATTCAACTTAGTCACAAGCGTTCTTATAAGTGGAAGAGAGTGTCAGAGGTAGATGTAATTATAGAAGAAAGGCACAGAGCCATGCCTTGTTACTTGCTTTGATGATGTCTGAGAAAGGGGGACACGAGCCAAAGAATGTGAGCAGCATCTAGAAGCAGGAAAAAGCAAGGAAATGGATTCTCTTCTACAGCCTTTAGAAAGGAATGCAACCCTGCTGACCCCTTCATTTTAGCCCAGTGAGACCTGTGTCAGACTTCTATCCTACAGTTCCTACAGAACTGTAAGATAATGTATTTGTGTTATGTAAGCCACTAAATTTGTGGTAATTTGTCACAACAACAATAGGAAACTAATATAACACCTATGACCATCAGTGTGTCCAGACTTATTGCCTGTTTCCTCTGGTGGTATGGAAAAAGCACCAGACCTGGAATCCAAAGACCAAGGTTGGCATCCCAATTCTGCTATTAAATTAGCTGTGTGACTTCCAGTAAATCACAGTTCCTGAGCATGTTTATCATGTGGCAGTGCCTACCTCACAGAGTTGTTATGTAGAACAAATGAGATAAACGGATGTATAGGTACTGCACAAATTGCGAAGCATTCTATACATGTAAGGAATTATTATTTACAGTGCTTAATGCATAGTTGATATGCAAGAAGTGTTTGCTAAGTGAGATAATTGTTTTTTGACAGTCCTCGGGATGTGGAAATTGATTGCAAAACATATGCTAGGTACTTGGGAAGAAAAAGAGATCATATATGGTATGTGCTCCTCAGTTGATTACAACATGATAATGGAGGTAACATATTCCCGAGAAGATTTAAACAAGAACTCAAAATTTATGTAAGATAATAGTACAAGAGAAGTCACAAGGTTATATATGATTAAGTGCCAAGGAAGTGATGCAAAAAATATGTACCCTGAGTTCAGGTACGGAATAGATGATGAGTGTGGACTGGAAGAGTCAAAGACGGCTTCTAGGAGGAGGTAGGTCTTGAGCAGGATCTTGGAGGGTGTGGTTAGATGGAGAACAATTGCTACTATTACTCCCACAAAGCACTGTTTTTTTACCCACAATTCCAAGAATCACATTTTACACTTAAGACATTGGTAGTCAGTTCCAAGGTTTCCAATGGTATTCTTTTGGACACCCTTGCTAATATTTTTTCCTTCTTATTTTAAGATTTTTATTTATTTTTTCCCCCCAAAGCCCCAGTAGATAGTTGTATGTCATAGTTGTACATCCTTCTAGTTGTTGTATGTGGGACGTGGCCTCAGCATGGCCGGAGAAGCAGTGCGTCGGTGTGCGCCCGGGATCCAAACCCGGGCCGCCAGCAGCAGAGCGCGCGCACTTAGCCGCTAAGCCACGGGGCCGGCCCATTCCTTCTTATTTAAAAAAAAAAATTTCAAACTTACAGGAAAGTTACAAGAATAGTACAAAAAAGGCACTTTTTTTTTTCTGCATCTTTGAGAGTAGGTTGCCCATATGATGCCTCATCACCCACATATTATCAAAATCAGGAAATTAACATTGATGCATTACTATCATCTAATCCACAGACTCCATTTAAGTTTAGCCAATTGTCCCAATAATGTCTTTATAGTGATGCATTTAATTATCTCATCTTGTTAGTCTTTAATCAAAACAGTTCTGTAGTCTTTCTTTGATTTTCATGACCTTGCTACTTTTAAAGAGTATAGGTGCTTTATTTTATAGAATGTTCCTCAGTTTAGGTTAGTCTGATGTTTCCTCTTGATTAGATTCAACAAAGGTTTTTAAAAAAATTTTTTTTCCCCCAAAGTCCCAGTAGATAGTTGTATGTCATAGTTGCACATCCTTCTAGTTGCTGTACGTGGGACTCAGAGTCAGCATGGCCGGAGAAGTGGTGCGTCAGTGCGCGCCCAGGATCCGAATCCGGGCCGCCAGTAGCGGATCGCGTGCACTTAACCGCTAAGCCACAGGGCCAGCCCTGCTCTTGATTAGATTCAGGTTATACATTTTTAGCAGGAGTAGCATAGAAGTTTTTCTTCATTGCACACCATCAGCTGGTAAAAATTTCAGCTGGTCCCGTTATTGATGTTAACTGTGTTCACTTAACTGTGTTAAGTATTTTGTAGGGAAGTACTTTGAGATGATGTAAATATTCCATTCCTCATCAAATTTTCACCAACTAGCTTAGCATACACAGATGTCCCTTGGTTGAATTAATTATTGCTATTATGGTTGTCAAATGGTGATTTTTCTAATTCCATCATCCCTTCTACATTCATTGTTGGCATTCCACTGTAACAAAAAGCTTTCTTCTCTCCCTATTTATTTATTTATTTATATCAGTTTAGACACTTGGATTCCTAGTTTAAACAATGGATTATAATCTGTTAACTATTTTATCTATTTTGATTCTCAAAGTGTCCCCATTCTGGTCCTTGGGGGAGAATGGGAGTGCTTTCAAGCTGGCCTCTGTGTCCTTTTGATATGTCCTCATCGTTCTTTGAATACCTCTTTACTTTCTGGCATACAAGATGTTCCAGGTTCATCTTGTACCTTTCCTGCTCTAGCCTTGGAATCAGCCATTTCTCCAAGAAGCCCTGATTCCTTTTAGTGGAAAACAGCATTTAGAAACCAAGATGGAGGTATTAGGTGTGCTCACTGCAATTGGAATGTCACTGCTTCCAGGCCCTCTTAATGATCATGGCTTGAGAATATATGTATGTATATACATACTCACATATGCATACACACACGACATCCACATCTGTATTTACTTCTATATCTATCTATTAAAAATTATGAGTTCACACTAATACATATAATTTCAATCCAACACCACAGAGTTCATTCTAATTTCTGCCTTTCCATATTTGTAACTCCCCTCTCCTACAGTGAGAAACCTGGATCCCATTATCTTCAATATATTTACTTATTTGATAAATCACCTCTGTATGCAACCAATCTCCATTGCCACTGCCGCCCTGACCTCTCACCCTCCTTACTTGGCTTAGACTCTGACACCTCGCACCATCAGCCCACATATATTCACCCTCCTCACACTGCTCATGCTCCAAGACCGAGAGGCTGCTCTTGGACACCCTGGGTGCAGGTGCCTAGCTTGCTTAGCCCCACCTAAGAAAATGGCTTTCAGACATAATTATTCAGAAAGGAAGGAAGGAAGGCTGATGAAAAGCCAGATGCTTTCTTTTTTTTTTTTTTTTTGTTCCCTTTTTCTCCCCAAAGCCCCAGTAGATAGTTGTATGTCATAGTTGCACATTCTTCTAGTTGCTGTATATGGGATGCCGCCTCAGCATGGCCGGACTAGTGGTGCGTCAGTGCGCGCCGGGGATCCGAACCTGGGCCGCCGGTATCGGAGTGCTCGCACTTAACCACTAAGCCATGGGGCCGGCCCTCCAGATGCTTTCTTAGTGATAGTTATGAACTGTCCTTTTGGGATATGTAAGTTATGACATTTGTTACTTTGCATATTGCATTTAAGAACTAGATTGGGGGTTAACCACAGGGAATATCAATGATCCAATTAATGAATTAGAAGTCTGTTTATTCTAAGTATTTGACAGGCAGCATGCAAGAGACAAAAGAGTAAAGTCTTTGGAATTAGATTCATGTGGTTTGCAATTTTGGTAATCCCAATATCTTGTTGTATGATTTTGTTCAAGTTATTTGACCTCTCTGAACCTCAGTTTCTTCATCTGTAAACTGGTGAATAACAGACTTAGGTTGTTGTGAGGGCTAAATGAGTTAATGTAAGTAAAATGCTTGGCCCAACATATTATAGTTACTCAGGAAATGAAAAATACCAACCAGGCTTGGCTTCAAGATGTGTGAAATTTAAAAAACAACAAAAAAGCAAATATCTGAGCCAGCCCCGATGGCCTAGTGGTTAAAGTTCAGCGCTCACCACTTCAGTGGCCCGGGTTCAGCTCCCGGTCACAGAACCACACCACCATGTCAGTTGCTGTGCTGTGACGGTGGCTCACATAGAAGAACTAGACTGACTTACAACTAGGATATACAACTATATACTGGGGCTTTCTGGAGGAAAAAGAAAAAAAAGGAAATACCTTATTTACTGATTCCCATGGAAGCAGGACCTATCACTACCTATCCTCTCATTCCCAGCATTGACTTTGTATCACTTTTCAAAGAGAAAATGGAGGTCGGGGGCTGTCAGATAGGAACTCCTTTAAATTCCTAACCCTTCCTTCCTCCTAACAACATTTTAAAATCTTTGCTGCTCCTGTGCCTGTCTGTGCCTCTTTGCCCCCAGGCCCAACGATAGAGGTGTTCCTTTCTAATTTAAGGCTAATCTCTCTCTTCTGCCTCCCTAGAGACCTCGCAATTTCAATTGTCCCTCTTCTTCCTGTATCACTCGTTCATTAATTCAACAAGTATCTACTGAATACACTATGTGGCAGACACTATTTTTGATGCTGGGGATATGGTGCGGAACAAGACAGACAAACTATCAACTCGTCAATAGATCTTATAAAATAGAGAGGTGACACAGACAATAAGCTAATAGATAAGTAAATAATATAATTTCAGATAATGAGTACCATTTTAGACAGAATGATATGAGAAAGCCTCCCTTAAGAGGTGACATTTGAGGGGCCGGCCCGGTGGCGCAAGCGGTTAAGTGCGCGCGCTCCGCTGTGGCGGCCTGGGGCTCCCCAGTTCGGATCCGGGGCGTGCACCGTCACACTGCTTGGCAAGCCATGCTGTGGCAGCGTCCCATATAAAGTGGAGGAAGATAGGAACGGATGTTAGCCCAGGGCCAGTCTTCCTCAGCAAAAAAAGAGGAGGATTGGCAGATGTTAGCACAGGGCTGATCTCCTCACAAAAAAAAAAAAAAAAAAAAAAGGTGACATTTGAGCTTACATATGACTGGCGAGAAGGCGCCCATGATGCAAAATCTAAAGAAAGAACAGTCCAGGCAGAGGAGCACATGTGATGGCCCTAAGGCAACAACTACCCTAGTGTGTTGAAGGATGTTAAGAAAGCCAATATGAATGGAGCAAAGGGCAGAATGATAGATGAGATTGTAAACATAGAGGAAGGATGGAAACTATAAGTGAGCCTTACTGGCTATGGCAAGCGGCTAGATTTTATTCAAAGTGCAAAGAGAAGCCACTGGTGGGTTTTAAAAAGAAGAGGAAGATGATCTGATTTCTGATTTATATATTTTAAATATCATTTATATTTAGGAATGTGTCTTCATATATTCCCTTCCAGGCAGAGTCTCAATATCTGTATCTTTAGATCAGAGATGAGGAACATCTAGCTGGATTTGTGATAGAATAATCTTCCATTTGATAAGAAAGTATTTTTTTAGAGTTATTCCTAATTTTTCTTTTTTTTTTTTGGTGAGGAAGATTGTCGCTGAGCTAACATCTGTTGCCAATCTTCCTCTTTTTGCTTGAGGAAGATTGTCGCTGAGCTAGCATTTGTGCCAATCTTCCTCTGTTTTGTATGTGGGATGCCACCACAGAATGTCTTGACAAGTGGTGTGTAGGTCTGTGCCCAGGATCTGAACCCGCTGTGGGAGATCAAAATTAGCCACCCTGAAATATATCTTTTTACCTTGATTGTTTTCTCTGACAGACATTTGACCTCCCCCACTAACTGCCTAAAGAATTTGACATAGAAGATCTGTTCCAGGAAGGAGTTACTATCTGATGGCTGTAACATGATGTAAAATAGATGTTACATTAGGAAAGGCACCAACAAGCCCATCTTATCAAAAATTCTCTCTGGTCACATTCTCTAGATGGCCCTGCAAGGAGTTGCCAGACAAACATTTACATTTATAAGGGACATCTCCATTTGTAAAGGTATCTCCCTCTCTGTATTGGGAAGAAGGGGGATGACCTCATTTCTAGAAACTTATCAATGTGGAAGGTGAGGCCTTAAATCTGCATAATAACCTTACTCTAGTTTACTGTGCTTTAGTGGTAATCTCCTGTAACTGACTCCCCCCACACCCAACATCCTCCTTTGTCTTTAGCTGAAGATGGTATTTAAGATGAAAATTTCTGCTATTGTGTTGAGAAACACAGTGTCCCTGGTTTCTCCCATGTATACATGTTATTAAACTTGGTATTATTTTCTCCTGCTAACCTGTCTTGTTAATTATTTGGCCAGCCATAAGAACCTTAAGGGAAAGGGCAGAAGAGGATTCTCCCTCTTCCCCCACACTGCGAACCCTGGGCCGCTGAATTGGAGCATGTGACTGTCGGGGGAAGAGGGTGAATCCCCCTCTGCCCTTTCCCTTAAGGTTCTTATGGCTGGCCAAATAATTAACAAGACAGGTTAGCAGGAGAAAATAATACCAAGTTTAATAACATGTATACATGGGAGAAACTCAGAAATGAGCAACTCGTCCCTCTGTCTAAGCTGCTTGCTTAAGTATTGCAGCTAAAGGCAAGGAGCGTGTTGAGGGTGGGTAGTGGCCTGGGACTTCAGAGGGCAGGAGGACAATTCTTTTTGGGGTCATCTATAGATAATGTGGTCAGGGAGAGACATAGTTTTTTGATAAAAGAGGCTTGGTGCCTTTGCTATTGTAACCTCTATCCTACGTTATCTTTATAGCCATCATGATAGAAGATCTGTTCCAGGAAGGAGCCACCATGTCAAATTCTTTAGGCAGTTAGTGGGGGAGGTCAAATGTCCCTCAGAGAAAACAATCAAGGTAAAGAGATATATTTCAGTGTGGCCAAATCTTGATCTCCCACAGTCCCGCCTTTGAAACTAAAAGTTTCACAGTCCTTTTGAAACTTAAAGAAGTTTCATAGTCCAGAAGCTGAGTTGGTAGATTGTTTCATCTCACTGAACACATTTCTTAGTCCTGATAATAGATCAGTTCAATTAAGTTCATTTCAGAAGGTGGTGATGCAGGTGGGCTCTCAAGGTTACGCCTATATTGTGGAAGCAAGCAATCAAGTATTTAATAAGAAGCATTTCTATGTAAACAAAAGAAAAACAAGGTTAACGGTTGGAGCAAATTGTAAACCAGTTTTTGAGGTCAGAGGACAGTCAGTTAAGATGATTTTTAGATGTCACCATCAAAGTATCTTTTGCAGTTTAAAATGTCTCTGATGGTGTCGTCAGGTCATCTCTTAAGTTTATATCAAGTCCATCAGCTTCAGTTTGTAAGGCTTCAGGAAAAAGGGCAGGTTCAGTTCTCAGTGATTCCAAATGAAAATGATGGAAAAAATAAAAAACGTTAGTTTGGAGATCTGTAGCCAGATATTTTAGGAGACTAGAAGAAATCAGGATCCAGTCCAGTCAACAGATATAAAACAAAAACCTCAAAAGACAACAAAACTAGGATCTAATATCTGTAAATGTATACTAGAGTTTTTACTGAAATATAATTTTTCTCTCTAAAATCACCCTCATTTTCATTAAGATGGCCAAATTAAAACTAACTAGTTTGCAAAATAAGTCTAGTTCCAATACAGTTGGCACAATTATTTACATAAGTACAGCAAGAATAGCAATTGATCACATAGGCTCTTTTAAATCTGCTTTGCTGGAACTTTTTATAAGGAATCTCAGATTGAACTTTAAAGGTCTCTCGAGGCCAGGAAAGCCAAGCCAAGGATTTTGTCATCAGACTTTGCCTGCAATACCTATAGATTTGGGTGAATTCCTCTCTTCCGAGGTTCCCCCAAAATATTTCAAGGTTCCTTGTACCTGCCAGATAAGTGACATTCTTTACTTATCCTGGTAAGTGCTGCTTGGAACATAAAGGTACCAGGCCAATATTTCCACGTGGCTTTATTCCATAAAGTCCAATCTTCATTCCTCAAAAGCCGTATGGTTATATCACAAATATGATGTTCCAGTCACAACCTTGGTAATAAAACCAGTGTTTCCAATTGTGTCCTGTTATAAGGAGAACAGATTCTTACTGAACTTATGCAAATAACTATATTGCCATGAAAACAACAATACTCACTCACTAAGAGTTTCCAAATTCGAGGGATCAGATAGAGAGAAAAAGATAAATATTTTAATTTTACTTACAAAAGTATCATTTACCAAATTGCTGTAAATCATAGCTAGCTCAGGAGAAAAGAGAAAAAGTTTTCCTTAAATCTGAAAAAACAAAACATTAAAAATTCAGCAATAGTTCAAATGAAAAATCATAAAAATTATAATCATCCTTATCAGTTCATTCAGTCCTGTGTAATCCATTCTCGATCCCAGTCTTTTTGTTAGCAGCTTCATGAAGTTATCAGTCTCTCCATCAGATTTCTGTAATTTCTTACCAAGTTCAGTTTTATGATCAGAAAGTTTGTCAGAAACCTGTATTCCAGTGTAAATATCAGAGTTCTTTCCATGAATTTTTCTGAAGTTGAAACATATTTTGCAAAAGCATTAGAGCAAAGAAATGTCTGTAAAGAACAAGACCTCAAAAT
Source organism: Ceratotherium simum simum (assembly GCF_057802395.1). Classification (NCBI taxonomy): domain Eukaryota; kingdom Metazoa; phylum Chordata; class Mammalia; order Perissodactyla; family Rhinocerotidae; genus Ceratotherium; species Ceratotherium simum. Next base: position 7,247,835 of record NC_141921.1, read on the forward strand.
GGCAATTGACGGAGAAATTTGGTTAATTTTGTGACATACAACATTTTAAAATAATAATAACCAGAATTATGACTAATAACCAGGACAGATCAGAATTTCAGTAATGTTATACAATTTTAAAACACCTATGTCAATAACATTTGCCCACATAATAGCACCTAAGCAGACTTATCATCACTTGTCTGACAATGCTTTCCATGTAATTCAACATACTGAATCAGCCTAATAAGTTTAGTATCTTTCTCCTTATAGGAAGAGAGCAAATTTCTTTGAGAAGTTCCAGGGCCCTTTGAAAATTCTCAAAGAAAAAAAAAGACTTATTTTAAGATATGAATTTTGGTGGAGATGGTCAAAAATATAAACAGTCAAAGCAAACAGAGCATTAACAGTCTAAAAAGCCTTAATAGAGAGACTTCAGTCTTTTGAACACAGGAAATTATTTTAACAGGTTTTTTTTTTAGGTACACTGACTCAAAGGTAAAGAAAAATCTTTTGTAACCTCTTTATCAAGTTTAAGCAAATTATCTTTTTAAGAGACAGAAGACTAAATTTTAATTTTGCACCAGCTTACTTTTGCTATTAAAACTCATTTATTTAAGTTCATTTTAATCTTAGCCAACTTGACCATGCAAAAACTCTTTTTCCAGAATTTCTCTTCCACAAACCTATAACTTTCTTTTTACATTCAGAATTTGTCCCATGTCTTTTTTTTTCCCTCCTAGTACTTGAGGACAAATTTATCTTTCTTAATCAACCAAACAAAACATTTCCATTCTTTGTACCTTTATACATCTTACTTTCCTTGTACACAGACATATTTTTCTTAATTTTTTAGTAGCTTCAATCACATATATTAATTAGAAATTTTAACCCTTAGAAACCTTAATTTGTAAGCAAAAACTAAACAATTATAAACTTTCTTTTACATTAGTATCTTGTGGCTTGGAAAATTTATGAACACTTCATAACTTCTAGAAATATGTTACTTTATAGTACAATCTTTTAATAAAACACATGTGTACCAATAGACCCAAAACATCTTTTAGTTTTCCTGTAATGAAAAGCCAAAAGTAGACAAATGTACATTTAGCAATCAATGTCTAATATCTGATCTTATTTGGAAATGATGATACTCAGAGAATTTTTTTCATAAAATTTAGCAAAACTCTAAAAGTCACCAAAAAGAGTTTGGAAGCTGTAACCACCATAACACATAATTATTGTTTAAAGTTCATCCAACATTTATCTTTTTCACAACTATTTAGTTACTTATTCCCAATAATTATTTAGATTGCCTACAAGACTTCGTAAGACATTAGATAAAATTAGCCATCATTTAAATTACTATTTTTGTTAACTAGGACTGTAATAGAAATAACATCAGTTTTTTCCTACAAAATTTCATGCAATTTTCATCACTTCTTATACCTTTAAACATAGTTATCATTAAGATTTCTATCAATAGGTCTTGGTCTTCTAATTTTGGACAAGGGAAGCATTCCCAGTCAGACATTTTAAAACATACTCAGGCAAAGTTGCTGTAACCTCTTTATATAAAATTAGCTCAAACATTCCAACCTTTATAATCTTATCAACACTTACACTTTTACATGTTCTCAATTCAATTGTAACCTGAGTCAAGGTCTTAAGGCTAGTCAAATTTTTCCCTTCCTTTTTCTGGCCTTTTTAGGTACCAATTAAACAATTATGTGAGAGCTCTCAAAACAATTTTTTTCCCCTAATTTAGAAGTTTTTCCAATTCAAAGGATCCGTCGTCTGGCCATTGACGAGTAGGATCTTCATTTGTATATTTATTCCAATAGTGACTCGAACCAATAAGCCTTTTTAAGGAAAGACCTAGAGGTAACTTTCCACGCTTAGAATAAATCTACCATGGACGCAAGAGGCATCCCTGGTGAGGGCGCAGATGATGTAGCCCCCATGATCCACAGACTTCACTCCCAAAGATATTCAGAGACAGTAAAGACCTTCGTTGCACAGGCGGTAAGGATGGTGTCTCCGGTCTCCCACAATAGTGTGGGATGCCTCCAGTCACAGACCCGCTAATCTGTGACACCGGGCGGGCGGACGATACTGGAATGGGATTTTTCCAGCACTAACAAGCAACGAAGGTTAAGACGACAAAAGCCCTTATGGACTGGGTCCTTTATGACAAACTCCCCCAAGAGCTTGGCACAGCCGGACAAAGAGACAGTTCAGAATCCCAGTCTACTCGACTGGCCACCAAGGTGCACTCCGGTAAATGCACCTTCCGTATGGTGGAGACCAAGGAGAATATTCTCACTGGTCACAAATCCAAGTTTTCTCAGGACACAGAACAAGACAGAGATTACTCTGGGAGGAAAAGGGATCAAGATCAAAACCAAGAGTACTCTACCAAATTTAAACCAAGAGTCACTAAAAGCCCAAGAAACTAGTTTCCCAAATATTTTCTCCTGCCAATCTAAATTTAGAAAGAGAAAAAATTCTCACCATTTCCTTCCGCCGGACTCCGCAGATAGAGATTCCAGGAGGCTGACATGGTAAGAAGTCTTACCTTTTTGCCGGCTTTTGTCAGGCGTTCCCGTATCTCATCATCTGCAGTAGTCCAGGGAGAAGGCAGGTCTTCCAGCCACAGAAGGCAACTTGCCAGCCAGTGTGGCTCCTGGCGACTACGCCAAAACTGGCGGGGGAAGAGGGAGAATCTCCCACTACACCACCAGACCGACCCCTAGAGTCACTCCTAATTTATTTTGAAGTTTGAATACCAAATTCTTCCTAGAACTATGTTTGTAGTACAGGAGAAAACTATTTTTGTGGTCACACAAACTCCTGGTATGTTATGCACACATTTGCTCTCCCAAGAGAAGACTCTGTAAAAACATGCCTACTTCTTAACCTAGATACAAAGCTACCAAATGTGGAGAGCAATCACTGGGCAGGACACTTAATAACTAGGACTCCAAGGATATAATTCTTTTTTTTTTTTTTTTGAGGAAGATCAGCCCTGAGCTAACATCCATGCTAATCCTCCTCTTTTTGCTGAGGAAGACCGGCTCTGAGCTAACATCTATTGCCAATCCTCCTCGTTTTTTTTCCCCCAAAGTCCCAGTAGATAGTTGTATGTCATAGTTGCACATCCTTCTAGTTGCTGTATGTGGGACGTGGCCTCAGCATTGCCGGAGAAGCGGGGCATTGGTGCGCGACCGGGATCCGAACCCGGGCCACCAGTAATGGAGCGCGCGCACTTAACCACTAAGCCACGGGGCTGGCCCAAGGATATAATTCTTTAGAGTGTGGGCTCAGGACAAAATTGTAAAGTAAACAGCATTTCTCTTGTGACCTACCTCCTCTTTCTGTGCCACATTTAGCAAACTCTTCACCTGTCTCATGTTCATAGTGATCTCAATTGCCCATAGTATGTGTCAAAAAAGGGAAAATAAAACAAATTCATTCACAAAATGGTGCTAGTTTTTCACTGCTTTCAAGGGTATGGTTGGCATTTAAGAGGAGTTCTAAAGAGGACAATGAATCACTAAGGGGAGAATTTTAGACACCAAAGCGAGACAGATAATTTTGGGCTTGAGACTTTAATGGGCTCACAGCACTCCCAATCTACTCAACCTAGAATCTACATTTCATAGTTCTGACTTATCCTGACTCTCAAACATAAAGGCAGATAATGGGGTTAATAAAATAATTCACCCTTGAATTTTTAGAAGTAGGGCTCAGATCTGTCCCTCTGGGAGGTAGACAGCCATTGCATTGACTAAAATAACTTTAAGAGGCAAGCATCAAACATAAAAATGTGATGTTTTTAATTTTCATGATTTCTGACCTCTCATCAGAAAAATAGGGAGAGAAGGGTCAGCAAACCTCATGGGAAGGAAATCCTTGAGGTAGAAATGGGAAGGAGTATAGGGTAGCTGAGGATGGAAAAAAGCACTTAAATATTCTAAGAGAGCCTGGGCAAATGAAGCTAAAAATTATAGTCTAAATTCATCTTTCTTGGGCATCTCAAGATCTTTTTACCTTCCTAATGTCTCAATTTCTCATAAAATGGTAATAGCTTAATTTATCTGGTTTGTCTGAGGAACACTTTTTACTATAATTATGAATATTCAAATGGAGGATGGCAAATTTCTAGATTATTTTATTTTTTGTGAGGAAGATCAGCCCGGAGCTAACATCCATGCCAATCCTCCTCTTTTTGCTGAGGAAGACTGGCCCTGGGCTAACACCTGTGCCCATCTTCCTCCATTTTATATGGGATGCCACCAAAGCATGGCCTGACAAGGGGTGCATCGGTGCGCACCTAGGATCCGAACCCGGGCCGCCAGCAGCGGAGCGGGCGCACTTAACCGCTATGCCACGGGGCCAGCCCTATCTAGATTATTTTAAATGGGAAAACAATACTTCTGGTTTGGAAGTCCTGGCTGTGCCACAGGTCATTGTGAGCTTCACCTCCCTGGGTAGGTACTTCTCCTTAAATCTGAAGAGGCCAGACTCAAGTACTTCTGTGATCCCTTGCTAGTTATCATATTTTATACAACTAACCTGACACTTTTGACATTTGCTATGGGGTCAGAATTGTACTGGGCCAAACATGAAACAGGTATTCTTCCTGTGATATTACATTCTTCTCGTTTTCCTCTTCCCATTCTGTCATTTCCTTCTCAGTCTCTTTTGGGAGTTCTTTCTCTTCTGCAAGCTCCCCAAAGCTTGGTCCTTGGGCCCTTTTCTCTTTTCACTTCACAATCTCATTGTAGGTGATCTCATTCAATAGGCTTTGCTTACCACCTGTAAGCTGATAAACTTCCAATTGACATCTCCAATTTAGGCCTCTTTTCTGAGCTCCAGACCTGATCTTCCTTTTATATGGCACACGAATGACTCAAACTTAACATATCCAAAACTGACCTTATACTTTTCTCCTCCCAAACCTGTTCCTCTTTCAGAATTTCTTGTTTACTGAGATACTGGCACCATCATCTAGCCACCCAGAAGACCAGACACCAGGGAGTTATACTTGACACCTCTCTCTTCATTCCTCCACATCAAATCAATTACTATCAAAAACTAGTCAATTTCACCTCCTAAATATATGACATATCTGCATACGTCTCTCCATCTCCACTATCACTCCTCAAACCCCAGTTGTCATTTTCTGGTGCCTATATTACTTTAAGACCCTTTTAACTGCTCTCTCTCTTCTTACTTCCACTCTTGTCCTCACCCTCCACCATTCAAACTATTTTCCACATATCAACCAGAGTAATCTACTTGAAAAACACGTGTAATCATGTCTTTCTGTTTCATCCGTTCAACCATTATTTACCGAGTACCTATAACGTGCAAGACACTATTCTAGAAGCTAGGAATCCAGTGATACACAAAATGGACAAGGCAATGACTTTTTTCTACTCTTAGGAAGGTTCTGTATGGTCTTGGCCACTGACTCACTTCCCCTTTGCTCCCAGATTACTACTGTGTAGTCATAGTGACCTGCTTTCTCAGAGCTTTTGAACAAGTATATTCCTATACATTCCTATACCAATTCCTATACATTTTTCAAATGTAAGCTTCAATGTCTCTTGTTAAGAAAAATTCTCTGGGCCGGCCCTGTGTCTTGGTGGTTAAGTGCGCGCGCTGCGATGCTGGCGGCCCGGGTTCGGATCCCAGGTGCGCATTGAGGCACCACTTCTCTGTCCATCCTGGGACCGAGTCCCACATACAGCAACTAGAAGGGTGTGCAGCTATGACATACAACTATCTACTGGGGCTTTGGGGGCAAAAAATAAAATAAATAAAATCTTTAAAAAAAAAAAAAAAAGAAAAATTCTCTGACCAGACTAGGTCCCTGTGTATTTCTCCTTCTAGAATATTCACAATGATAAATTTAAAAATTTGCATGCTTAATATCGCTCCTGCTAGCTCTCTTGTAAGCTCCAAGAGAACAGGGAAATTTCTTGTTTATTACTCTATTCCCAGTGTCTGGCACATATTAGGAGCTCAATTTGTTGGCTGAATGAATAAATGAATGCCTCACTACAGAGCTTTAACACATGTCTACAGTTTGGTGACCCGTAAGATTCAGAGGCCTGTTTTTAAAGGGAAAAACTAACAGGTCATACTTTAGGATGTGTTTGTTTCTAGTTAGAAAATTCTAATTGCTGGCTGAATTTGAAGTTTTTGTACTTACAGCATTATTGCTGTAGAGAGTAAAAACCAAAAAAACTTGCTCTGAAGGAGAGCAGTCTAGTGGAGTTGCTTAGTTTAAAAATTGATAGTTTCTTGAAAAGACGTATGAAAACAAACTGGAATATTTAAACAATATTTTTTCAATTAATTGATCTCATCTGCTGCCCTAGTTCAGGTTTTCATCATTGCCTCCCTGAATCCTTGCACTTTTCCTTCCCAATTTCTTATTCTCCTATCCTGCGTTATTTGTCATCATAGCATTCATTGTTTTCAAAGTATATCATTTATTTCATTGTCTGTTTCTCCCCAATAGAAAGCAAGCTCCATAAGGCAAGAATTTTAACGATTTTATTCCGTGTCTCGAGTTCCAAAAGCCTAGAAAAATTTAAAGACTTAGCCATCAATACCTCTCCTTGCTTCAAGTCCTTCTCCACTCATTCATATATTCTTTTCATGTTCTGGGATTTCTTGCTCCACGGTGTCAGTATATTGCTTCTTATTAACATGTTAGTTGCTTTTTATTTTTGAAGTATGTCTGTTTCAGTTACATTTTAGATGACTGCCCCCCAAAGGCCATTACAAGCAGAAAAAACTTTGGGAAAAGGGACTTGAGGGCAGCAGCCTGACACGCTGTAGTTGCTCGCTAAAAGTTGGCTGAACTTAATGCTAACTGTGGACTCTAGCCTGTGCGGGAGCTAAAAAATGTTTTCGCCTACAAAAGTGAGCACATCTACACTGGTCTTTTAAGCAGTTTCTTAGGCCTTGAGGTCGAAACTACAGTACGCGATAAAGCGGAGAAGCCAAGGGCTATTTCTGGCGTTCAGATTAGCTCAGCTTCATTCCCGAGCAGCTTCCATCCGGCGGCGAAGAAAAATACTTCCGGCGTTCTGCTTTTTTACGTGCTGAGTCACGCCCAAAGGCTCCGCCCCGGGTCTGAGAGGCAGGATGCTCAAAATATGACATGAACGGAGAGAAAAACTTGGGAATTCATTTTCTTCACTCGCTTCTCAGTTTTCTCATCAGGGGAATATTTTTCTCTGAGCCGCAGAGCACCATTCAGTGGCTGCAGCCACAACCAACTCCCCACGTACGTCATAAACACGGAGCGGCCGCTCAAGCTCCCTGCTCCCGTCGTCCTCCGCGCCACTCTCCCCGCCTCTTCTTCCTCGCCCCGCCCACCCTAGGTTTCGAAGAGCTCGCTGGGTGCTCTGAGAATCCGGCCGGGTCTCTTTGGTTCCTTTTATTTCTTGTTCCCATTGGTTGCTTACGTGCGCGTGACTGCTCTCTTGCCTCCTGATTGGCTAGGATTAGTAGCGTCATCGGCGGCTGAGAGGGCGGGGGATGAGGAAAGTTAGCGTGGGGGAGACCGGGTTGGGGGAGGGGTTCAGGCCTGTCCTTCCCCGCGGCTGCGGCAGCACCAGCGCCGGCCGCCACCGCCTCTGGGTCGCGGAGAAGGAGGAGCGGCTGGAGGAGTAGGAGGAGGAGGTGGGCCCTGGGGAGCGGGATGCCCATCGCTCCGGCTTGGTGGTGAATGCTGAGGAGAGTCACGGTTGCTGCAGTCTGTGCCACCGGGAGGAAGTTGTGGTGTGAGGCCGGGCGGGAGCTCGGGGCTCTGAGGAGAATTGGAGCACGGGGTCGGTGCGAAGACTCGGTTGCTGTCAGACCCTGTCGTAATCTGATCATGCCTGGAAGGAACAAGGCGAAATCTACCTGCAGCTGCCCTGACCTGCAGCCCAATGGACAGGATTTGGGCGAGAGCGGCCGGGTTGCCCGTCTAGGAGCCGATGAATCTGAGGAGGAGGGACGGAGGCTGTCTATCAATAATGCCGGAGACCCTGAGATCGTGAAGTCTCCCAGCGACCCCAAGCAATACCGGTGAGGGAGGAGGTTTGGACGGGGAGGAGAGCAGCGTGCGGGCCTCTGTTGCGTCCATCACTTCTTGTCTCCGTATCTCCCGAAGGAGCAACAGGGGCGCACTTCCCACCCCCAAATACTTCCTTGGATGGAGGTGGCAAGGGCAGTTAGGGGCTTCCATCTGGTGTCAGCTAGACAAGTGGGAAATCTTGGGTTCCACAAGGAATCAGAATGTCAGAATGGGAAAGGCTGTTCTAGTAATCTTGACATTGGCCTAAAGCAAGAAGGGAGGTTTCTCGGAGGAAGGCACGCTGGATGGTGAGGGAGTCTTGGTATTATATTATGAGGAAAGGTTGAATCAGTTGGGGGTTTTAATTTTGGAGAGGATGTATAAGGGGCATATTATCGCCATCCACAAATATTTTAGATGCCCTTAGTTGAAAGAGGGGTAGAACTAATCGGTGGAAGTTCCTAGAGTATGATGTGGTTTCAGTAAAAGAATTTAGGCATCAGAGTTGGCTTAAGATGAAGTGGTTTGTTTCCATGGGTTGTTCCTCATTAATGGTTGAGTGACCTCTTCCAAGAATATTTTAAAGAGAATTTGGGTCTCAGTTGGGTGTGTCCTAGAAGACTTGTAAAGTTTTTTCTAATCCTGAAATTCTCTACTTTTGGTTTATGGGAATCCTCTAAACATCTCTAATAATTGGTGGCTCAGTCCCCACCTGAGTATTTCCTTCAGCGGTAGCTTATTTCATAGAATGTCATGACTGTGATGTATTTTAAAGATTTTTTTATTTTTTTTTTAATTTTATTTATTTTCTCCCCCAAAGCCCCAGTAGATAGTTGTATGTCATAGCTGCACATCCTTCTAGTTGCTGCATGTGGGACTGGGCCTCAGGATGGACGGAGAAGTGGTGCCTCGGTGCGCGCCTGGGATCCAAACCCGGGCCACCAGCATCAGAGCGCGCACACTTAACCACCAAGCCATGGGGCCGGCCTGTGATGTATTTTAAAAAGAGACCATATTGTCCTACAACTTCATTTTTACAGGTTGAGGAAATTGAGATCAAGAGGGTTTGCTTCATCCTCAGTTACATTTCTTTTTTTTTTTTTTTAAAGATTTTATTTATTTTTTGCCCCCAAAGCCCCAGTAGATAGTTGTATGTCACAGCTGCACACCCTTCTAGTTGCTGTATGTGGGACTCGGCCTCAGGATGGACAGAGAAGTGGTGCCTCGATCCGCACCCGGGATCCGAACCCGGGCCACCAGCATCGCAGCGCGCGCACTTAACCACCAAGCCACAGGGCCGGCCCCAGAGTTACATTTCTAAATAATTAACAAGGCTAGTATGAAAATCCTCTTCATCTGACACCAAATCTAGTGCACCACTTACTGATATTTATAAAATTCTTACTTATATTGAGTTGAAAGCTGAAGGATTCTAGGTCCCAATTTGTTATAAGCCCCTACACTGTTAGAGCAGGAAAGAACCTTAGAATCCTTTCCACTCCCCACTACCCCCATTTGACAGCTGACTGAAACTGAGGTCTAGAAAGAAGTGATTTAGCCCCAAGTTTAAGACTGGTCTAATTTCTTCTTTCACTCCAAGTCTAGAGATTAACAGTACACGACTTTTTGTACTCTTTTTCCCAAGTTTACAGAGTCAAGAGATTTTTTTTGTGTGTTTGTGTGTGTATGAGAGGAAGATCAGCCCTGAGCTAACGTCCATGCTCATCCTCCTCTTTTTGCTGAGGAAGACTGGCTCTGAGCTAACATCTATTGCCAATCCTTCTCCTTTTTTTCCCCCAAAGCCCCAGTAGATAGTTGTGTGTCATAGCTGCACATCCTTCTAGTTGCTGTACGTGGGACGCGGCCTCAGCATGGCCGGAGAAGCGGTGCGTCTGTGCGCGCCTGGGATCCAAACCCGGGCCGCCAGTGGTGGAGCGCGAGCACTTAACTGCTAAGCCACGCGAGCACTTAACTGCTAAGCCACAGGGCCGGCCCAGGGTCAAGAGATCTTTATGGATGTGCTAAGTTTTCTCTTTTTCTTGTCAAAGATGTGGTTGTATTAGTAATATGGCAATAAGCAAGTTGAAACGTTAATAAAAGGTGCTTGGTTTTTGCCTTCCAGATTAAATGTTCAATAACAGCTTCAGTTTTTTTCTGCCTACATAAAGTTACATGATAACAGCTAATGTTTATAGAATATACACTATGTGTCAGATACTATTCTACCTGCTTTAGAGATATTATTTTGTTTAATGACCTCATTTTCGGCAAATTCATTTGGCAGGTACTTGTTAAGTTCTATTGTGTGCCAGGCACTGAGCTATCTTCAGTCATTTCTGAAACTTGGTCAAATATAACTTAATAACATTTTATTCTGTGTGCTAGGCATACAAAGATGATTAAGACAGTCATTTGCTTCAGGGAGCTTCCAATGTAGTAGAGGGATACAGACACATAAAAAAGGTAAAATTAGGTCGCTGAAGTTTTATAGAAGCCATACTGGAAGTATATGCTAGGTATATTGGGGAATAGAGCAAGGAATGGTGAACTCCACCTGGGGAGAAAGTTAGGAAAGACTTCCAAGAGGAGATAATGCTTAAGAGGTATTCTTTGAGTAAGTTGTTGCATTTCTGTCTTTATGTGGTCTTTGTCAAATCATTGTCCTTCTTAGTGTCTCGGTTTTCTTATTTTAAAATCAAGGGGGTTGATTAGAACAGCACTGTTTTCCAGTAACTGCCTCTCTTTTCAAAAGAGCAGGTCCACTTTTATCTGTCTAATATACTGAAGTTTCAATAAGATCTTTAACGAAAAGATTGTTACTTTAAAATAAAGGTGGAATCAATACTAGATGATTTTTAAAGACTTATCCAACCTAAGGTTAAATTCTGTGAATTTTTCTAACCAGAAACAGACATGAGGCATCTGCAGCCTAGAGAGCTGAATTATCCTTGCAGGACCCACTCAGATGTTATCTCTGTGGAGACTTTCCAGGCAGAACCAATCCCCCCTTTCACTCTATTTCAGTAGGGCTTTGTACATGGTCTATTTTATTTTATTTTATTTATTTATTTATTTGTGAGGAAGATGAGCCCTGAGCTAACATCTGTGTTGATCCTCCTCTTTTTTTTTTTTTTTTTTTTGCTGAGGAAGACCGGCTCTGAGCTAACATCCATCGCCAGTCCCCTTCCTTTTTCTCCCCAAAGCCCCACTAGATAGTTGTATGTCATAGTTGCACATCCTTCTAGTTGCTGTATGTGGGACGTGGCCTCAGCATGGCCGGGGAAGCGGTGCGTCGGTGCGTGCCTGGGATCCGAACCCGGGCCGCCAGTAGCGGAGCGTGCGCACTTAACTGCTAAGCCATGGGGCTGGCCCTACATGGTCTATTTTAGTATGTATATGTCATTATAATCATGTGTCTTTTGAATGTGTGAATAAGCACCAGAGATGGACCTCATTGAAGGAATATTATGGTGAAATAATGCCTGGAAAGATTTATTTACCAGTCTGCATTTATTAAGTAATAGCCTGTGAAATTTTACTTCTTTAGATGTGTAGTTTGTATTCAGCTTTTTTGAAATGTTAAGCATAGCTTCAGAACATCTATTCTGCTTTTTAAGGGATCTGTATAAATGCTTGGTAAGTGTTGATTTCTTTTTCCTCTGGAAGGGTTAAGGGACTCCAGGTTGGGAACTATTGTTCAAATCTTTATTGGTGTAAAGTGGAAATTCTAGATGGACAGGATTAATGGCAGTGCAGTCTAAATAGTAAGTTATTTTAATAATGAAGAGCGCTTAGGAAGTTTGGATTGACTTAAATAAATATAAAACACTTTCCATGTTTACCCGGTTTGTAAAAAGCCATGTATTTCTATGGCTGGGGGAAGGGAGCAGAACATATGAAAAGGTGCGTAGGCCTCTGAAGGGTGAACCCTTTTAATTTAAATTTTGGTCAAGCTGTTACAAGTGAGGAGATGGTTATCTTAATAAATTCTCAATACACTCTAGAAAATAATAGAAGCATGCTGAATAAGGTACAGGTTATTTCTAAACATTTATTATGTTGTTTACTATTGTACACTGATGAATAGAAGGAGGTTCACAATCCAAGTGAGCAGGACAACTGCATTGAGAACACTTAACATCTGCTGGCTCTCCAAATAGGAGTGGAGTGGCTCACTTCTGAGCAGAAGCTTTAGGCAAATCTCAGATGTCAGAAGAATATACATCAGAGAACTTTTTTTTTTGTATTGGATGAGAAGAACATGGGTTTATTTGTTGATCTTTTCAACTAAAACCTCTGGAATAGTAATGCTTTTTTTCAGTATATGAGGCAGCAATTGCATTTGTAGTATATATACACATTAATAATAAGACCATAGAATCTTAGAGCTACAAAAGAAATCATGTACTTACATGTATATAAATTCTAGGAACTTGACACCATCCCCAATCCCTTCGTCTGATACCTGAAGCCAAAACTCGATTTCGATTGCACCCTCTTAATCTTGTAATGTAAAGTAGAAGCAAGCTAGGTCTTACTGTATGCGATTCCAGCTCATTTAACAAAGTAAGTTCATGTAAGGTTGAAATACATTAAATATACTGAATACTAATATGCCTTTAACAAATGTATCTTTGTTACCGTTTGTTAGACTGATTTCCACAGTGTGGGCTGGTAAGAACAGGAAGAACATTCTTAACTAAAATGTTTCTTTTGGGAATAAGATTTAGCATTAAAAAGATCTCTGTTTTTGAAGAACTGAGCAATGGTAAGAGCTCTCTTGCCTTCAAATAATTCTAGTCCATCTACACTCTGGGTGGAGTCAGAGAGCAGATACTGAAGCAGAAAAGCATGAAATGTAATTGATGCTACAATGCGTGAAGTATGGCATTTTTAGTCATTTGTGTATCTAGTTTCCCATCTCTAGTTATGTGACCTTGAACACCTTAACTAATCTCTCTAAGGCTAAGGACATAGAAGAGCAACTCATAAACCATTGAAATTGAAAAAGAGCAGCCAGGAAGCAGGAGAAAAACTAGATGATAGTGGCTTTTTTTTTTTTTTTTAAAGAGGACCCAGTGGAGGAGAATGCTTTAAGCAAGGAGTGATCATTGTTAGATTATACTGAGAAGTCAGGTAATATAAGAACTGAAAAGAGTCTTTTGGAGATCCAAGAAATTATTCATTCCTGGTGAAAGCAGTGTTAAAGGAATGGTAGGGAAGCAGAAGCCAGATTGTAGTGAGTTAAGGAGTGATGAAAGCAAGAAATTTTAGATAGCAAGGTAGACATTTTTAAAGAAGTTGGGTTTTAAAGGGGAGAGGAAGGGAGGAGGTTTTAGGAGAGAGCAGTATATGGGGTCAAGGGAGAGTTTTTTCAAGATAGAAGAGACATGAGCAGGTTTATTGCCTGAGAAAAAAAGAATCAGTAGAGAGGGAAAGGTTGAAAATAACAAGAGATACTAGATGGAACAAGATCCTTAGATGGTAGTGAGGTGACAGAATCAAGAATATTCACAGAGATTGATTTTAGAAGGAAGAGAAAATTTCTTCACTGAAAGTGGAGGAAGGTATAATGAAGAGTGTGGATGCAGGCAGTGAGGTGTTGAAAATGTTCTTGCTTTATAGACTTTTTGTTCTGTAAGGTAGGCGTTGAGGTTTACTTAAGTAGTCCTTTAAGAAGTTGTAGGGGAAGTACAGATCTTCCTTGACTTACAATTGGGTTATGTCCCTATAAACCCATTTAAGTTGAAAATATCTTGAGTCAAAAATGCGTTTAATTTTCAACCAAACATCATAGCCTAGCCTAGGCTACCTTAAATGTGCTCAGAACACTTACATTAGCCCACAGTTGGGCAAATTATCTAACACAAAGCCTATTTTATAATAAAGTGTTGAATAGCTCATGTAATTAAATGGTCATATGGGTACAGAATCTGGTTGTAAGTCTATCAGTTGTTTACCCTTGTGATCACCTGGCTGGCTGGGAGCTGTGGCTCGCTGCCGCTGCCCAGTATCACAACAGAGTATCGTACTGCATATTGCTAGCCCAGGAAAAGATCAAAATTCAAAGTACGGTTTCTACTAAATGCGTATTGCTTTCGCACCATCATAAAGTCTCGAAAAATTGTAAGTCAAACCATCGTAAGTTGGGGACTGTCTGTAGTGGGAAACCTAGGGGAAGCCTTTAGGGGTGAAGGTTTGAAGTAGCTAATGTAAAGAATGGATGAAGTGTACTTGGGAAATACTAAGAGAGAAGTTGTGGGTTCTTGAGCATGAAAATGATGTAAGTAAAGCAGTGTTTTAGGAAGATTAATCTGAAGGTAGTAGCTCAGATCCATAAGATGTGGCAAGACTGGTTCAAGAGGGAATTAAAATTGTGTATTGAATGATGTGCACTGATATATATGGTACTACTCTTCTTCTAATTGATGTGTTCCCCTCTTCAATTTTCTTTTTGTTTTCCCCTTATTAACTCAATCTAACAAATGTAAGCTAAGCTAAAAACCCCTGAGTATGGAGATCATATATGTTTTGTTCACTCAGTGTCCAGCACATAGTAGGTTCTCAATATTTGTAGAATGTATAAATGCATGAGTGCCCATATACCATTTTCATGGAACCCTTTGAGATATTCTGCCAGAAATCTTTTAGATCAAATTTGCATCCTGGCCAGTTTTAAAAAATAATTACTTGAATTTCAGAGAAAACAAGTATGAATAGGCAGATTGCAGAAGAAAAAATGTGAATTATACAAATAGTAATATATATGGTGATATTGTAGTATATTTAATTCATGTAGATGCTTGTGGTGCTTGGCACATAGTGAGCACTCAAATGTTAGCTATTTGTTTTAATATGTTGACATTTATTAACTGATATTTGCAGCACCATTTGTGATAGCATAAAATTAGCAACAACTTTATTGTCCGTTGATTGCCTAAAGATTAAGTTATACAGTTCTACAATGAAAATAATATATAGCTATAGAAAAAGAGAGATGGTTTTATATATTGATATGGAAAGATGTCCTGTGATTTATTGTTGAATGAAAAAAGCCAGTTGCAAACCAAAATATATTGTACAATTCCATTTTTAAAAGGAAACCCCCCAAAACAACACCTCCCATTATATGTTTACCTAAAATAGCATTTTTTATGTTTAGATATGTACAGAAATGATTAGGAATGATATTCAGCAAGCTTTTTTCTTTTTTTTTTTAATTTTATTTATTTATTTATTTATTTTCCCCCAAAGCCCCAGTAGATAGTTGTATGTCATAGCTGCACATCCTTCTAGTTGCTGTATGTGGGACGCGGCCTCAGCATGGCCGGAGAAGCGGTGCGTCGGTGCACACCTGGGATCCGAACCCGGGCTGCCAGCAGCGGAGCGCACGCACTTTACCGCTAAGCCACGGGGCCGGCCCAGCAAGCTTATTTCTCTAGGGAAAGGAAGGAAGGATTTGACTTGTATTATTTACTTTTTAGTAATTAAAAAAGATCAACCAATAAATAAAAATATTATATGGTCATCGTAGGAAATTAAAATAAGAAGAAAATTTTAAAAATTCCCCACAATCATTCCACCCAGCATTAACCACTCAACACTTTTTATAATTTTTATTCCTTTTTGCTATGCATTTATAATTTATATATTTAAAAAATTGTATAATACCATATTTAACAATGTCATGAACATTTTCTTATTGTTTTTGAATATATTTTGTCTACTTTGAAGTCCATTGTGTAGATATACCATAATTTAATCATTATCATTTTATGGGATATTTAGATTGTCAAATTTTCTTTACCTAAGAAGCCTGTTTATTCCCAACTGAATCCTTTGGATGTGGACGCAATCATAATGGGTTTGGTAGATATATAGGGTAATCTCTGGTGATCTGGTCTGTTTCTAGGATATTCTCTAATTGGGAGACCTAACAGACAAGACCATGTTTTATTTTGGGACTTCCACTCTGACATAGGTCTCATATTCATACTGTTTCCCAGAATGAAGTCAATCATTAGGCCTATCCAACTCACAGGAAACTGAGTAGATTATAATCCCTTTCTAGTATTTTGGGGGGGGGGCACTCAGTTACATGGCTGGACCAGTATTAAACTGTTTTCAGAAGGGTTGGAAGTAGATTGTCATTTGGAAAGTTCACTTGGTTCTCTGGAGAGGTGATTAGAGAGATTTTACATTTTTATTACCACCACCACCAATAATCTTTCTTCTCCTAATAGTTGGTATTTGTGGAGTGCTTACTATGTACTAAGTACTGTTCTAAGGAGTTTACATAGATTATCTCATTTAATCTTTACAATAACCCTATTAGATAGTGCTCTTATTACATGTTAGCCTAAAATGCTGTTCTGTGAAAAAACATTTACTGAGCAGGTATTGAGCGCTAATTAGAGTGTAAATGGACTGTGCTCTCTCATTTGGTTCATTCTAAGCAAACTTCTTGCCATGGCAGAAAAGGTCCGAAGCTCTCCATTTTTCAGTTCTTAACTTTCTAGCTTCGTCTTGTGTTGTGCTGTTTTGTTTTCCTTTTCTTGGCACATGCTGTATTCTTTGGTCATGTTTGCCTTGTGAATTCAAGCATTACCTCCTCTGTGAATCCTTTCTGACTCTCTCTTCCTTCAATCTTCCCCTCCCACATGTGAATTATTTACAATCTTGAGTGCCCCTGTAGCAATTTTTTTCAAACTGTTCCATATTTTTTAAGTTCAATTTGTCTTTCCCCTCTATTATGCTGAAATTTTTGTAGGGAGGGACTTTGTCTCTTTGAGTCTTTGCATGCCTTCTCTTCTGTTACTAATAAATCAACTGTCTATACTCCTATCTAAGACCCATCTCTCTACTTGTGCACTAGATCTCATCCCCTCTTTATTGATCCCACCCATCAATTATTCCAGTAATTGTTCCCCTTCCATTCTGCATCAATTTCCCCCTTTTACTGGGTCATTCCCATGAACATACAAATATGATGTAATTGTTCCTATTTTCAGGGGAATAACATTTCTTTACTCTGCATCCCCTCTGAACTATGCCCTTCCAGCTACTCAAGTTTCTTGGTTTCCTTTATAGCAAAGCTTGTTAAAAGAGTTGTCTGTACTCGCAATTTGCAGTTCATCTATTCTCATTATTTCTGGAACTCAGAGTGGGCTTTTGCCTCTATTGCTATACCAAAATAGCTATTTTCAAGATCACCAATAACCTTTACAATTAGTCAGTTCTCAAGTTCTTATCTTACTTGACCTTTCAGTATCATATGACACAGTTGGTCATTCTTTCCTTCTTGAAATGTTTTTTACAGTTGGCTTCCAGGTCATACTGTTCTTAGTTCTCTTTCTGCCTCATTCGCAGGTTCCTCCTTATCTCCTTGACCCCTCAATTTTGTAGTGCCTAGGGCTCAGTCCTCAGACCTCTTCTCTTCCCTGTCTACCTTTGCTCCCTGTGTTACCTCATCCAATCTCATGGCTTTAAATAGCACCTTGTATAAAATAACAATTTTACTCAGGTTTTCCACCCTATACTCTTTCTTATTCTTATATTCCTTCGTAGCACTTATTGCTATTTGATATACTATATATTTACTTGTTCATGAGAACAAGGACTTTGTTTTGTTCTCTGCTGTATCCCCGGTGCCTAGAATAGTGCCTGTCTCATAGTCTCTCCCTCCCATCTCTGACTCCTTCATCCTTTTCTCCTCTGGCCTGATTGTTATATAAGGATATATTTTTCAGTCTTTTTTTAATCATTTTATTTCTTGCTTTTGTTTCAGATCAAAAAAAATTTTTAAGAAATAAAATCATACAGATACAGTTGAAGCTCTTTGATACTGCCCCTTCCATCTCATTTCGGACTCTTTTTCCAGTGTTAACCGTTATCTGAATTTGGTATATATGTCATTCTTGTGTATTTTTTATACTTGTTAAATATACACTTATCTGTAAACAGTGTATATTATTGCATGTCTTAAGACATTGCAGAAATAGAAATTATATCACATTGGATTCTCATAACCTGCTTTTGAGGGGGGGGTGGTTTAACATTGTGTTTGAGATTTGTCCGTGCTAATGAGTATAATACTAGTTATTTGTGTGTTAGGTCCTATTTAATAATATCTTGTATGAATACATCATAATTTACTTACCTGTTTTCCTATTACTGGTCATTTAGATTATTCCCAATTTTCTCTTATATTTAATTTTATGATTATGCCATAATTTATCTTTTCTCTGATTGTTGGGCATTTGTTTCCAGTGCTTCAGTGAACATTTTTATGCATGATTCCTTGTGCACATATTTGAGAGTTTATCTATATACGTGTAAGCATATACCTATAAGCAGATACCTAGAAGTGAAACGACTCATTTTTAATCTTACTACATACTGCCAAAGTACTCTTCTAATTGGTTGTACTATTTTACATTTATACCAATAAAGCATTAAAGTTCTCACTTCTATACATTCCTTCCAACTCTTGATATTGTTAGATTTTTTAAAAAAATTATTGAGAATCTGATCTGTGGGAAATATTTTTCTCTTAAAAAAATCTTTTTGTGTTTGTGTTTTCCATTATTACTAATAAGATCATGCATTATTTCATGTTTCCTGGCCATTTGGATTTCTTGTTTTATGAACTGCCCATTTTTCTATTGGGCTGTTTCTTTTGCCTTTTTAAATTGACTTGTAAGAGTTCTTTATGTATTTTGAATGCTAATCCTTTGTTGGTTATGTGAGTTGCAAATATATTCTCTAAGTCTATATAGCTTATTTTTACCCTTTGTTTATAAAGTCTTAAAATTTAATCAGATTTATTCGTTTTTTTATTTATGGTTTGTGCTTTTTTCATCTTATTTATTTTCTTCTAAAAGTTTTACAGTTTTGCTTTTTACGTTTGGGTAAGGACCTAATTTTATTGCCGTTTTTAAAAAACATGGGCAACTAGTTGTCCAAGCATACCTTTTGAAAAGTCTATCCCAGAGGTCACCAAATGTTTTCTGTAAAGGGCTAGATAATAAATACTTTAGGCTTTGTCAGTCAAGAGGCAAAATTAAAGAAATTGTGTAGGTACTTGCAACAAGAAAGAAAACAAATTTCTGCAAATTTTAATAAAATTTTTAATTAAGTTCAAAATATAATAATAGTACTTTTTTAGTAATACAGGTCTACCAGTGAGAAGAGTGAAATTCTTTTTATTGCGATAACATTTTGCTTTTTGGGGGTTCATAGTTAGTGTTCTCTGTCATCAAAGTTGATTGCAGATGTTCATCTGTTAATACTGATTTGTAATGAGATTTTACATATTTCATCTTTGAAAATTTATTTTCACACTGACAGATACTGCCAAATACTGATATCAGTCCATGAGAATATGATTTTAATTGAGCATATTCATCACTTCGAAGGCATTTATAGAATTCTATTAAATTCTTTTCTGATATTTTTGCCTTTTAGCATGTCATTATATTGTAGATTAATCACTTCTGATTGAAAATTAAGTGGATGCTCGTCAGTTGCACAGTTAAATAATGAAATAAGGAAATTTCCTCTGTGCTTGCGCCATGGTCTGCAAAACACTGCTGGAACTGTAGTTTGCTTGGAAAATATATCTGCTGCAAATTTGTGTGGGAATGGAGATATGGCTTCTTGTTTTAACTTTTGACGGCACAGGAAATGTATAAAGCAGCTTGCCATTACTTGTGTTTCTGATAACATTAGTTGTTGAAATGACTTTACCATGTTTTGCATATAAGTGCTGTTTTGTAATTTTGGGTTGAATTCATTAAGAAACGTTATCAAGTCTGCAGCAAAAGCTAATTTCCAAAGCCATTTGGTGTTTGATAATAGTTCTTCAGAAAAATTTCAGTCTTAGCCTGAGCTCAAAAAATTGCAATAAAATGGTCCCATTGCTAAGCCATCAAACACTAAGCCTCTACAGTAAGGGCAATTCAAGATATTCAGCTTCTATTTCTGACAAAAATTCACGGAACTGATGATTGTAAAGTCTACAAGAGCAAATGACACTACTGGTTCTCTGATGCATGATAGAGTCAAATATTTTCTGCAGAGTATTGCTGTTGAATAAGAAAGTGAAGAATCATAGGCTTGGAAATACCTCACAGAAGGCACATTTGTCCAACTAAACCTTTTTTTCTGCTCCATACATATTTTTACCAACATTAGTGGTAACACATTATATTCTGCTTCAGGTTGTACTGTATTCTTGTTTTATCAACCTCTTAGAAGATATTCTTGTCTGTATTTCTTCCACACAGAGTATTCATAGAGGCTAATTACTTAGTCACTTCAAACTTGGCACTGACTTCTTGCATAAACAACAACTGAGCGGTGTTGGTAACATCTGTTGACACATCAGGAGCCAAAAATCTTGACATCATTTACCTTGTTTTTGACTGATTATTGATATTGTTACTAATGCTCAACACTTTGAGTGATAGTTCTCACCAAAAAGGCTAATAGTCTTAAGTTTGTTTTCTCTGGATAAATTTCTTCCACTGCTACAAACAAACACAATCTAACTCATCATTGGTAAATAGCTTTCCTTGCTTGGCTAACAAATGAGCCACTCAGAAATTTACTTTGGTTACAGTCTCATTTTCACTTTTAATTTTTTGTAATGAGATATTTCATTTTAAATTTTCTAATTTTTCCGATAGTTGCTTTCCTATGAGTTGAGAATATTGTAATGAGTGCTTAGTCTAGTAATAACGTTTTATTCTTTTAGCACAGCTATAATATTACATAATTAGCATAATGCTTTGCTATTTAATTTGGTAACAAAATCCACACTAAAAGTGTGATGTTTGAATTCCATTTTTCCCTTCTTTCCTTATTTTGACATGATGAATATGCACTACTGTTGGACATGATGAATATGCACTACTGTTTTAAAAAAAAAAAGTTGTACAGTGATACATGTGGCACTCGAAATGCTGTTGAGTTATAAATGCATTGCTGCAGTTTTTAGAGTATGGAACAGCAGTGCACAGCAGTGAAAATGCCACATATGGTCTCTGTCACAGCTACTCAGCTCTGCCATTGTAACTGAAAAGCAGCCGTCGACAATACGTATATGAATGAGTGTGGCGGTATTCCAATAAAACTTTATTTATGGACACTGAAATTTGAATTTCAGATATCACAAAATATTTTTCTTTTATTGGATTATTTTCAACCATTTAAAAAAGTAAAAACCATTCTTAGTTTGAAGATCATAAGCTGTAGTTTGCTAATTCTTATTTATCTTTTTTCCTATAGTGCCAACTCTGTCATATGTTAGGTTTTTATATATGCATGGATCTTTTTTTCAGGGATCTTTATTATGTTCCATTTTGTTGATTTCTTATTTCATTATATCATGGCCTAAAAATTCATATTTTACCTGTAGAGAGAGTTTGTCAAAGAATCTTCATGTATGTAGACTAAAAAAATTGATTTCTTACTGTTTCCATTTATTTTACTTGATACAAATCTTAAATTAATCTAGCTATGTTGCTAAAATCAATAATTTCTTTATTAATTTTTCATTAACTAGGTCTTTTCTGATAATGAAATTTAGATCTAACTCTCACTTTTTCTACCTATTCTAAAATAGGTCCCAATTTTGGGGGGACCAGAGATGGGGGAAGATTGGCCCTGAGCTAACATCTGTGCCAATCTTCCTCTATTTTGTATGTGGGACACTGCCACATTATGGCTTGATGAGCAGTGCGTAGGTCCGCGCCTGGGATCTGAACCCATGAATCCTGGGCTGCCAAAGTGGAATGCATGAACTTAACCACTACACCACTGGGCCAGCCCATCCCATTTTTTTTTGATAAACCAATATTCAGTATTTATAATATCAAAATGTTGTTCATACTGAGATATGTAGTCTACTACAATTACATTTTCTTTCTTGAACAACTTTGTTTTCTCTAGAGTTAAAATTGCCTTATTTTTTAAAACAGCTGTATCGAGATATAATTCACATACCTATAATTCACCCATTTAAAGTGTACAACTCATAATAACAACAACAAACACATAGAGGCAGAGATTGGATTGGTGGTCACCAGAGGAGAAGGGGCGGGGAGGAGGGCAAAAGGGATAATTAGGCACATGTGTGTGGTGATGGATTGTAATTAGTATTTGGGTGGTGAACATGAGAACATGATATAATCCATGCAGAAATAGAAGTATAATGATGTACACCTGAAATTTATACAATGTTATAAACCAATGTTACTGCAATAAACAAACAAACAAAAAAAAATAAAGTGTACAACTCAGTAGCTTTTAGTATATTTACAGAGTTGTACATCCATCATCACAATTTTAGAAATTTTCATTACCTTAGAAAGGAATCCCATACCCCTTAAACTTGTTAGCCTCCTCAGTTCCCCCATCCTCACAGCCCTTGGCAAACACTAATTTACTTTCTATCTCCCTAGATTTACCTATTCGGGGCATTTCATATAAATGGAATCATGTAATATGTCATCTTTTGTGATTGGCTACTTTCACTTAGTATGGTGTTTTTGTTTTTTTTTTCGTTTGTTTGTTCTTGCGGAGGAAGACCAGCTCTGAGCTAACATCTATTGCCAATCCTCCTCCTTTTTTTCCCTTTTTCTCCCCAAAGGCCCAGTGGATAGTTGTATGTCATAGTTGCACATCCTTCTAGTTGCTGTATGTGGGACGCCGCCTCAGCTTGGCCAGACAAGCGGCGCGTTGGTGCGTGCCTGGGATCCGAACCTGGGCTGCCAGTAGCGGAGCACGCGCACTTAACCGCTAAGCCATGGGCCCAGCCCTAGTATGGTGTTTTTAAGGTTCATTCATGTTATAGTGTGTATCAGTACTTAATTTCTTTTATTGCTAATATTCCCTTGTATAGATATATAATATTTTATTTATCCATTCAACAATTGATGGGCACTTTCTGGCTTTTTTATTTTTTTGGTTGAGGAAGATTTACCCTGAGCTAACATCTGTGCCAATCTTCCTCTTTTTTGTATGCGGGTTGCTGCTACAGCCTAGCCACTGCCGAGTGGTGTAGGTCCACACCTGGGAACTGAACCCAGGCTGCCGAAGTGGAGTGCCCCGAACCTAACCACTAGGCCACGGGGCTGGCCCCTTGGCTTTTATGAATAATGCTATGAACGTTTATGTACAGGTTTTTGTGTGGACATATGTTTTCATTTATTTTGAGTATGTAATAAGTAGGAGTAGAATTGCTGGATCATACGGAAACTCTGTTTAACCGTTGGAGGATCTGTCAGACTATTTTCCAAAGTGGATGTACCATTTCACATTCCCTCTAGCGGTGTATGAGAATTCCAATTTCTCTTCACCCTCATCTACACTTGTTACTATCTGTCTTTTTTTTTTTTTTTTATAATTTTATTTATTTATTTTTTCCACCAAAGCCCCAGTAGATAGTTGTATGTCATAGCTGCATATCCTTCTAGTTGCTGTATGTGGGACGTGGCCTCAGCATGGCCGGAGAAGCGGTGCGTCCGTGCGCTCCCAGGATCCGAACCGGGCCGCCAGCAGCAGAGCGTGTGCACATAACCGCTAAGCCACGGGGCCGGCCCACTATCTGTCTTTTTGATTATAGCCATCCTGGTAGGTGTAACGTCGTATCTCATTATGATTTGCATTTCCTTGATGGCTGATGATGTTGAATATCTTTTCATGTGCTTATTGGTCATCTTCTTATCTTATACTATGTATATCTTCTTTGCAGAAATGTCTATTCAAATCTTTTGCCCATCTTTATTTTTTTTTGATTGAGTAGTAATAGTTCTTTGTATATTCTAGGTACAGGTCTCATTAGATAAATGATTTGCAAAAGTTTTTTCTTGATGATATCTTTTGAAGCACAGAAGTTTTTAGTTTTGATGATGTCTAGTTTATTTTTTCTTTTGTTGCTTGTGCTTTTGGTGTCACACCTAAGATGCCTTATTATTATTTTTGTTTAGTACCCTTCATGATCTAATATGAATTCTACCCTAATTCTCTGCCAGAGCTTTAAAACTTCTTTATGGTCAAACACATCAAGTAGTCTGTCAATTCAACTATTTTCTTGTATCTTCATTCCTCAAACAATCTAGAATGTATGTTCTTCAGTTCTAGGAAATTTTCTTGAGTTTTCTTTGCTAATTCTTCCCTTCTGTTTTTTTTCTTTTGAAACTACTATGTAATGTGAGGAACACTGGTTCAGTGTGGAGGGACTTTACTATGGTAACATTCTTAGCTTCTTTCTTTACCTTTTATTCCTCGTCAATGGAGGAGTGACTTAGCTGATTAGTGAGTGCAGTAGAATGACCTGGGGCATGCTCAGCTTAACCGCTTCATCTCTTTCTTCATTCCGGTCTGCAGACTGCAGTATTTTGGCATATTCTTGGCCAGGACAGTAAACAGTGCAGGACAAGCTCTACCTTTTTGGGGGAAATAGTTCTGTTCTGGCAGATAACTTCAATTCACAGTGTGTTAGCAAGCCGTTTCCAAACCACTCTTAAGCCATGTTCTTCAACCTAGCGTTTTATCTAAGATAAAGCTGACATTTTGCTCTATTTGTCTGTTCCCTGTGTCTTTCTCTTGTTTGATTCTGAAATCAAGTGCAGAGGTGCTTTTTTTTCAATTGTGGTAAACTATAAATAAGAAAAGAGGTGCTTTTTTTTAAAATTATGGTCAACTATACATAACAAAATTTACCATTTTAACCATTTTTAAATGGGTACGGTTCATTGGCATTAAGTACATTCACATTGTTGTGCAACCATCACCACCATCCATCTCCAGAACTTTTTCATCTTCTCAAACTGAAACTCTGTACCCATTAAACAATAACTCCTCATTTCCTCTTCCTTCCAGCCCTGGGCAGCTACCATTCTACTTGATATCTATGAATTTGACTACTCTAGATACCTCATAAAAGTGGAATCATTCAACATTTGTCTTTTGGTGTCTGGGATATTTCATTTAGCATAATATCTTCAGTATTCAGCCATGTTGTAGCGTGTGTCAGAATTTCCTTCCTTTTTAAAGCTGAATAATATTCTGTTGTATGTATATACCACATTTGTTTATCCATTCATTCTTTGATAGACATTTGGGTTGTTTCTACCTTTTAGCTATAGTAAGTAATGCTGCTATGCACATTGGTTTATAAATCCTGTTCAAGGCCCTGCTTTAAATTCATTTGGGTATATATCCAGAAGTGGAATTGCTCAATCACTTGAGCTCTCCCGGTGTATTAGTATTGCTTTGTAACAATCCACCTTAAAATTTAAGTGGCTTAAAGCAACAATGATTTATTATTTACTACAGTTCTGTGGGATGGCTGGGTAATTTTTTTGTTTTTCTTACCTGGGGCTCACTTCTGTGGCTGCATTCATTTGGTGGGTTGGCTGGAGCCAGAGGGTCTAAGATGGCTTCTTTTTGTGAGGAGGACCAGCCCTGAGCTAACATCCAATGCCAATCCTCCTCTTTTTTGCTGAGGAAGACTGGCCCTGGGCTAACATCCATGCCCATCTTCCTCTACTTTATATGGGACGTCGCCACAGCATGGCTTAACAAGGGGTGCATCGTTGCGTGCCCGGGATCCGAACCGGTGAACCCCGGACCGCCGCAGTGGAGCACGCACACTTAACTGCTTGTGCCACCAGGCCGGCCCCTAAGATTGCTTCAGTCACATGTCTAGGGCCTTGGTGAGGAAAACAAGAAGGTGGGCCTTCTCTCTGCATGTAATCTCTCCTTATTCACAGTCTAGTTTGAACCTCTTTACATGATAGCTGAGTGCCAAGAGAATGAAGGCAGAAGCTAGCTGCAAGACATCTTGAGGCCTAGGCTCCAGGAGTCACACATCAATTTCAGCACAATGTATAGGGCAAAGTTGACCAAGCTAGCCCTGATTCAAGGGATGGGGAAAAATAGACTCCAATTCTTGCTGGGAAGATTGACCACATCACAGTGGGGGCCATTATTAAAATGATCAGTCACACCTAATAATCTAACAGCTGGTGCAAAAACTTTGAGAAACGAGGAAGGACTGCAATTTGAGGAGCAAAGTGGGATTCTAGTGGGTCCTAAATGGGGTAGTTTGGTATTATGTTTTAACAAGTAGAGAGGCATATGGATATTTTGAGCTTGGTAAAACTAAATTTTACCATGCAGTGAGTATGGTCAGCTTTAAACTAACGCAGCTTGCGTGAGAAGGCTGTAGCTGACTCAGGCAGGCTATATCAGCTTTACCATATGGGCTCTTCTAACTTCAGAGTTGCAGCTGGCCTAGAGTTATAGGCAAAGCTAAACAGGGATTTGATTTTTTTAATGCTTTGGTGGGCATAACAATATTTAATGCTTTTATTGACTTCTTAAGCCAGGTCTGCAGATTTAAACTGCAAAGATGTCTGAAGTTCCAAATGTGCTATAGGGTAATTAATAACTAAGTCTCTAGCCTTAAATTGTTAATTCCAGGTCTAGACAGACAGTGCTAAATCTTTTTAGGTTAAAAGAGGGTACTTGGGGGGCTTACTTCGTAATTATGTAACTTGTCACAACCTCCTCTGTGGTCTTAAGTATTTTTGGATTTAAATACATGAGCTATTCACTGTGGTAATTTTAGTGACTGAAAGTGGCTTCTTCACAGAAGGTTGGTTTATTTTATTAAGGAACAAATAAAAATGAGTGGGTAGGTACTTTATTATAAAGAGAAAAATACCATATTCTTGATTCTTGGACATGGTTTGGAACATCTACTTCAGTCTTTATTGTCAGTATAGGAGTAGTAGGAGAATGACCAAATAAAGAAGACAGGTTGAATAAGCTAGAAGAGAGGTTTTCTTAGAGGAAGATTGACATCTTAGAAGAGTCCCACCTCTCCAAAAAATGTTATGTATATTTATACACACACATACACACACACACGTAAATATTTGAGCCCACATTGTTTAGGGGGAGATAATGAAAAGTTATGTAATTACAAAGCCCCCTCCAGGTACCCTCTTTTGACCTAGAATGATTTAGCACTGTCTCTCTAGGCCTAGAAATAACAATTTAAGGCTAGAACTTGAGTCACTAATTATTTTCTCTGTATATATGAAAATGAGGTCTCAAAGGCTATGTAGTATGCTATGGTATGGCTTTAGGATAATTTGTTTGCATATCCTCCTATCTGTGGACATTTGGGTAATTTCCAGTTTTTCCCTATCATAAACGTTGCAGCAGTGAACTTGGTTGACATATCTTTGTGCTTGTGTGTGAGTATTTCCATAAGATACCTAGAAATGAAATTACTGGGTTAAAAGATATGCAGAATTTACATTTTAAGAAAATAGATATGGCCGTATTCCCCTCCAAAAATACTATACCAATTGAGACTCATAAGCAGTGTGTGAGAATACCGTCCTCTTGTCAGTACTGGATAGCAATAATTGTTACTTATTTATTTAGCTAATTTGCTGGATGAAAAATATTTCAGTGTTTTAATTTGATTATCTTTGATTTCTAGTGAGGTTCAGCATCATTTATCGGACATCTTATATTTCTTCTTGAAATGTTTGTATATATTTTTAAGCCTATTTTTATTAGTTTTTATTTGTTTGCTCTTATTGATTTGAAGGAACTCATGTATTGTTAATATTTTCTCTCAGTATGCAATTTGGTCTTTGAGTTTGTTTATGATGTTTTGTTTTAGAAAAGTTTTAAATTAGAACATAGTGAAATCTTTCCATTTTTTCCCTTTGTAAGCTTCTGGATTTTGTGTCTTGTTTAGCACAAATTTTCTTCACCCCAATATTATTATTATTTTTATTTATTCATTTTTTTCTGATGAAGATTAGCCCTGAGCTAACATCTGTTGCTAATCCTCCTCTTTTTTTTTTTTTTTTTTTGGTGAGGAAGATTAGCCCTGCACTAAGCTCCATTGCCAATCCTCCTCTTTTTCCTGAGGAAGATTGGCCCTGAGCTAACATCTGTGCCCAGCTTCCTCAATTTTTTTATATTGGGACACCTGCCACTGTATGGGTTGATAAGCGGTGCATAGGTCCGCACCCGGGATCCGAACCTGCGAATCCTGGGCTGCCAGAGTGGAGTGTGTGAACTTAACCACTACGCCACCAGGCCGGCCCCTGCCCCAATATTATAACAAGATTTTCTCTTAAATACTTTTTTTTTTTTTTGTGAGGAAAATCGGCCCTGAGCTAACATCCATGCCAATCTTCCTCTTTTTGCTGAGGAAGACTGGCCCTGGGCTAACATCCATGCCCATCTTCCTCTACTTTATATGGGATGCCACGACAGCATGACTTGGCAAGCAGTGCGTTGGTGTGCGCCTGGGATCCAAACCAGCGAACCCCAGCGGCTGCAGCGGAGCACGCGCGCTTAACCGCTTACGCCACCGTACTGGCCCGTCTCTTAAATACTTTTAAAACATTATTTCCTTTTAGCCCTATAATCTCTCTGGAATTTTATGTGTTGAGTGTAAGGTAGAGGTGGCTATTTTTCTCCCTAAATGAATTGCCTATTGTTTCAGCATCATTTATTGAAGCATAATAAAGTATTGCAACAGTATTATAAACACTGCTCTGTTTCTGTAACCTGTTCTCTTTCATTTATCTGTAGGTGTTTCTGTACCAGTACACTATTTAATTTCAATTGCTTTAAAAGACTGTATTTTTATAATTGATAATGCAGTTCCCCTTCATTGTTTTCTTTTTTCAAAATGTTCTTGGCATTTTTGTATTTCTCGTCTACATAAATTTTAGAATCAGTATGTTAAGTTCTACAAAAAAATCTTGTTGGGATTTTTTAATGGAATTGCCTTGAATTTATAGATTAATTTGGAGGAAGAATTTATATCTTTGCAATATTGGGTGTTCCGACCCAACACCATGGTATGACTAGTTAGGTCTTTTATTTTCTGCTGTGAAGTTTTCTAGTTTTCCTTATATTGGCTGTGTTGAGTAGTAGGGAAAAGAATGGGTTCTAGTGCTGTGCTACTTGGGTTCAGTCCTGCTAAATAAGTTTGGGCAAATAAAAAACCTTTTTTGTGCTTCAGTTTCCTAATCTATACAGTGGGAATAGTAACTTATTAGGGTTATTGTGAGGATTAAATGAGTTAAGACATATAAGTTAATACATTTAAAATGTGATCTATTTTTATTAGGTATATATTTTGATATTTTATAGTTTCTTTTGCTTTTGTGAATAGAATCTTTTATTTAAATCTCATTTTAATTGGTTACCTTTGATATATAGGAAAGTTCATGATTTTTGTTCATGGTTCTTGATTTGGATACTTTGCTGAACTCTGTTTAGAACTTATAGTGTTTTTTTTTTTTTAATTCTCTTGCATTCTTTAGGTAATCATATATTTTGCAATGAATTGCTTTAGCTTTCAATATCTTTGCCTCATAATTCTTATTTATTTATTTATATATTGGATCTTTTTTCGTTATCTAAGACTTCCAATACAGTGTTGAATAGAAGTGATGATAAAGAGCATTTTGTCCATGACTGTCTTTAAATGGGTTTGATGTTGATTTTTTATGGAAGCTAATCCTCTATAAAGCTAAATTTGTTAAGGAGTGGGTTTTGGATTTTTATGAAATTATTTTTATTATACAAATAATGTGTATATTTTTATTACAAAAGATTTAAAAAGTATAGAAATTGTAGAGTAAAGCATGCAAGTTCTTCCTTGCATCCTGTTCTACTTTTATTCCTCTCCCGATACTGTTACATTTGGTTTATATCCTGTTAGTTCTTTTGTTATACCTTTATATACATTTAATTTGTGTGTACACATGGTTTTATTTATTTTTATAAACTAGGTGTTAGATTTTATCTCATATTTTGTTTCTTTTAGCAGATATTAAGTACCTATCATGTATTAGGCATTCTTTTGTTCATTCTTTTCATTTAGGCATTAACATTCTTTTGTTCGTTCAACAAAGGTTTCTTAAATGTTTCCTAAGTGCTAAGTGATGTCTTAGGTGCTGGGGATATAGTAGTGAAGAAAACAAAAAGCCCTGCCCTCAGAGCTAACTTTCTAAAGGTGCAGACAGAAAATTAAAAAAAAAACAAAACAAAAACCAAGTAATGATAAATCGCGAAAAAAGTTAAAGCAGGATAAAAGAGGATAGAGATTGACTCGGGTGCTCTTTTGGATAGTGTGATCGGAAAAGACATTTCTGAAAAGGGGACATTTCAGCGAAGAGTTCAAAGAGATAGAGCAGCCATGCAAATACTGTATCTAGGGCAAGGGCCTTAGGGCCGGGGGAATAGCAAGCACAAAGGCGTGCTGGTGTGGGAGCCTGTTTGGTATGTTCAAGAAACAACAATGAAGTCATTTGGTCAGAGCAAAGAGCATGAAGAGTTGCTGGGAAAGAAGGTTGGAGAAGTGGTGGGGGGCCAGATTATCTGGAGCCTTATAGGCCCTGGTAAGGATTTTGGATTTTCTTCCAAGTATGATGGGAAGCCATTGATGGTTTTTGAAAAGGGAAATGGACTTGTATTAATTTGTTAGGGCTGCCGTAACAAAATACCACAGACAGGGTCGCTTAAACAATGGGAATTTATTTTCTTACGATTCTAGAGGCTCAAGACAAAGATCAGGATGTCAGTAGGTTTGGTTTCTTCTGAGGCCTCTCTTTGGCTTGCAGATGGCCACCTTCTTGCTGTGTCCTCACATGGCCTTTCATCTCTGTGCACACATGTCCAGTGTCTTTGAGTCCAAATTTCCTCATAAGGACACCAGTCAGATTGGATTAGGCCCCAGCCTAATGGCCTCCTTTTAACTCAGTCACCTCTTTAAAGGCCCCATTTCTAAATACAGTCACATTCTGAGGTATCAGAGATTAGGACTTCAGCATGTGACTTTTGGGAGAACATGCCTGATCTGCTTTCTTCAGGCTGCTGAGGATAGACTGGAGGTATATGTATGGGGTGGGGGTGGAGGGTAAGCTGGGGTATTGAAGGAGAATGGACAGGGAGACCAGTTAGAAGGAGACTAGAGATAGGGACGGCATGGAATAAGGAAGTAGCTGTGGAGTCGATGAGAAGTTATCAGATTTGTGATTTACTTTGGAAGTAGGATGCATAGGATTATTTTGAAAGTAGAATACCTTTAGTGTTTTTCCCCCCTCCGTTCTCTATTTTTGAGAATTTTAAGCTAGTAAAAATATGTACTTTACAAAAGCTGAGCAGAGTCCCCTTTACTCCCCTTTTTAACCTGCCTTTATGTCTGCCTCTCTAAGATTCTTTGTCTCTAAGATTCATCCTAGAATTCATTTCTGGATAGATTGTTTACATTCTTAGAAAACAAGCTCTTCCATTTTAATGTGTCCTACTGCTGCTATTTGGTTACTTATTTGGCATGGAGGAGCATGGCCTGACTGGGGTAGTTATTACTGAATGAAGTTCTTTAATTATCATTTAAGAAATTTGTAAGACTGTAGTATTTGATATATACAAAAGAAAACATGCAATTTTTATGTAAGTGGTGGATAATAAACCCCCAAAATGGATAACCTGATCACTCAACTTAAAAACTAAGATCTACTTACGTCACCTTCCCCATGCTCTCTCTGTATCCTCCCATGTTCCCCCTCACAACAACTATTCTGAGTTTTGTGTTTATCATTCCTTTGCTTAAAAGTTTTATCACATATATATGTATATCTAAACAATATGCTGTTTACTTTTGCTTGTTTTTTGGCTTTATATAAATAGTATCCATATGGTGTGTAGTCCTCTGATTTCCTTTTTTCACTCATTATTATGTTTTAAGATTCACCATTGTTGTAGCTTTTTATTGGATTATGTATTTCCCTGTTTTACAATATTCCATTATGTGAAAAAAAATTCCATTGTGTGAACATACCACAGTTTTTCCATTCTGTTGGCAGAAGACATTTGGATTGTTTCCAGTTCAGTTAATAATTGAGCTTCTTGTCCTGAGGCTATTCCTACTCTTTTCATTTATTGATCTGGAGCTTAGGCTTTCTCAGGAAGAACTAATATCTTATCACATGTATTTAGGCCTGTGGTTCTCTTTTCTTTTTCCTCCACTATTCTGATTAGATTTGCATATTATCTTCTAATAATTTCTAAAAACTTCTGATTTGCTGACAGTGGCCTTTTCTGTTTTCTAAGTCTGTCATGATTTTATTCTCAAACAAACCAAAACAAAAAATAACCACAAATTTTTTTTCCTGTTAAAGTGTGATTTTTGATACGGAAATGAGATAAATTTATTTGTTCAGTCTTCCTTCTTGAGCCAGAGGCTCCCTTCTTTGTCTTTCTTTGCATGTTATTCTTCCCGGTTTCTGTTAAGACTCTTTTTTTTTTTCTTTTTGTTTATTGAATAAATTTCAGATGTAACTTTGGGTAAGTTTAAGGTGTACAGCATGTTACTTTGATACGTTTATATAGTGTAATACGATTGCCAATGTAGTGATGTTTATCACATTATGTAATTATAGTACAATATTATTGTCTATATTTATTATACTGTGCATTAGATCTCTATGGCTTATTTACTACTTATTATGGATTTATACCCATAAACACGAGCACTCTTATTCCCTCCATTCCCCCCACCATCCCCTGGTAACCACCATTTTACTCTGTTTTTTACAGGTTTAACTTTTTTAGATTCCATATATAAGCAATATCATATAGTACTTATCTTTCTCTGACTTATCTTGATTAGCTTAATGTGCTTAAGGTCTGTCCGTGTTGTTGCAAATGGAAAGGTGTCCTCCTTTCTCGTAACTGAATAATATTCCATTGTATATATATATACCACATCTTTTTTACGCATTCATCCGTTGATGGGCATTTGAGTTGTTTCCATATCTTGGCTGTTGTGAATAACGCTGCGATAAACATGAGAGGGCATATATCTCATTGGAATCCTGTTTTCATTTCCTTTGGGTGTATAGCCAGAAGTGGAATTACTGGATTGTATGGTAAATCTATTTTTTGAGCAACCTCCTTATTGTTTTCCAGAGGTTAGACCAATTTACATTCCCACCAACGATATATAAGGATTACCTGTTTACCACATCCTTGCTGGCACCTGTTGTCTCTTGTCTTCTTGATGATAGCCATTCTAACGTGTGAGGTGATAGCTCACTGTGGTTTTGATTTGCATGTCCCTGATGATTAGTGATGTTGAGCATCTTTTCATGTGTTGGCCATTTTGATGTCCTCTTTGGTAAAAAGTGTATTTAGCTTTTCTGCCCATTTTTTAATTGGATTATTTGGTTTTTGTTATGAAGTTGACTGAGTTCTTTATATATTTTGGATAGTAACCCCTTATCTGATAAATGGTTTGCAAAAATTTTCTCCCATTCTGTAGGTTGTTTTTTCATTGTAGTTAACTTTTGCTATGCAGAAGCTTTCTAGTTTGATGAGTCCTATTTGTTGATTTTTGCTTTCGTTGTTTGTACTTTTGGTGTCATGTTAAAAAAGTCATTGCCCAGACCAGTGTCAATGAGCTTCTTCCCTACGTTTTCTTCTAGGAGTTTTATGGTATCAGGTCTTAGGTTTAAGTCTTGATCCATTTCGAGTTAATTTTTGTGAATAGGGAAATGGGGGTCCAATTTCATTGTTCTGCAGGTGTGTCTCCACTTTTTCCCAGCACCATTTTTTTTTGTGTGTGAGGAAGATTAGCCCTGAGCTTATATCCATTGCCAATCCTCCTCTTTTTGCTGAGGAAGACGGGCTCTGGGCTAACATCTGTGCCCATCTTCCTCTGCTTTATATGGGACACTGCCACAGCATGGCTTGACAAGCAGTGCATTGGTCTGTACCCGGGACCCGAACCTGTGAACCCCAGGCTGCCAAAGCAGAGCATGCGAACTTAACCACCACGCCACCAGGCTGGCCCCCCAGCACCATTTGTTGAAGAGACTGTCCTTTCCCCACTGGGTATTTTTGGCTCTCTGGTCAAATATTAGTTGCCTGTATATACTGGGATTTACTTCTGGGCTCCCTATTCTGTTTCATTGGTCAGTGTATCTATTTTTGTGCCAGTACCATACTGTTTTATTACTATGGCTTTATAATATACAGTCATGCACTGCATGATGACATTTTGGTCAGTGATGGACTGCATATACAATGGTGGTCCCATAAGATTATTGCCATATAATAGCCTAGGTATTATTGCCATATAATAGCCTAGGTATGTAGTAGGCTATACCATCTAGGTTTGTGTAAGTACACTCTATGATGTTCGAATGATGACGCATTTCTCAGAACATATCCCTGTCATTAAGCAACACATGACTGTAGTTTGAAATCTGGAAGCATAATACCCCTGTCTTTGTTCTTTTTTCTCAGTATTGCTTTGGCTATTTGGGGTCTTTTGTGGTTCCACACAAATTTTAGGATTGTTTTTTCTATTTCTGTGAAGAATGCCTTCGATATTTTGATGGAGATTGTGTTGAATTGTAGATGGCTTTGGATAGTATGGCTATTTTAACAATATTAATTCTTCTGATCCATAAACATGAGATGTCTTTCCATTTATTTGTGTCTTCTTCAGTTTCTTTCAGCAAAGTCTCGTAGTTTCCATTTTACAGATCTTTTACTTCCTTGGTTAAATTTATTCCTAAGTATTTTATTGTTTTTGATGCTATTGTGAATGGGATAGTTTTATTTCTTTTTGAGATGCTTCTTCATTAGTGGAAAGGAATAAAATTGATTTCTATACATTGATTTTATATCCTGCCACTTTACTGAAATTGTTGAGTAATTCCAATAGTTTTTTGACTGACTCTTTGGAATTCTATAGATCATATCATCAGCAAATAGTGACACTTTTACTTCTTCCTTTCAGATTTGAATGCTTTTATTTCTTTGTTTTGCCTAATTGCTCTAGCTAGGACTTCCAGTACTAGGACTTCTGAATAGGAGTGATGAGAGTGGGCCCCCTGTCTTGTTCCTGATTTTAGGGGAAACACTTTCAATTTTTCTCCATTGAGTATAATGTTAGCTGTGGGTTTGTCGTATAAGGCCTTTATTATGTTGAGGTATGTTCCTTTTATACCCAATCTGTTAAGGGTTTTTGTCATTAAAGGATATTGTATTTTGTTAAATGCTTTTTCTTTGTCTATTGAGATGATCGTGTGATTTTTATCTTTCATTTTATTGATGTAGTGCATTACACTAATTGATTTGGGTATGTTGAATCACCCTTGCATCTCAGGGATAAATCCCATTTGTTCGTAGTGTATAATCCTTTTAATGTGTTCTTGAATTCAGTTTGCTAATATTCTGTTGAGAATTTTTGCATCTATATTCATCAGGGATATTGGTCTATAGTTTTCTTTTCTTATGGTATCCTTATCTGGTTTTAGTATCAAAGTAACGTTGGCTTTGTAGAATGAGTTTGGAAGTTCCCTCCTCCTTGATATTTTGGAAGAGTTTGAAGAGGAATGGTGTTAATTCTTCTTCAAATATTTGGTAGAATTCTCTAGTGAAGCCATCTGGTCCTGGAATTTTCTTTTGGGGAGTCTTTTGTTTACTGATTCAATCTCTTTATTCATTATTGGTTTGTTCAGATTTTCTGTGTCTTCCTGATTCAGTCTTGGTAGGTTGTGTTTCTACAAATGTATCCATTTCTTCTAGATATGTAATTTGTTGGCATATAATTGTTCATAGTAGTGTCTCATGATTCTTTTTTTTTTTAATTTTTTTTAAGAAAGAGAGGATTTTTTTTTTTTTTGAGGAACATTGGCCCTGAGCTAACATCTGTTGCCAATCTTCCTCCTTTTTTTTTCCTTTTTTTTATCCCCAAAGCCCCAGTAGATAGTTGTATGTCATAGTTGTACATCCTTCTAGTTGCTCTATGTGGGACGCCGCCTCAGCATGGCTTGATGAACAGCGTGTAGGTCCGTGCCCAGGATCCGAACTGGCAAACCTCGGTCCCCCAAAGTGGACCGCGTGAACTTAACCACTACGCCACTGGGCCTGCCCCTCTTATGATTCTATGTGTTTCTGT
Organism: Ceratotherium simum simum; assembly: GCF_057802395.1. Lineage (NCBI taxonomy): Eukaryota > Metazoa > Chordata > Mammalia > Perissodactyla > Rhinocerotidae > Ceratotherium > Ceratotherium simum. Next base: position 7,283,930 of record NC_141921.1, read on the forward strand.
AGTATCAGTTGTAATGTCTCCTCTTTCATTTCTAATTGAGTCGTCTTTCTTTTTTCGTAGTCCAGCTAAAGGTTTGTCAATTTTGTTTATCTTTTCAAAGAACCAGCTCTTAGTTTTTTCATCCTTTCTATTGTTTTTCTGGTCTCTATTTCATTTATTTCCACTCTGATCTTTATTATTTCCTTCCTTCTGCTAACTTTGGGCATAGTTTGTTCTTCTTTTTCTAGTTCCTTGAGGTGTAAAGTTAGGTTGTTTATTTGAGAACCTTCTAATTTCTTAATATATGCATTTATTGCTATAAACTTTCCTTTTTTTTTTTTTTTTTTTGGTGAGAAAGATTGGCCCTGAGCTAACATCTGTTGCCAATCTTCTTCTTTTTGCTGAGGAAGATTATCCCTGAGCTAACATCTATGCCCATCTTCCTCTATTTTGTGTGTGGGATGCCACCACACATGGCTTGATGAGCGGTGCATAGATCTGTGCCTGGGATTCAAACCTGCAAACCCCGGACCACTGAAGCAGAGCACATGACTTAACCACTACGCCACCAGGCCAGCCTCTAGAAACTTTCCTTTTAGAGCTACTTTTGCTGCATCCCACAATATTTGATATGTTGTATTTCCATTTTCAGTTTTTTCACGGCAATTTTTTGTTTCCTATTTGATTTCTTCTTTGGCCCAATGGTTGTTTAGAAGTGTGTTATTTAGTTTTCACATATTTGTAGATATTCTCACTTTCCTCTTGATATTGATTTCTAGTTTTATACCATTGTGGTATCAAAGAAGATAGTTGGTATGATTTCAATCTTCTTAAATTTGCTAAGATTTGTTTTGTGGCCTATCATGTGATCTCTCCTGGAGAATGTTCCATGTGCACTTGAGAAGAATGTGTATTCTGCTGCTGTTGGATTGCATGTTCTGAATATGTCTACTAAGTCCATTTATTCTAAAGTATCATTCAATTCCAACCTTTCCTTGTTGATTTTCTGTCTGGAGGATATATTCATTGCTGATAGTAAGGTATTGAGTCCACTATAAATATTGTATTGCCTATTTCTCTCTTAAGATCTGTTATTATTTGCTTAATATATTCCAGTGCTTGGGTGTTGGGAGCATATATATTTACAATTGTTATATCTTGAGGTACTGACCCCTTTATCATTGTGTAATGACCTTTGTCTCTTGTTACCCTTTTTGGCTTGAAGTCTATTTTGTCTAATTAAATAAGGCTATGCCTGCCTTCTTTTGGTTTTCATTTGCTTGGACTATCATCTTATATCCTTTTACTTTGAACCCATGTGTGTCTTTAGAGATGAGATGAGTCTCCTGTGGGCAGCATATAAATGGGTCTTGTTTTTTAATCCATCCAGCCACTCTGTGTTTATTGAGTGGTGAGTGCAATCCATTTACATTTAGTGTAATTATTAATATGTAAGGATTTACTATTGTCATTTTATCTTTTGCCTTCTGTTTTTTGTCTTTCTATTGTTTCTTTTTCCTTCTGTTTCTGTTTCTCTTTGTAAATTGGTGGTTTTCCATGGTGATTTCCTCAGTCTCTCATTTTTTTATGTTTCATGTCTCTACTCTAGATTTTTGCTTTGTGGTTACCATGAGGTTTATATAGAACACTTCATGGGTAAAATAGTCCTTTTTCCGCTGATAGCAATTTATCTTCATTTGCTTATAAAGGTTTCATCTTTTTACTCTTCTCTTTTCCTTTTGTGTTTTTTGTTTGTTTGTTTTTTTATGAGGAAGATTAGCCCTGAGCTAACATCCATTGCCAATCCTCCTGTTTTTTTTTGCTGAGGAAGATTGGCCCTGGGCTAACATCTGTGCCCATCTTCCTCTACTTTATATGGGACACCAACACAGCATGGCTTGACAAGCGGTGCGTTAGTCGCACCCAGGATCCGAACCTGTGAACCCCGGGCTGCCAAAGCGGAGCACATGAACTTAACAACTATGCCATTGGACCAGCCCCTCTTTTGTGTGTTTTTTTAGGAAGATCAGCCCTGAGCTAACATCCACGCCAATCCTCCTCTTTTTGCTGAGGAAGACTGGCCCTGAGCTAACATCCGTGCCCACCTTCCTCCACTTTATGTGGGACGCCGCCACAGCATGGCCTGACAAGTGGTGCGTCGGTGCTTGCCCGAGATCTGAACTCCACCTGCCAGCAGCAGAGCGTGCGCACTTAACTGCTACGCCAGGGGGCTGACCCTCTTTTGTGTTTTTGATGTCACAAAGTATCTCTTTATATGTAATTTCTTCACCGAGGTGTAGTATCTATAGTTATTTTTAATTCTCTTTTCATTTAACTTTTATGCTATAATTAAGAGTTTAATATACTATTCTAAAAACAGTTACAGTTTTCTGATTCTGACTATGTAACACCTTAATCAGAGTTTTGTGAACTTTTTTCTTTTCGTTTCAGTTGAAGAGCTCCTTTCAACATTTCTTTTAGTCAGGTCTAGTGATGGTAAACTCCCTCAGCTTTTGTTTCTCTGGGAAAGCCTTTATTTCTCCTTCATATCTGAAGGATAACTTTGCTTGATAGAGTATTCTTGGCTGGCACTTTTTATCTTTCAATATTTGAATATGTCATTCCACTCTCTCCTGGCCTGTAGAGTTTCTGCTGAGTAATCTGCTGCTAGGTTAATGGGGATTACTTTGTAGGTTACTGTCTTTTTTCTCCTGGCTGCCTTTAAAATTCTTTGTCATTGACTTTGACAGTTTTAATATAATGTCTCTTGGAGAAGGTCTTTTTGTGTTGAGATAATAAGATGTTTCATTAGCTTTGTGGACTTGTATATCCAGTTCCTTCTCCAGGTCTTGGAAGTTCTCAGCTATTATTTCATGAAATAAACTGTCTGCCCCCTTCTCCCTCTTTTCTTCTTCTGGTATACCCATTATTCTTATGTCAGCTTTTCTAATGGAGTCTGATAGCTCTCGTAGAGTTTTTTCACTTTTTAAAAATGTTAGTTCTCCTCTTCCACCTGAATCATTTCTAGATTCCTATCTTCTAGCTTGTTAATTCTCTCTTCAGTCTGATCTGCTCTATTTCCAATGCATTCTAATGTGTTCCTCTCATTTATTTGGTTCTTCAGCTCCATGATTTGTTTGTTTTTAGAATTTCAATCTCTTTGGTCAAGTACTCTTTCTGCTCATTAATTTCATTCCTGAGATCATTGTATTGTCTTTCCGAGTTTTCTTGTAGCTCACTGAATTTCTTCATAACAGCTATTTTGAATTCTTTATGAGTTAGATTGTAATATTCCATGTCTTTGGGTTTGGTTGCTGGAAAATTGTCATTTTCTTTTTGTGATACCTTATTACTGTGGTTTTTCATGGTGTTTGAGGAAAAGTACCTCCACTGCCATATTTGAAATAGCAAACACCTTTCTTATTTAGGCAAGGCTTTGTTTACTTTGATTCTTAAAGTTCAACAAGTTGGTGATTAGGAGCCTTTACTATATAGCACAAGTTTTTGGTTTCTCTTTACAAAGCTGACTCACTGCTAAGGTTGGGAGCATGCATATTAAAAAAAAAGCTGACAGAGACAAGAAAAGGGTGGAGGCAGAGTGGCAGGAGGTGTATGCCTAGCGCTTGGGGCTTTGGGTCTGCCCACAGCCTGTTAGGGGGATCCTCGATTGGGAGTGTCGCAGTGGTCCCTGGGCATTCCTCTTGCCAGAATCCCAGGGCAGGCAGCAGGAGACACTTCCCTTCAGTTCTCTTTGCCTTCTTCCCTTTCCTTTCCCTCCCCTCAGTCACTGCAGTTTTTCCTCAGACAGCAATGAGTCCTTTCAGCTGCAAAGTGCATGGCCCGGTAGACCTGCCACTCACCACCTTTGGCCTCTACCTCCTCTGCTAGGAAGATCGCGCTGTCCTGCTGCTGGTCCTGCCACTGCCTCAGGCTCCACTTCTACTCCCCTCGCTTTGCAACCTCCTCCATCGTCCAGTCTACTCATTTTCGGGTGGACAGATGGATGAATCTCTTAGATGTCCTGGTATGCTGTGCAGAGATACTTTTTTTCGGTTATAGATGTCCAATTAATTGTAAATCAAAGGAGAGAGAAAAAAGGAACAACTTATGCCACCATGATGCTGATGTCACTCTCCAACTAACTTTTTTTTTTATCTTCAAGGCTCAAGTTAAGTGTACCTTGTCTCAGAGGCCTTCTCTGACTGCTTCCTTCTTTCTAACATTCTCTGTTTAACTCTATCATTCTGTATCGTACTGGCTTAATTGCAGTGTATTGTACTAGACAGTGAGTGCCTGATGGTGAGGAATGTGGTTTTATTCTTTTTACCCTTAATGTAGCAAGTATCTGATACATTAAAATCTGCTAAGTGAATGCTTATTGAATAACACATGAAAGAATGAATATAAATGGGAGACGTTTGTAGTAGGCACCCAGTCATCAAACTGGCATAGCAGTTTTACTAAATAGAATAATCATCTTCCTGCAGGGCTACTACCAATCTGTGAGATTTAGTTTTCTTAGAAACGTAGCCATTTTTTCAGCCCATAAAAACAGGTTTGGAGACTGGTAAAAATATCAAGTACATTGTACTGAAAGGAATCAGCAGAGTTTAAATATATGAGATTTTGCTTTAATATTTAAGCTGTCATGACCACTCTGTATATTGAGGAATATGTTTCTCTTAGTTAAGTCTTCTGTTATGGTAGAATGTTTATTAGGTACTTATAAACTAAAAAAATAGTAAAGGAAGCCAAGTGATGAGTTTGTTGTATATGTTTAACTTCTAAAATTTGGTTTTTGAATAGGTAAATATATTCTCATAATTAAAAATTAAAAATTACAAACAGTGAAGTGTCTCATCCTTTCCCACCAGCTGCTCAGACACTGGTAAGCTTTTGAGGTTCCCCTTCCCAGAAGCAACCAGTTTTATTTGTTTAAAAATAGTGTTTGTTTTGTGTGTGTGTGTACTTGGATTTTTTTTTTAATTCTGCTAAGTTGATCACTTGTGTTGGTGTAGCATAATGAATACCTGACTCAAAATATTTTGTTATTATTATTATTTTTTTTCTTTTAGTTACATCAAATTACGGAATGGCTTGCAGGCACTTTTGATTTCAGACCTAAGTAATATGGAAGGTAAAATGGGAGATGCAACAGATGATGAAGAGGAAGAGGAGGAAGAGGAAGAGGAGGAAGAAGAAGAAGAAGAAGAAGAAGATGATGATGATGATGAAGATTCTGGAGCCGAAATAGAAGACGATGATGAAGAAGGTTTTGATGATGAAGATGAGTTTGATGATGATGATGAACATGATGATGATGATCTTGATACTGAGGATAATGAATTGGAAGAATTAGAAGAGAGAGCAGAAGCTAGAAAGAAAACCACTGAAAAACAGGTGTGAATCATGTCCCTTATCGTATCTTTTTCTAATTTGGGAGTTCTTTGGGATAAGTTCTAAACTCATGATTTATTTCTTAATGGCAAAAAGGAAGTATATGTTTACTTTTTGATCTTCAGTAAAAGATTACATTTTAAAAATGTTTTGCTCTGATTATAACAGTGACAAATGCTCATTATAGAAACTAATAGATAAAGAAAAATATAAAAATCACACATAATCATAACTCTCAGAGGTAATCACTGATAATATTTGAATTTATGTGTATTTGTGCACATTATATATTTTAATAGCAAGTGCCAGGAAGCAAGGATCTGTATAATTCTTAGCCTGGGATAGAGGAATAAGAGAGTGTATTATCCTTGGAGAGATTGGAAAAAGAAAAAAGAACAGGGCTGGTGTAGAATCCTAACCTGGGCCTATGTTTTTAAGAGTCCTCATATGGGTAATTTCTATCTAGGTGATTGAATGTGATTTATCTCTTTTTATGGGAAAGCACCAAACGTCTGGATAAATAACAAGGAAATTGGAAGACCTGAAATAGAAATGGGCAGTTGAGCTTAGTTAGTATAATATATAATAACAGTAAATGAATAGATAAATAGGGCTTGATATGGAGAATTTTCCTCTCTGGATATCTTTTTTTTTTTAATTTTTAAAATTTTTTTATTTATTTTTTGTGAGGAAGATCAGCCCTGAGCTAATGTATATCTTTTAAAGCATGCCTCCATTTTTCAGTAGGTAGTACCTATATTAGAGGATAATATTTTGGAGGCATACAGTGGAATTGATCAGCAAATGTTTGTTAAAGCTCGTTTCTTGAATGTTGGTAATACATTCAACATGGTGTAGTCTGCATACAAGTGAAGTAAAGTTCAGATTATTAAGACTAAAATCTAGATGTCAAATTATTATGTTGTCAAGTGGTCAGCCTTCAAAGATGTAAAGATGGGAGATACAAGTAGTAGATATGTTTTAAATAAATCCTTTGATAGTCACTCTTCCTGGAAAATAATATTTTTTTTATAGAAGATTGTGCCAGTTCTTTCACTAAGTTGTTGGGGGAACTGAGTCATATTTTTAAGAAACTATTTGCCCCTTGCTATTCAGATTCTAAATGATGCCCGTTTTGGAGTAGCATGATAGGCCATGTGGTTTTAGCTTGGAAAGCTTTAGAGATGAAAACCAAAATACTGAAGAAAAAAAAAAAAGTGTAGGGCCAGCCCCGTGGCTTAGTGGTTAAGTGTGCGCGCTCCGCTACTGGCAGCCGGGTGTGCACTGATGCACCGCTTCTCTGGCCATGCTGAGGCTGCATCCCACACAGCAACTAGAAGGATGTGCAACTATGACATACAACTATCTATTGGGGCTTTGGGGAAAAAAAAAAGGAGGATTGGCAATAGACGTTAGCTCAGAGCTGCTCTTCCTCAGCAAAAAAAACAGGAGGATTAGCATGGATGTTAGCTCAGGGCTGATCTTCCTCACACACACACACACACACACACACACACACAAAAGTATATATCTGTCACTTGATTGTCTATACTAAGGTCTTTATAAATAAATTGAGAATTAATAAATTCACTTTTAATTTAAAATAGATATCATAATTCCAAATAGAGCAATAGTAGAAAGGAAGAAATTATAAAAGTCACAGAGTGGAAGAAACACTGACAGGAAACCTGAGTTCTAATTCTGGCTCTGTCTAATTCTCTATCTTTCTGGATGATCTTAGGCCTTTTCATTTTCTCGTTTCTAAAACAAGAGGATTAGATTACATAATTTTTGAGGCCTATTTTAGCTCTAAGACTGTTATATCTTCATAAGTGAATATTTCCTATCTATAACTTACTTTCTTTATCTCTTTTTATCAGCTTTTCCCGTGCTTTGGACTTCTTTATATCTTGGGTCAACTGATAAGCAAAAGTCTAGGGTTAAATTAAAAAATTGTTTTCAGAGCCAATTTTATTGTCAAGACAATAAAATACCTTAGGTTTATACAGCAATTGTAAACCCCTTTGACAAATGAAGATGTGCATCCAGTATTTTTGGTACCCCTTTTTATTTTGCTTAGGTGGATCAAACTCTAAATGTTTACCTCTTCTAGAAGCAGCAGGGTCAGATTCTAGTGATCATTAAAAAATTAGATGCTGCCTTTGTTTTCTGAGAACTCAGTGTGATATATTCCCTCATAAGATATTGATAGCTAATTTTCTGGATCATATTAGGAAAGAATGCTGGAACCCAATGTAGTTTTTGATGAAGCGATCAAATTGTGTTGATTCAGATGCAGTGGTTACACTAGTGAAAGGAAAGGTTCTATGATTCTAAGAATGGAAAATGGTTTATATTTATTGAATGAATAAGTGTCTGCAAAACGGAAATAAAGTCTATAATCTAGATAAGAGGTGACTTCAGAGTAGTATAGGGTTTTGCAGTGTGTAGTATAGGATTTTTATGATTTAATTTTTATTTGAAAAATGTGAACCTTGTTTAAGGTAAATATGAGAATTAATAAAAAAAAGTGGGAAGAAAAAAACTTCGAGGTTTTAGAGATCATTTACCTAATTTTTTTTTTTTTTTAAAGGTTTTTTATTTATTTTTTGCCCCCAAAGCCCCAGTAGATAGTTGTATGTCACAGCTGCACACCCTTCCAGTTGCTGCATGTGGGACTCGGCCCCAGGATGGACAGAGAAGTGGTGCCTCGATGTGCACCCGGGATCCAAACCCGGGCCGCCAGCATCGCAGCGCGCGCACTTAACCACCAAGCCACAGGGCCGGCCCTCATTTACCTAATTAAGTTAACTACTTTTCTGAGGCATCATTTTTATCCCCCTCCGTTTTCCTCCTCCTGAAAGTTGTTCTTGATCTGAAAGGCTTGATGAATTAAAAAGATTGAAATTTAAGTATGATATATACTGAATTATGATTTGTTCAGGGCTTTCTTAAGTCAATTCTCACGTATGAATTTCTCAAGTATGAATTTCTTGGGTAGATAATTCTCAAGTATGAATTTCTTTTCTAGCAATCGCAGAGCCTGTTTTTGCTGTGGTCAAAGCTGACTGATAGACTGTGGTTTAAGTCAACTTATACAAAAATATCTTCAACCCTGCTGGTCGAGACAAGAAATCTTTATGGGGTAGTTGGAGCTGAAAGCAGGTTAGGCACCTATTAAACATCACAGAACAGGTTAGACTGTGGTTTGAAGAAGTGGATATTCTCCCATGTTATAACTGAGTTTATGTCCCCAAGCCTTCAAAATGGAATTTACAGTATCAAATGAGGCTGTTTGGTTCTTCTAAAAACATACTTTTGTTTTCTGACACATGGTTAGACTTTTTACCAGGTACATACTAATTTTTCAGTCTCTCCTTCTAAGAGGGTAACCATTTATCAAAACAATGTGTCACCAAATGTGTTAACTCTTTAAAATTGACATTTTTAAAATTTGAGAAAGTTAATAATTAATTTCCTATGCTCAAGGATTCGAATTGACTGTTTTTCTCTCCTTTTTTGTATCTTTGAACTTACAATGACATAATGGTATGCCCTAATAATGTCAGGAGGAGTTTGGTGTACCTCTTGACCATCTCTTTTGTTAAAAACTGATAAGTAATGTATTCTGTGTATCTTCAATAAGATATGAAGAACTAAAAAGCCTCTTTAAAGTTTAGTTTTGTAGTTTTTTAATAGCGAAAAATTTTCTTTTTTAACCATTGACTTATAATCTTTGTTAGATGTTTTCCTGACATATTATTTTACACTCTGTTTTAATAAAAAAAATTTTCTGAGTAACATTGAGAAGTTTCACATCTAGTAACTGAGTTACTGAACATAGAGCTTTTAATTGCTTAGAGATCTTTAGAGATAATCTACCTAGATATACTACTTCTGCACATTTCCAAAATCTGATAAATCAGGAAGCAGACTTGGTTCAGAACTCTGAAATGTTGACACGAAATGATATTTGGGTAGGTTGGCCAGTCCCCCTTCCTTTTTTTCTGTCTGTTTCTGCTTTTTCCCTTAGGTCTGCACCTGTTCAGCATTTGGCAGGATGGCAAGAGGAGGAGCAGCAGGGTGAAACTGACACAGTTCTGGTGAGTTTCACTTTGCTGCTCCTCCTGATTCTCAGGGAAAGAATTTTGATACTTTCTATTGGAAAACATCCATCTCCAAGTGAATCCTTAAGATGAGACCACACGCTTATTCCTTTAGGGTTGACTCACTGTTTGTATGTGTTCTACTTACTCCAGTCTGCAGCGGCTCTTTGTGTTGGAGTTGGGAGTTTTGCTGATCCGGATGACCTGCCAGGGCTGGCACACTTTTTGGAGCACAGTAAGATCTTTGTAAAATATCATTCCCGGACATGTTTTTTCCTCCAAATTTGTATGAATTGATTTCGAAGATAAGTAACTGGTTTGATAGAAGTATGATATGTTTAAGAAGAGAAAAGGCTAAGAAAAAATCTTTATGAATATCATAGGGGAAGACAATTTTAATCTCCTTGAGTGTACTTGTTTTAAGGATTAGAATGAAACCACTTAGAAAATTATTTTAAAATGTAGATTTTATCATTATTCAGGTGTGGTAAGGCTAACAGATCAGGAAACAATTGCCAATGTCTAGGAATTTAGGCTATAGCCTTGGGAGGGGCAGTCTCTTCCAGGGTTAGCAAGGCCCCAAGATGTTAAAGCATCAGAAATACAGTAAATAAAAAGGCATGATTAATACCAAAACAAAATACAAAATCTTCACTTTAATTATGAATGTACCTAAGTGAAACCTATGTGGATGCCATACAGCTATAAATATTTAAATCCATATTTGTTTTCCTGAAATTACACTTTTTTTTAATATTCTTATTTTGTAACTTATTTGAGGGTAAACTTCTCACCTTATGGGTTTTTATAGTAGCAATTAATCTGCATATATGCTTATGTTTACATTTTAACCTTTTTTACAAACAAATTCTATATTTCTTTCTTTAAAAATAAAATGTTTAGGGCCAGCCCTGATGGCCTAGTGGTTAAGTTCAGTGCGCTCCGCTTCAGTGGCCCGGGTTCAGTTCCCCGGGTGGGGACCTAACGCTACTCGTCTATCAGTGGCCATGCTGTGACAGTGGCTCACATACAAAATAGAGGAAGACTGGCAACACATGTTAGCTCAGGGCAAATCTTCCTCTGGAAAAGAAAAAAGTTTAGTTTTTTTGGGTGTAAAAGTAATATATGGGCATTATAGAAAATTACAATAACAGAAGTATAATGAAGAAAGTAAGTATTATCCAGACATAATCATTGTTAATGTGTTGGTATATTTTCTTCCATTTTTTTTTTTTTTTTTTTTTGCATATGAGAAATTTCTACTTTGAAAATAAAAACATTGTCTATATCTTTGTGTTCTGTGACTTTGTGTTCTTTCCACTTAGTGGTATTCATGGGTAGTTTGAAATATCCAGATGAGAATGGGTTTGATGCCTTCCTGAAGAAACATGGAGGTAGTGATAATGCTTCAACTGATTGTGAACGTACAGTCTTTCAGTTTGATGTCCAGAGAAAATACTTCAAGGAAGCCCTGGATAGGTAACTAACTCAAAATGTATTTTTATTTTAATTATCTAATGCCACCTTACAAATGGAAATATTGGGCATTGTTCTATGATATTTCTTTTCAAGCAGTACGCTAATTCTGTAGAATTGTTACAATACTTGGTTTGGAGAAAAGAGCAAACTATTAAATACACCTTGGCTCTTGTTCTGTAATACTTAGTTTTTGTATTGAAGATTAAACTGAAACCCTTAACACCTTTTGAGTTTTGTAAATAATGTATTCTCTATTGACTCATTATTGCAATTATTTTTTCTAAGTTAGTAGAAAATATGGAAAAACAGATTGCTCCTAATTTTATAATCTAGAGGTAACCATGGTTAATGTTTTGGTATATAGCTATCTGTATTTTTTAACATACAGTCATGCATTGCTTAATGACGGAGAGTTGTTCTGAGAAATGTGTCGTTAGGCGATTTCGTCGTCGTGTGACATCATAGAGTGTACTTACACAAACTTAGATGGTATAGCCTTAGATGGTATACTCTGAGGATGACTGCATGTTTGCTCTTGTTTTCAAAGTTCTTAGTTCCCAAGATTCACAAAATCCAAACGGGTCTTTATATGTGTGAAGAAATCTTAAGCAGTAGACAAGCTGAATTCTCATGACTTTTTATTTGGTTAAAAACAAAACAAAAATTTGGTTATGTCCAAATACAAAGAAGGAAAAAACCCACTTCACTGGAAAAAAGAATAGACAAAGGATATGTTGAATAAATTCTGACCACCTCAGAGATGATGAAACTTGATGTAAAGTCTAGTTAAAGAACTTGTTTTATTTCTTCTCAAAGAGGTTCTATACATTTTTGATCTAAGGACTGCTTCAGAAAATCAAGATATTTACATATTTATTACACATTTATTTCTACTTTAGAAAAAAAGAACTGGCCAGAATTAATAAGAAGAATGCTACTGCATTAATAGGAGAAATTAATAAGAATATCAGATCATAAATTCAATGCCATAAACAGTAGTTAGTGGTAGAATATTAAATATTGCATATACTATACTAAATATGATAATATTATACTTCTACAATTAGTAAGAAAACAGTCTTTGGATTATTTGCAAAGTACTCTTATATAGCATGGATTAAGTGCCAGTATTTTTTAATAGGTCAGTAAAATCCAGTTTCTTCACACAGGTCATATTGTTTATTAGTATTTTGGATCATTTAAGTAAAAAGTTGAGGAAATGACTGAATTTTTACTTCAGTAAGTAAATAAGAATGGAAGCTGCTTTTGCCCTGGTGGCATTTGCTAATTTCAATAAATTTGATCTTTGCTTTATCAGTATTTCAGGGCAAGGGCAAGAAATATCAAAGCCCAGGATGTCCACAAAGTGGGATATTTTACAGGAGACCCTCCTCATAATAAGCTGGGACTCTAAAAGACTTCACCTTCTGGTTGAGGAAATGGACCAGCCATCCTGAGGAATTACAGCCTACTTTCAAAATGCCTGAGTCTTCTGATGAACGTCAAGCCTTGATTGTGATTTAACATGGGCCAGAACTGGTAGTGTTCTCTTGAGAAAAGCAAACACAAATTCTCTCAAGAGGAAAATGCTTCATCCTAGCCCTTACATTGCTCCTATAATAATTTTTCAAGTAAAATGACGACGTTCAGTCAAACATAAGCAGGCACACAAGAAAACAAGACAACACGAGTGAGAACAGATAACAGAAAAAGATTTCTAATGCTTTAGAAATCTTAGACATTGGAATGGTTAGACACAAATTATAAAAGTGATTGTACTTTCTGTTTTTAAAGAAATGAGGGACAAGTTTGAATACAGTTGCAAGGAATACGAAACTATAAAATGTGACATTTGAGATTTGAAAAATAAAAAAGGAATATCTTGAACTGAGATATGATAATTGAAATTGAAAACCCAATGGACAAGTTTAAGAAAAGAGTAGATATAGCTGAAGATAGAATTAATGAACCAGAAGATAGTCCAAAAGAAATCCCAAATACAGCATAAAGAGAAAAAAAAAAGATGAAAACTACAGAAAAAAGGAAAAGAGGCATAGAGGATAGAGTGAAAATGTTCAATATATTTAGAGTTCTAGAAGGAAGATAGAGAAAAATGGAGTAGACACAATATTTGAAGGATTGATCATTGGATATTTTCCAGAGCATCAAGTCATGGGTTAAAGAAGTCTAACAAATTTCAAAAGTATGCATTGAGAGAGATCCATATGTAGAAAAACAGTGATACTGCAGAAAACCAAATACAGACATACCTCAGAGATATTGCGGGTTCAGTTCCAGACCACTGCAATAAAGCGAATATCACAATAAAGTGAGTCACACAAGTTTTTTGGTTTCCCAGTGCTTATAAAAGCTATGTTTACACTACACTGTGGTCTATTAAGTGTGCAATAGCATTATGTCTAAAAAAAAACAATGTATATACCTTATTTAAAAAATATTTTATTGTAGAGGATGGCCCAGTGGCATAGTGGTTAAGTTTGCAGACTCTGCTGCGGTGGCCCAGGGTTCTCGGGTTTGGATCCAGGGTGTGGATCTACACACCACTCATCAAGCCATGCTGTGGAGGCATCCCATATACAAAATAGAGGAAGACAGGCACAGATGTTAGTTCAGGGCTAATCTTCCTCAGCAAAAAGAGGAAGATTGGCAATGGATGTAAGCTTAGGGCCCATCTTCCTCACCAAAAAAAAAAAAACACACAACTTTATTGCTAAAAAATGCTAACCATTGTCTGAGCCTTCAGTGACTTGTAATCTTTTTGTTGGTGGAAGGTCTTGTGAAAGACACAGTATCTGCAAAGCGCAATAAAGCGAGGTGCAATAAAACGAAGTATGCCTGTATAAAAATCTTTGCCAGATAAGAGAGCAGAATTCCTTCAAAGGAATATTAGGTAGATTGATAGGTGACTATTCAACAGCAATAGTAGAAGCTAAAACAGAGTGGGATACCTGCAATAGCCTGAAAGAAAATAACTATCACCTACAAATTCTACACCAAGCAAAAATATCTTTTAAGAGTGGTTGTAAAATAGACCTTCAGACACACAATTGAGAAAGCATGCCATCAGCCAACTTACCAAAGGAAATTCTAAAGAATTTATTTCAGGCGGAAGGAAAATCAAGGTCACAGACACACAAAAAAATAGAAGAACAATGAAAGTCATTTTATGTGAGTAAATATAAATGTACATTTATTACTTAAAACAATAATTGTGAGATTTAAAAGTGTACATGATTAAAACAACAACAATAACATATCAGTCAGGAATAATGGTAAATGGAAAAAAAGATTTTTTGTAAGGTAGACGTTGATAAGTTATTTACTAGGTTAGCTTCTAAAAGAACAGAATTTGGGTGTAAAAATTCCAACCCAGTACAAGGAAGATATTTGGAATAATTAAAAAAAAACATTTAATTAAGTGATAAATTGGGTGGTACCAATTCTAAATTCCAAAGGAACTCACAAGAAAAGATGAGAAGTCAAGGGAGGCATCATGAAGGAGGTGGTGTTTTCTGGGACCTGAAGGATGAGTAGGAACTGGCTTAGGCTGGAGGCAGCCTACAAGCCCTTTTTAATGACTGTAATGGAGACTACTAGCTTTCCAACAAAATCTTTTCTCAAGTGATAAAAGTTGAAGCTGGGAGGTGGCTGCCCACCTTGAACCGAAATTTTCAGCCTCCTCTGCAACTAGGTGTAGCCTTAGGAGGAACGTTTCACCAGTGAAGTGGGAGCAGAAGTGATATGTGCAGCCTACTTCAGAGATAATCTCTGGCCCTGCACCTCAGCTGGAAAGGCAGCAACTTTGAAAGTCATGTGTTGAAGATAACAGAACCATCATGAGCCTGAGTCCTTGAAAGTCCAAGTGGAGGAAAGTTGCCTACTGATCTGGTTCATCCAACCTGGACATTCACAGGTGCAAGAAATAAACTTCCTTTTTGATCAAGTCATCACATTTTTGGTCCCTTTGTTAGAGCAGCTAGCATTTCCCTAACATATGTTTATGCATATGTATAAATATTATTTCTTTTACAAAAATAGAATTGTACCATACATACACTTTCACTTAACAGTACATTGCATCAATAGATATCTTTCTATAATTTTTTCAACCTTATTTTGAAAAATTTCAAATATACAGAGAAGTTGAAAGGATAGTACAAATAAGACTCATTACCCTTTACCTTGCGAAATTTGCTTTATCTCTCTCTCTCTATATTCTTTTTCTGAACAATTTCAAAGTGACCATATTTCACGATACTTCACCCCTAAATACTTCAACATTCATCTCCTATCAAAATAGACATTCCCCTACAAAGCCACAATACCATTATCCTACTTAAGAAAATTTAATAGTTCCATAACCTTATCTAAGATATAGAGCATATTCAAACTGAATTGTACCCAAAATGTCTTTTTAGCTATTTGTTTTGACTTATGATCCAATCAAGATACATGAATTCCATACAGTTATTATGTCTCTTTAGTCTTTAGTTCTCTGCTCTTTTTGCTTTTTCATGATTTTTACTGTTGTGAAGAGTCATAGAATTTCTTATGTTCTGAATTTCATTGTTTCCTCATAATAGATTTAGGTTAATAAAATTTTTTTTTTTAAGTAAATTCAAAGAAGAAAAAAATGGAAGAGACAAAAACAGAACAAGTGGGACAAACAGTACAAAGTAGGATGGGGGTGGATGTTGATCCATATATATATATACTGTGTACATATAATTCCCATTAAATGTAAATGGACTAACTTCTAGTTAAAAGACAAACATTGTCAGACTGCATTCTTAAAAACCCAATCAAACAGTTGTTAAGACTTAGATGTAACGTAAAGATACAGAAAGGTTGAACATAAAGGGTCATAAGGTAACATACCATGCAGATATATATACCAGTATAAAGAAGACCAATCTCCTATCAGAGATTTCATTTCATTGCTATCAGAAAAAAATAGACTTCAAGACAAAAAAAAATTACTGTTGTTCAAGAGGCTCACTTCATATCGATAAAACTTATCTAGGAAGACATAATTGTTTCCAGTTTGAACACTCTAATAACATAGCCTCAAAATAAATCACATATAAGGACAAGTGCACAAATAACCAACTGCAGTGGGAGACTTAACACTTCCTTCTCAGTAATTGATAGAACAACAATAAAGAAAATCAGTAAGGACATAGAAGATTGGGACAACAGGATTACCACTGTTTTTTTTCATTGACATATATAGAATGCTTAACCAACAGCTTCAGACTACAGATTTTTTTCAGTGTAATCGAACACTTTAAAAAGTTGACCATATTTTGTTTGTTTTGTTGAGGAAGATTAGCCCTGAGCTAACATTTGTTGCCGATCCTCCTCCCTTTGCTGAGGAAGATTGGCCCTGGGCTAACATCTGCACCCATCTTCCTCTACTTTACATGTGGGATGCCTGCCACAGCATGGCCTGATAAGCGGTGTGTAGGTCTGTGCCTGGGATCCGAACCCGTGAACCCTGGGCTGCCAAAGTGGAGCATGCGAACCCAACCACTACGCCACTGGGCCGGCCCCTAAAGTTGACTATATTTTAAGCCACAAATTCAGTCTCCAATTTCAAAGAATTGAAATCATATTAATTATGTTTTGTGATTGCTGTGCATAATTAAAATTTAGCTAGAAATCAGTAGCAGAAAGACAACTAGAACATCCCCTTATGTTTGGAAATTAAGCATGCTTTTAAGAAACACCTGGATAGGGCCGGCCCCGTGGCTTAGCGGTTAAGTGTGCACGCTCCGCTGCTGGCGGCCCGGGTTCGGATCCCGGGCGCGCACCGACGCACCGCTTGTCTGGCCATGCTGAGGCCGCGTCTCACATACAGCAACTAGAAGGATGTGCAACTATGACATACAAGTATATGCTGGGGTTTTGGGGGAAAAAAATAAATAAATAAAATTATTAAAAAAAAAAAAAGAAACACGTGGATAAAAGAGGAAAGCATGTCTGAAATTAGAAAACATTTTGAACTGAATTATAAAAATAATATAGAGCAAAAGTTGTGGGATGCGAGTATAGTGGTACTTAGAGGGAAATGTATAATCTTAAATGTATATGTTAGAAAAGAAAAAAGACTTAAAATATATGAGGTAATTAATCTCAGGAAGTCTGAATAAGACTAGCAAAATATTCCCAAAGAAAGGAAATGATAAAGACAAGAGCAGAAATTAATGAAATATAAAGCAAACTGACATTAGCAGAAATGGTGAAGTTAGGACCTCTGAAAAGCCTCTCCTCTATAAAAGCAATGAGAACATTGCCAAAACTGTCAAAAATCAACTTTTTCTGAACTCTGGAAATAACCAGAAGCTTGCAATAATCCAAGGAGTATTTATTAAAGCAAGTGACTGAATCTTAGTAAGAACAGTGCTTTGTGGCATTTTAACTTGCCCTATCTCCATTCCCTCTACCCAGTCCACAGTGGTCTTGAAAACCATGAGTTCCCACAATCGGTAAAAACCAGCAGTCTAGCAGCCACTGGAGGGGGCTGGATGCATTTGGAGCTCTCTGAAAACATCATTCTGGATAATAGTCATTATTTGATCTGTCTAGCAGTTCCTTGGGAACCACCATTCACAGGACTTTTCTGTATTTGACCTGACGGGGAACTCACTCATTGCAAAACTTTTTCTCTGGAGGTGTTTGTCCAAAACATTTAGAGACAGCTGTTTAACGTTGTGGCTGCCTGAGGCAGTAGATAACAGTTGGGGCAAACAAATAGGCTATTGAAAAAGCTTAAAAGGAAGAACTGGAAAATCAGATGTCCAAAGGGGCTTTGAAAAGCTCCAATATATTCCTGGGAATCTTGAAGGCCACATACATGCATATGGCTGTGCCATGTCCAGCGCTGTGAGCATGCTCAAGAAAGACCTGAAAAGGCCTTATGCTCTCACCTTGGCTGACCTTGAGTCTCTGCACAAGGAGGATGTGATGGCTAAGGCAGAGTTGTAAACTACCTGACTGAGTGCTGAGGGCATGCCTCAATATGCACAGAGAGCCTCTTGGCAAGGCTGGGAGACTTACTCATTCCAGGCATTTAAGGAAAGAGTACCACTAAGCTAACCAAGCAGTGGTTACACTTGTCAAAGAATACAGTACAGAATTAGGATAAGAAAATCATTAAATAAATAAACAGTAACAACAACAAACAGGAATAACAACAAATCCTGAGGAGGGAGGAGAATCTTGATTTCCAGAGTTGCCACATTATATTATTTAAAATGTTCAACAGAAAATTACAAGGGATGCAAAGTATGGCCCATACATAGGAAAAACAGCAGTCAGTAGAAACTGTCACTGAGAAAGCCCAGATTCTAGACTTCCTAGACAAAGACTTTAAATCAGCTGCTTTAAGTATGTTCAAAGAACTAAAGAAAACTATGTCTAAGAACTAAAGGAAAGTATGAGAATGATGTCTCACTAAATAGAAAATATCAATAAAGAGATACAAATTATTAAATAGAACCAAATAGAAATTCTGGAGTCAAAAAGTACAACTGACATGAAAAATTCACTAGAAGGGTTCAACAGCAGACTTGAGCTGGCAGAGGAAAGAATCAATCAGCTTAAAGATAGGTCAATTGAGATTATCCAATCTGAGGATCAGAAAGAAAAAAGAAGAAAAGTAAATAGAGCCTCAGAGATCTGTGGGACACCGTTAAACATACTAACACATGCATCATGGGAGTTCCAAAAGGAAATGAAAAAGGGGTAGAAAGAATTCTTGAAGACATAACAGCCAGACTCTTCCCAAATTTGAGAAAAGACAAAAATCTACACATTCAAGAAGCTCAAAAGATTCCAAGAAGGATAAACACAATGACAACCACAAAAAGATGTATTATAGATCTTCCTTGACTTACGATGGGGTTATGTCCCTATAAACTTATCATAAGATGAAAATATCATAAGTTGAAAATGCATTTAATACACCTAACCTACCAAACATCATAGCTTAGCCTAGCCTACCTTAAGTGTGCTCAGAACACTTACATTAGCCTACAGTTGGGCAAAATCATCTAACGCAAAGCCTATTTTATAATAAAGTATTGAATATTTCATGTAATTTATTGAATACTGTACTGAAAGTGAAAAACAGAATGGTTGTATGGGTACAGAATTATTGTATCAGTTGTTTGCCTTCATGATCACATTGCCGACTGAGAGGTGTGGCTTACTGCCACTGCCCAACATCACGAGAGAGTATCATACCACCTATCACTAGCCTGGGAAAAATCGAAATTCAAAATATGATTTCTATGAGTATGTATCACTTTTGCACCATTGTTAAGTCAAAAAATTGTAAGTCAAACCATTGTAAGTTGGGGACCATTTGTATAATCAAACTGTCAAAAGCCAAATATAAAGAGAATCTTGAAAGTAGCACAAGAGGAGCTGTTCTTCTCATACAAGATTATCTCAATAAGGTAAACAGCTGATTTCCCATCAGAAACCATGGAGGCAAGAAGGCAGTAGTATGACATTCAAAGTGCTGAAAGAAAAAGACTATCAACCAAGAGTTCTATATCCAGCAAAAATATCTTTCTAAATAGAGAAATTAAGATATTCTCAGGTAAATTAAAAACTAAGTTTGTCACCAGCAGATCTTCTCTATATGAAATATTAAATGTAGTCCTTCAGGCTGAAATGAAAGGACACTCAAATCCACATGATGAAATAAAGTGCACTGGTAAAGGTAACTACATAGATAAATATAAAAATATAAATATACTTTTTGTTTGTAAATTTTTTTCCTTCTATCTAATTTAAAAGACATCTAACTAAATAAAGTAAAAATTATAAATCTGTGTTGATAGACATATAATGTATAAAGACATGATTTGTATAACAATAATAGTACAAAGGAGGGGAGAGAGAACAGGTATATAGGAACAAAGTTTTTGTGTACTATTAAAATTAAGTTGGTATAAATTCAAAATGGATTGTTATAAGTTAATATGTTAGTTAAGAAAATAACTTAAAACATACAGTAAAAGAATAATAAGGGAATTAAAATGGTATGCTAGAAAATATCTATTTTAACAAAAAAAAGCAGCAATGGAGGAAGAGAAGAGAAAAAAGATATAAGACTTATAGAAAACAAATAGCAAAAGGCAGACATAAATCCTACTTTATCAGTAATTAAAATAAATGTAAATGGATTAAGTGTTCCAATTAAAAGACAGATAGTGTGGCAGAACGGATAAAGAAACCTGACTCAACTATACATGCTGTCTATAAGAGAGACACTTTAGATTACAATACACCAATAGTTTGGTAATGAAGAAATGGAAAAACATATACTATGTAAATAGTAATTAAAAGGGAGCTGAAGTGGCTATACTAACATCAAACAAAATACACTTTAAGATGAAAATTGTTACTAGAGACAAGGGAATTTTATAATGATGCAAGGGTCAATTCATCAAAAAGATATAACACTTATAAACATACAGTCATTTCTCAAAAGAGCCCCAAGATACATGAAGCAAAAAGTGACAGAATTGAAGAGAGAAATACACAATTCAATAATAATAGTTGAAAATATATATATCCAACTTTCAATAAAGGATAGAACTAGATAGATCAATAAGAAATAGAAGACGTGCACAACCATGTAAACCAACAGACATCTATAGAACATTCCACCCCATATCAGCAGAACACATGTTCTTCTCACATACAGCATGGATCATTTCCCAGCATAGGCATATATTAGGTCATGAAACAATTCCCAATAGATTTGAAAGGATTATTTAGAGTGTGTTCTCTAATAGTGGAATGTAATTAGAAATCAATAACAGAAGGAAATTTGGGTAATTCCACAAATCTGTAGAAATTAAGCAATATACTCTTAATCAGTGGGTCAAAGAAGAAATCACAAGGGAAATTAAAAAATACTTAGAGACTAGTGAAAATGGAAACAACATACAAAAACTAATGGGATGCATCAAAAGCAGTGATCAGAGGGAAGTTTATAGCTGTAAACATCTCCATTAAAAAAGAAAGATCTCCGGTCAATAACCTAAACTTCTTTTTTAATTAACTAGGCAAAGAAGAGCAATCTAAAGCAAGTACACGGAAGGAATGACATCATAAAAATTAGAGTTGAAATAAATGAAATAGGGAATACAAAAACAATAGAGAAAATAAAGAAAACCAAAAGTTGGTTATTTGAAAAGATGAACAAAATTGACAAACCTTCAGCTAGAATGACCAAGAAAAAGGAAGACTCATATTATTAAAATCAGGAGTGAGAGAGTGAACATTATTATGATCTTACCAAAATAGAGTATAATGGAATACTGTGAATGATTTGTATGCCAACAAATAGATAACCCAGATGAAATGGACTAATATCTAGAAAGACATAATCTTCTGAAACTGAGTCAAGAAGACAGAAAATATGAATAGACCTGTAATAAGAGATTGGATTAGTAATCAGAACTTTCCAAATGAGAAGTGTGGGCCCACATGGCCTCACTGGTAAATTCTACCAAACATTTAAAGAAGGATTAACACTAATGCTTCATAAACTCTTCTAAAAAATAGGACGACACTTCCTAACTCATTCTATGAAGCCAGTGTTACTCTGATACCAAAACTAGACAATGACGTTACAAGAAAAGAAAACTACAGACCAATATCCCTTATGAATATAGATGCAAAATTCCTCAACAAAATACTGTGAAACTGAATCCAGGAACTTATAAAAAGGATTATACACCATGACCAGGTGGGATTTATTCCAGGAATGCAAGATTAGTTCACCATACAAAAATCAATCAATGTAATATGCCATGTTATCTCAGTATATCATCTTAATATAAACAGAAAAGGCATCTTACAAAATCTAGCACCCTTTTATGATAAAACACTTAATAAATTTCCTTGGGGCTGGCCCGGTGGCGCAAGCGGTTAAGTGCACACGCTCCGCTGTGGCAGCCTGGGGTTCGCTGGTTCGGATCCTGGGCGCGCACCGACGCACCGCTTGGCAAGCCATGCTGTGGCGGCATCCCACATAAAGTGGAGGAAGATGGGCACGGATGTTAGCCCAGGGCCAGTCTTCCTCAGCAAAAAAAGAGGAGGATTGGCAAAGGTTAGAGCAGGGCTGATCTTCCTCACACACAAAAAAAGGGAATTTCCTCAACCTGATAAAGGGTTTCTATGAATAACCAACAACTAACATCATACTTATTTGTGAAAGATTGAAAGCTTTTCCCCAAAGATCAGGATCAAGATGTCAGCTATCACCACTTCTATTCAACATTGTACCGAAGGTTTCAGCCAGGGCAGTTAGACAAGAAGATGAAATTAAAGGCATGCAGGTCGGAAAAGAAGAAGTAAAACTATCTCTATGTGCAGATAATATAATCTTGTACAGTTGATTCTCATTATTTGTGGAGAATTCACCTACTTAGTAAAATTTATTTGTAGCTCCAAAATCAATACTCACTGTGCTTTTGCAGTCATTCATGGACATGTGAAAATTTTTGAAAATTGTTGTGAAAAATTTGAGTTCCTGACACACACGTTGTTAGCTGAGGTCGAACAAAGCAGCACCCTGCCTTTTTGTTCAGCCTCCCTACAGAGGTGACCAGAGCATGGAGACAAAAGGGGACAGTACAATATAGTAAAAGAAGCTCCAGCTCTGGAGCAAGTTTGACGGAGTTTGAATCCCAACTCTGGCACCCATTAGTGAGGTGACCTCAAGCAAGTTACTTAACACTTCCAAACCTCATTCTCTCTTTTGTGAAATAAGGAAAAGAGAATCTACTAGGATGAGATACCTTTAGGACTTAAGATCATAATCTGTGTGTGTGTACATATTTCTCATAGGACAGTGCTTCAGTATTCACTAATTCAGCAGTCATGGCAACTTTAGAGAACATTACCACAAATAACAAGAACTCATTGTGTATAGAGAATAGTACAGATTCCACAAAAGAACTATTAGAGGGCCGGCCCCGTGGCTTAGCGGTTAAGTGTGCGTGCCCTGCTGCTGGCGGCCCGGGTTCAGATCCCGGGCGCTCACCGACGCACCGCTTCTCCGGCCATGCTGAGGCCGCGTCCCACATACAGCAACTAGAAGGATGTGCAGCTATGACATACAACTGTCTACTGGGGCTTTGGGGGAAAAAAAAAAAACAAACAACTATTAGAGCTAATATTGAGTTCAGCAAGGTTGCAGGATACAAGGATACAGTCAATGTACAAAAATCAAGTGTTTTTGCAGGATACAATCAATGTATAAAAATCAAGTGTATTTCTATACACTAGCAATGAAAAATCCAAAAATGAAATTAAGAAAAAATTTCCTTTTACAATAGCATCAAAAAGAATAAAATACTTAGAAATAAATTTAACAAAAGATGTGCAAGAGTTGTATGTGGAAAGCCACAAAAAATTGTTGAGAGAAATTAAAGAAGACCTAAATTAATGGAAAGACATCTCACGTTCATAGATTGGAAGACTTAATATTAAGGTGGCAGTACTTCCTAAATTGATCTACAGATTCAACTTAGTCTTTATCAAAATTGCAGCTGCCTTTTTGGAAGAAATTGATGAGCTGATCCTAAAATTCATATGGAAAGGATGAGACCAAGAATAGCCAAAATTATCTTGAAAAAGAACAAAGTTGAAAGACTCATATTCACAATTTCAGAACTTTCTCAAAGCTATGGTAATCAAGGCAACATGGTGCTGGCATAAGAATAGACATATAGATCAGTGGAATAGAATTGAGACTCCAGTAATAAACTGTTAGATTTGTGGTCAGTTGCAAGGGTGCCAAGATAATTCAATAGGAAAGAACAGTTTTTCAACAAATGATACTGGGACTACTGGATATCCATATGCCAAAGAATGAAGTTGGACTCTTTAGTCACACCATATACAAAAATTAACAAGTTGAGTCATAGACTTAAATATAAGAGCAAAACGCATAAAACTCTGAAGAAAACAGGCATAAATCTTTGTGACCTTGGATTTGGCAATAGTTTTTCAGATATGACACCAAAAGTGGAAATAACATAGGAAAAACTAGATAAATTGTATTCAAAATTAAAAACTTTTTTGCTTTAAAGTGCCCTATGAAGAAAATGAAAAGACAACTCACAGAATGGAAGAAAATACTTACAAATCATATATCTGATAAGGGACTGGTACCCAGAATATATATAGAACTCTTACAGCTCAACAATAAAAAGACAACCCAGTTTAAAAATGGGCAAAGAATTTGAATGGACATTTCTCCAAAGAAGATATGCAAATAGCCGATAAGCACATGAAAAGATGCTCAAGGTCATTAGTCACTAGGAAAATGAAAATCAAAACCACAATCAGATACCACTTCACACCACTTCAAAAAGAGCAATAATAATAATTATTGCTGAGTATATGGATAAATTTGAACTTTCATACATTACTGGTGGTGCAGGAGTGTTGGAAAATGATTTAGTGCTTCCTCAAAAAGTTAAACATAGGGTTACCGTATGACCCAGCAGTTCCACTCTTAGTATATACCCTAGAGAATTGAAATCATATGTCTACACAAAAACTTGTACATGAGTGTTCACGAGAGCATTATTCTTACTAGGTCAAAAGTAGAAACAACCCAAATGTCCATCAACTGATGAATGGATAAACAAAATGTGGTATATCCATACAAAGGAATATTACTCAGCAATAAGAAGGGATACATGCTACAGTATGAATGAATCTTGAAAACGTTATCCTAAGTGAAAGAGGCCAGACACCAAAGGCCCCATAGTGTATGATTCCTTTTATAGAAAATGTCCAGAATAGGCAAATCCATAGAGACCAAAAGTAGATTAGTAGTTGCCAGGGGTGGGAGGATGGGGGAATGGCTAATGACTGTTAACAGGTACAGAGTTTATTTTTGGGTAATGAAAATGTTCTGAAACTAAACAGCGGTAATGTTTGCATAATCCTGTGAATATAGTAAAATCCGCTTCATTGTGCACTTTAAAAGGGGATTTTTTTTTTTTGAGGAAGATTGGCCCTGAGCTAACATCTGCCAATCCTCCTCTTTTTTTTTTTTTTTTTTTTTGCTGAGGAAGACTGGCCCTGGGCTAACATCCATGCCCATCTTCCTCTACTTTATATGGGACGCTGCCACAGCATGACTTGACAAGCAGTGTGTCGGTGTGCACCTAGGATCCAAACTGGTGAACCCTGGACCACCGCACTGGAGCGTGCGCACTTAACCGCTTGCACCACCGGGCCAGCCTAAAAGGGGAATTTTGTGGTATGTGAATTATTTCTCAATAGAAACAACAAACATATGATAGAGTTTCAAGAAAGCTAAATGTTGGTTCTTTGAAAAAACTGATAAAAGATACACCTTTCACAAGACTGGTCAAGAGAAGAAAGAGAGTATGTGCAAATACCAGGAATGTAAAAGAATGTGACCAGATCTTGCAGATATTAAAAATATAATAAGGTATTTTGAACAACCTATACCAGTAAATGAAAAAAGTAGGTGAAGTACGTAAATTCTTAGAAATATAATTTATAAAACTCACAAGGAGAAATTATAATGAAAAAGTTTGAATAATCTATAATCATTAAAGAAATGAATCAGTAATGAATAATCTCAAAAATAAACTTTTAGAGTTCTATAAAAAATTGAAGAAATAATTCTTATGTCAGTTATGAAGGTAGCATGACCTTGATATAAGAAAGTATAATTTAAGAAGAATTATAGACCAGACTCACTCACAAACAGCAATATATAATAAGGATGATATAGCAATACTGAGTTGGGTTCATCCTAGAAATATGAATAGGATTAACATTAGAAAATCAATTAATGTAGTTCATCACATTGTCAGATTGAAGGAGAAAAACCATGTCTCAATATATGTAGAAAAAAATGTGTGATGAAATTCAGTATCCACGAAGATGCTCTTAGCAAACAGTATAAGGCAACTTTCTAAATACGATATTTGATATTTGAAACCAAACCTTATATTTAATGGAGAAACCTTGAAAGCTTTCAAGATGAGATCAGGAACAAGACAGATGCAGGTTGTGTTTGCTTCTGTTATCATTCTATTAGGCAGGAAAGAAAAATAAGCAAAATACACAACTGTCATAGCAGATGATATGATTGTGAACATAGAAAATCCGAAATCTACAGATAAATTCTTAACATTAACAGAATTTAGTAATGTAGCTTTGCATGCAAAATAAAAATGATAATATATTTAACATATGAAAGTAGTAGTATTTGTATGTAGCAGCAACAGTTAGAAATCGAAATAAAGAAAACAACCTTTATAAAAGCTATAAAAATAAGCACTCAGAAATCATTCCAAAAGTTATGTATAAGACTTCTTTTTGTTGTTGTTGGTGTTGTCGAGTCGATTCCAACTTCTAGTGATCCTGTGTACAGCAGAGCAGAACCCTGCCTGTCTTTTTTTTTTTTCTGTGAGGAAGATCAGCCCTGAGCTAACATCCATGCCAATCCTCCTCTTTTTGCTAAGGAAGACTGGCCCTGAGCTAAAATCCGTGCTCATCTTCCTCCACTTTATGTGGGATGCCGCCACAGCATGGCCTGACAAGCGGTGCGTCGGTGCGCGCCCGGGATCTGAACCTGGGCCGCCAACAGTGGAGTGCATGCACTTAACCGCTGCGCCACGGGGCTGGCCCCCCAAAACCCTGCCTGGTCTTTTTGCACCATCCTCTCACTTTCTGGCACTATATCAGATAGTGCTCTGCTGCTATTTATAGGGTTTTCGTGGCCAATTTTTTTGGAAGTGCGTAGCCAGGTCCTTCTTCCTAGTGTGTCTTAGTCTGGAAGCTCCACTGAAACCTGTCTACAATGGGTGACCTTGCTGGTATTTGAAATACCGGTGGCATAGCTTTCAGCATCGTAGCAACACGCAGCTGCCACGGTATGACAGCCAGCAGACAGGTGGTATGCTTCCCTGACCGGAAATGACCCTGGCTGTGGCAGTGAGAGTGCCAAATTTTAACCACTAGACAACCAGGGCTGGCTTATAAGACCTCTTTATGGAAAATATATTAAAACCTTATAATGAGATATTGAAGACGACCTAAATAAATTGAGAGAGATACTATTCATGGATTTGAAGCCTTATTTTTTCAGTCATGTTAGTTTTCCCCAGTTGGTGTACAGATTCAGTGATATCGAAACCATAATCTCAGAAGATTTATTTAGTTTTAAATAGACAAGCTAATTCTAAAATTTATAAGGAAACGTAGAGGGCTAAGTATAGCCAAGATACTTTTGAATTGGAAAAATAACGAGGTAGCAAGAATTGACCTACCAGATGCTAATATTGTTTTGTAATTAGGACATTGTGGTGTTAGCACAGGGCTAAGCAAAGAGACCAATGGAATAGAATAGAGATACTGGAAATACACCAACACATATGTGGACACTTGATTTTTGATAGGGGCAATATGGAGCAGTGATGAAAGGACTTTTTGAAGAAATGATGCCAAGACAGTTGGGCTTCTATAAAGGCAGAAACAAAATTGACTCTCTACCTCACAACATACACAAAAAATCAATTTTAAATGGATTATAGACCAAAAATTGAAAAGTACAACTAAAACTTTTAGAGATAAATATGACTTTAGCTTAGGTAAAAATTATCAAACAAGACACAAAAAGCATAAAACATAAAGGAAAAATGATAGTACATTATGTTCATCAAAAGATACCATAAAGTGTGAAAAAAGCAAGTATAAAGTGGAAAAAATTATTTGCAACACGTATAACAGAGAAATTAATTTAGAATAACTATTATTGATTTTTAATTATTAGATTATATGTAATATATCATATGTAAATGGATAATTATATATACTATTAGAATCAAAAGAAAAAATACAACCTAATAGAAAAGAAATTAAAATTATTAATAATTATATGAAATGGTGTTCAACTTCATTAGGAATCAGAAAAATGTAAATTAAAACCAGTATGAGATTTAAGTATCCTAAAAGTTGCAGAAAATTTTAAAGTCTGACAATACCAAGTGAGGGTGAGGTTTGTGGAGGAGTAGAGGAGTTGGAACTGCTGATGCAAGTGTAAGTTGGTACAGTCACTTTGGAAAAGTTTGGTATTATCTAGTGATGTAGAACTAATGCATGCGTATGCTATTACCAAGGACTTCCTTTCCTAGATTTATATCTAGACAAACTTGTGCTCATGTGCCCCAGTACACATTTATAAGAATGTTTATGACAGTATTGTTTGTAATAGTGCAAACCCAGAACCAGCCCACATGTCCATCAGCAGTAGAATGGATGAATAAAACCATGCAGTGGAGTATTCTACTACAATGAAAATAAATGAACCATAGCCACATATACCATCATGGATGAATATTAAGAACATAGTATTGTAAGATACATCCGACATAAAGGATATGTACAGTATATTTCCGTTTATATAAAGTTGAAAAACAAAACTGTTGTTTAGAACATGCATTCTCAGTGGGGGTGATTATTGTTCGCTTTTGTGGCAAAAATTGGTTCTTGGAGGGTAGAAAAATGTTCAATATTATAGTGGTTTCTGGCCCTCCAAAGCTTAACCCTACCTGGCAAAATCTTTACTTAGTATTTGATTTCTCTTTGAGTTTTCTCAAGTATCACATGAGCACCATTTACACTGACATTGAGTTTGGGGAAGATATACAAAGCGTATGCAAAGTCAGTGCTACAAAACTGGTGGATAGATGGTTGGAGGACTTTCAAATGATTGCTTATCTCGAAGTCATTGCTAGAGGTGGTCTGCACATGCCATTTGGTTGCCATTGGCTGTCTTGTGGATGTTGTTTATATTTGATATTCCATGCTTTTGTGTGTGAATTGGGTTTTTAGAATTAAATAAAAATCTGTTTTATTAATTAACAAAAGTTATTCAGCTTTTGTTGAATAGTTATCATTAGTTATACCAAGTACTGAAAAGAAAAAAATATTGAAAGTATCTTAAGGAATATCTAGTAGCTAAGTTAAAAGTTTCTTCTCAGATCAAGCAAAAAAAGTTTATTAAATATTTTAGGAAACTAATCCTTTCAATGGTTTTACTTCTGCTGGAAAAATAAATTTTAATTTTTTAAAATTTGATTACATCACTATTATTGTATAAATGGATAATTTGCATATGTAATTTGATGTATCGCAATTTAAGTAAATAAATTATATTAAAAAACAAATACATTATAAAGTTAAGTGAAATACTATGTAGTAGCCTTTAAAATTTTAACTTAAAAATTTTATTTAATCATTTGTAACCCTCTATTGAATAAAGAGTTGGCTTTATACACTTTTTATTTGTAAAATCACAGATAGACTTACAGTATATAAACAGATAGTATATCCAGGTATTAAAATTTCATAGGAGAATGATTAGGAGAAAATTTTTGAAAAAGCTCCTTACAGTTGATAATGAAAAAAAAAAAAGATCAAGAAACACTGGTCTAGAAATACATATATAGGTGATAAAACTATAAAGAAAAGCAGAGAAGTGAGAACCATAACATTCAGGATATTAACTCTGAAGATCAGATAGGTGCTGTTTCTGGAGTTGTGACAGTAGTCTGTTTCTTGACCTTGGTGGTGGCCACTCAAGTGTTTACCTTACACTTATACATTAGTCTGTATGTTCATGGTTTACATATTTTTCTGTATGGGGGTTATATTTCGTAATGAAAAAAAGTAGTTTGTAGACTTCAAAATACAGAAATGCAGAATATTACTTACACTTTACATATGCGTGATTAGGAACTAAATCTCCAACTTAGTAGAATTTCTTAATTAAAAAATAGACGTTGAGGGGCCAGCCTGGTGATGCAGCGGTTAAGTGCACGCTGTAGGGGAAGAGGGAGAATCCCCCTCTGCCCTTTCCCTTAAGGTTCTTCTGGCTGGCCAAATAATTAAAAAGACAGGTTAGCAGAAGAAAATAATACCAAGTTTGGTAACATGTATATATGGGAGAAACCACAGAAACTGAGTTTCTCAGCACAATAGCAGAGATTCTCCTCTTAAATACCATCTTCAGCCCAAGACAAAGGAGGATGTTGGGGATGGGGGGAGTCAGTTACGGGAGATTACCAGAAAAGCACAGTAAACAAGAGTAAGGTTATTATGCAGATTTAAGGCCTCAGCTTTCACACTGATAAGTTTTTAGAGATGAGGTCATCCCCCCCTCCTCCCAGCACAGAGAGGGAGATACCTTTACAAATGGAGATTTCCCTTATAAATGTAAATGTTTGTCTGGCAACTCCCAGCAGGGCCACCCAGAGAATGTAGCCCGGAAGAGACAGAATTTTGATAAGAGGGGCTTGGTACCTTTCCTACTGTAACATCTATTTTACATTATATTACAGCCATCATGATAGTAACTCCTTCCTGAAACAGATATTTTAAGTTCTTGAGGCAGTTTGGGAGGGGAAACTCAAATGTTCTTCCTGAGTTTTCTGAGTCTTTATTGTCTTCAGCTCGAAATAATCCACATACCAGAGTGGTGCATCTTGGGTTGGCCTGCCCTGAACACCATCAGTGCGCTCTGCTGCGGCAGCCCGGGGTTCGCAGGTTCAGATCCCGGGCATGCACCAATGCACCACTTGTTAAGCCATGCTGTGGTGGCGACCCATATAAAGTAGAGGAAGATGGGCATGGCTGTTAGCCCAGGGCCAGTCTTCCTCAAGAAAAAAGGGGAAGATTGGCATCAGATGTTAGCTCAGGGCTAGTCCTCCTCACAAAAAAAAAAAAAAAATAGACGTTGACTGATAAAAAGCTTTTACTGAACAAAAACAGAAATGCTAGGGGTTTTTTTGTTTGTTTTTCAGATGGGCCCAGTTCTTTATCCATCCACTAATGATCAGAGATGCAATTGACCGGGAAGTTGAAGCAGTTGATAGTGGTAAGAGAAGTGCTTCATATCTTACCACTCTTTCCTTCATTCAACCAGTTATTTAGCATATTTATCATTCTTTATCACTAGACCATTTTATCTTTATATCATGAAGGGCTAAATGGAAATAGATGTGTCATGTTTATTCCTGAAGCCATTAAATGTCTAGCATAGATTTGAAATAAATCAAAAGGATGGTAGATTTTAGTTTTTCAGCCTTTGTTTTTGAGGGCTTTACCATAGTGACTAACCTGTGCAAGACCAGAGCCTAATTCTTAAAGCTAATACTGAGTGTTAAAACGTTAAAAGTTTACATACTCTTTTTGCTTGAAGAGACATTTTCTCTGAGGCTTTATTTTAAGTACCATCGTGATATTTTAAATAGCTTATCCTTTGTTACCTATATGTGTAGGTGCTTTGTGGCTTGAATTTCGGTAGTTCTGAAAACAATTGTGATATATTTATGGACAAAGAAACTAAATCTCTGAGCATGAAATGCATTTAATTTTACTTTTTGGCAGTTTTCTTATCTTTTCTTATCTTTCTTATCTTTGGGATTTAAAGAATGAAGATCATGAGAAAAACTGTGTGCTTATATAGGGTGAGGCTTCATTATAGAGCTGTGCTATAAATAGCTCTTAATTACAGTGTATCAATAAATAGCACCACTGTAGAATAACCCTGCTTGCTTTATTTTAGCATTAGAAACATGTAATACTATACTTGGGGAGACCCAGTTTGTATAGGTTAGGCTTGGCTTGCAGCAACTGAAAAGGCAAGTCTCTGTACTTCTCCTTTTGTAGCATTTTCCTCCTTGGCTTGATTCAGTGTCTAGCTCTAATAATGACTTAATGCATTCACTAGGCTGACTAAACTGCAGATGGCTAGAAAGAGCCATCTGTCTAGAATCGACCAGACTTGTGTTTTACTTATAGAAATGTCACTAACTGTGGCCCTCAATTTATTTGTAAAAGAGGGTGGGATGGAGTTAGATTCCTCCCAGCTCTAGTAGCTCCTTGTGATCAAGCATTTATATTCTTTATTTTTCTTACTTGCTTGTCACAGTGTCTGTTTTATCCTAAGCCCAGATAAATATTTGTTGAGTAGATGAAAAACCAGAATAACCAAAGAAAACTCTAAAAGCCTTTCCTACTTTTTGAGACCTAGGAACTATTCTCTGTGTCTTAAATGCTTTCAAGTATGTTTTTCTTCATACAGTTTCTAGAGTGGTTTGAAATCAGTGTTTAAAAAATTAAACCTCTAATTCAATTTTACAAGTTAAACCAGAATATATTTTATTTTGAAATATTATGCAGAAATAGATACCTATACACAAATATCATATGTGATATATGATATGTACATACACACACACATACAATAGGTTGTTTTAGTTTAAAAGGAACTTAAGCTAAAGGCATTGCTTTTTGTTTTTTTCATTTGTTTGTTTTTGATGATAGGAGACCTAGATTTCAATTTGTGATCTGACCCAAATAGCTAGGTATATATCATTAGTCACTTACCTTTCTAAGTATGAAGGATTTACTTGAGATTAGGGCGATGAGGGAGCTCTTACATTGTAACTGGTGTAATAACCTACTTTATCATTCATTAGCCAGTTTGGAAACTCTTATCTTCTCGTTTTCCTTTTCCTTTATTCCTCTCCATCTGCTTATGGAAGAGATTCTCTCTTTCTTGGGTTTTTAATTTATTACCTAGTTTTAACATCATTACTTTATCACTGTGCCCTGCGTTGACAATCTGTTTTTCGTCTAATCTTTCAGTGGAGTGGTTATACACCTACATTTATAAGCATTTATTTGTACAATGCAGATAGGTCTATTCAATGTTTTACAATTTTCTTCAATACATTGACTAAGAGAAGCTCATGTAAATGTCCACAGGGTAGATTTTAAAATAGGATTAATTTATTGCTTAGAGAAGATTGTAGAGAAAAAAATTATTCTTAATAATTAGATCTTTATTTTAATGATAGTTCATGCTCTCATGTAAATATGTGTAATTGCTTACATAGTGTATCTTAGTGATTGAGATTGAAGATATGGCCAAAGCCTTTTTTTATCTAATCAAATGGCAGAGTGTGTTCTCCAACTGTTCAGATATTTATACTCTTTTTTTATCAGTTGTAGGGGGTCCTAAATCAGTTTTCGTGGATATGTTTACATGTCTACTCTATTAGTTTCCGGTTGTTGCTGTAACAAATTACCAGACACTTAGTGGCTTAAAATAACCCAGATTTATTTTCTTAAACTTTTGGAGGTCAGAAGTCTAAAATATTTCCTCAGGGCTGCATTCCTTTTGGAGGCTCCAAGGGAAAATCTGTTTCCTTGTCTTTTCCACCTTCTAGATACCACCTACATTCCTAGGCTATGGCTCCTTTCTCTATCTTAAGAGTCATCAGTGTGGAATCCTCTCTCCTCTCTGGCCTCTGCTTCTATCCTCACATCTTCTCTCTGACTTTGATCCTCTTGCCTTTCTCTTATAAGGACACTTATGATTACATTGGGACCATCTAGATAATCCAGGATAATCTCTCTTTCTCAGGATCCTTAATTAAATTACACCTGCAAAAGTTCTTTTTACCACATAAGGTAACATATTTATCGTTTTTGGCGATTAGGATGTGGACATCTTTGGGGGCCATTATTCAACCTACTATACTTAGTGGAGTTGTTTGTCCTGTGTTATAGCCATATCTTCATATTTTTTACAGAGATTTTCTTTTTATTTACTCTGTTGAAGCTATATATATATTTTTTACTGTCTCATATTTGATTTAGACTTATGGCTCATAACTGAAGTATTTCATTGAATATGCTTACTTCTGCTTCTTTCCATCCCTACTGTCACCACTTTAGTTTCCACTCTCTTCACCAAGTATAACAGTGATGGCCCCTAATCAGTTTTCCTATCTCTACTTTTGCTTCCCTTCAATCCGTTCTCCACATTTACAACCAGAATCAACTTACTACAGTCCAAATCTGATAATGTCACTCTCTTTATTAAACATCTACAATGCCTTACCATTACTCCTATGATAAATAATAATAGCTAACATTTATTGAGCACTTATTGCATGCATTATTGTGATTGTTATTATCCCCATTATCCTTATTTGACATATAATGAAACTGAGGCTTAGAGGGGTTAAGTAATTAACCCAAAGTCCCAGAATCAGTCATTTCACTGAGGATCCAAAGTCAATAATGACTGTATGATACCAAGATCTGTACTATTACACATGCAATACTGCTTCCCAGAGGTCTTACTAGGCTCTTTCAAAAATTATTTCTTCTTTATCTTTTCAGCCTGATATCTTGCCTCTGCTTTGATTCTGAACGTTGTTCAACCATATTGACCTTCTTTCTGTTTTTCAGTGGTGCCATATTCTCTATCTCTTTTAAGTTTTTCTCCTTAGAATGTTTTGCACACTCCCATTTCTCCCTCCCTTTCTATTCCCTAAAAAACTCCAGTTTGTCCCTCAGGGCTCAACTTGAGTCACTCCCTGGGAAACCTCTTTCCATGAGCCCATCCCCCAAAATAAATTCATACACAAAAATAAGACAAAATTAGGTTAGATGATAGTCCTTAAATATTTTCATAATACTCTATGTGTTGTAGCACTTAGCCATAGCAAACTGTACTTTCTACTGGGCTCTAACTAAGCTCCTTCAATTATTAAACAACTCCACTGGCCTCATTGCTGCCTTTGAATTCATTAAGCTATTTCTTGTCTTAAAGCCTTTGAATTCATAATTCCCATACCTGGAAAACTTCCCCCACATATTCTTATGACATTATCCCTACTTTGTTTGGGTTTCTGCTCATTTGTCACCTCTTCAGAGAGGCCTTCTATGATCACCCTGTCATCACTCTAATTTCCCTTACCCAGCTTTATTTTTCTTTATAGCACCCATCACTGACTGACATTATGTTTAGAATCTATGTGTTGGTTTATTTATTGTTAGTCTCCCCTGCTAGAATGTAAACTCCTTGAGGGCAGGGACTTGGTCCCTTTTATTCACATTTCTACCTCCAGCAACTAATTTAGTAGTACCTGCCACATAGTAGATGTTCAGTAAATATTTGTTAAAGGAAAATATCTTGTCTTATTTAATCCTTATAAGAATCCTATGAACTAGATACTAGTAACTCCATTTTATAGATGCAGAAATAGAATCAGAGAAGTTAGATAACTTCCTCAAGATTGTACAGCTTAGTAAATGGCAGACCTTGAATTCTAGCTGAGATATTTCTGACTTGAAAGCAATTGTTCTTAACCATTAATATTTTATTACCAACATAGTTTGCTTTGGGGGAAATGTAAACAATATATATGACAAAGTTCCCAGATAATCAAGAATTTGATTTAACATTTTATTAGTACTTTCATCAGTAAAATCTTGGACATAGTGTCCTAGAGTTGAAACTTTCAGATCATTAACTACCCTGTTTCATTTGAAAATAAAGGAAAACCTCTAGAAAGGTGAATTGACTCTGCAAAGTTACAGAATATGTTAAGTCATAGAGCCTGGCTTAGATCACCTCAGTCTTATAACACATAATTCATAAAATTAATTTTTGTGACTTCTCCTCTTTCAGTTCTGTAAGCTTGAATTTCCAGTAATAAAGCAGATACTGAATTTCATTTTATTAAAAGTATTTCTTTAAAACTGACAGAGTATCAACTTGCAAGACCTTCTGATGCAAACCGAAAGGAAATGTTGTTTGGAAGCCTTGCTAGACCTGGACATCCTATGGGGAAATTTTTTTGGGGTAAGATACTAAATACTTCATCATATTTCATATTTTCTAATTGAGGAAGATTGAGAATATGAAAAGTTGATAAAGAATAGAAGGTTATAAAGGTAGGGTAGCTGAGAACCTTTTACCTTTTAAGGTAGGTAGGTAGCTTTTCAAATAAAAAGTGGTTAAAGTATGTCTATATTTGGTTCTCTGACACTGGATATATCAAGAATATATCAAGAATTTTGTGAATGGTTTCTGGGTGCCAGGTACTCTGCTAACACTACATGAATTATCGCATTTATTCATTTACTACCAGTGTTATGTGCTGGGTACCATTATCATCCCTGTTTAAAGATGAAACAGGCTCAGGGAAGTTATTTAATTTGCTTAAATCACAGTGGTGGATGTGGGATTTGAACCTCTCTTTATCTGATTATAAAGTCTGTGCTTTACCCTATCCTGACATTTCCATTTATCAACAGAGATTCAACAATGATTTCTCTAATAGTTTTTGAGCTGTGACCTAATTTTTGACTGCTAAACTGTTTAAATGGTGTCTGCTTTTTCTTAGTGTTAGAATTCATTTATAGCCTCATATTAATCCTCTTGACCATAAGTAGAATCTGGGATAAGTTGATCTAAATGGCACTTCATTCAAAGGATGTTTTGCTTCCCTGTATATTTTGTACAGTTATATACATTTTATATGACATCCTTTCTTTATGTGGTTTATTTTTAAGAATTATGGAGAATATTATTAAAATAATTCAGAGATAAAACCTGAATTCAATACTAGACTAATTATTAAGAAAGGAAGTTTAAGACAATTACTGTTGTTAAGACATTGCCAATGAAAGATTAATTCCTTATTCAGAATTGTTTCTTGTGAATTTTTGTCTTATACTGATATTATTATTACACTCTGGTTCAATATTCTTGAGTCACTTGGGTTATTTCATTAGCTATGTATAGTAGCAGAGCATGTGTTGTTGGTGTAGAGACTTTTAACCAAATAAACTTAGTTTTTTCTATAATCTTTTTCATCTTTTTACAGGAAACGCTGAGACTCTCAAACATGAGCCAAAAAGGAATAGTATTGATACACATGCTAGACTGAGAGAATTCTGGATGCGTTACTACTCTGCTCATTACATGACTTTAGTGGTTCAATCCAAAGGTAATATTATCTATTATGGCCCTTAGAATTACTCTGAAGTAGTGCTTTCTTAGGATTTGTTTACTTTGATCAGTGTTGCAGTGCACTGTTAATTACTTTAGTGCTTGACCCTAATATGAACTAAAGGAAATCAGGATTTGGAGAGGTCGTATAGCAAGTGGCAAAGCTCAGGAAAGCACAAAATCGTGTGATTCTCAGGCAAATGTTTTTTCTCTTATAGATATATGTCCTGTCTCTAGGCAAGTCTGTAAGCATACTAATGTACTAATAGGTCATGAATTGGTCTTTTAAGCCACATTCAGCTACTGCCTCTGTTATCTCTGGTTTTGCATTTAATTTATGTTGATCATAAACTCTTATAGGGCAAGATATCTGTCTTTTCATCCTTACATAGAGTCTAGTAAAATGGGCTTATTAATTGAAATCCCTCATGGTGCTGATAGCAGAAGTATCTTAAATGTAAAATACTGATCAATACCTCTACTCTTCTCCTCCTTTTATCATTATCTTCAATAACTTGTGTTAACTTTTTCTTATTAGAGAAATCATGGTAGCTTTCTTTTGTTTTCTTTGCATTTCAGTCTCCTTACACTGTTTTTCAAAGTCAGTCAGTTGCTGAACTATTCCTTTTTGACATACCTTATAGTTTGCACATTTCTTTTTGAAAAAGTAATCCTCTCACCCGAACGTGATTCTCCTTTTTATAAAATTTTGTTCTCTTATTGTCGAAATTAAGATCAGAGCTGCTTAGCACTTAAATATAAAACATTTTTGCATTTATGATCAAAATTAGTCCACTAAAGTTGACTTGAATGTAAAGTTATGGATAAGGTATGGTAGAGTCTTTTGTTCAAACTACAAATGTATTCTCGATTCCTTTTACAACATTTGTTAAAATAGGCAATTCCATATTCAGTATGTAATTTATAATTTTTAATTTTTGTTTCTAAATCTGTCATGAACATGCATTTTTCTTCAACTAGGTATTGTTTCTTTTACAGTCTCTTCCTCTGTGATGACAAATATAAGAGCATTTTAGTGCTTGTTGCAAATTTCTAAAATAAGCCCCAGATATTTGATAAGAGAACCTCGTACAATCTACACTCAATTGATTTTTGGAGCTTTAGCATTTATTATACCATTTAAGAGTGAACTATCTGTATAAATAGTATAGAATAAGTTCAGAACTTGATAAGTCTAATTTGCAACTTGTGTTTTATGTACTTGGGCATCTCATTTGAGAATTAATGAAACTCATGTGTCTGGTGGAACTAACAAATACTATCCAATGATGGTAATGAGTCACTGGGATAAAGATAAAAGGTTTCCTTTTTCAATTAGATCTTCTGTTTTACTAGAAATTTCAAAAGAATTTCTTATGAAATATAAGAAAAAAATCAGAAGAAGATAGAAATCATAGAATATGAAACCTAAGAAGAAGACTTGTGGATTAAAACCTCAGCAAGTATAAATTAGTGTAAAATAAATGGAGTATAAAAGTACTGATGAGATGCTGAGAAGGATCCGTGTAGTGTGGGTTAATTCGGAGAAACCTTCCTAGAGGAAGCAAGTTTTGGAATGGGGTAGGAAGATGAGTGGTATATTCTTATCTCTTGGCCCTTCACACTAGCCTAATGATAAACAAAAACTTTTTTTTTTTTTTACTTGTGTGCTTTTTCTAACTTTACCAGGTAGAAATAAAGGAGTCTAACAAATTATATGTGTCCTAAGGTTTTCTTGACTATTGCTATTTTTCCTGTTACTCATTACTGGTTAAGAGTGGCAAGTAATGCCCAAATTAAAGTATCCCTTTGTTTTATAGTTAAAGATCTGTGAGAAATCTAATTGCATGTCTACCTGGAATAACAACATTGTATTTCCCTGTCTCCTTCCTGCCCTCCCCACTAAGAAACACTGGATACTTTGGAAAAGTGGGTGACTGAAATCTTCTCTCAGATACCAAACAAGTAAGACATTTATTTTCATAAATCATATGCCTTTAGAGTTAAAGCGGCCATACCTTCTTGTATGGGTCCAAAGGTTTTTGTGGGTTTTTTTTTTTTTAAACAGGTGATTAAATTAAGACCTAAAGTGGTTTCCTACAGCAATTGAGTGGGAAAAATAAGATGAGAACCCAAGTTTCCACAGTTGCTGTAGTTTAAAATTTATAAGCTTG
This sequence comes from Ceratotherium simum simum, assembly GCF_057802395.1. NCBI lineage: Eukaryota > Metazoa > Chordata > Mammalia > Perissodactyla > Rhinocerotidae > Ceratotherium > Ceratotherium simum. The sequence goes on from NC_141921.1 coordinate 7,322,986, forward strand.
TAAACTTATAGTAAGCAGTAATTCTGAAGAATTTATGCCTCCTTTTACATTTATTCAGAGCTTTTCTGTTACTGTATAGAGTGTTTGAAACTGTGATATGAAAGCAAGTGTTATATTGAGAGGCAGAATATATGTATATGCTTGTACCCCTGCCTTAGAACAAATTGTGTCCTGAAAGTTTGCTTTTTAAGTCAGTTGTTTGGAACGTGGAATGCTTTTCCCCATAAAAGAAATAATCTTGTAGATGATGGTTGACTTTCCATACTGCCTGAAAGGTCTATTTCATTTGGTTGAACCAAATAATCTTTTATTAGAGATTATATATAGGGTTCCAGTTCAGAAAGCTACTATTTTTTGTCCATATCAAATTTATCACAATAATACTAGTATTTAAAATACACTTTAGGGGGCCGGCTCGGTGGCGCAGCAGTTAAGTGCAGGCGCTCCGCTGTGGCGGCCCAGGGTTCGCAGGCTCGGATCCTGGGCACACACTGACGCACTGCTTGTCAAGCCATGCTGTGGCAGCATCCCGTATAAAGTAGAGGAAGATGGGCACAGATGTTAGCCCAGGGCCAATCTTCCTCGGCAAAAAAAGAGGAGGATTGGCATCATGTTAGCTCAGGGCTGATCTTCCTCACAAAAAAAAGAAAGACACTTTATTCTTACATTTTTGTTACAAAGAATACAAAAATTTTAATTCTGAAGCAATTCTTTCTTTCTTCCCACTCCTAGCAGTTTGCATTTTAGTAAAATAAATGAAATCAGATTTTTTTTCTTGCATCAGGTGAGTAAGCTAGACTTTTTCTAGTTCCTCATTCTAAAACATAATTTGTTTTAAATTTTTGAAAGAAAAATTAGCTTTAAAAATATTAGAATAATTAGTAATAACAACTGAGTGGTTATCATTATCTTGGCTTTATGTAAATTTCCATTGATAATTAGCAGTACTTTTTATGTATGTAAAGATAATGAAAGCCATGCCAAAGTTGTGGAATTGTTTTATTTGTTTTGATAAGAAATGAGTGTGAGCTATGGAAATGTCAAATGGCAGATTGAAACGTGTTTTACTGTGAAACTTTACTAATAAAATCAGAGGTATGTTGAATAGAGGGATTCATTAGGTCCTATCAATCCCTGATAAGCATTTTTTAAAATTCTCTTAAATATTATTCACTAATAACTTTGGTTCCTTAATCAGACAGGTTAAGAAGTCTTCTAGGTATTTAATACTAATTTGTGTTGACCAGTTTTAGAAGAAATATTAGCAATGATATCTTCAACCAGATGGGCTTGAAGCCTCTAGGAGAGCCCATGTCTTTTAAATACCACAGTGCCTAATATAGTGCTTTATACCTAATAATCACTCCATATATATTTGTTGAATTAAAAAAATATCTCTGCTTATGTATCTTATATCTCTATAAGTTTTCTTTCTAAAATGGCTTTGTATAGGAAGAGAACTGAAGTTGAATGGGGCTGATAGAGGCAGTAAATATTGGGAGGAGAGGTCTCGTCAATTCATTGTTTTCCATCTCTTGTGAGTTTTAAAGGTATTTGAGTTATTGGGACTGAGGTTAAGAATGGGTTATTTAGGATTTTGTGGCTTTGTTGCCATCTATTCGTTTATGCCTAGAATGCTTTTCAGCCAGGAGTATGTAGACTAGATTATAAATACCTATCAGTTACGCATCCCTAAAGATACTGCTTATAAACACTTTTGCCAATTAAATTTTAATGTATTTGTTTTATTTTCAGTGGGTTACCCAAACCAAACTTTGGCCATTTAACGGATCCATTTGACACACCAGCATTTAACAAACTTTATAGAGGTTCGTGAACCAAAGGTTTAAAACTGTTTGAAATAACTTGAGCGCATTCTCTAAAACTTAATTGAGGCTGCCAATTTTCTTTGAAAATGAGAACAGAAAGTACAGCTGGGTTGGAAAGGGAGTAGATGGACAGTGGAGATTCAATTAGTGACGGATAGCAGGCCACTAACTAGCAGCAGATTGATTGGTCTGGGACCTGCTGCTACCTGAGTTTGTTTCATGCTTTCTCTCTGTTTTCCCTTGTTCTTTTTGTTCTTTGGTTTTTTGTTTCTTTCCTATTTCATTTTATCTATATTCTGCTCTTTTTTGCCTTTAAAGAGAGAAAAATAGAAGAGGGGAAAACAGTTTGGAAATCGTTTCCTTTATCTTCATTATAAAAACAATTTTTGGTTAAATGAAGAAAAATTTTAAGTGTAAAGAAATAGGGGGAAAAATCACCCAGAGAAATCATTTTGGAAAATTTCCTCTTGAGTTTCTATAGGTATATTTTCTTAATGTAGTTGAGATTATAAAATATATATACTTCTGTCTCTTGGTTTTTTTCATTTAATATTATATTTGTAATAACTGCCAAAGAGCCGTTACATGGTTATGCTATAAGTTACTTAACAATTTGCCCGTAGTGAATATTGCAGAAACATTCTTAATTCTCCCTTTCTCTTTCCTTGCTCTTTTTGTCACGGCAGATTTTTTTCTCTTTCTCCTAATTGCCTAGGTATTCCCTCCTCCTCCTCCTCCTTCGCCCTATTGCCAGTCTCTTTCCTCTTCCCTTCCTCTGATCAATGATTGTTTTGTCACACCCTTTATCTGCTGCTGGCTCCATTCTATCTACGCTGACTCTTCCCAGAGACAGCTTATTTTTGGTTGTATTCTTTCTGGCTTTAGATGTTCTCTTCATAGAATCATAGGATAATAACACTGGGAGGAATCTTTTTTTTTTATCATTTTATTTATTTATTTTTCCCCCCCAAAGCCCCAGTAGATAGTTGTATGTCATAGCTGCACATCCTTCTAGTTGCTGTACATGGGAGGCGGCCTCAGCATGGCCGGAGAAGCGGCGCATTGGTGCGCGCTCAGATCCTAACCCGGGCTGTCAGCAGCGGAGCTAGCGCACTCAACCGCCAAGCCACGCGGCCGGCCCTGGGAGGAATCTTAGAGCACTTCAGCCTAACCCACTCACTATACCATAAGAAAACAAATTCAGAAAGATTTAAAGGCGGGGCTGGCTCTGTGGTGTAGCGGTTAAGTGTGCGTGCTCGGCTGTTGGCGGCCTGGGTTCGGATCCCGGGCGCACACTGACGCACCAGTTGTCAAGCCATGCTGTGGCAGCATCCCACATAAAGTGGAGGAAGATCTGCATGGATGTTAGCTCAGGGCAGGTCTTCCTCAGCAAAAAAAAGAGGAAGATTGGCATGGATGTTAACTCAGGGCTTATCTTCCTCACAAAAAACAACAACAACAACCAAAAAAAAAAAAAGAAAGAAAGATTTAAAGGCAAGTGATTTTCTCAAGGTCATGTAAACACATATAGCAAGAGAGAGGGTAGGGCTGGATTTCGACCATGGGTCTCCTGACTCCTAGTCCTGTATCCTTTCTTGCAAGAAGGGATCCATCTTTAGGAGCATTTCATATTTTAATAGTTCTTTTATCCATGCTTTCTCTACTTGTGAAACCAAATTGAAAAGAAATTTATGAAAATCGCATTATTCAAATTGGAAAATTGGCAGCTTGAAATAATAATTGCATTGTATTTAACCTTCCCCTGTTTATTGGAGGATGTAGTATATTGAATTAAAAAAATTTTTGTGTAACATAGTAAAAATTATGGATAAACACTTATATCTGTTCTTCTGAAAAATATTTTTGTTCAGTTGTTCCAATCAGAAAAATTCATGCTCTGACCATCACATGGGCACTTCCTCCTCAACAGCAACATTACAGGTAAGAGTTCAAGGGCAAGTTTATTCCATTAGATACTGAGTGAGAGTCATATTTTTAAAGCATGCTAAATGGTTTACATTTGAGTGTTCTGGTTTTATAAACAGGTAATGTGGTAAACTGGGACCTCACTACTCCTGAATTTTTCAAGCCTTGCTGTATATTTAATGTCTTCTTGGGTATAAAAACTAGAATTTTCTTATAACTGGTTGCCTTTCCTGAGTCTTTGAAATTAAATATCTTAGTGTAAGTGCTAACTTCTTTTTATTTTTTAAAGATTTTATTTATTTATTTATTTCCCCCCAAAGCCCCAGTAGATAGTTGTATGTCATAGCTGCACATCCTTCTAGTTGCTGTATGTGGGACGCGGCCTCAGCATGGCCGGAGAAGTGGTGCGTCCGTGCGTGCCCGGGATCCGAACCCGGGCGGCCAGCAGCGGAGCGCGCGCACTTAACCACTAAGCCACGGGGCTGGCCCATGAGTGCTAACTTCTGTAATTATTTTCTTTAGTACTTTGAGCACAAAAATATATTAGCTTATGATGTATTTCTCAGTGGTGACCATTTAGTTTGATCCTGTCAAAAGTAAAGTTGAATAATTTTTAGCCTGGAAAAGGACTACAGCATAAATCTCGAGGACTTACTACTATGAGTTGGGAATGAGATAGGGCAGATTTATACAAATTAGGAAAACATTTCAACTTATTTATGTTATCTTATATGAGCAATATAGCATAGGCCAAGAATTTCTTTAAGATAAGGATCAGTCAGTGCCTGCAAATGCTTTTCTAATTAGAAACAAATGCTAATGAACTGGTAAAAATTTAACTTATTTTTTGAAACCATTATCAACAAAACAAAACCGTGAGGACACACATGCAAGCAGAAGGAAGGAAAGTAATGTGTATTGCTTAAGCTCAGTAAAAATGCTTTTTTTCACGTATATGTTAGAATATTCAATTGCTCAAGTCCCATAAAGTTAAGAAGAATGGTATGCCTCCAGTGAGAAAGTAGAGAACATGTGTATTGTCTACGTGCTTTTGGTGTAAGGATAATATAGGAAAAAGTAATATATATTGATTGTATAGTTATGTTAGAGTGTCCCCAAAAGTGTTAAAATCATTATATGCATATTTAAAAATTTGTTTTAAATTTTTACTATAAAAATAATACATGCTTGTAAAATATTAAAATAGGACAAAAGAGTAAAGCTGTGCTTCTCCTTTTCTTTGTCTCTGTCCTCAAAGATATACCCAACATTAATAGTTTCATATATATCTTTCAGACATTAAAATAATGAATATAGGGCCAGCCCCGTGGCGCACTGGTTAAGTGTATGCACTCTGCTGCTGGTGGCCCAGGTTCGGACCCCAGGCGCACACCAGCGCACCGCTTGTCAGGCTGTGCTGTGGCGGTGTCCCATATAAAGTGGAGGAAGATCAGCACGGATGTTAGCTCAGGGCCAGTCTTCCTCAGCAAAAAGAGGAGGCTTGGCGTGGACGTTAGCTCAGGGCTGATCTTCCTCACAAAAAAAAAAAAAGAAAGAAAAAGAAAAAAAAATAATATAAAACACATATCTTTTTTATGGAAATGGAATTATACTATATATACTAGTCTTCCTTTTTTTTTTTTGGCAATGCTTATTTTCTCAATTAACAAAGCCTTGTTTATCCTCTGATTGATTACTAAGGTAATTCATTGTAGAAATCTTGAAAATTACTAAAAAGTAGAAAAAAAGTCATCCATGATTCTGTTTTTCAAAGACTGTTAACATTTCTTTGTTTCCATCCAGTTATTTTTTTTATAGACTGTTTATTTGTTTTAACATGACATTCATCATGAGTCATTTTGAATTCCCAGTAAATAAGCTTTTTTGGGGAGATATTTTGTGTGTGTGTGAGGAAGATCAGCCCTGAGCTAACACCAAATGCCAATCCTCCTCTTTTTGCTGAGGAAGATTGGCCCTGGGCTAACATCCATGTCCATCTTCCTCTACTTTATATGGGACGCCGCCACAGCATGGCTTGATAAGCAATGCATCGGGGCGTGCCCGGGATCTGAATCTGCGAACCCCAGGCTGCCCAAGCAGAGTGCACACGCTTAACCACTCTGCCAGCCCCTGGGGAGCCATTATTTAGAAAGAAGCACGTGTTTATCCCTCCAGAGTTACCAAATATAGTACAGTTAGCCTTGTTCAGATGCAAATGTTGTGTAATTAACTGGGTTCATTCTTTAACTGATTTGCTCCCCTACATCAGTCTTACTATAGATGTAATTCAAATTTATATTTTAAACAATGTTGTATGGGCTTTGGGGATTGCTTAACATAGTTGAAATCATAATATTATATCTTGACTTTTAAGAGTTTACTGAATAAATTCTATAAACTAATTTTAAAATTTAAGAAAATTTAGATTTCCTAATTCGATTTTTCTGTATATTTTTGTTTTAATAGGAATACATTTTTGAAATTATAGTAGAAGCCAGTGGTAAAAAACAATTTGAATAACATATATAACTACTCAGACTGTTAAAGTTTATTATTAGGCATTTTATATTATAAGGCATTTTTGCATCTGTTATTGAATTTTCATGAAAACTATGGGTAGGTATTAGGCAGGTGAAGAGAAAAAGAAAAATATGGTCAAGGCTCTTGCTCGAGATTATGCTTTTACTTAAAGGAAAAACTAAAACTACAGGCTAGATTTTCTGACATTTAAAGCAACACATTTCAGTTTATCATAGAGCCTGATGCAATACTGAAAGCTTTTATAGCTACAGAGCCATTCGTATCTGTATTAGGTTCTAAAATGATACAGAAGCTCTGTTATTTTTGTTTTGGGTGAAACAAAAATGAAATATTTTCCCATGAAAAGAATTAAGTTTGGCGTGCAAGTAGTCACCTTAAATTTTGGAATGATTGTACTCTTTCAGTGATTTCAGGTGAGGAAGTTAAATTTTACCATGTTTTCTGTTTTAGTCTTGTGGCTACAAATTATAATTTCATGTTTAGTGGAATTTATGTGAGAATAAGTTTATAATCATATTCTCAAATATCGTAGTCTTACAAGTAAGGTTTTTTGGTGTACTTATACCTTAATTTTTTTATTTCTGACATTTTTTTTTAAGGGTGAAGCCACTTCATTATATCTCTTGGCTGGTTGGACATGAAGGCAAAGGCAGCATTCTTTCTTATCTTAGAAAAAAGCAAGTATTCAATTAATAAGTGTTTTCAGTGTAGCAATCTCTGAAAAATAATAGACACTAAGTATTATATAACCTATTCTTTTCTCTTTTTGTTTTATCTGCCAGGAAGCCTAGAATCAAACCTAATGCTTAATTATAGTCACTTTAATAACCTAGATTATTTTAACGACCATATTATATTTGTAAATTTCCTTGGCAGCCACCTTTTAGCCCGTGTTGGAAGTAGTTGTACACAAAATTTTTAAAGTCATAATTAAACTAGTAGATTCTTGAATTACATAAAAGATTAGCTCTAAATCAAGAATTTAGATTTGAATAGTAAGGAAGTCAATTGTTTAAATGCTGTGGATCTCCATGCATTTCCAACCTAAAAGGTAGCCTTGAATGAAAACTTCACTGGGCCGATAAATCATAATAAATATGTGGGACTGTGAATAGTATATGCAGCTGTGTTAGCAGAACGTTTCCTAATGCATTTAAGCACTTGTTTAAGTTGCCTAGCCAAAGCATAGAAATATAGCTTTAGAATCAGGACCGATACGTTAAAGTAATTCATTGTTTGATTTTTCTGTATACCAATTCAAGACTGGAAAGGTGGATGAGAAATGTCAATAAGTACTTTAAAACATTGATGTGTACAGAACATTCAAAGAAAGCTGAAAGGGCAAGTTTATTATGAAAGAATAAACTAATGATATTAGGTCTGTATATGTCTTACACAGTAAATGTAATATGCTTTGAGATATGCACAGCCTTTTTACCTTACTGAACTTTATTAAAATTTCAAATGCTTCATTCTGGCTTCTTCCCTCCTCATTTTAGGTTTTCAGGATTATTCTAGTCAGAAAAAGATAGAGTCTCATTGCTTCTTTCCTAGACAAGCTATGTAGGTTAGCTGATAGTCTCAGAGCTCACTTGACTTTCTAAGTAGGGGTGTATCTGAAGTGTTGTCAATCTTCTCCTGGGAGACAGGTTCAAAAAGAGATGAGTGAAATGCCTCCAGCAACCTTAATTTTAATGTTTGTACAGTTCTCTTCAACAGAAATTACTATGGCTTCATAAAACTGTTAACGTTTTATTTAATGGAAATATATTAATATTTCCATTAAATATTCCATTAAATAAATAAATACGGCTATTATTTCCTTCTGGTGATTCCTGCATGCACTACAATCCTTGGGAGGCCTTGTGCTTTTAAAATTTGTGCTTTTAAACTTACTGTTGGAAAGCATGTTAGCATCAAAGACTGAGCTTCCCAAATTTTACATAGAAAGCCTACCTATTTTGTTAATTTGAAGTATTTGTAGACTATCAATCTGAAGATATTGATTGGATTAATTTTTTTCTAACTATAGGTGCTGGGCTCTTGCGCTATTTGGTGGAAATGGTGAGACAGGATTTGAGCAAAATTCTACTTACTCGGTGTTCAGCATTTCTATTACATTGACTGATGAGGGTTATGAACATTTCTATGAGGTAAATAATTTAAGTGAAGTTTTTTTTTAATATATAGATATCACTTTATGCAAAAGTATAATAAGATGTTTTATTTTCAGGTTGCTCATACTGTCTTCCAGTATTTAAAAATGCTGCAGAAGCTAGGCCCAGAAAAAAGGTAATATATACTTATTAGAATTAGGCCAGACGCCAATCCTTGTATGTTTTAGCCTTCAAGTTGCCGATAGACATGCTTTAGTCCTGCCTGAATGGTTTTTCAGGCGTTTCCTGCTTAAGTTCCTATACTGGCTCCATATCCTTATACTTCTGTATGTGAATGTACACTAAGGGTTTGGTTTATGTGGCCAGTCTGTTTATTTTTATGCTTCTCTTTTCTTGCTGATGATTCTAATGAGAAATTTAAATATGTCTTCTAGTTATTATAATTTCTTCTTTCACAGAATTTTTGAAGAGATTCAGAAAATTGAGGATAATGAATTTCATTACCAAGAACAGGTAATGACTTCTAGTGGAAGTCAAATTTTTTTTGAATGTTATTTGTGACCAAGTTGAAACTGGTGTGGACATTGTTTCTCTTTTTGGAAGTGTCACTGGAGTTTTAATTCTGCCACTCTCTGTCATGTGAGTCTCAAGATGGCCTTGAGGCCATCTGAAGATTAACTCTTGTGTTTTTGAGTATTTATACTGAATAACAGTGAGAGGATTAGGCAGATTGATACAGATCATGTTGTGTGACAATTATTTATCTACGTAGTCATCCATGTGTCTATCTTTCTGATAAACATTTGTGGAGAGCTTGCTATGGTACTTGATATTTTGGGGATTCAAATATTGTGAAGACACGGGGCTGGCCCTGTGGCTTAGCGGTTAAGTACACGCGCTCTGCTGCTGGCGGCCAGGGTTCGGATCCCGGGCGCACACCAACGCACCGCTTCTCCGGCCATGCTGAGGCCGTGTCCCACATACAGCAAGTAGAAGGCTGTGCAACTATGACATACAACTATCTACTGGGGCTTTGGGGGAAAAAAATAAATAAATAAAAATCAAAAAAAAAAAAAAAAACAAATATTGTGAAGACATTCTACAAGATAATCTGTAGTAATTACCATATATAATATTAGAAACAGTGTGCTTTGGGATTTTAGGGCCAGGAGAGCATTTGCCTTGATTAGAATAGGGTTGGGGAAGGCTTCATATATATGGTAAATTTCAGTTGAGTTCAGCGTTAAAAAAATGGGTCAAGTTTGGATAAATTCTAAGCAATGGGAAGCACATGAATAAGGAACTCTGGGGTACTGTGAAAAAGTGAATTTCCTTTGTGTCTGTAGCATGGGGTATATGAAATGAGGGTATTATATAAGGCTGAAAGGTGAGTTTAGAGCGGGTTTTTTTTTTAAACCCTTTTTGTGCCTTGGATCCCTTTGGAAATATATTGAATCATGTGGACCCCTCCTCAGAATAATATTTCATCCCTCCAACTTTTTCAACTCTCAGAAAAGTTGTCATAGTTAGTACAATGAGCACTGGTATATCCCTCACCTGGTTTCACCAATTGGTAATATTTTGCCATATTTTCTTTCTTCTCTCTCTCTCCCCTTATATATGTATATATGTGTGTGTACATGTATTTTTTCCCAAAGCATTTGAGATTTAATTACAGATATCACGATTTTTCACCCCTGAATGTTTTTAGCATGTATGCATACATCTGCATGTATGTGCTACAAACAAATGTATTCTCTCACATAACCTCACTAAAATTGTCACACTTGGGAAATTTAACGTTGAAATAATACTGTTAAATATTATACAGTCCATAGAATAATGTTTTTAAGTGAGTAAAATAAAATACAGTAGTTTACAAAGTAATACTGAAATGAAGTATTCAAAATAGTAAAAAATAGTAATTTGTGACTCTTTATCAATATATTAAGTAAGGTCTAGTAATTACTATAATTTTAAGTAGCAGTGAGTGTGATATTTTGAGATATCGGCAACAACTATGTTGTGATTTCTACTGGTTATAGTCACAGATGCTGCTAATACTATGGGGATTTGTTGTCTATATTCATAATTGAATAAAAATGCTAAGTTAGAGGTTAGTGGAAATAAATAGGTAATTTCTTCCTAACCAGATTCATGCACCACCACCCCTCCCTGAATTTGTCCACTGATATCTTGTGGAAGATGTCTGCAGACCCTAGATTAAGAGCCCCTGATTTAGAGCCAGTTTATAGAGCATCTTGAAAGCTGCCTTTTTGGATCATCACCAGAAACAATTCCCTGAATATCTACTCTAAGTAGAGAAGACTTAAGTACATGAGGACAAGGTCACAAAAACGATAAGCTTTCAGTTGTTATTGATTCCTATGTAATCTGCTCTATTATACTTGAAGTCCTTTGAAATTGAGATAGAAATCTTATTCTATGAAAATAGAAAGACTGCTGTGACTATTGACCATTAGAGAGTCCTATAAACAGTCCTCCCTATAATTTGTAGATTAGATTGATACGCATAGAACCCACAAGTCCTGCCCTCCCCCTTACGAGGAGTGATTTTGATCCATGTCCTTATCAGCTGTGGTGGTAACATGTGGGCCAGAACTGTGGCAGGAGTGGGATCAAGAACTGTGGACTACAACCATAGTGATACCCAAATTCCTTTTTTGGGTATCTGCTGTCTAGCATTGGTTGAGTGAGACACTTTCTTTCTGCTCCTCTGGTTCCTTCTTGGCAAGACATTTCAAGATATCTTTTAACTGACATCTCCCCATTTTGTAGCTCCTCATTTTTTTCACCTTTAGCAGTATTCATGAATGCTTGTCTTGTTTTTAAAACGTCTTAGATTAAAACCTAATCAGTGCAAAGTCAGAACAGATCAGAAAGGTCTGTATCTACGTGGACTGCTTAGTTAACTCAGGCAGCTCTGTTTATTTCGGCTTTTATACATTTCTGTTTTATTAACAAAGTTGGAATGTATTTTCTTCAGATTTTTTCTGGTCTTCATCAATAAAGGCAAATAGGAATGTCCTTTTCAAACTTTGCAAACCAGTTTTTTTAAATTAAAAAATTAAAAAAAAATTTTTATTTCATCTAAGAACTTGGACTCAGTATGTCTCACAAATCAACTATTTGAACTAGAGGAAAGCTGTTTAAGTGCTTTTCTGTAGGCAGAAAAACAGAAATAATGTAACATTGATGGAAGGTAGTGAGAGTTTGTAGTAGACAAAAAAATTAGAGGCTAGATAATAACAAGTGTTGGAGAAGCTATAGAGAAATTAGAACCCTCATACATTGCTGGTGGGAATGTAAAATGGTACAGCAGCTTTGGAAAACAGTTTGGCAGTTCCTTAAAAAGTGAGACATAGAGTTACCACATAAGCCAGCAATTCCACTCCTAGGTATATGCTCAAGAGAATTGCAACCATATGTCCACACAAATACTTGTACACATGGGGCCGGCCCGGTGGCGCAAGCGGTTGGGTGCGCGCGCTCCGCTGCGGCGGCCCGGGGTTCGCTGGTTCGGATCCCGGGAGTGCACCGACGCACTGCTTGGCAAGCCATGCTGTGGCGGCGTCCCATATAAAGTGGAGGAGGATGGGCACAGATGTTAGCCCAGGGCTGATCTCCTCACAAAAAAAAAAAAAAAAAAAAAAATACTTGTACACAAGTGTTCATAACAGCATTATTCGTTATAGCAAAAAAATGGAAACAACCTAAGTGTCCATCAACGAATGAATGGTTAAACAGAATTTAGAATATGCCTACTTTGGAGTATTATTCAGCCATAAAAGAAATGAAGTACTGATTCATGCTATGACATGGATGAACCTTAAAAACATTATGCTGAATGAGAGAAGCCAGATACAAGTCACATGTTATATGATTCCATTTGTATGAAATATCCAGAGTAGGTAAATCCTTATAGATAGAACACAGATTGGCGGTTGCCAGTGGCTGGGGGGAGTGGGTAGGAGGGAGCGATTGCTTAATGGGTATGGATGTTTCCTTCGAGGTGATGAAAATATTCTGGAACTGGATAGGGACAATGGTTGCACAACTTTGTGAATATACTAAAAACCACTCAATTGTACACTTTATTTTTTATTTCATTTTTAATTGTACACTTTAAAAGTGTGAATTTTAGGGTATGTGAATTAAATATTTAAAAAAATTAAAGGATAGCATTTAAGTGTTTTTCATAGTACCTTTTCCATTGCCTTGGCACCAAAGGTCTGCTTTTAGCCCAGGGTCCTGATTAGATTGGAGCAGTTAACTTATAAATAAGTGGCTGGTGAAAATAACTAATTTAAAAAATTAGAACAAAGTAGGAGGAGTCATTTTAAACAATAATAGCACTTTAGTGACTAGTCAACTTGGTGATTCAGCAATGTTTCCTGAAGTAGGGCAAAAAAAGCTAACAATAAATCTTTCCTTTTTCCTTGTTCTATTTGTATGTGATAATGTAGTAGATAACATATACCTATGGTCTCTAGTTTGATGGATGCATGTCTCATTTCTCCTCCATGAATGCAGTAACCTTCACTTCTATTCTGTCTTCCATTAGATGAGAGAATAACCCGTATTGTCTAGTAAAGGACTGGGCATGTGTGGTATTTTGGAAACAGTGTTTGCTGCTACATTAGGAGGCCTGAGTTCTAGTGTCTACTCTGTCACTTACTGCGTGACCTTGGGCAAGTCACCCAGTCAATCTGAGTATATTTCCTCATTGTAAAACATAGGATTGGAACTACTTGGTATCTGAAGAACCTGTCAGTTTTAAGATTTTGTGCATCTGGGTGTTCAATAAATGCATGAATTAATTGCTTTCCTCTAGAGAAGTGTTTCCATTTCATGGGTTAGAGAACTTGTGGTCACTCTTTCAGTTTTAAATTGAAGTAATATACTGATTAATATAACTTGTTAAATCAAGACATTTATCTGATGACACATTTTGATTTCTACATCGATCTGATTCATGCTTACAAATAGGTTTTAGGTGATAGTGCTGTAGTGATAAAATGATGAAGACTCTGCCTTTAGGGACCTCACAGTCATGGGGGGCATTTGACATTCAGTGTTATAATTGCTCTCCTGAAGAGGCTGTGACATGATTAGAGCCTAGTTGTGTTGTGAGGCTCAGGATGGGGACAGGGGGGATGTTAGGTTAAGCCCTTAAAATGGTAGCTTTGGCTAAATTTTCTTAGAATTCTGAGCATCAGATTCTTAAACTGCAGTTATATCTGGTTATATCTGTTCAGAATCTTTTGGTTTCATTGTTAAAAAAGAGAAAAAGTATTTACATTTGTGGCAAATTAGGGATAATAATGGGGAATTTCTGGTGTGAAATAATTTTACCTCTTTACAGACAGATCCAGTTGAGTATGTGGAAAACATGTGTGAAAACATGCAGCTGTACCCCCTGCAGGACTTCCTCACTGGAGACCAGCTTCTTTTTGAATATAAGCCAGAAGTAAGGAGGTTTCCATTTCTAAAACTTACTTTTAAAGAAAGAGGAGGGTGAGAAAGTGCAGAGATGTATTTAAGAACTGTGGGAATGGAGAAAACTTGGTTATATTTAGTCAAGTTTTTTGTTTGTTTAAACAAAAGAAATATCAATAGTTTCATGGATAATTTTTCATGATTCTTCTGTATGCTTTTGTTTTAATATGAGGAGAAAATCAAGTCCTCTTTTTGGGTACTATTCTCACTATTTTTCAAGTGTTAAAACATCTACTAAAAGAGTTAAAGTTAAATTCCTAAGAATTATGTGCTTTTGCTGCTAAGCATACTCAGAATTGTTTAGCTTACCTTTTAATTCAGTTGGAGACTCTGGACAATTAAATTTTAATCATTTTGAAAATATGTACAAGGAAAATATGAGATTCTCTGAATTTGAAACATATGACTTAGAGATAATGTTACATACAAATAAATAGTTGGTGAGGGTCTTTCCTCCACTACTCCTGGGGAATGAGTCATTTTGCTCCATTTAAGGTAGCAGTTCTCAACCAAGGATGATTTTGCCCCCTAGGGGGTATTTGTCAATGTCTGGGGACATTTGGTTGTCACAGCTGGGAGGTGCTCTTGGCGTCTAATGGGTGGAAGCCAGAGATGTAGCTAAACATCCTACAATGCAGAAGACAGCACCTGACAACAAAGAATTATCTGGCCCAAGATGTTAATAATGCCGAGGTTGAGAAAGTTTGATATAGAGTATTCCAAAACTACTATTTAAAGAGGATGGGGGGGGCTGGCCCCGTGGCGTAGCAGTTAAGTGCGCGAGCTCCGCTGCTGGCAGCCAGGGTTTGGATCCCGGGTGTGCACTGACGCACTGCTTGTCAGGCCATGCTGTGGCGGCATCCCTTATAAAGTGGAGGAAGATGGGCACGGATGTTAGCTCAGGGCCAGTCTTCCTCAGCAAAAAGAGGAGGATTGGCATGGATGTTAGCTCAGGGCTGATCTTCCTCACAAAAAAAATAAAAAATAAAGAGGATAGGGAAAGGGAAAGGAAGAAACAGCAACCACACGTTCTTGTCGTCTCCTTAGGACGGTTGTACCCAGGGCTCCAAGTGTTTTTTTCTGAACCACCATTTGTTGTTTTTTCTCAAAGAAATGCTGTTTAATGGTAGTTAGGGTTTCAAATTTAACCCACAAAATCTTGTGTTTAGTCCTTATCATAGCTGAAGGATTATTGAAGGAGGCCCTACATTGGGAACATTGTACTGATTCTTGGGTATGAGGTAGTATAATACCTAGCAGTTAAGAGCCTAGTCTCTGGAATCATGTACAAACTTGGTTACAGGTCCACTTTTGCCACTTACTTGTAGCTGTGTTGTTCTGTGCAGATTACATAATCTTTAACCTGAGCAAATTACTTAACCTTTAACCTCTGAAGCTGAGTATTATTTTCTATAAAATAAGTATACCTTAGAGTTGTTTTTAGGGTTAAATGAGATAACGTACGTTAAACACTACATAGCATATAGTAAAAGCTTAGTAAATGTTAGCTATTTTTTCTGCTCGTATACTCTTACTATTTGAGATGAGCACTGTTTATGAGTATTATCGAGAAACATATTTGAAACAGTTGATAGACTAATGAAGTTTTATAAATTAGGGTGTTCATGGACTATAGATAAATAGTTCCATGAGCATCAAGATGCTAGGATCTTTGGGATGTGACTTTGCCTTTTTAACAGAGATGTATTAGGTTAAAGTTGTTATTGTTGTATGTGTGTCTCTCCCCACCCCCTGTCCCCCTCCTGCCCCTTATTAGGTCATTGCTGAAGCCCTTAATCAACTAGTTCCTCAAAAAGCAAATCTTGTTCTACTGTCTGGTGCTAATGAGGGAAAATGTGACCTCAAGGAGAAATGGTTTGGGACTCAGTATAGTATGGAAGGTAAATATTTTAACACTTGTACTACATTTAGGTATATCTGACTCGCCTGGAAATTTTTATTCCTTTATAATTTGTCTGATGGTTCCTCTGGGGGGAAACATATTTTTATAAGTTTACTTTCAAATGAAAATTATTTATACTACTTTGCAGGAATTTTTTTTTTTGCTACATTTGTATCCATATTTATTAGCTAGTGAAAAAAAATCCTGTTATCTTGGTGGTTTGGGGGCAGAGTTTTGAACTATGTTTCAGAAAAGTGCTTCTCAGACTGCAGTATGCATATGCATCATCTGGAGATCTTATTAAAATACAGATTCTGAGTCAGTAGCTCTGGGGTCGGGCCTGAGATTCTGCATGTCTTAACAAACTCCCAGGTGGTACCAATGCTGCTGAGACCACACTTTGAATAGCAAGAGTCTAGAATGCCTGGATATGTCACTGACAGTTTTTCTGAGAAACGAAAATTGATTTGTGAAGGCCAGTTGTTAACTAGTTTGTTATTAAGAGAATTCTGAACATTGCATTGTTTATTGCATCAGTTGTTTTTTCATCTCTACAGATGTTGAAAACTCTTGGGCTGAACTGTGGAAGACTAATTTCGAATTAAATCCAGATCTTCATCTTCCCGCTGAAAACAAATACATAGGTCAGTGAAACAGCAGTCATTATACATAATTCATCTGTGTACTAATAAACAAAACAAATAGCACTTGTATGGTACATTACATTTTACAAAGTGTCGTTTAAATTCATATTTGAGTTTCCCAGTAACACTCTGGAGTGGGCATTACTGTTTTTTTACTTTTTCAAATGAGAAAACCAAGGCTCAAAAAAGCGAAGTGAATTGTCCTAGACTATTCCCCTGGTGAATGGAGGAAACAGGACTTAAACATAGCTCTTGGGACTCTCTGAAGCTTTTGCTTTTTCTTGTATATCATAGCTGATCCTTTCACATTAGTCTCTAGGAATTGCCATTATCTTGCTCTAATGTTTTTAAACTACAGGTTGCAACCCACCAGAGGGTTGTGAAATCAGTATAATGAGTTGTGAACAGTATAATGAGTTGTGAAAGCATTAAAAAAATCAGAATGGAAAATAGCAAAATGTTTCATTGCATAAAGAAAGAGTATTATTTCAAGAACGCTTGTTCTAGATAGGTATATATGTGTGGATCTGTTTGTCTCCTAGCTTGCAGTGGAAAACATTTCTAACTATGAGAAAGCCACTAGTCTGGGTCAAGGTTACAGTTGTATATAACTAATTTACTTAGAATGCCATTTTCCCCAGCAATTCTGCTCCTAGGTATATACCCAAAAGAACTGAAAACAGGTACTCAAACAAATACATGTACATGCATGTTCATAGCAGCATAATTCACAATAGCCAAAAGGTGGAAACAGCCCAAATGTCCCTCAGTGAACAAATAAACAAACAAATTATGGTATGTACATACAATGGAGGAGTATTCAGTCATAAAAAGAAATGAAGTACTGATACATGCTGCAACATGGATGAACCTTGAAAACATTATGCTGAATGAAAGAAGCCAGACATAAGGGGTCACATATTTTATGATTCCATTTATGTGAAATATTCAGAGTAGGTAAATCCATAGAGACAGAACTCAGATTGATGGTTGCAGTGGGTGGGGGGAGTGGGTAATGGAGAGCAACTGCTTAGTGGGTATAGTGGTTTCCTTTTGGGGTGATGAAAATATTTTGAAACTAGGTAGAAACTAGATAGAACATTGTGAGTATACTAAATGACCCTGAATTGTTCACTTTAAAATGGCTAATTTTATGTTGTGTGAATCTAACCTCAATGAGGAAAAAAAAAAAAACCTTTGGAATCTTGCATATTTTAGACAATTCAGTTCCAGATGTGTATCTAACAGTACATATATAAAGTATCTAAACAGCTTAGTTCTTTTCAATAAATATAGCAAGTACTTTTTTTATTCTTGTTTTCCCTAAATTAGCTATTTCTCACCTACATATTGATGAAACAATTTTTGTTTTCATTAATTTAAAAGACAAGTTTAACTTTGTTCCAGTAGAACTATTTTTGTAACCTTTCAAATGCCCATAGGGTTAGTAAAAGACATTCTCATTCAAAAATGGATTCATTTGTAAATTGGTTTATACAGTTATCCTGACCAAGGGTCCCTCTCACAGTTAAGATTGTCTTTGAGAAAGGGAATGAAGCAAAATGTGGACAGATCAGAATCGATTTTTGGGAAGTTACAGACCTTCAGAGTTCATTTAGTTCAAGGCCAAAGAATTTTCTTTTCAGTATTGTTCTACTAATTTGTTGTACTCCAGCATTTGAATTTGGCTTATTTTTGCCACAAAGAAAAGTTATCTAGACTTCTGAAACCAAGAACAGATTGCTGAGAATCCTGTTGAAATACCTGAATGAATTATTACTTTTTTTCTTTTGTTAGCCACAGACTTCATGTTGAAGGCTTTTGATTGCCCTGAGACAGAATACCCTGTTAAAATTGTGAATACTCCACAAGGTTGCCTGTGGTATAAGAAAGACAACAAATTCAAAATCCCCAAAGGTAAAATGTTTCGCTAAAAGAAGTGAAATAAGTATAGCAAATCTGTCTCTACTTTGTAGCAACCTTTTTTCCCTGTGTCTGTCACCTACCCCTCTTTCCCTTCCCCTTCCATTTGAAGACCTTTTCTAGGCTTAGCTATCAGATCCATACTGTGCTCCTGTGCTATCACAGAAATCCTTGTAGACACTAGAGATTCCAGGAAATAGAGATTCAAGCCTAAAATGAAATTGTTTTCAGATATTTTTCTTTCAGTTAAATGAAAGCAGAGCCAGTTGTTTGGCCATCTTAGGGAATAGGTAGTATTTTTTAAACATTATTTTTAAAAAGAGATAGAATAAGAGTACGCTGAAGGAAATTATTCTTAGACACAATAGATAGCCTAATCCAGC
Organism: Ceratotherium simum simum; assembly: GCF_057802395.1. Lineage (NCBI taxonomy): Eukaryota > Metazoa > Chordata > Mammalia > Perissodactyla > Rhinocerotidae > Ceratotherium > Ceratotherium simum. Next base: position 7,341,772 of record NC_141921.1, read on the forward strand.
ACTACAAATGTGAAATATCCTCCATCTGTCTCCCTCTACCATTTTGCTTTTCAGCATAAAGGAAGCATAGTCTGTAGTTAACCAGACTCCAAAGTTCTTATCTTCAACACGTTAGCCCAAACTGTGTTGCTTTTTTATTTTTTATTCTCATGTATAGCATAGGAACTTACTGAAGCAACCTGGAATTAAAGGCTGAATGTTCTTGGTTGCCATCTAACCCATATCCCTAACCTCAACACAACTGTACTGTAGCTCTGAGGGAATCTTAAGTTTATTGGGAAGGTGTTTCCTCAATTTTTCTTAAATAGCTTGTAAGAGTTTGTAAAAATGTTCTTAATATTTATTCAGCTTTTTTGGAAAAGCTCTGCTATAACTTTCTGTGAGCACTGGGATTGTGTTCCCTTAATGTTGTTGACATATATACCTCTGTAAAGCTTGACCAAAGCTTTTGATAAATATGAGTATTCATAGGCTTCTCTGTATATCTGTCTATATATCTTGTCTTTCCATAGATTAAAGTGTGCCTTCTGGACACTATTTGGAATGGTAAATATTACTTTTTAAAGACTGTTAAAGATAAAAATGTCATGAGGATCTAAGGATTAATAGTTTATTTTAGAATTTTTAAAAAACATGATATTAGGGGAAAATAGCATATGTATAAAATATTTGAGGCCTCTGGCATATATTTTCTTATCTGTGGTCTTTTCTTTCAGCGTATATACGTTTCCATCTGATCTCCCCTTTGATACAGAAGTCTGCAGCAAAGTAAGCAATTGTCCTCTTTTCTGGAAAATATATATTTTTTTAATTGAAAAACTATTTTGTTTGTTTCATTCTGAATCATTCTGTCATTTTCTCTGTCAGTTTTTGAGCTATGGTGCCGATTTATGTATTTTTTCTGTGCCCCAAAACAAATTATTTGTATTAATACTAACCATTAAAATGGAATTGTGGCTGCTGCATCTCCAGCATCCATCTGTAAAGCGATAGTATAGGCTCGTCATAGAATTACTAGATTGAGAAAGTTCCTTAGAGATGAGTTTGGGTTAGCTGCCAGTCTATAATAAGACTAATAGATCTGTTGATGCTATATTTAGAGACCGTCAAGGAATCTGATTATACTTTGTTCTTAGCAAATTATATATTTATCTAAATAGCTGCATTGTGGAAGGTCAGAGAGCCTAAAATGTGCCTGAAACATAGGAGGTGCTCGGGAAATATTAGTGTCCTCCTTCTTTTCCTTTGCCACTTAAACTGTAAAATGCAACCTTAAAATGACAGGCAGCACTAACATTTAATATCCACTTTGAAAAATGCATTACTCTCCCCCCTTCCCTCAGATTTTTAATTTGTCAGTCAGAAAACTGAGGCTGCAGGAATAACCAGAGCCTTTAGGCCAGTTGCCTTTGAAGCCTTTCACACTTATCTATTGTGTGATATAAATATTATCATTTTCTATGTGTGCGTGACATGAGAAAGACTGGGAAGCACTGCTGAAGGTAGGAGTTCTGTAATGTCCCTGTGAAACTGAGTCCTGGGGAAGCTGTATTTACCTTTGAACTCAATTAGTATTCAATTTTACATTCTGGAGTAGTGAATTAACATCCTTCTAAAAGTGAAGTTTCGGGTCAGCCCCGTGGCTTAGCAGTTAAGTGTGCGCGCTCCGCTACTGGCGGCCCGGGTTCGGATCCCAGGCGCGCACCGACGCACCGCTTCTCCGGCCATGCTGAGACCGCGTCCCACATACAGCAACTAGAAAGATGTGCAACTACGACATACAACTATCTACTGGGGCTTTGGGGAAAAAAAGGAGGAGGATTGGCAATAGATGTTAGCTCAGAGCTGGTCTTCCTCAGCAAAAAGAGGAGGATTAGCATGGATGTTAGCTCAGGGCTGATCTTCCTCACAAAAAAAAAAAAGTGAAGTTTCTTACTCTAAATCGAAGCAAATCTGTTCATGTCTATTTCTTGCCAATTAATGATGCTATTTGCATTTTATATTCTCAGTGTGGTCCTTTTTGATATCTTTGTCAATATCCTTACCCATAACCTTGCGGAACCAGCTTATGAAGCAGATGTGGCGCAGCTAGAGTATAAGCTGGTAGCTGGAGAACATGGTTTAATTATTCGAGTGAAAGGATTCAACCACAAGCTACCTGTAAGTACAAGTGCTCTGTTTTCTTCCTTACAGAGAGCTTTAAAATTTCGTATTTATGTTTGTTGCCCCTATTACACCAAGCATAGAGGCTTATGCCTGGGGTGCTGCACATAGAAAGAAATTGTTTATTAATGTGGATTATCATGTTTTCTTGGCTGATGACAGCTGTCTGACTTTGGCCACATGTACGAGCAACCTATATTCATTAATTACTAGCAATGCATACAGCACAGCCTGTGCTTCGGGCTCGATTTCACTTCCCTTTTCTGTCAGTTTCTCTGCAGCCAACACTGGCATTTAGGACTGGTTTGAGCTTCATTTCACACCATACAGCAATAACAAATTTCAAGCACCTGGCACTTTGCCTGACAGTGGAACTCAAATGTTTGTGTCCTTTCTTCCTCTTCTTCACTGTCTCCCTTTGTTTCAAGTATGTATGTGTTGTTTCCCTTCCAAGTTTATGAGCCTTTTAGAAACAGGGTCCATATCTTGTCAGTAATTTATCTTTTGGTAAGGAATATGTTTCAGTGTCGCTTGTTAAAAACTTCATAAGCAGAGGAAGAAATAATATGGGATGCTGTCTAAGAGGGTTAGATCATTAAATACCAGGTAAAACGTAATGTACCCAAAAAATTTTATATCTTGATTTCTTGGATAGAACATATATTAAGGTTTAGGAAACTGGGTTCACACAAGAAAAAATCTGGAGGAAAGGACCTGGCAGAAGTTAAACTGTGCTAAGAGGTGATAGCATCCATATGTTAGCAAAAACCCTAGAGAAGAGTATAGTGCTCTCCTTTATACCCTCATCTCTGTCACTCTCCCCAGAGAACAAAGATAGGTCTTAAGAGGAGACACCATGGAATATGTTACTTTTGTCAACCTTCAAAAGCCTAAATATAATGTAGCTTAAGATCCAAACAGATTAAAGGCTACTGCAGTGGTTGTCATTTGGGAGGTATGTTTTGGAATTACCTGGAGAGCTTTTTAAAACTACAAACCATATAAAACTATTTGAGGCTCTTTATTTTATGAAGCTTACCTAGCCTTAATATTAAAACCTGATAGAGAATATAAGTATATATATATAAAGCTAGAGACCAGTTTCACCTATAAAATATAGATGCAAACATTCCAAAAATTTGAAAATTAAATCCAACAACATAACAAAAAGAATAATTCACCATGACCAAGTGCCAGTAATGCAAAGGGTTTGTTGTTCAGTATTAGGAAGTTAACAAACGTGGATCATTATAGCAGAGGTCAATTGAGAAACACTATATAAATATAGTGATAAATGCCAAAAAATGATTTGATAAATTTGAGTGGGCATTCATACTAAGTAGGGAGGGGGGAAATTACTTAAACACAATAAAACCTTAATTTAAAAAGAGTAACAGCAAATGTTACATTAACTGATGAAATGCTGAACATTAAAATCAGGAACAAGCCAAGGACATCCACGATCACCTCTATTATTCAACGTTATTTTAGAGGTTCTGGTTACTACTTTAAAATCAAAAAATGAAATAAAAACACTTAGAAAAGAAAAAGTATTTTTCTTTGCAGATGAAATATGATTGTACTTTTAGAAAACCTCTAAGATATTACTAAAATTTAAAAAATAACGTGTGATGTGGCTGGTCACAAGATCAGTATGTCAAAATCAGTGGCCCTTTTTCCTTTAGTAGCAATAACCACTTAGAAATGGATGAGAAAAATATTCCATTTATAATAATAGAAACAATAAAGTACCTAGGAATAAATAAGAAAAGTATAGAACCTATGTAAAGAAAACTGTAAATCTTGAAGCATATAAAAAACTTTTAAATAAGGGAGAGACTCATCAGTTTCTGGATAGGACAGTTTGATATAAAGTTGTCACTACTTCTAAAATTAATATATAAATGTAGTATCCTTCCAATTAAAGTCACATTTAGGGGCAGTGGGGAGCTGGATAAAATTATTTTTAAGTTCATTTGGAAGAAGAAATGTTTAAGAATATCCATGAAAATTATAAAAGAAGAAGAATCTTTGCTCTAAATTTGACAATTATTGAGAATTTTAGCCCCTGAAGATTCTTTGAGTCGTCAGTCTCTTATGTCCCCACAGTGCCTATTACCATGCTATGCCCCTGATTAAAATCAACGGGAAACATTTGTCCCCCTAAAACTTAGTGGATTTCCATGCTTCTCCGCTTAAAGTACTTCTCTCTTTTCTTTTTAGCTACTGTTTCAGCTCATTATTGACTACTTAGCGGAGTTCAGTTCCACACCAGCTGTCTTTACAATGATAACTGAGCAGTTGAAGAAGACCTACTTTAACATCCTCATCAAGCCTGAGACTCTGGCCAAGTGAGTATATGTGGGATCACCTTATATTTTGAAGGCCTGAAAGTATTTGCCTTCCTAGAGGTCAGGCGTGGGGGATGAGCACTAATTTTCAGTGCTAATTTTCAGACATGTGAGAATCATGCTGTGGTTTAGGAAACCAATCCAAAGGGTTATAGGATTTCTAAGCCCAGCTTAAGTAGCCATCTGTGAGTAGAGCTGAAAGCAGCCTACTATACTTAATTAGAGGCATAAAAAGGAGGTTTTTTCCTAAGTTTATAAATAAATAACAGTTAAAGAAGTGCTGGCTTTGTTGTAGCTCAAAGTTGCTTACTGGTGATTTTAGTGTGTTGGCTGTTGTGATAAGTAGCTGAGTTAAATTGTTTTTTTTTTGTAAGGAAGATCAGCCCTGAGCTAAGATCTGTGCTAATCCTCCTCTTTTTTTTTTTTTTTTTTGCTGAGGAAGACCAGCTCTGAGCTAACATCTACTGCCAATCGTCCTCCTTTTTTTTTTTCCCCCCCAAAGCCCCAGTAGATAGTTGTATGTCATAGTTGCACATCCTTCTAGTTGCTGTCTGTGGGACACGGCCTCAGCATGGCCGGAGAAGCGGTGCGTCGATGTGCGCCCAGGATCCGAACCCAGGCCGCCAGTAGCGGAGCGTGCGCACTTAACTGCTAAGGCCCATTAGCTGAGTTAAATTGCTTAACACATCACTTAGCTGGCAACTGCAACTATCCAGAATTCAGCCAGGGTTCCAGAAGAGAGCAAAAAGGCTTCTGGACAGTCTGTATACTAAGGCTTAAACCCTCTGCTAGTAGACAACCCTTTTAGGCCTTTCATCAGAGCCTGTTCTTTGGTCCAGAGCTAACGGTAGTCTATAGAGTAGCTTTGTGTGAATCAGAAAAAAGTACCCCCTTGGGGTACCTTCTATCAGCAAATGGAGCCTTTGTGGGAGGGAGAAACAAGTCCCATCTGAGCAGACACAGCCCTTTGTGCACATGGCTTGCAAGCCCCTACTTGACCTCCTCGCTGAGCATCTATAAATGGTAAACAGCACAACCTTATAGAGGCCCTGCTTTTGACAAAGTTATAATGAGTCCCTAAATGACCAAAATTCGAAAGCAGGGGAAGGAGCAGTTAAGAGACATGAAATAACCAATAATCTGATCACAAAAAGTTATAAAAACTAATAACCAAATACAAGTTGGAAAGGAGAGTTGTCTAGAGCTATTGATATGATGAAAAATAGCCCTGTGTGTTCAGTAACTACTGAATACTACTATATTAAAACGTAGTATAGTAATAATAATAACACCTATTTATTGAATATTCATTGTGTGTGAGATCTAAGAACTTTAAAGGTATTTATTTATCTAATTCTCACCAAAACCCTATAATGGTAGCCATTATTATTTCCCTTGTTTTACAAAGGAAGAAATCGAGTCACAGATGTTAGGTAACTTGCTAAGTTCAAATAACTTAATGTGGGGAGAGGGTAGGGGGGTTGAGAGTTGGGGGTTAGTCAGATTCTGGCCTAGAGCCACTACCTATACTATATTGTCACTGCAGTAATAGATATCCATAATGGTGGCCTCCAGTAATTAATAAAATATTAGTAAGATTTCAAATCAAAATAGTAATAATTCTAAATTGATTTAAATTTTAAATTGGTAAGCGACTCATCTAGCAACTTTACTTATGTGAAATATTTTATTTTGCGACTGAGACAGATAAGTGAGTTGTTATACCAGTGAAGAAATCTATGTATAAGTTTGTATATGCAATTTTAAATGCTTTTTGGTAATTATGACGTTATTTCCCCATCTTAAGTTGTGATAGAAATTCTCTCTTTTTAGAAACATATCATGTACAGAAACTTAACCAAATCTTCCTTTACCCTCAAGATTAATTTTTTACAACAAAACTTTGTTTTTTTCTGCCCTTTGTACAGAGATGTGCGGCTTTTAATCCTGGAATATGCTCGTTGGTCTATGATTGACAAGTACCGGGCTTTGATGGATGGCCTTTCCCTTGAGTCTCTGCTGAGCTTTGTCAAAGAGTTCAAATCTCAGCTCTTTGTTGAGGGCCTGGTACAAGGAAATGTCACAAGCACAGTAAGTGTGAGGTGCTCTGTTGCTGTTGGCCCGGTCTGAATGCTGTTTTGGGCTCTGGAATTGCATTAGTTCTTCCCTGAAGGTAAAGCTCTGGAGTTTTGGCGGGCCAGCATTGTCGTAGTCTGTTTAGAAGGGAAGCTGGCCCCTCTGACGCCGGGCAAGACTTTCTTATGAAGGAGACTGCTGGTAATGGACAGGACTTGGAGTGAAACGGGTTTGGTAAATATATATGGTGTTGGTTACATTTGTTGAAAATTGTGTATGGAAGCTACAGTTTAATTTAGAGATTAAATTGGGAGCTGGAGAGTGGTGAGGGATGTATACACACACACCCACACACACACGTACTTAGGCAGAACTTGTGTGTCAAGCTTGTGTGTCAGGCCAGTGTGTTAAGCTAAGGAGCTTGGGCTTTATCCTGTAGTAAATGGAGAATCTTCTTTAAAAGATTTGTTGTTGAGAAACCTCCAGAGAGACCAGTTATAAGGCTGTTATAAAAGTTGACATGAAGTATGATTCCATTTACATGAGGTATCTAGAGCAGTCAAAGTCATAGAAACAGAGAGAAGAATGGTGGTTACCAGGGGTTGGGGAGAGGGAAGAAAGGGGAGTTGTTGTTTTATGGGTATCGAGTTTTCAGTTTTGCAGGATGAAAAAGGTCTGTAGTTCCGTTTCACAACAATGTGAATATACTTAACACTGCAGAGCTGTACACTTAAAAATGGTTAGGATAGTAAACTTCGTGTGTTTTTACTACAAAAGAAAAAAAATTCAAGTGAAAAATGATGAAGCCTGAGATTAGGCAAAATAAATGAAAAAGCAGCACTTAAGAAATAATGAGGTAGAGGATGGCCAAAGCTCAGTGACTGATTGGATGTAGGGGTGAAGGATAAGGGAGGGGTCTAGGATGATGCCCAGATTTTTTGCTTAAACCAGTGGGTTGGTGAAGGAGTAGGAACAATAGTAGGTTTGGGCGCATATGAGGAGTTTGTTCTGGTATATATTGAGTAGGATGTGTCTGTGGGACCTTGTAACTAATTGAGGCCTCTTCCAGCCAAGAGTCTTTGTTTGGGACGCTCGCTAAACTGTTTGGCTGTTGACCATCTTCCTCCATGGCCTTCCAATTTCTCAGGACTGGCCCTTTGATGGAATATATAAATAGTCACTCTTGAGACTAGCTGCTGTCCTCCCTTCTTCCTCTCTGTCTTTATCCTCCAACCCCAAAACCAGCCTTAGTTTCTGTCCTGCCCACAGAAAGAAGTTTAAAAGCCTCAAGCCATATAGAGAAGAGCAGGAATAGCTGCCTGCTTCTCTGAGCACAGTGGGAGTACTGGGCAGGGGTCCTTTTGGTCCAGAGGACTTAGTATGATGAATTGCCCCAGGCAGAGACCACTTTAGACATGAACTCACCCCTCCACTTATCCCTCATTTTATAGGTAAGAAAACAGAAATCTTGAGAGGGGAGAGGATGCATTCACTTAGTATTAAGTGTTATTCTATTGCTCACTCTCTGCCAAGTTCCGTATTAATAGACCCATGTTTCTAAAACACAGTCACTGTTGTCATAGAGGGCACAGCCTAGTGGGGTAAGCTGAACAATTAAGTCTGATCCAGTGGGGAGAGGGTCACAGTGTACAGGTAAACAGAGTGCCAAGGGAGAGCAGAAGAGGAGCTGATCAGTTGAGAGCCACTTGGTATTCAGCAAAGTCAATATCAAATCAGTGAATAATGAGCCCAGTCAATGAATGACTTGCCCAGCATTTTGGGTGTCAGACTATATCTGCTTTCCTAATGCTATCCAGGACTTCTCAAGCAATTAGAATATTGATATTAGTTGGTTCTGAGTGAAATTAATGTCGAGAGAGCCTGATGTAATTATTGTCTTCTCTTTTATCTCCTAGGAATCTATGGATTTCCTGAAATACGTTGTTGAGTGAGTACTGGTTTGACTTTTCTCTGTGGGAGTTATGTTTTCTTACCAGCAGCAGGGCATTGAGCCACAACTTAGTTGTTACTAAATCCACAATGGAGATGCTTCTTGTAGTAGGTTTTCTTGAGGCTAGTTATATAAACAAGGCAGTTTAGAAGCAACTGTGGAAGGCCTGACCTCTTCCTCAGAGTTTTTGGGGTGGGGGTAAGAGGATAAAGGCACTGCCTCGGTGACCCACACTGATTCTTTTGCAGCAAGCTGAACTTCATGCCTCTTGAGCAGGAGATGCCTGTGCAGTTCCAGGTGGTAGAGCTGCCCAGTGGCCACCACCTGTGCAAAGTGAGAGCTCTGAACAAGGGTGATGCCAACTCTGAAGTCACTGTGTACTACCAGGTCAGTTGGCCCCTTTGCACACAGCCATCCTCATGGCTAAGTATCTTAGGGTACTTAAAGCCTGGTGGAAGGTCCAAAGTACCTGAGAGTCATGACTCTGTAACCTTCAAGGCCCTTTTGAAGTTGCCTCTGTAATTTCATGCTTGGGGTCATTTGTCCTCTTGAAGTAACTACATTTAAAAATTGCTCCTGTCAGTGAAATGGATCCTTTTTCAATCACAGTGCTTCATTAATCACCTAGCCACTAGTCCAGAGGGACAGAGACTGAAGTGTGGCTGGAAATTCCTACATGTTCCCCTGACAGAACCCCAAGCAGCAGGAGGACATTTGTTACAAGGACAGTTTTGAAAAAGAGACATAAATAAACATAGCCAGAGTCCCTTACTTGCCTGAGGTCATACCAGCTGGGGTTTAAATTTATTCCTTCTGTCCTTAGAAGCTGTATTCTTTCCACACCATTCTGGAAATGTGGGATGGGCCTAAAATAAGGAAGAGCTTTCCAACAATTTCCATTGGCCCATAGCCCACTTTAACCAGTGGTTAGTCCCACTCACTTCTGGGACTGTGGTGACCTCTGCCTATCTAGACTGATCTCAGACTTCCTAAACTCTGGGGCTCCTGTAGCTAGCTGCTGCTGCAGTCACTGCAGACCCCTGCTGTGAAGACCCCTGGTCTGGGCTTTGGGCAGGGCTGCATGGCCTTACTGTCACCTTGTCCTTCAGTGTGTTTCTGGCCCTGGGCCTGAATCTTTCCCTAGAGGCCCAGCTTGTCTGTAGATCTTGTCTCCCTCTGGCTGTAGCTACCTGAGGTTTTTTTCCAGGTTCTCAGCTTATTTGAAGCTAAAATGACTAGCAGGCCCCCAAACTTCATAAATGATATGACCTGGCCCTGCTTAGCCCTGCCCACGTTTCCAGTGCTTCTGACTGCTCAGAACCCAGAGAGCTTAGTACTTCTCCAGTTTTAGGCAGGATTTCATATTGTAAGACCGTGTTGCGCTTTCCATTGATCACCTCTTAGCACTGGCTTCTAATACAAACTGCTTCCTTCAGGGAACCACTTCCCTCCTTACACGGAGCATCTTGCACAGGAAATTGATACCCAGTTTTGACTGGTTTTGTTGCCGTCCTTTTAGAGGCAAACAGGAAATCTCTTGGCTGACTAACCAAGGCTCGCAGGGCACACAGGCCTCTTCCTTCGGTGAGGTGGGAAGGAATAGGAATGAAGCTGTGTCTGACGAGCCCGCAGGACCCTGACTGGGGGATGCACTGACAACATCCTTGCTTGTTGGCCTCCTGCCCTCTTCCACTCTCACTGCATTCTTGTGCCAGTCTCCAGGACGGCCCGGATGTTGTCTCCAAGTGTGCTGTCTGCCTCTTTTAGACATTTTTTAATCAGCTGGTTTGGGTCCCAGTGTGTGGCTGCAGAAGCTCCTGTTTATATCTTCTCCATCTGAGGAATAGGTCCAGATACCCTTCATTGATCCCCAAACACCTCCTGCTCTCCTCCTGAGGACCTTGAACTGCAAGTACTTGATTTTAGATTGTGTCTTCTCGGTCCTTTGGGCAGGAGCTGGCAGGTCAGGGATTATTGGACTCACCTCCATGTCTGCCTGCTAAGGCTGAAAATACAAATGATCAAGCATGATTCCTGTCCTCACAGACCTTCAGTCTAGCTGTAAGGCAAATGTATAATCAAAATTGTCGAAAGTATGGCAGTAGAGGGTATGATCATTTCTTTTGCGGCAAGAGAAGAGTGGGGTGGATACCTGAATAAACGGTTGCCAAGAATAGCTGGATTGTTAAGAAACCCCCTAAGCCATTGGATTTTCAGTTGGTCTGAACAACTTCTCCTTTCAGTCAGGTACCAGGAGTCTGAGAGAATACACTCTTATGGAACTGCTTGTGGTAAGTTGTATAAAGGAGAATCAAGGTGTTCAGGAGCCCCTGACCCACTACGAGGACTGGCCTTTCTGCCTGGGGGCTAGGGACTTGGGAGTGGTCAGAGACCTGTGATGGGTAGGTGAGATGGTGGTTCAGTATTCTCACGCATTATGAGCAAGGCCAGGGTGCCTGGGCGATTTAGGAAGACAGTAAGGGAGGCTGGACTTCGGGGGTATACGGAACACTTTTGGGGGAAGAAATGGAGGTTCTTCTGTTGGGAGGAGTTGGGCTGATGGGTAGTATGTTGAATTACAGATGCATATGGAAGAGCCTTGTTTTGACTTCCTTCGAACCAAGCAGACCCTTGGGTAAGTCTGCTGGCAAGAGCACTGAGCTCAAATAAGGGTCTGGGGCTTACTTTGCAGGCTGAGGTTTATCTGACATTCTGATTGAGCAGCCTCTCAGAGCTCTTTGGTCCTTCCGTGCCTTCAAGTCATACCTGCTAGTCAGAACTTCTGGAATTTGCATTTTGGACTATGATCAGGTTTTCAGTTTGGTCAAGTTTTAAGATTAGTAAAGAGAAAAAGCTAGCCTGTGGTCCTCAATTCAGGAGTGGGGTGGACACCCTAACCTGAGAATGAAATAGATGCATTCACATTTATGGATCCTCTTTCAGGACCTCCAGGTCCGGTCAGGATGTGCAGAAACCCTTCCCACTCATCTCTAGTGCCTCTGAGGGCAGGCCCCAGGTGACCACCTGAGCTCATAGAACTTTTTGCTCTGGCTGTAGGTACCATGTCTACCCCACCTGTAGGAACACATCTGGGATTCTAGGATTCTCTGTCACCGTGGGGACTCAGGCAACCAAATACAAGTGAGTAGATGGGCCCAACTATTGTTATTCTTGGCGTGGAGAGTAGGGGCTACAGGTGCTTCCTTAAACCTCAGGCAACTCTGACCAAATACAGTTTGCTTCATTTAGTCACAGCTGCAGGGGTGGGGGGTGGGGGGTGGTTCATAAATGGCCTGATCCAGGACTGATGATTGGTTCTAGTGGTCCCATAGGGTTTGACTCAAGTCCTGTGGTCACTGTGCAGGGCTTGCCAGTTCTTCTCTCTTAGGAAGACCTGAGGACAGAAAGGCAAAGGTGCCTGACCTGACATTCATGCTAGAACCAAGGTATAGGGCCTTGTTGGTCTTCAGCTTTGGAATGGTCAAGCATGGCCCTCACTGCTTCAGTATTGGGGATACCAGGAAACTGGCCTGGAGGTGGGGGAGCAGTAGGATTCTTCCCCATTCTCTTCCCTCCTTCAGCTTAGGGGAAATGATTGAGGTCTGGGAAGAAAACACTTCAGCCTCTTTGCTGGAAATATGCCATAGCCCTAATTCTCTCTTTTGCTTACTGCTTGAGACCAGGTCTCTGATAACTTTTAATTGAAGATGTTTTGTTTTAGTTCTGAAGTTGTTGATAAGAAGATAGAAGAGTTTCTTTCCAGCTTTGAGGAGAAGATTGAGAACCTCACTGAGGACGCATTCAACACCCAGGTGACTGTGCTGGCCTTGTCTTTTGTTCCTTGGCCTACACAAGCCCTTAAAATAATTAGACACCAGTGCTGGCCAGTTTTTTAGCTTTGTAGCCCCACCTTAATCTGACCATAATGTCTTCCTAACTTCATCCTCCCTCATATACTGGCAGGTCCCAAGTGAAGGGACCATAACAGATCCATCACAAGCTAGGCTGGACAGGGCCAAGTGTGTTCTTGGGGAACTGGTGTGACGCCATGCTGAAGGTCTCTCTTTTTGGTGGTAACAGGTCACAGCTCTGATCAAGCTGAAGGAGTGCGAGGATACCCACCTTGGGGAGGAAGTGGATAGGAACTGGAACGAAGTGGTGACACAGCAGTATCTCTTTGACCGCCTTGCCCATGAGGTAGTAACAGTTTTCAGAGTAAGACAGCCCTGATAGGGACTCCTGATTTTATAGGAGTCACAATTCCAAGCAAGTCAGTATTGTGTACAAGAGAAAGGAAGCTGGGGCACGCGTCCAGGTTTGGTTTTTTACTTGCCCATTTCTTGACTTGATTAATCAAGTCTTCTTTCCAGACTGGCCTCTTTAGCACCTTAGGTGGCCAAGTGAGTAGGATACTTATCCTTACCTTCCCGCCACCACCAATTTCAGTCAGAGCAGATCCATTTTTGTATTATAGATTGAGGTTCACTACAAAATTTGTTGAGAAAGAAAGAGTTCTGCTATTTAAAGAAAATCAAGAATCTCTGGTCTTTATGAACGCGGAGTTCCTCCAGATTTAATGATTCCAAGTGTAAGTCTTTTGATAACTTCTAGCCCAAAGTAATAAAACCCACGAAAAAGAGCTCTGCGTTCTGCAATCCAGTGCTCTTTGATAATATAACCCTATGCAGTAAATTAGCAAAGGACATTGAGGCAGAAGAGGTATTTAACAAGAGGTTTCAGTCCAGCTCTTCAGACACACTCGTTTTCCTACTAGAAGCAGGACAGACAACGTTCTCTTCACTGTTTCAATAGTGATTGTATTTTTCTTAAGCCAGAATATACAGGTACCATGTACCTGAGAGGTAACACTAAGGTGATGATGGGTTTTTGGCTCAGTGTATAGTACTTGGCTGTAATTACAGCATCCACTACCCTCTCTTGCTTATCTGCCAGAGTCAGTCATTACTACGAAAACATGAAAGTGTGTCACAGAGGCTCATTTTCATCCTTCTCTGGAAGGTTGGGGGCAAGCCGAGACGTGGAAGAATAAAATGATGTGTTCAGGTGCTAATAAGGCGGCCCAAGGAGGTCTGCTTAGGGTGTTAGGAACTACCTTTAGGGGCCGGTCCTGTGGCTTAGCGTTAAGTGCGTGCGCTCTGCTACTGGTAGCCCAGGTTCAGATCCCGGGCGCGCACCGATGCACCGCTTCTCCGGCCATGCTGAGGCGGCATCCCACATACAGCAACTAGAAGGATGTGCAACTATGACATACAACTGTCTACTGGGGCTTTGGGGAGAAAAGGTGGGGCGGCGGGGGAAGGAGGCGGATTGGCAATAAATGTTAGCTCAGGGCCAGTCTTCCTCAGCAAAAAGAGGAGGATTGGCATGGATGTTAGCTCAGGGCTGATCTTCCTCACCAAAAAAAAAAAAAAAACAAAAAAAAACAAACTATCTTTACAGAAAATATATTGCTAGTCTTTTATAACTTTATCTCTTTTCTATTTTCCCTTCTTGCTGTAAGATTGAAGCACTGAAGTCATTCTCAAAATCAGACCTGGTCAACTGGTTCAAGGCTCATAGAGGACCAGGATGTAAAATGCTCGGCGTCCATGTGAGTATGGTTAACTATGCTATATAGTTCTGTGCTTTCCAGAGTTATCATTTAGCCCAGTTACCATTCATGGGGTTTGGGTTGGTATCAGAGATCCTAACAAACAAACAGGTCTGTGCCCAAATCTGGTCAGCGTATTTCCCACCTCGAGTGTTTGCCCTCTTTCAGGTTGTTGGATTTGGGAAGTATGAGCTGGAAGAGGATGGTAACCCTTCCGGTGAGGATTCAAACTCTTCTTGTGAAGTGATGCAGCTAACCTACCTGCCAACCTCTCCTCTGCTGGCGGATTGTACCACCCCCATTACTGATATCAGGGCTTTTACATCGACACTTAACCTTCTCCCCTACCATAAAATAGTCAAATAAACTGCAGTCTCATTGGCCTGAAATTGTGTATTTAAAAATGTGTGTATATTTTATGAAGTTATACCACTACTGTCTTAGGGCTTCCATTGAATTTTTGCACTGGTATTATAGAATTTGATTGATTTACTTTTTCCCCCTCTTCGTTGTGACTAACAAACCCAGGGTTATTGTAGCAGCTGGCAGAAGGAAATTAGCAAGGTGGGCCAAGTGTGACTAAAAACTTACATGAGCAGTTTGAGAAGGTCTGGCCTGGCCTGGTCCTCTCAGATTGAGAATCCAGTTCTGTATGACAGCCTTGAGAGGCCCTACGTAACCAATGTCTTAGTACCTAAATGCTAGGTGCTAATACTAATACCTGTTGTTTTTTTAAGTGTATTTTTAAATAAAGATAGTTCTGTATTACCCTTCAGAATGAGCCATTTGCTGCTGTAGCATTCTTTTTCTTATGTTTTGTTTCAGTGTGGGGTGGGGATCTAAAAAACACTCTTCCCAAATCCTCTAAGGCAATAAAATATTTTTGGGTAAAAAGGTGGGAGCCCTACGTGTGCTCTATGAGTTCAATGAAGACTGGAGGAGAGCACGGTGGGGCTCAAGTCAGAACAAAGGAGGGATGCCCTGTTATTTCAGGAGAGTCCTTGTGAAGAGCTAGCTAGCTAGCTCCTGTATTCAGGGTTGCCAAATAACTGACTCCAGGTTTAACCATAAAGAAAATAAAAGAAACACATTAAAAAAAAAAAGTTGGAAAAATTACTTTATGAAGCCTTAAGAAGCACTGAGTATAATTAAACTGTAGTCCAGAGTTAGATACAATTTAATAATAGTTCAATTCCAAAATAAAAGTTATTGTAGGTGAAGCCATGAAATTTCCTAAGACTTGATTTTAATACATTGGGCTAATTTTCTAAAACAACTCAGAGGAACCAATATTTACAGTATATGGAGTATTTATGAAAAATCTGGCTTCAGGTATATTATATATGTGTATGTAATATATATATATATATATATAACCCAAGATTATAAGATGTTGTATATCTCAACAGCAGTACTAGAGTGCAGAGTCTGAGACTGGGATTTACAAATGCTTTTCAAAGCATGGGGTTTGGAAAAGGAGCAGACATCTTGTTTTCAAAACCTGAAGTTTTTCTCAGGACTGAAGTCAAAATTACAACTGCCACAAAAGAGGAAAAAGGGAAGCTTTTTCTCGTTTTAATTGTTCATCTGCATCGGAAAGTCCAGTATCCCTGAGATAGGAACCACTGTAATAAGAAGGGAGTGAATCGGTTCTCCCAAAGGAAGATTGTTGCTTGATTATGCCTACTGCCCTGGTCATCAGGTGTAAACTTTGCATTTCCCAACCTAATGCTTGGCAGCACCAAGGCGTTTCAGTAACGGTTCATCATAAACCCAACATTCTCCATCTTCATGAAATAACTGTAAGAGAAAGGGGGAGAATTCAGTTACACACTTGCTTCGTACTTCTATATCATTCTTTTTATTATGTCTTCTCCCCCCGTTACACTGAAATGAGTTTCAGGCAGGGACCAGGACTCATCTTGTTCATCACCATGCTTATTTCACAGTGTTTGGACTTCAACATTCACTGAATGAATGAATGAGTTACAGCTCAGGGTACAGAAGTAGCAGTTGGGAGGCTGGGGCAGGCTCTCCCAAAGCAAGCTTACCCTTGTCTCCCATTGAATTTCTTTCTCCTTCCTTTCTCGGGCTTCCGCTCTTTGTCTTTCTTCAAGTCTATGCTTGGCTTCAGTTGCTGCATCAATGTCTCTGATTTTTAAGTTGAAAGTGACATCCTTCCAAAGGCTAAAGAAAAGAAGTCAAAGTGCTAAGTACTAGATGGACACAGGAGTTAGCAATCTTGAGAATGAAAGTCTAGAGCCACACTGAATATAGCATAATTACTGTGTAAGTCAAATGGCTTTAACTGCTAAAGTTCACAGACTAAATCTCCTTAAACTGGCAGCAGGGCACTGGAGTAAAGAACAGAGAAATGGACTTGGAAGATTCCACTGGTAGTTCTTAAAGGAGGAAATAAAGGATGGGCAGAAAGTTGGATGTATGGTGATGACAACAGAGGAGAAACAGTGAGAAATGAGACCTGGGATTTTACTTCTGGCTCTACCTCTGACTAGCTATGCAACTTTGGGGATGTCAGTTCACCTCTCCAGGGCTTGAGTGTCCTTTACTATAAACTGAAGGGGTTAGATCAAAGAAGCTGAGACGTTCCATTTCAGAAGAACTCCCTTAGATTTAACGAGATTCTGGAGAAACAGTTTGAATAGAATAAGTGTCAAGAGGTGAACTGGAGAGGTTTAAGGGGGAGGAGATTTCGCTTCCTCTCAAGGCCTGGAAGATGATAACTAGACAAGTCTGGTTCAAATGTGTCACTTTACAAGTGAAGGCTCCTAAGGAATAGAAAAGTGGCCATGCTTAAGATCCCCTTATGGTGAGTAGCAGAGCATAAATTTCTATAGATTTCTACTTACATAACTACAAGCAGGCAGTCCGGCCAAGCAGACTTAACAAGTTAGAGACAGCAAGCATGCTAATGATGTGTAAGGTCCCCTTTCTTCACTTAAGAAATCTCCTGATATGCTAAACAAAGAACTTCAGTGCGTGATTCCTCATACTACTAAAAGAACCTGATATTATCGTGCAAATGAGAAGGGAAAAAATTACGATGTTTGAGACTACTGGAAAACTGAATACAATTCGATATTTGATGACATTAAGGAATTCATTTTTTTAAAAGCATGATAATGATATTGTAGTTTAGTGTTTTGGGGTTTTTTTTAAGTCGTTTTAGAGATACATACTGAAATACTTAGGGATGAAATTTAAAAAAAAGTTTCTTACAAACAAAAAAAAGATCTGAATATATTGTACTGCTCACCTCTCAACTGGAGCCTCACTGCCTTCTCTTATAAACCACAAAGATGGTGATAAGCCAACATACCCTGGGTACTTATTATTTCCCAAGCATCATATATATGCTAATATGTTTATCTCATTTAGTTCTCACAAAAACTCTGAGGTAGTTCCCATTTCAAAAAAGAAGGCAAAGAGAGGCTAGCTTACAGTCCTGGTTACAAAGCTAATAAGTGGCGCAGCTCCACATGAATGACTGACTCCAAGCATTCACACTTAGTCTGTGCTCTGTTATACTCGGCTCTACTATCTCCACACCCCAGCCCTGCACCTATGCCCAGCCAACGGCAGCAGCACTGCCCCAACAGCTCTAGTTATGTCATCATCTTACCAGCGGGATTCATACTCATTCTGATCTTCCAACTTCCTCACTTTCTTCTTGATTATAGGCAACTTCTTGGTATCTATAAAAACTGCATTTTCCTAGAAAACAGAAAGGGTAGGTAGAAGTTTTATTGTTCAAACTGTTCTAGAAGGAAAAGTCAACTCTTCATAGAAGACTTTAATTAACAGATTTAATCATCAAATCTCACATATGAAGATGATGTGGATAAGGGGTTTCCTGTGCTATCTTCAGCCTAAAATACAGTGGTGTGCCTTAAGTCTTGGTAGAGGCTCAATTCAACAGATGTTTTCAATGTTGCTATGTGCTACGTGCTCGGGATGTAATCTCTTGGAGAGCTAGACCCATAAACAACTAATCCTAGTGTTAAGTAGGCTGACATGCTTTTTACATTTCAAATTCTCCAAGTCCAAAATCCAGTTTACTGGCTCCTGTTAATCCCATACCACCTTCCTCCTACCTTAATCAGTTACTGTTTGCAAGTTCCTTGAGGGCAAAGACTATCTTACTCATTTCTGTATCCCTGGTGCCAGGTAGTTAATGCATTTTTATACAAAATCAAACTGTATATATAAACGCACACTAGTTTAGCTCTTCATTTTATAAACATACTCACCACACATTCTAATGATATAGGTAACATTTACTGGGTGCTTACTATGTGCCAAGCATTTTTTTTACATGTATTATTCTTGAGCGTTCTGAGAGGAGAGAGGAAAGTAAAGATCATTCTACTATCTGTACTGCCAGGGAAGAGGTGGAGGAAGGAAAAAGGCTGACCTGAAGAGAGCACTGGAGCTGGCCTCGGTGGTTACATTCCCACATAAAGGAAGCCAGAGTAAGGGATAGGCTACAGTTCAATGTAGCCTAAAACAAGTGGCAAAATATAGGTTCTTACCCCAGTTGCATATTTTGCATACATTACACCATTCCATTCCCCTTCGACTGAGCAAAAAGACTTCTTGTCATTGGGAGAACTAAACAGAAAAGAAAACATTTGTGTTAGTCTCAAGTTGAAAATTACTCTAAGAATCTGGTCAGTGTGGCCTACCTACACAGAGCACACACGTGACAACTTTGGTAAAGGCAACTTAATAGAAGATTTCCCAGAGCCAAGTGTAAGAACAAGGGCCCTAAACAAGATGCTAATGAACTGAAGATCCCATGAACAGTGGGTATAAGATGAGCAAGAGAGCCCTGGGCTGGGGCCACAGCAGACTACAGACAGTCCCTGCCTTCAAGCTGCTCACAGCCTAGTGGGGAGAGACATTGCCATTGAGATTCTGGGTGGTAAGTGCTGTGGTGAGTTTACGTGAGCCCTGGAAATAAGGGCAAGACTCCCGAATATGGGTCAGGAAAGGTTCTGTTTAAGGACAGATATAACGCTGCAGAGCAGGCTTTCATCCCTGGGCTCACAGGGACCTCTGGGTCAAATGGTTTGATTTCTTTTCCTGAGCAAGGATCCTCTCGTCAAAAGCCCCAACGAGCCTCTCCTTGGACATGACAGTGCTATGTACAGCAGGTATGGCACTGGGAAAGATAAGCATCACAGCAAAGGACAGGTTAGGAAAGGCAAGGCATGAACACAGACGGAGGCTAAAAGAGGTCAGAAAGAGAGAAACACACAGGCTGCAGAGATGAAAGCTGTTACCAATGGACTGGAACTTGTTTTCTCTATGATTTAGGAGTTTTGGGGGAAGAGGGGCAAAGGGGAAGAAAAATGATAGAATCCCACCCAGCTTTAGAAGGTCATTGTGCAGCGGTTCTCAAAGGGTGGTGTGGGGACCTTTGGGGGTTCCCAAGACCCTCTTAGGTCAAAACTACTTTCATAATATCAAGATATTATTTGCCTTTTTCACTCTTAATTATCCCACAAGTGTACAGTGTTTCCCAGAGGCTATGTGATATGTAGCAACAGACTGACTTCAAAAAGTAGACAGGAGAATCCAGCTGTCTTCTATTAATTATATTAGAGATTTACAAAACTCAGAAAACGTACAATGCCACTCTTCTCACAAATTTTTTAAATAAGAGTTTTGCAGGTCGAGCCTGGTGGCGTAGTGGTTAAGTTCATGCATTCCACTTTGGCGGCCCAGGGTTCACTGGTTTGGATCCTGGGCACGGACCTACTCACCGCTCGTCAAGCCATGCTGAGGCGGTGTCCCACATAGAAGAGCCACAACTCTATGACTGTGATACACAACTACGTACCGGGGTTTTGGAAAAGTTTTTTCTTTTTCGTAAAAATGCTATTATTGTCATTTGTAAATGACTTTATAAATATTTAAAAATATTGTTTTAATTTTTTTTTTGTGAGGAAACTTGGCCATGAACTAACATCCATTGCCGATCCTCCACTTTTTGCTAAGGAAGACAGGCCCTGAGCTAACACCTGTGCCCTTCTTCCTCCATTTTGTATATGGGATGCCTCCAGAGCGTGGCTTGATGAGTGGTGCATCGGTCCGTGCCCAGGATCCAAACCTGCGAACCCCGGGCCACCGAAGCAGAGCACATGAACTTAACCACTACACCACCAGGCTGGCCCTCCGTTTTAATTTCTAATATGAGAAATATTGATGGATATAATCGACATAAAATTCGTAAGTGTTAAGAGTCAAGAGGCCAAAAAACTTGAGAATCACTCAGCTAGTACAATCTTTCATCAGATGCTCAAATTCCTAATTTTAAGAGCCCATCAAGCACTCTTTCAACTCACAACTCTGAGGGCAGTCTTTCTACTATCTATGGCTATGACTGGCAGAAGATTCTGCTAAGCTAGCAGTTCCTGTTGGTGCTGGTTACCTCGAAGGAACTCTGAGAAGCAGGCCCACCCATGTCTTTGTTCTGGACATCATATATTTCCACCACCTGCCTGCTTGGGGGTAGGGCAGCATTACAGTAGTAACTTGTGTTGCTCTCTAAGCTCTGCCCATATTTTCTGACTGCAATAATTCTTTGGATTTTACACTGATCCTTAGTAAACTTCATCTGGTGTTCATGATCCCATCCTGCTCAAGATTTTTTTGGATGCTGATTCTGTCATCCAAATTAAATTATCTCCCTGGAAAACTGGTTAACTAGCGATGTGTCTTCTACCTGCAACACTGTTCCCAATGAGGCCTTCAAGGGCAGAGCAAGTCCTGCACATTTTCCTCTTCCAGGCAGGCTGTGAACCCATCCAAGTGACTATTACCCAGACAGCAGAGCTGTCTTCATCTGACCCTAGAGTGTCAAATAGAACCACGCCAAGATGTGATGGCTACTGTTTTTCCCCAGCAAAGGCACAGAAAAAAGGACTCAGGACTTGGAGACACTTCACTGGGAGTCAAGAGAATCTATTGTATGGACTAGCTCACGGTCCAAACTGGCAATAATGAGTCAGGAATCCATGATCTGGGTTAGCAAGGTGATCTAGGAAGACCCCCTTCAGGTTCCCATTCGCAAGTCCAGTTCCTAGGAAGGAAATCCCACCAATGACCTCTGATTGTTCTGAACCCAGATTTTAGGTCTCCCTCCCTTTTTTTTTGGAGAAAGATCAGCCCTGAGCTAACATCCAATGCTGATCTTCCCCTTTTTGCTGAGGAAGACTGGCCCTGGGCTAACATCTGTGCCCACCTTCGTCTACTTTTATAATGGGACGCTGCCACAGCATGGCTTGACAAGCAGTGTGTCTGTGCGCGCCCGGGATCCGAACCTGCGAACCTTGGGCTGCCAAAGGGAAGCACGCACACTTAACTGCTGTGCCACTGGGCCGGCCCTGGGTCTCCCTCTGATATGGGATTTTAGGAAGAGACATATCACATAAGGTGTGAAACAAGTTTTCAAAGACAGAAACCAATAAAATGGTCAATTCCTAACAGAAGTTACAGTTCAAGAAAAAAGGAAAAGTATTTCAGAGCAGCAGAAAAGCACTGAAGCAGAAAAACAAAATACCTACAAAATCTCAGCAGTAACCCTGTGCTTCTTGCCCCCATAGAAGGGTTTAGTGTGAAAGACGATATTCGCACTGTAGCCAGTTTTGGAACAATTAATATTGCATTCTCCGCCTAGTTCCACCCAGGGCACTGTGAGGATAGACCTGCAAAATCAAAAGTTCTCAGGTAAGGCTGACAGTTCAGAGGAAAGAGAGGAGGGGTGTTGCTTAAGGAACAGCAGGGTCTGCTGCTTGCTGATCAGAAGAAATGAACACAGCTCTACTTGCCTTCCATAACCATTGGGGAATGTGAGAATGTAATGTTCGTCATGGTCTAGACACGAGACGCAGCCTGTGGACAGAAGAGACAGAATCTCTGATGAGTAGTGTCAACTGGCCTTATTGTGACAACACAATAAGGTTGTGTTGTCTGGTTGATGGATACTCCAGAATACTCCATTCAATTTAGGAAAAATCAATCTTACACCCCACCCCTGCTCTCACCCCCAATTCACATGCTAACATGCAAACAATGACATCCAGTCTGGCTTTCTGGGGCCATTTCCTCTTACTAGGTAAGTGTCCAGCATATATTAGAAGGACATAAAATCCTATTAACACTGTAGTCCACCCAATGCCCATAGACTTACCCTGCCCTATGTTGTGCACCCCAATCGACATCCCAAGGAATTTTGATTTGGTCCAGATATGAGCATTGAATTGTATCTTCTTGTTAAAACACTCAGCATAAAAGGCTGAAACTGAATAGAAATTATTTTCAATTAGTGCCAGGAGGTAACTAACTGCTTCTTACACCCTGTTTCCCCCAATGCAAGCAACCCTTCAGGGCCACATGGACAGGAACTTCCCTAAATCATGAGACTGTGGCCAATCCTAGAGGCTTAAAATCAAAAGGTCTGTCTGGGGCCGGCCCTGTGGCTTAGCGGTTAAGTGCACGCGCTCCGCTACTGGCGGCCCGGGTTCAGATCCCAGGCGCGCACCGATACACCGCTTCTCCGGCCATGCTGAGGCTGCGTCCCACATACAGCAACTAGAAGGATGTGCAACTATGACATACAACTATCTACTGGGGCTTTGGGGAGAAAAAAGGAGGATTGGCAATAGATGTTAGCTCAGAGCCGGTCTTCCTCAGCAAAAAGAGGAGGATTAGCATGGATGTTAGCTCAGGACTGATCTTCCTCACAAAAAAAAAAAAAAAAAAAAGGTCTGTCTGTTCTGGCCAGCATGCATGTTCCTGCCCCAGCCCCAACCTGGACCCATCCCATATTTCCAGTCTTAACATTGCATTGAGCAAACAAGATGATGTTGAAGATACGCACTCTCTCCACTATGCCAGGAATATACTGCAAGGAAACTACATCTCATTTACACAAACCATCTCAAAGTTGCTGAGGTCTCTACAGCACAGCTCATTATACGTGAGATAACTTTAGAAGCATTAAAAGTTGGTTTCCTGGGGCTGGCCCCGTGGCGTAGTGGTTAAATGCGAGCGCTGCGCTGCTTGCGGCCCGGATTCGGATCCCGGCACGCACCGACACACCGCTTGTCAGGCCATGCTGTGGCGGCGTCCCATATAAAGTGGAGGAAGATGGGCACGGATGTTAGCTCAGGGCCAGTCTTCCTCGACAAAAAGAGGATTGGCATGGATGTTAGCTCAGGGCTGATCTCCCTCACAAAAAAAAAAAAAAAAAAAAGTTGGTTTCCCAAATACCTTCTTTTTGTACGTAGTTAATCAGTGAAGCTAAGAGTCTCTGAAACTTATACAAGCAATAGATATGAGGAACCAATCCTCTCACAGGATTGGGACGATACAGGCAGCCATAAAACTGATAATACTGTGACTTCAGCTATGGAGCTTTTAACGACCCTCTTTAAACAGAACAGTTTGAAAGTGGATATTGCAGAGGAGTGCTATAACTTACTAGGCGGATGATGGGAGACCTGTTCAGCCACGAATGTTACACTGTTTTTGGAAACCCAGGGAACTGGTCCTTCTGCAACTAGCTCCTGCAAGCAAATATAACATCATTTTCTTTTGATGTGGAAACACAAATGACACTGCAGAGAATCTAATAACTGGTGTCTCTGCCTCCCAAGGTCGTTAGCTGCTCCCGCCCACATACAGCCAAAGCATCTTACACACACTTTTATTATGGCTCTTAATTACACTACTCGAATTATTGCTTTGTGTCTCCCTGACTAAGACATTCTTGAAGGCAAGGATCATGTGCCTAACTCGGCCAGGCCTGGCACAGAGCGGACACTTACCAACGTCTGCCAAATGAATAAGAACACACACACACTGCCTCTGTCTTCAGTAAGGACTATGTGTAACGTGTTGCTCGGAAAGGGAAAGCTACAGAGAGTTACGTTTACCAAGAGACTATTATGTGCCAGGCACTGTTGGCTTGGGGCATTTTTTTCCATGCCTAGAGGCCCTTTAATTTGAGTGTTCCTTTCTGGCTGTCTTCCTCAAACCAACCTCTAAATGTTGGAGCCTGGGGCTCAGGTCTGGGTTACCTACTCTTCTCTAGCTATGCTATCTTCCTAGATATTTCATCTAATCTCAGAGCTTTAAATGCCACCTAAATATACTAAAATCTCTGCAAGCCCCATCTCCATCCTAGACCTCTCCCTTGAACTCCAGAGTAACTCCCTACTTGACAGCTCCACTTACACATCTAACAGACCCCTCATACTTTATATTTGAAATTCAGGTTCCTGATTTTTCTCTCCCCAAATCCAATCTTTTCCTTTTAGTAAATGGCACCAACCAACTGCTGAAGCCCACATGCAACGACTCAACTCTGACTGCCCCCTTTCCCTGACCTACCCCAAGCCATCTATAAGTTCTACCTCCAAAATACAGCTTGAATCAACCCTGTCTCTCCTGCAATAATGCCAAAGCCTCATGAATGGTTTCCTTGCTTCTATTTCTGCCCCTCTCTAATTGATTTTTCACAAAATCATTATAATTATGTTTTCAAAAACAAAAATGAGATCCTGATAAGCCATAAAATTAACATCAAGGTTTTGCATGATCTGATTTCTAAATCTCTATCCACATCTCATGCCACTCTTTCCCCCCGCTCACTATATACAAAATATGCTGATCCAACAACACTGTTTTTCTATGGGTGGTGAGCATCTTCTGATCATTGCCTTTATCATTAGCTGTCCCCCAATAAAATGAAATCTTAACTCAGTACACAACTGAAGATAATTAAAAATATCAGTGCAGAACTCACCGCATTCTCCTCAGTATCATTTGGTAGTGTCCAGTGACACTGAAAGATCTCGCCCAAAATGGGGTTGTACGGCTTTTTGGCAACTGATCCTTTCCTTCCTGCGTGAAAGGCTGAGAGGTACCATTTCACAACTTGAACCATTCGGTCTCTGGCATCTTTCTGGTCACTAATGCTGCAAGGGAGAAAGACAAAATTTACTATCTGCTTTCTGACGGGAGACAAGCTGATGCAGCACCCCTCAGCACGGATGAGCCAGGCTGAGGACCCAGGACCAGGAGCTGCCTCAAAGCTTTTTTTTAAAAACTGAGGTATAATATACATAATTAAACACACCAGTCTTAAGTGTTTGGTCTGATGAATTTGACAATGTATATATCCACTTAATCACCATCCAATCAAGACCCAGAACACTTCCATTACCCCCACATTTCCCCATCCCCCCTTCCAAGCAATCCCCACCCCTCACCCTGGGGCAAACACTGTTTCTAGTTTCTAGTCCCATAGATTAGTTTTGTTTGTTCCAGAACTTCATAGAAGTGCACTGTTTAACTGCCAAATTGTTGGAGATTTTCTAGATATATTTGTGTTATCAATTCGTAATTTAACTCTTTCATGGTCAGAGAACATATTCTGTACAGTTCCAATTACTTTAAATTTATTAAGTCTATCTAGTATATGGTCTATCTTGATGAACGCTCCTTGTGCACTTGAAAAGACTATGTTATACAAATTGATAGTGTCTAGAAAGGTCAATTGGGTCAAAGCTGATGGATAATGCTGTTTCAATCTTCTATAGCCTTACTCATTTTCGGGGGGCAGGGGGAGGTGGAGGGAGAAGGCACGCACAGCAAGCACTGGGAGCTACTTGTTCAATCAATTCCTGAGGGAGTAATTTCCAAGCATGATTGTGTACTTGTCTAATTCTTCCTTTAATTTTTTTTTTTGGTGAGGAAGATCAGCCCTGAGCTAACACCCGTTGCCAATCTTCCTCTTGTTCTGAGGAAGATTAGCCCTGAACTAACATCTGTTGCCAGTCTTCCTCTTGTTGCTGAGGAAGATTTGCCCTGAGCTAATATCTGTACCCATCTTCCTCTATTTTGTATATGGGACACCGCCACAGCATGTCCTGATGAGCGGTGCACAGGTCCTCGTCTGGGATCTGAACCTGCGAACCCCGGGCCACCAAAGCAGAGGGTGCAAACTTAACCACTACGCCACTGGGTGGCCCCAATTTCTTCCTTTAATTTTTGCTGCATGTATTTTGAAGCTGTGTTATTAAGTACACATGCATTTAGAATTATTATTTATTCCTGATAAACTGACTCTTTTTATCATAGGAAATATCCCTAATTTGTCCTTGGTAATATTTCTCATCTTAAAAAACCTCCTTTGTCTGACACTACCAGCTTTGTTATGCTTAGTGTTTTGCATGATAGGTCTCTGTCCATCCTTTTTTTTTTTTTTTTTTTTTGCTGAGGAAGAGTCACCCTGAGCTAACATCTGTGCCAATCTTCCTGTATTTTTTTTGCTTGAGGAAGATTTGCCCTGAGCTAATATCTGTGCCAATCTTCCTCTATTTTGTATGTGGGTCGCCACCATACCATGGCCGCTGATGAGTGGTGCAGGTCTGTGCCCGGGAACCAAGCCGGACCGCCAAAGGGGAGTGTGCCGAAGTTAACCACTAGGCCATGGGGCCAGCCCCCATCCTTTTACTTTTAATTAAGTGTCTTCATATTAAAAGTCTCTCTCTTGCAAATAGCATACAGATGGACCTTACTTTTTTATCCAGCCTGACAAGAACTATTCTCTTAAATGGAGTGTGTATTACCTTTAGCATAATTACAGATATAGCTGGTTTAACTCTACCATTTTGGTATTTGTTTTGTATTTGTCCCCTTTGTTCCTTGTTCCATTATTTCTCCTTTCCTCCTTTTTTGCAATTGAGTATTTTTAGAATTCCATTTAATCTTATCTATTGCCTTTATAGCTGTACTTTGTATTTTTAAGTGGTTCCTCTAGGGACCTCAAAGTTTAAATTCTCATACATAGAAACTATCCTTAAATCTGAAATCTATATCTAATGCATAACTGGTACTTTCCATCTTTAGTTATGCATGTTACCAATAAATATTTACATTTTATTTGTTCAATTATGTATTAATTTAAACGGTGCCATATTTATTTGAATTTCTGCCCTTTGGGAATTGGTTAAATGGTTTTCTTAAATCTTCATCAAGAAGGAAAGATATATATCAATGTTAGCCAATGAGCCCACCCACTGTGAAACCCTCAGTGATTTGTATCTGGCTTCAATAAACCACAGTCCAAGGCCAAGGAATGCCATCCGAGAAGACAGATTAGAACATCCCAATACAAATCAAATCTTCCTGCTTCCACTGAAAAGCAACGTGAACTCACCTCCTTGTAAATCAAGGCCACCTTCAGATTACTTCTGTCCTTTGTATATATATCTAATATTATAAGCTTTATATTTATTATTATTATTTTTTTTTGTGAGGAAGATTAGCCCTGAGCTAACATCTGTTGCCAATCCTCCTCTGTTTGCTGAGGAAGACTGGCTCTGGGCTAACAACTGTGCCCATCTTCCTCTACTTTATATGTGGGACACCTGCCACGGCATGGCTTAATAATAGGTGCATACGTCTGCGCCCGGGATGCAAACCTGCAAACCCCAGGCCACCGAAGCGGACGGAGCACATAAACTTAACCACTACACCACCAGGCTGGCCCCTATAAGCTTTATATTTAAAATTTGTCAATCAGTTTGTAATCTGGACATTAGACTGTAAGCTCCTCAAGGGAAGACACTGACTTTTTCTTTCTCCAACTCATAAAAGTTCTGGCAAACAACAGGTGCATTAGAAAAGTTTGCTGAACTCAGTTAACTAAACATCAGGATATCGTGTAAATAATTAAACAGTGATTACCAATCCCTGGATCAAACAAACTCATAGCCTTCTGGCTACCTATTAATAGGCTCTCAAGATTTTTTAAAATGTTTAACTTGGGTGCCTAACAACATCACCACCACATAACCTAAGCAAACAGACAGACATCTAATATAAACAAAATATTCAATGCCACTTTTCCCCAGAAATGTCTGAAAGGCAAAATGGAATCTACCTATCCTGCAAAAGCAGAAAGCTATTGAGTAACATCTTAAAAAATTGGAAACTACTGTGTCAAATACCTCACAAACAGGTCCGGATGTGCAAAAAAGTCTGCATACATTTCTAAAAGAGATCTTCTTTCCAGAATAAACGTTGGAAGAACTACCTGAAAAACATACACATTTGACCCGTGAGGATCAAATTCCACTACAAATAAAAACAGATTGCTGAACTGCTAAAAAAACAACTCATTTCAATCACGGTAACACCCACAAAGTATGGCCCAGGCATGCTTCTGATACCTACTTCCCAAACTGTTTTAATACAGAAATGCCCTTTAACTGCCCAGCAGATGAAAAACAGAGTAGTAGTTTTGAATATTCAAATATCACTTCCTCTGTGCAACCGCCCTTTAGCTCCCTGAATCAGTGCAACAACAACAGTAACAAACTACTCAGTAGCAATCGTTTGATGTCTACCTGCCAGGGCATTACATACACATTATCTTATTAAACTGTACAACAATCCTGTTATGAAGAAATTATCATCCCTACTTTACGGGTGGAGAAAAATGAAGCTCAAAGAGGGTGAGAAATTTTCTCACTGCTCTGTTATTAATATGGAATTCAAAATTGGTTCCGTCTGACTTTGGGGGATCTGTGCACTTTCCCCTCTAATGCTGCTTCTCCATCATCATTAGGTGCGTTAGGAAATTTATCTACTTACGAATCCGTGTCCTCAAATAACTGAAGAGCTCCTAGAATGCAAGGACTACACTTATTCAACACTTGCATTGTCAGCTACTATTACACAGTAAGAAATTTTTAAATGAGCAATTGAAGGAATAAACAAAAGGAAGAAGAGAATAAACATGGGAATCAACAAACTCTTTGCACCATGGGGCTAAGCACATGAAGAAAAATGCTGAGGGGCTGGGAATGTGGCAGAGGAGAAAGTAAAGAAAATGGAAAATTGGAATATGGGAAGAAAAAATAAGAAAGATTAAGAATAACCAATAAAAAAAGAAAGAATTTCATTCGGGAATGAAAGAAGAGTTTTTGAAATGTGTATCAGATTATCAATTATTCATTACAGAAGAGGATCACCATAGTAAGCAAAAATTCCTTTTTACTACATATCTACTATATTCAAGATCCTGTGTTAAGTGCTATGGAGAAGGTAAAGGTAAGTATGAGAGAATAAAACTGGCATTTTAAATGTGAAATGTCACAAATTTCATACAAGAGATGCTCGAAGTACCCTGGAAGTTCAGAAGAGGGAAAGATCATATTCTGTTTAGGGGACCAAAATGAGGGCAGAGCTGGGAAACAATTCATTGAGGTTGCACTAGAGAAAAGCCTTCGAGAAGAGGAAGGCTGTAACAGACAGAGAGAGAGAAAACAGAACAAGACAGGGAGATGGGACAGAAAAAAAAACAAGACAGAGAGACAGGAAATGGGGTGTGACAGGGATTGACCAGTGGACCAGTGTGGCTGGGTATGTAAAGAGGGCAGATGAAACACAAGCTTGGAAAGGGACACGATGGCTATGACATTTAGAATGTTTATTATCAGATTCCAGAGTTTAAATTTTAAGTAAACATTTTCCTTCCATAGAACATGTATGTTCATAATCTAAATATGGTTAGACTGGCAGGTAAGCTTATGTACTGACTTGGTGCAACTTCCTACAACTCTTGGAGAACACAGAAATTATAAATCACCAAGTAAGAATGCTGAAGAAAAAAACGAGTAATTACATTTAATATATAAACAGCTCTTACAAATAAACAAGAAAATGATTACTACCATCAGTAGGAAATTAGAACACAAGAAGCAATTCAAAAAAGAAGAAATGGCCACCAAAACATAAAATTTGATCTGATGTGTAATCAAAGAAAAAAATAAGAATTTTTTTTCCCTACTTAAAATTTTTCTTGAGAACTCTCACTCAACAGATCTTCTTCAATGTTTTTAGCACTATCCTGATACATGCCAGTATGTCAAGCTGCTGCAACAGTGATGACAGTGAGCTGGGCTAAGCTGTCTTTGACCTGGGGTCAAGTACTTATTTTGCCACTTCTTAGGCATGAGGAGGCTCTGGAAAATTAACTCAACTTCTCTTAAGTTTCTGTAAAAGGAGGTTAATTACATGCCCTGCTTATATCTTACTGTTGTTTTAAAGATGAAGTGAGGTAAATGGGATGTGACTTTATAGAATTTCAAAACACTACAAAGTATTTGGGAAAAAACTCTTTCTACAAAGTATCTGAAGTAAGAAAATATTTTTATAAATAGGAGAATGAGATATAAATTTAAGGCATTATTGTAATAATACTTTAAAATGCATAAAAGGAATCAAGATTTCAGAATCTGTTGGCAATCACAACCATTTGTTTGTGCCAATAAAGATTTCTAAAATAGCTAATTTTTAACATATTTGGTAAAAAATAACAATTATTATAATATCATTCATAATATAAAAAGCTATTATGGCTAGAGACCCAAATATGGATTATCTGGCAGAGGAAATTATGTGAGCCAAGAATTACAAACTTGACTGTGGCAGACACTTTTGGCTGCCTATGCACACCCCTACTTCATCCCTAAAAACAGAGCTCTGATTCAGTTCAGGTTTAGGCTATAGGTTGCCATGAGAGTCACAGGGCCCTCCCAGATCTCAAGGGATAAATGTGGATTAATCTAAACCAATCATTTAACCCCCCTTGCCAGTGACTGGCTCAGGCATGGACACATGCTTAGCTTTGGCAAATGAGATTCAACTGAAAGTCTGATGGGCCACTTTAGGAAAACAATGTCCTTCCTAATAACAACAAAAAAATCCTTGAAAAGAAATTATTTTCCCGCCTCTTGACGTATTTGTATAAGGACGTGATAAGTGGAAGTGTGGCAGCCATTCTGCAGTGATGAGGAGACAAGCCTGAGTATGAAAGTCAGCATGCTAAGGATGGCAGAGCAGAGAGAGTGAAAGAACGTAGGTCCTTTCTCACATTGTTGACCCACTTAATTAATCAATTCTGGAACTACTCTACTTTTGGACTTCTCATTATATGAGATAATACAAGCCTAGTAATGTTCAAGTTACCTCTAAGTGGGTCTTCCATTATGGGAAACCAAAACCAACCAAGGTGGAAGACACAGAAAAGAAACATATTATAGATGTTAACATCTAAAATTAAACTATAACTTTCAAATTTGAAGTGACAATTCTGCTCTAGCAATTATGCAATCTAATAATCAGTGAAAACATCCTGGGGGCAAACTTCTGCAAATATTCTCTTACCTAGAACATTCCTGGGAAGTATGTTGGATTCCACAGATTAATGCTATCCTTGTGTTTCTGTTCTCTTTTAGATTTGGGGTAAAAGGTTTTATTATAGACACTTACTAGAAAGTATTATGGATTAGTTTTTCCTTTTTTTTTTTAAATTTTTAATTTTGTGTGTGTGTGTATGAGGACGATCGGCCCTGAGCTAACATCTGCCAATCCTCCTTTTTTTTTTTTTTTGCTGAGGAAGAGTGGCCCCGGGCTAACATCCATGCCCATCTTCCTCCACTTTATATGGGATGCCACCACAGCATGGCTTGCCAAGCAGTGTGTCGGTGTGCATTCGGGATCCGAACCGGCGATCCCTGGGCCGCCTCAGCGGAGCGTGCCCACTTAACCGCTTGCGCCACCGGGCCGGCCCCGGATTAGTTTTTTCTTAACAGCCCTCTAAATCTAAAACCAAAATGAGGCTCACTACTGACAAAGACTATATAGCACTGGAGTTGATTTGGTCATAACAAAAGTGAGAATCTTAAATTTTATTACATTTTTAAAGCTAAGTAGAATAATAATTTAACCAATATGAAAGCTACTGCAGATCAAGTCTTTAAGACAAGAGGCAGTACTGGAAAGATTACAGATTTTGAAATCACAGACCAGATTAGAATCAGTTCTGCCATTTAATAGGACTTAGCCAAGTTAAAACTGGAGTTAACAATAACACCTACTTTGAGTGCTATGGTGAGAATTACGTAAAAGGGACGAGGCTTCTAGGACGTGGCAGGGATGTACAAAGGTACCACACACCAGTCTCCTAAGTCAATTGGGCATTCTGTTTAGAGCGTCAAGTTTACATTAAAATTCAAATCCAGCCCATAACAATCGTATGGCTCAATGTGTATCCTACCATTTTCATTCACTACCTGTTCCAGTCCCTACAACAACCTTGCAACGCAGGTCACTGTATATCCATCCTGCATGTGAGAAACCTAAAAATCACAGAGGAAGAGGCTTGCTCAAGGTCACATGGTTTGGTAATAGCAGAGGCAGGATGCAAACACAGGTCCTCTAACTCCAAGATCAGAACTCTGCTCATTTTGATTCTGTGCACACTGGACTGCTTTAAGTTTTGTTCAAAGCACTAACCAAGCCTAGTATTATTTCTTGTTTGCCCCCAATAAAATCCAAATCTTAATCCATACAATGCATACATACTATTTCTATGAAATTATTCTAGCTTTACTTATTTCATCCAATTATAAAAACTTTCAGTTTATTCATTTGCACATATATTAAATAACAAGACAAAAGTTATCAACAGAAATTATGTCATTGTACTACATTTGCAGGCACACTCACCACACAATCACGAAGAATCCACACAGACACATAAAGACTTACAGCAAAGGCTACATCTGATTCTTACCTTAGTGAGATCCATTCCAAGCCTAACCTGTGACAAGAGATGCATGATAACGCTCTTGTGCTCCTCCACTGACCCTGCCTCCCCTTCATCATCTCTATCGTCATGTGAATCGAACAGCTCTAAAATAAAACAGATCTTCTTAGACTGATATTACGTTGGGCTACCAGTATGACAAAAATTTTTTTTCCAAACAAATGTTTTTAAGAAGAAAAGAGTTAAATTCTCAAAGGTCATTTACCAGCATCACTTGTTCCATTGGACATAGAAGAATTAAGTGATTCTGTGGTATCTGGGCGCTTTAGACTATTTCCTGAGCTGCTATGTGTCAAGACTGAGGCAGATCCAGAGGAACTAAAAAAAAAAAATTAATTACCTTAAGACTTTTAAGAAAGCAATTTAGAACCACACTAAGATATTACCCTATAAAGCTACTTAAAACCAACATATGCAGATAGCTGACAGAAACAAACTAGACTCTTACAGTTAGCTGCTTACATACATACGTACATATGCTTTCCAACTATCTCACTGTCACCCTCATCCTGAGACTGTAAAGTCTGATGATGACTGGATCTCTCATCTTATGCTTTTTGCATAGTGTGCTGCTCAACCAAGCCATGTTGAAAGGTCACCAAAAACTAGTAAGACTTTGCCTCTGCATCTAAGTTTAAAACTAGAGTTCATTTTCTGATTTTGTTACTTTGCATAAACGTAGATACGTCATAATTCTTGGCAACAATTTCCAGAACCTCAAAAATGGCAAGTCTATTACCTAGTCTTAGAAATATGTGTCTATATTTCTGAGATTCTTTGATAAAAGCCCACATTGGTATTGACTTTTCCCAGTCATTAAAAAACTGTTTGAAAGTACAAAACAAAAAAGCATATTATTTCAGACAAAGTAGACTTCAAGATAAAACAGGTTAAGAAAGACAAAGAAGGGAAATATATAATGATAAAAGGGACATGCCACCAAGAAGACATATCACGTATAAATATATATGCACCCAACATAGGAGCACCAATGTACATAAAGCAACTATTAACAAACCTAAAAGGAGACATTAACAAGAACAAAATAATAGTGGGGGATCTTAATACCCCACTTACATCAATGGATAGATCATCCAGACAAAAAGTCATTAAAGAAATAGTAGACTTAAATGAAAAACTGGACGAGATGGACCTAGTAGACACATATAGAGCACTCCATCCAAAAACAGCTGACTACACATTCTTCTCAAGTGCGCATGGAACATTCTCTAGGATAGACCATATGTTGGGAAACAAAGCAAGCCTCAATAAATTTAAGAAGATTGAAATCATAACAAGCATCTTTTCAGACCATAATGCTATGAAACTGGAAATGAACCATGAAAAAAAAGCTGGGAAAGTGACAAAAATATGGAGATTAAACAACATGCTACTGAACAATCAGCGATGAAATTAAAGGAGAAATCAAAAACTATCTGGAAACAAACGAAAATGATAATATGCCATATCAAACCATATGGGATGCAGCACAAGCGGTCCTGAGAGGGAAACTCATCGCGATACAAGCCCACCTTAACAAACAAGAAAAAGCCCAAATAGGCAACCTTAAATTACACCTAACAGAACTAGAAAAAGAGGAACAAACAAAGCCCAAAGTCAGCAGAAGGAGAGAAATAATAAAAATCAGAGCAGAAATAAATGAAATTGAGACCAAAAAAACAGTAGAAAGGATTAATGACACAAAGAGTTGGTTCTTTGAGAAGATAAACAAAATCGACAAACCCTTAGCCAGGCTTACTAAGAAAAAAAGAGAAAGGGCTCAAGTAAATAAAATTAGAAACGAAAGAGGAGAAATTACAACGGATACCACGGAAATACAGAGGATTATAAGAGAATACTATGAGAAATTATATGCCAACAAATTGGACAATCTAGAAGAAATGGATAAATTCTTAGACTGATACAACCTCCCAAAACTGAACCAAGAAGAAATGGAGAATCTGAATAGACCAATCACAAGTAAAGAGATTGAAATAGTAATCAAAAACCTCCCAAAAAATAAAAGTCCAGGACCAGATGGCTTCTCCAGTGAATTTTACCAAACATTCAAAGAAGATTTAATACCCATCCTTCTCAAACTATTCCAAAAAATAGAGGAAGATGGAACACTTCCTAAATCATTCTACGAGGCCAGCATCACCCTGATACCAAAGCCAGACAAAGACAATACAAAGAAAGAAAATTACAGGCCAATATCGCTGATGAACATTGATGCAAAAATCCTCAACAAAATATTGGCAAACCGAATACAACAATACATTAAAAAGATCATACACTATGATCAAGTGGGATTTATACCAGGGACGCAGGGATGGTTCAACATCCGCAAATCAATCAACGTGATACATCACATCAACAAAACGAAGAAAAACCACATGATCATCTCAATAGACGCAGAGAAGGCATTTGACAAGATACAACATCCATTTATGATAAAAACTCTCAATAAAATGGGAATAGAAGGAAAGTACCTCAACATAATAAAGGCTATTTATGACAAACCCACAGCCAACATCATACTCAACGGGGAAAAACTGAAAGCCATTCCTCTGAGAACAGGAACGAGGCAGTGCTGCCCACTCTCACCACTCCTGATCAACACAGTACTGGAGGTTTTGGCCAGAGCAATTAGGAAAGAAAAAGGAATAAAAGGAATCCAAATAGGTAATGAAGAAGTGAAACTCTCACTATTTGCAGATGACATGATTGTATATATAGAAAACCCTAAAGAATCTGTTGGAAAACTATTAGAAACAATCAACAACCACAGCAAAGTTGCAGGGTACAAAATCAATCTACAAAAATCAGTTGCATTTCTGTATGCTAATAATGAACTAACAGAAAGAGAGCTCAAAAAGATAATACCATTTACAATTACATCAAAAAGAATAAAATACCTAGGAATAAATCTTACCAAGGAGGTGAAGGACCTATACAATGAGAACTACAAGACATTATTGCAAGAAATCCAAGATGACATAAAGAAATGGAAAGATATTCCATGCACGTAGATTGCAAGAATAAACATAGTTAAAATGTCTATATTACCTAAAGCAATCTACAGATTCAATACAATCCCAATCAGAATCCCAATGACATTCTTTACAGAAATAGAAAAAAGAATACTAAAATTTATATGGGGCAACAAAAGACCCCGAATAGCTAAAGAAATCCTAAGAAAAAAGAACAAAGCAGGAGGCATCACAATCCCTGACTTCAAAACATACTACAAAGCAATAATAATCAAAACAGCATGGTACTGGTACAAAAACAGACACACAAATCAATGGAACAGAATTGAAAGCCCAGAAATAAAACCCCACATATACGGACAGCTGATTTTCCACAAAGGTGCTAAGAACATACAATGGAGAAAGGAAAGTCTCTTCAATAAATGGTGTTGGGAAAACTGGACAGCCACATGCAAAAGAATGAAAGTGGACCCTCTGCTATCGCCATACACAAAAATTAACTCAAAATGGATCAAAGACCTGAAACTATAAAACTCATAGAAGAAAATATAGGCAACACACTATTTGACATTGGTTATAAAGGAATCTTTTTGGATGACATGCCTACCCAGACTAGGGAAACTGAAGAAAAAATAAACAAGTGGGACTTTATCAGATTCAAGAGCTTCTGTAAGACAAACGAAACCAGAATCAAGATGAACAGACAACCCACCAGCTGGGAGAGAATATTTGCAAAACACACATCTGACAAGGGGTTGATCTCCATAATATATAAAGAACTCACACAACTGAACAACAAAACAACAAACAACCCGATCAAAAAATGGGCACAGGAAATGAACAGACACTTCTCCAAAGAAGATATACAGATGGCCAATAGGCACATGAAAAGATGTTCAACATCACTAATCATCAGGGAAATACAAATCAAAACAACACTAAGATACCACCTCACGCCCGTTAGAATGGCTATAATCACCAAGACAAAAAACAAGTGTTAGAGAGGATGTGGAGAAACAGGAACCCTCATACACAGCTGGTGGGAATGCAAACTGGTGCAGCCTCTATGGAAAACGGTATGGAGATTCCTCAAAGACTTAAAAATAGAGATGCCCTACGACCCAGCCATCCCATTACTGGGAATCTATCCAACGAACCTGAAATCAACAATCCAAAGAGGCTTATATGCACCCCTATGTTCATTGCAGCATTATTCACCATAGCCAAGAAGTGGAAGCAATCTAAGTGTCCCTCGACTGATGACTGGATTAAGAAAATGTGGTATATATATCCAATGGAATACTACTCAGCCATAAAAAAAGACAAAATCGTCCCATTTGCAACAACATGGATGTGCCTGGAACGTATTATGTTAAGTGAAATAAGCCAGAAAGAGAAAGACAAACACTGTATGATCTCACTCATATGTGGAATATAAACCAACACATGGACAGAGAAAACTGGACTGTGGTTACCAGGGGCAGTGGGGGTCACGGGTGGGGGGTGGGCACAAGGGGTGAAGGGAGTCATATATATGGTGATGGACAAACAAAAATGCACAACCCAAAATTTCACAATGTTAAAAACCATTAAAACATTAATTAAAAAAAAAAAGCATATTATTTTTTACAAGTAAATTTATGGTAAATAGCATTATCAACTGGTTAACAGGGTCTAAAGAAAGCTTCCTCTTATATTATTATATCTGTGATCATACTTACCCAGGATTAGTATTTGTATATTAATAAAAGAATAATCATGGGCCAGCCCTGTGGCTTAGCGGTTAAGTGCGCGCGCTCCGCTACTGGCGGCCCGGGTTGGGATCCCGCACGCACACAGACGCACCGCTTCTCCGGCCATGCTGAGACCACGTCCTACATACAGCAACTAGAAGGATGTGCAACTGTGACATACAACTATCTACTGGGGCTTTGGGGGAAAAAAGGAGGAGGACTGGCAATAGATGTTAGCTCAGAGCTCGTCTTCCTCAGCAAAAAGAGGAGGATTAGCATGGATGTTAGCTCAGGGCTGATCTTCCTCACAAAAATAAATAAATAAATAAATTAAATAATTAAAAAAAAAAGAATAATCAAAGGTTTACAGTTTACTTATTAAGGGTAAAAACAGAAACTAAATTTCTCACACTGTAGATATTTATAAAATGATATACGTATAATAATCAGTTTTTTATTACAAATTTATAGGTGTGAAACATACTACGTATTCTAATTTAAACATAGTTTGCCGAGTCCTTTAAAACATTTATCTTATTTGAGACGCAATTCCAAAGGTCAGATTTGTTTGTGCTGTGTTTTTCCTTCTTACTCAGATTAGAAACCATATCTGGGCCAAGTGAAATGCTCAATAAAGATCAAAATGGAAAAAATGGGATAAATTCTCATTTATCCATTTCATAATTTACCTTGCTCAGGACAAAGGATTTAAAGAAAACAGTTAAAAAACAACAGCAACATTAACAAAAATGATATGCATACAGGAAAGGTTTATCTGCAACGTGCTAACTCGTATAGAACTTAATCATAAGATCATAAAAAACTCAAAATTTAAAGCTCTAAACTTAATTATAATAACAGAATCCAAAGTCTCATGGAGCACCTAGTATGTGCCAAACACTGTATGTGTTTATCTTCAGAACAATCTAACCTCCATAACAACCTTACAAGGTTGACATGATGATTCTTCTCATATAGAGATGCTCAACAGTTCAATGACTGGCCCGAGGTAACACAGCTGGTAAGTGAGCCATTTCAAATGTTTATCTGGCTCCAAAGCACAAGTTCTTTCCAACCTGCACTTTCATCTAGTTAATAAACGTGTAAAACTATACTGCTCAATAACCCAGTTCACACAGAAGCTGTCATTACTACAGGTCTTCAGAAACTGAACAGTGAAAGAACTTAAGCTTTCAAGTTCTCTTCCTTCAGATAGAGAGAGAAACAGTAAATAGAAACTTGACCCGAGAGTTAGAAAACTAGTGGTAGCAGCTGATGACCAGCAGGTGTTACAAGTTCAATGCCTACAGAGGTCAGACAGAACACATAAATATGTGAATAGGGCCAGGTTATAAGATAAGATCGACCTGGAGCCAGCATACTCAAATCTGAAGGGATTTAAAGCCCCATTTAAACAACAACAACAACAATTCAAAAGGTCAACAAACACTGAGCTGGCCAAATAAAACATCTGCAGTCCCCACCAGTTTGGGAATCTAGATTAGGGCATAAAAGGAAAGCACGAAATTGAGGGAGAAAAGAAATCCAGAGTGGGTTAGCTGGGCATAAAACTTAACTCTGGATGCCTTCAAATGGAAGCTCATGAACTGTGTACTTGTTATGGGATGGGTACTGGGAGAGCACAGAGAAGAAAGGTTATAAGGAGGGAAAAAGAGAAAAGCCTATGAAGCTGTAGGTGACTTCGTAGACATGCCTATTTCAGGCACAACAGGAAATTTTAAAATTTTCTATTTAATAAAAATTTCAGGAGAATCCCTGAAACTGGGGCCAGAGATTGACTATCAGTGATGTTATAAGGAGGCTAACCACATATTATCAGGCTTCCACTGAATATATAGTTATAAGCTTCTAGAGAATAGATAGATAGAGACCATTTTGATATATAATTGTACTCTGTTTAGAGTAACAGCTCATGTTCGGCATAAAAGATTGTCCTGAATTCAGTTTAAATAAAACAAAGATTGAATACTTCAAAAATCAATAATAACCTTTACTTTGGAATTTTCTTCCAAAAGCTTATTTTCTTTTAACCCCACTACCATAAAAAACATCTAAAAAAATTAAAGTGAAATTGTTATTGGCAAACTGCTAATAATGGTTTCTCAATAGTTTATGTCCCCACATATAACACTGAGAAACAAACATGCTAAACCAAACCCTTTCTGCTACTCTGGCCTTCTTGACTTGTGGGTTCAAACCTCTCTTCCTTAACTGAAGTCTCATGTCTTAACAGTATCTGTTCACCTAGATCACATATATTTCACTTTTGCCCACATTCAAAAGCAGAATTTGATCCACTAAGTCACAAAACTTCCTGAAGGAACATAGTCATTGTCCTCATAAATTTTGAGATTCTGAGCAGTTATGATGTGATTATATATGACTACCGTATTTCGCAGTTCATGTGTACTCTTAAGAGAACTAGAGTCCTACACAGTATTTCTTATTAAAAAAAAAAAAATTCGAGGTCTAAGGACTGGCTGATGGTACTAAGCTTGCAAATTCACATATAATCATTTCCAACTTTGTACTGTCTTACAAAGCAAACCCCAAGCTACAACAATAGTATCAACCCCTGAGAAAGCAGAAGAGTTGGAAAAAATACCCAACAAAAACTAAGCCAACTATAAGTCAACAAATACAAGTAACATTAAAGCAAATAAATATTAATTTGCTTTCTATAACAACTATCATTTATTGAGTGCTTATTACATGCCAGACACTATATTAAACACTTGACTGACATTATTCTCATCTAAATGTCCACAGTGACCCCTTAAGTTGAAACTATTATTATCCTCATTTTACAAACAAGGAAACTGAGGGTCACATAGGTTAAATAACTTGACCAAGATCACACACCTTTGAAGCAAAACAGTTTTAGACCCTATTCCTTCTATGATTCCAAAATCCAAAGTCTTAACCACAGCAACTTATATGCCAGTATAGCTAAAAAATATTTTGCTTATCAGCTAGCATGTAAATGACCTTACACATAAAAGCCTTTTCTGTACAATGGTACATTCCTAGCTTTGATTTAATGGTATAAAATAGGTCAAATATTTTCTAATGAGGGAAAATCTATCATCAATATCTGTCAAAATCTGCCTGCTTAGTATCTTTGGAATCCAGACTTCCCTCCATTCCCATACTATTACCTCAGCTCAGATTATCAACATTTCTCAATTTACTACCCACGTCTGGCTGGTCTCCCTACGAGTAATGCAGCCCCACTGCATTCAATTCTATACAATTTAGGCAAATCTATTTTTCTAAAATCCAGACCTGACCAGCAACTGCCATCACTCACCAGAAAATGTTCAAAATTCGTAAAAGGCTAATGGACTTTTTTACAACATGGCCCTTGTCAACCTCTTCTGTATCTTTTTTTAACCACTCCCCACAACTTACGCTACAGCCACACTCAACACTTAAGCTCTCCAAAGAAACCAAGCTCCCCTTGCCCCCAGGCCTTTCTTCACAGGGTTCCATCTCCATGAGAACATTCCCATTTCTCCCTCCTCTCCTCACTCCCATGTCCCTTCTCTCTACTGAACCACATTTCATCTTAGGATGACATCCCCTCCCTCCTCTGTGAATCCTTCCCTGACTTCTCAGGACTTCAAAACGCTCCCATGGCTCCCTCTGTGCTTATTCTTACGGTCCTATGTATCCCATTGGATTAGAAATGTCTGCTTGTTCCCCCAACAGACTGTAAGCTCACTGAGGGCAGAGACTAGGTCCTTTGTGTAGTACCTGGCTTATAGGTGTTGTCTATCTCCACTCTCATACAAAAACGAGTACGGTAACTTCTTATTTGTATAATACTTCCTAGCTGGCTCACTCTCATTTGACCCTCTCCTAATGCTGGTGCTACAGAAATAACGCCCAGAGTGCAATGAACAATATCGGCATGTTACTACAGCTGATGCTAATTTATTCCACTTCAATTAAGTCAGGAGTAAAATCAACATTCTCACAAAACTGGCTTTGCTCAATAAGCCAATTAAAAATAAGCTGTCTTTTTTGCTTTTTCCAAATAATAACTTATAAGGGAGTCTGTCATTAACAACAGTCTCAAAATCAAATTACATTTTTAAAAATCAGAAGAGAGCCGTTTAAATACATACTTAGTTCATCTACTTACTCTATTAAGCGCTTTGGGGATGAGCCACTTTGATGGAATTCATCAGCATCATAGAATTCATCTTCACTGCTAGAATAGGAGAACTCTGGGACTGTATTTGGAGACAAGTTCACATGGCTTGGAGAAGTAAGACTGCTACTAGGTGGTGAGTGCCCACTGCCTGGGAAGTTAAAAGGCTTTTAATTAGGGGACAATGTTGGTAATAGAGGGAGGAAATTAGGGAGATGGGGTTAAAGCAGACCTTTCTAAAATCAAGAAAGAGTTGAGTTAAGTTGGTAGAAGTCTCTACATTACATGTAAAGAAAGTCAACATTTAAACTAGACAAAGAAAAAGGTAAATCATGTTACAGAATGGGACATAGCCTGTTAGATAAATGTAAAAATGCTATGTCACCATTCTATAATTATCTTTAATATCAGGAAGGGAGCTCTTTTGATTATAATTACACTGTGTAAGTGCTGGTGCTGGAAGTCCCACAACAGACACCAGCACCAGCGGGAAGCCAGGGCTCTTATTTTATACTGTATATCCAGATACCTAAAAAAAGCAGCAGTGAGCCAACGGGAATGCCAACTGAAAAGAATGTTAAGATATTGTTCAAGATACCACATCCATACTAGTCGGTATGTTCTGGCAGTCACATGAAAACACAGAAGCTCTGCATGAAGCCCTGAGTGCTCATCATCCCAACTCCTCACTTCTTCTCCACCTAAGTCAGGCACCTGGGGCTCAAAGGCAAAGAAAACAGAGAGCTACTAAGGGAAGAATGCAGAACAAGAAAGCACTAGGAGGAACATCTTTCTATACTTAAACAGTCTAACAAAGGAAATGAAAATTAACAGAGATCCAAAGAAGACTACTATCTAATCTCTGTGATGTTCATGTGGTTCACTGTCTAGTAATAAAGTAATAACAATAAAAGTATCAAACAGAACAATGGAGTATTGGGGGCCGGCCCCGTGGCGTAGCGGTTAAGTGTGCGTGCTCTGCTGCTGGCAGCCCGGGTTCGGATCCCGGGCAAGCAGTGATGCACCGCTTGTCACGCCATGCTGTGGCGGCCCCCACATAAAGTGGAGGAAGATGGGCATGGATGTTAGCTCAGGGCCAGTCTTCCTCGACAAAAAGAGGAGGATTGGCATGGATGTTAGCTCAGGGCTGATCCTCTTCACACAAACAAAAAAAAAGAACAATGGAGTATCGAGATCAATTTAACAAGTGTTTACTGAGCATTTAAGGGCTTTCAGGCAATTTATGCCAAATTGCTACAGACGCCTGGCAGAGAATAAATTTAAGTCACTGCTGGCAATCTAAAAGCCAAAGCCAGAGTTCTAGAAGAAATTGAGAATTGTAGCAATAAAAATGAATGCAGAGCCACTCATGGATTTTGAGCCCATTCCTGTGTCTATGGTTCAATAGTCAGGGAAAGAGCACATTCACCCACCACACTTAGCTGCCCGATTCACAAAGATATCTTTGAAATGTAACACAAGACATTTGCCACCTAAAAAAGTAATGCTTATTGTGGAAATTCCAAAGATAGTTCATCTTAGCAAATAACTTTAAATTCTCTTTTATTTTTTTCCGCCAATAGCAGCAATAATATGCGAAAGAAACGTTCTCTTATTAAAATGGGGGGGGGGGGACCAAAGAAGTGCAAATGATTAAGTAACATGCAAATACTTCAGGTGATCACACAATTGAAAATGTGTCCAAGAAGAAAATGAGTTTGAATGGGAACTGCAAACAAAAGAACTGAGTTTTCCTTAAGAGAGCAAACAATATTATTTCTTTTCTCAGTTGCTCCTTCATTTCTTTTTTATATTAGTAAGAGAGGTAAAGGAAAGAAAGGTGGAGAAGATCAAGAAATTAGGTTGAAAAATCAAATAAGACACAAATTAGATACTAATTTAATTTTTAAAATTTCTTCAAATCCACCTATTCTAAAATGTATTTTTGAAATTTCTTCTTCTGAAATAATTTATCCTAAATTATTATTTATAACTAATTAATTATCCTAAAGTTAAAGTACACAAGAAAGAGCACTCAGTTGTTCAAAGTTCATAACTAGTTCTGTATATCTCCAAATAAATTTTGGTTGTATTTCAAAACTGACATAATCCCTCCTTATAAAAAACAAAATAAAACACAAGTACTTTCTGAAATTGAACAAGAGGTGATACAGGTAATGAGATACAGAAAAAAGTCAGCCAAAATATTTCAACCTCATTATTTAAATTGCTCATTATTTACATATCAGCATTCCCAAGAGCTTCAAATAAGAGCGATGTTTGTTGCTTGCTTTCTTGCAAAATTCAGAAGACATCTGTCCATGCTATTAAATATGAAAGACCAAAGTAACAGCATCAGTGCCTTTATTAATTCAAATCTCAAAATGGGCTAAAATCACAAGGTAACTTTTCACTCAATAGAAGTCCCTCCTAGGGAAGAGATCTTCGGAGCAACAGCAGGCGCTGAGCTCCCTGTTCCTCAAGAGGGGTTTTGGTTTTGGCCTCCAGGTATAACAGGAACAAAGCACTAACTCTTCCCTTGAGTCCGTTTCCACACGTAACTCAAAGTAAATCTAATTAGTTTTAAAACAAGAAATAAACCTAATACTAACGTTGATATCTCTGTAAATTAGAGAAAAAATAAAGACTATATGTCTAAACAAATTAAGAAAATGCAAATTAAAATGAAATATCCTTTTTTTGCCTATAATATTGGCAAAGGTGTGAAAGATTGATAAATCTATCCTAAAAAAATACATATGTGTCAAAAGTTGCTGTATAAGGATATTCACTAAAGTACTGCTTATAATAGGAAAATAATGGAAACAACCTAAACATCCATCAGTGGAAAAACAGGT
The DNA here is from genome assembly GCF_057802395.1 of Ceratotherium simum simum. Taxonomy (NCBI): domain Eukaryota; kingdom Metazoa; phylum Chordata; class Mammalia; order Perissodactyla; family Rhinocerotidae; genus Ceratotherium; species Ceratotherium simum. The sequence goes on from NC_141921.1 coordinate 7,386,400, forward strand.
AATACCTGCTCAGGCAGCTGTAAAAAGAATGTTGTAGACCTAAATGTAACATGGAAAGCTCTCTAAACGTTCTCTGTTAAATGAAAAGAAAAAGTCACAGAAACACATGATCTTACTTAGGTTAAAACAAAAACAACAATAAAAAAACACGATATAGGGGGCCGGCCCCGTGGCTTAGTGGTTAAGTGCGCGCGCTCCGCTGCTGGCTGCCCGGGTTCGGATCCTGGGCGCGCACCGACACACCGCTTCTCCGGCCATGCTGAGGCCACGTCCCACATACAGCAACTAGAAGGATGTGCAGCTATGACATACAACTATCTACTGGGGCTTTGAGGGGAAAAAAATAAATAAATAAATAAAAAATCTTAAAAAAAAAAAAAACACGATATAGGTATATATGTACATACATGTATGCAAACAACAGAGGGAAGAGTAAAGAGGACTTTCAGCTTTTGTTCTCTATGACTTTGCACTGTCTGATCCTTTTTCAATAAGAAGGTATACAAGTCTAACATGAGCAAATTTTTAAAAAAAGTTAATATAGATCTTCAAAATAAATCTTAGGACAAACGAATAAAATCCTCCAATATTTTATTTATTTAAATTTTAATTATCACTAAAGCTTCTGGTTCAGTCACAAAGTTAACCACTTCACGTATGGAACTGTAATGCTAAAACTATGATATCACCAACAGAACATACAAGACATTTCTTCAACCTTTTTCTCATCAGTCATCAAACACAAATCTTAAATGTAAATGGAAGTTATGAGAAGTAAAGAAGATACACAAATCTGTACCTGTACTATTTGGTGTTGGAGTCTGATGATGTCCCAAGGTAGCTAATACAGGTCCAACTGGTAGAGAAGATGGACGCTGCTCTGACTTACACAACTGAGCAGGTTCTAGGAGATGTGAACATATGAAATAAGTTAAAGAAACAGTCCAAACACAACTCTATTAACTGCAGTTGTCTGGGATTCAAAATCCTCAAGATCAGTAATTTTTCAAACTATACTCCATTAAGTCAAGTTCCATGCTACTTCTTCTTTTTGACCTCCTATCCTTGTTCAACTCAATGATATGCTACCGAGTACTAAGACACTAGGCAGGATATCAAGAAACCAGTCATGGAAGGCCAATACCTTAGTACAACTGCCCTGTAAAAACAGCAAACGCTTCTTGTGATAAAGTGTTTCCAAGCATCAAACTACATAAAATCTGAAATGGGCACAGTATCTTCCTCTTTAGCCCCATAAGAGATATTAAGCTCATTCTCTTAAGCAGTAAAAATTCACAAAAGGATTTAACATACTTGTAAGTATTTTAGAAAAGGATTTTCTTTTTTCCAGTACAATTTCACACTGAACTAAGTCATCACTGAGAACATGCAACAAAAAAGTAAAAGGAATCAGTGTATCTGGGTGTTGGTCCTAAACCCTTCTTTGCCAGATTTTAAAAACTGTTTGTTACTCTATACTTAAAAATACACGTCTATCTAATCAGTAGGCATCACAAATTTCATTCTTCTCTTTCTCATTATCTTCAAGTCCACCATGAAGAAACCATTTGTACTCTTCAGAGCTATTAACATATACCCCAAAATAGAACATTCCTGGATTACCTTCAGGCAGATCAAGGTATATTAAGTTTTCCTTGGTAGTCATGAATCCTGGGTCATAGGATTCTGTCCCACCAGCTATTCGAAGCCTTAGTACATGTTTATCCTCCATCTCACTTTGAAAACCAAAAGCCCTTTCCTTGTTCTTAGAAAGTCCCAATACCAGAAATACTATCATCTTTTCCCAGTTCATTTTTAGCTCTATTATTTTTTTTGTGATTCCTTTTACTTACTAAAAAAAAGAAAGAGCCCTTCAATATTACTACAACAGTCATACAAATTAAGTTTTTCCTTATCAATGAATCTGTGAAACATTTTTCCAAATACTATACCTGGAGGTAAGGCAGTCTGGGAAGGCATTGTGTTGATCACAGGTTCCAAGGGACTAGGTTGATATATTGCATCTACAGGATTAATAGTACTCTGAGATTAAAAAAAAAAAAACAACAACAACACAGTATAGTTATTTTTAATTAAATGCCCTTCCAGTGCTGACCCTCCCAAATGTATGAAAAGCCCAGATATCTGACAGCAAAGTCCTGAGGGTAGCTATATAGATACACTGGTCAAAATACAAAGAGGAAATAAAACACCTTTTCTATACAACAGTCTAAGAGTTTCTTATTTTTTAAAAACAGTATAGTAAGGAGGGAAAATGAATGAATCCCTGTCATATAGAAAGGTAAAGCTAAATGGAAAAACTTGGAAAACAGTTGTAAAATGGTATAGGAAGATTTCAGGAAGCTAAAAAAATAACCTCTCAATTCAAGTCAGTGCTTCTCAAATTCTTAATTCACCAGAAATACTGTTTCTCTGTCAAAGACAGAGAAATGCTCTCTCTTGCTTTGGTGTCAATAAACATTACACCCACAATTAGCTAATGTACCTGCACCATTAGGATCTTATCTTTCCATCCTACACTACGGCCACCTCCCATATTGTGTATCGCACAGTATGGGCAAATCTAGTTTTAGGGTCACTAAAGACAAAGAGATGTATCTTCTATTCAGGGGGTGTAGAGAAGAAGGCTTTTTTTTTTGAGGATTTAGACGGAAAAAAATACTCAAACATGTAGTCACAATCTTAGAGGAAAAAAAAAGGCTAGATTTCTGTGATTTCAAGCCAAGAAACTACTCTGCCAGCATGACGGCATATTCAAAACAAGACTCCATGAGGCATTTTTGTTTGGAGGAGAGGGGATTTTAAACCAAGGTCTCTGGCAGAATAAAGTCTAAATCACTGTTTACAAGACTACAATAGACAAAACCCAAGAAATAAAAAGTTCTTTAGCTTTCTTTGATCTGGAAAACTAAACTTCAAATATATATTAGGTAGAGCTTATAACAAGTACTGAAACAGAATTAGAAGAGAAATACTTTGCTGATGAATGAACCCAAAAAGTATTGACAAAAATTTACAAGTGCCTAACAATGGAATCTGAGATAATGGTAAAGTTTTTGTAGCATTCTAAGTCTAAATTAAACTCTCTGCATAAATATTTTAAAATTAAATCAGATCTCTTAAATCAAGGTATTTGAACACAAGAATTCTGATTCTTGTCACTACAACAGTCCTCCTATCATAAATATTCTGATTGGAAAATAAAGAACACTTGGAGAAGAAACCCTGAAAACAATCATTAATAATCCAAAACCTAGTAAAGTGAAGTGGGAAAGGTTTTAAAGGATTGGGAAAAGCACAGAAGCAGAAGCTTGGAATTTTAATTCCTTAGAATCTTTGCTCTACCAAGGACTTGGCAAGTCTCCAATCTGCTGTGGGCCTCCCAGTCTGTAAAATGAAGAAATATCTGGATTATACGGTCTGGAAGGGCTTTCTGGTTATTACTTTATGATTCTATTTTCAGATACCAGACCAGGCCATAATAACTAAGTGTCTCAACAATTCCTGGAGCTATTCTTAAAATAAATTCCTTATTTTTACATAGTGGTTTTCTCCAAAGGACTCCAAGTGCTTTTTATAAGGGCAAAATCCTGCCATTAACACTTTGATCCATAGGAATGAGAATATAGTCCCTCCTTATCCCCACCTATGATATAAGAAAAAAATTACTGAATTTAACCTTTTGTTTTCCAGATGAAGTGTTCTATTAGGCTTGTCAACCAAAGAAAATGCTTTTAGACTTTTGTGACATTAATAAAATTCATATATATGTATAGCTACCATTTATGAAGTACTATGAGGGTTCAGAGGTTAGTAAGACTCAGAGGTTAAGTAACTTGCCTAGGGTCACAGCTAGCGAATGGCAAGGCTGGGTCCTAGCAGTCTAAGGCTTAAACCATAAATACTTCCTTTCTTTTTTCAAAATAAAAACTCTTAAGGAAAAATGCTATAGTCTCTGATCAAATGATTCAAATGTTTGTTTTCTACAAGTTTAGATTTTCTATGAGTATACACTTTCTAGATTTTTTTTAAATTTTATTTATTTTTATTTTTTTCCCCCAAAGCCCCAGTAGATAGTTGTATGTCATAGCTGCACATCCTTCTAGTTGCTGTATGTGGGACATGGCCTCAGCATGGCTGGACAAGCGGTGCGTCGGTGCGTGCCTGGGATCCGAACCCGGGCCGCCAGCAGCGGAGTGCGCGCACCTAACGGCTAACCCACGGGGCCGGCCCTCTAGATGTTTTTTAATTGCAAACGATCGAACATTTTTGGTATGCTTTATAAAACTCCGCCCATTTTTTAACATAATAAAAAGTAACTAATTTTGCCTTGAGGGAAAGAGATAAAAATAACTGCCAATATGATTTTCCTTAGGGTTTCTGGGGGACCATGAGATGCTAGACAACATCTTCAGTCTTTTTCCATGAGGCTTACAATCTTAATTGATATCTCAGGAAGAGACATATTACATTATACTGTATTTATATCACATAATAGTATTACATCACCATGGCTCAAACTTTGAACTCACACTGTGAGAAGAGAAATAAAAATTCCAATGTGTTTAACTCAAATTTCAAAAACGTTTCTCTTATCTCTGTTTTCTTAAGAAATATGCAAACAACATAGATACTTAACTTTTTTTAAATTTTAAACCAAATATAAAGATAACATGCTCATCCTTTCAAGTATAATCATGAGATGGTTTTGAAGATTTACAAATGGGTTTCCAGATCTCAGACAAGCTGGCATTTGCAAAGTCTGAAGACAAAAGGAAGAGGCTGCCTCCTACTTCACAAATACAGTCTCAACAGAAGTCACTCGGTTACCATCAAACTAGGGTAGCTCAAAATACAAAACTTCAAACTCTAACTTTTATTTCCAGCTAGGAAATACTAACAATACAATTTTCTTTTCTTTTAGAGGAGAAGTTGAATATAAGGGAATTAGTAAAAAGCCAAGGAGGAGGAAAGAATAAGAAAATGGCTGTAAGTGAAAGAATTCATGTTGCAACTTGTTCCAACAAAAATGCACAATACACCACAGTAGCAATGATAGTTACTACACAAAATCTAAAAGTAAAAGATAAGAAAATAATAGAAACCTACAAACATATTTAAATAGATTAAGATATGTTTCAGTATTGTATCCCTCCCCATCTGCTTTCATCTGAGAAAAAAAGAAGTTTGACAAGACATGTAGCATTCTAAGTTACACCTTATTTAGCCATAAAAGCTGCATTTTTATATCATGATTAACCCTTCAAGTTAACACATGCAAAGTGATTCAATCTGAACCAACACTTAGAAAAATTTAAGATTGACATTTCCCCTCCAAATGATTGCTGAAAGATGGCCAACTTTAGAAGCTCAAGGAAAATTGCAAGAGTCAACAACAAAAAGCAGTGAGTAGGTGAAAAGAGGAATTTGCGTTGAAAAATGAGTAGAAATTCAGGCTTCTCCTGACATGACTGGTTATAATGCTCTGCAGAAGTAAAGGGAAACAAAAAGATTAGATTAAACTTACTATAATTCCATCTGCGTGCTTCTCCGCATTACACTGGTCCTTAAGGAGAAATGTTAAAAATATTAACTTCATTCTTTCATTTCAGTAACTCCTTGTGTGCTTTCTTCCCTACTAAGAAAGCTTATTTTACTAGGTAAGTAACAATGTTAGAAAACTATTTCTCTGTTTCCACTAAGATGTTAATTCCATTTATACATTCCTAGCCAATGTAATTCCATCACTGGCTACAAGACAACCAACACTAACAGCATGGCAATTAATCTTCTACGAAGGCATTTAATGAAGTTCATTGTAGAAATATCCTACTGAACTGTGCAGTCACGTTGGTACCAACAATTAGAAGCAGACATCTAATTTAGGATGGAAGATCTTGAATATTTCTGGGTTTGAGTCTATAGTAAATTATGCCAACTCCTCACAACCCCCAAACTCTTAGTGCACTTTAACAGTATGACAGTCATATACTCTTAAAAACTCAGGCTAGACACAATTTCCCATATTTTGGCTACTGGCTCCAGAACTATACTAATACTTTTCTAAATAGTCTGATTTTGTTTCAGTAAACATAATCACTGTATCCACGGAATGATGATATAGGGGCTAACACCTACTACCTAGCAGGTATTTTATATATGTTAATTCATTTATTCCACCAACAACACTATCAGTTAGATACTATTATTATCCCCACTGGATAGATGAGAAAATTGAGACAGACAGAGGGTAGGGAGCCAGGGTTCCAATACAGGGGTAGTCTACTTCCAGAACTCATGCTCTTAATATGTTATTTTGCCTTGCCTCTCCAAGGATACACTTGAGGAAGACTGTGGTGAAAAGTTACCAACACATATTCCTTCCCATAACCATAATCTACTAGTGTTATGCAGACAATACATTTAACTTTAAATAAAACTGTCTACAGTTTTAACTCTATACTATCAGGAAGTTTTCAAGTCTTAATAGATCCCAATATTTGGTCTTGGTTTTAAATACAAGGGCCAAATTATATCTCATTTATCTATAACTTTTTCTTTAACTACTGAGGTTACTCAGAAATCTACATGTTAAAGAGTCAACCAAGAGCAATTTGAAGATTTAGGGATAATTTTTTTAAAGTACATTTGCAGAAAAGAATTTACATACCAGGCATGAAATAGCTATCCTTAGAAAAGCATGCCTACAAAGCTGGCCTTTGGCTGGTGTCTGGGAAACTGTATTTCAGGCGAGTTCCCACTACCCTAACTTTAAGCGTGGCTCACTGTGCCTAAACTGTTAAAGCAAACAATATGGTTTATACTGAACACCCACTTTCCTTCTAGAAGTCTGGAATTTCGGTAAGTGTTAGGTAGAGGGTGCCTACATTACAAGCCTCCAGTAAAAACCTTGGGTGTTGAGTCTCTAATGAGTTTCCCCAGTAAACAACATTTCACACATGTTGCCACAATTGGTTGCTGGAGGAATTAAGCATATCCTGTATGAGTCCACTGGGAGAGGACTCTTGGTAGCTTGTGCCTAGTCTCCTCTGGATTTTGCCCCACGTGCCTTTTCCCTTTGCTGAATCTGCTTTGGATCCTTTTGCTGTGACAAAGCATAGCTACGGGTAGGACTATACACTGTATCCTGTGATTCGAATCCTCTAAGCTAATCATCAAACCCAGGGGTACTCTTGGGAACCTCTGACACAGTGCATATCCTTTGCATATCCCTGAGAGTAACTGCATTCTGATATCTACATAATGCATGTTGGAATTTTCCCATTTACTTGCACGACTGAATTAACTACATATTTAGAATATCCAAAGTCAATAATTCTTAATAGAAACAGCTGAAAATAAATTATTCAGAATAAAACAGATATTAAAAAGAAAGTTTCTTGCTCAGATGTATTTTAATTTACTTTTAGCTTTCCTTTATTAATTTCTAAACATTAAAAATTGATTTTTCCAGGGGCCAGCCCAGTGGCACAGTGGTAAAGCGTGTACTCCGCTGCAGCGGCCCGGGGTGCGCAGGTTGGGATCCCAGGCGCGCACCAATGCACCAATTGTCAAGCCATGCTGTGGCAGCATCCCACATAAAGTAGAGGAAGATGGGCACGGATGTTAGCCTAGGGCCAACCTTCCTCAGCAAAAAGAGGAGGATTGGCAACGGATCTTAGCTCAGGGCTAATCTTCCTCACAAAAAATAAAAAAATAAACAAAATTGATTTTTCCAAAGGATTTCTTAGAAAGAAATATTATATATATGTAGTAGATTGAATTTTCCAAAAATGGCCCCAATAAGAGGTACAGTTCACGTCCCCTACCCTTGAACCTAGGCGGGCCTTTGTGACTGCCTCTACCAATAAGTATAGCAGAAGTGACTACATGTGACTTCTGAGACTAGGTCATGGAAATACCACACACTTCTACCTTGTTTTCTTGAAACCCAACCACCACACTGTGAGAAAGCCCAAATAGCCATGAAGGGGACCAAATGGAGAAGAACCTAGGCGCCCGGCCCAACTTCCCAGGAATGTGAGTGAGCCATCTTGAAAGTAGATCCTCTGGGCTCCCAATCAAGCCACCATAGGTGACGCTGCATGAAACAGAAACAAATCATAACGCCTACCCAATCTGCAGATTTGTGAGCAAAATAAATGACTGTTGCTATTTTAAGACACTCAGTTTTGGAGTGGTCTGTTATGCAGCAATAGATTACTGATACAGTATATTACATTTTCTAAGAAAACCACCATTTCTACTTCTGGTATAATTTAAAATAAACTTAAATATCTGATAACTTTTTCCCCCAAAATGTTCTCAATTAATAATGCACGCTATCTACAGGATATTTTAAATTAGGGTTTACTGTTTATTATTTTTGTTACTGTTGTAGTTTGTCTGTTAAGGCAGAGTTAAATCTACATGAACCCATAGACTATTAAATGCCTTACTATCAATCCATTCCCATCATGGACTTTAGGGATTTTGTTCTATTACTTAAGAAGGCTTAGATTCATTTTTCTCCCTCTCTCCTTCCACCTTTCTTTTTTTAACACATTTTTTTAAGTAAACCACAAGTTGCTTTTATCGGAGTCAGCTAAAGCTAAATCTCAGGTATTACTGAACCACAGATTTGACTGAATTCAATAGGAATTATGTTAATGAAACAAAGAAAAGGGTCTAATGCTACTTCTCACTTAAATTATACCATATGTTCTTCTGGTTACAAAGCCCTCATTCCTTAATGCAATGGCTATTCTCTTTTTTGAACACACCAGCATGACTGAGATCTGGAAATATGATAGTGAACAAAAACATCAACACCACATAATTTGGGAAGACTTTTGACCAGAATTAGACTCCACTATTTTTAAAACCATGACTACTAACAAAATACATGAAATATAACCCCATCTTTCTAATGAGGCAATGTAGTCCAGTGAAAATTCTCTTAATTACGTACCTATACACTTACTAATTATATGAAACAAAAAATAAACACACTAGGTGATGAAAGAAAATTTCTGATTCAAGTTTGGTGAGATTCAAATGGGGCTGGGATGACATGCAAAAAAATAAATTTGGACTCCTATCTCACACCACAAAGATTTAACTCAAAGTGAATCATAGACCTAAATGCAAGAGCTAAAACTATAAAACTCTTAGAAGAAAACACAGGAATAAATCCTTAACGATTTTGGATTACTCAATGATTTCTCAAATAAGCCACCAAGGGCATAAGCAAAGGAAGATTGGTAAGTTGGACTTCATCAAAATTTAAAATATGCATACTTCTAAGGACACTATCAAGAAAGTGAAAAGACAATCCACAGACTTGAAAAACAAAATTGCAAGGGAAGGGGGCTGGAGGTTGGGTATAAGGGGTAAATGGGCACATACATATGGTGACTGACAATAATGTACAACTGAAATTTCACAGTTATAAACTATTATGACCTCGATAAAATAAATTTTTAAAAAAAGGTCACTGAACATTTTCTATGTGCCAGGAACAGTTCTTGGTGCTGGGGATACAGCAATAAACAAAAAGAAAAAAAAACTGCAAATCATGTTATCTGATAAGGACTTGTATCCAGAATATGTAAAATCACTCTTACAACTCAATAATAAGATAAAAAGCCCAATTAAAAAATGGGCAAAGAATTTGAATAGACATTTCTCCAAAGAAGATATGTGAATGGCTAATAAGCACATGAAAAGATGCTCAACGTCATTATTTCTAAGGGAAATGAAAACCAAAGTGAGTTACCACTAGAATGGCTATAATCAAAAAGACAATCACAAAAGTTGGTGAGGATGTGGAGAAAATGGAACCCTTAGATATTGTGGGTGGCAATGTAAAATGGTATGAGTGCTTTGGAAAACAGTTTAGCAGTTTCTCAAAAAGTTAAACAGACGGGGCCAGCCGCGTGGCTTAGTGGTTAAGTGCGTGTGCTCCGCTACTGGTGGCCTGGGTTCGGATCCCAGGCGTGCACCGATGCACCGCTTGCCCGGCCACGCTGAGGCCACGTCCCACATACAGCAACTAGAAGGACGTGCAACTATGACGTACAACTATCTACTGGGGCTTTGGGGGAAAAAAAAAAACGGAGGAGGAGTGGCAATAGATGTTAGCTCAGAGCCGGTCTTCCTCAGCAAAAAGAGGAGGATTAGCACGGATATTAGCTCAGGGCTGATCTTCCTCACAAAAAAAAAAAAAAAAAAAGTTAAACAGAGAGTTACCATGTGATCAATAACTCCACTCCTAGGTATATATTTAAGAGGAATGAAAATATACATCCACACAAAAACATAGGCAAAGGTTCACAGCAGCAGTATTCAGAATAGCCAAAAAGTGGAAACAACCTCAAATTCATCAACTGATTAATGAATAAACAAAATGTGGTATATCTATTCAATGCAACATTATTCAGCAATAAAAAGGAATTAAGTCCTGATACATGGATGAACCTCAAAAACACGATGCTAAATGCAAGAAGCCAGTCACAAAAAAACACATATTGGATGAACATTTTATATGAAATGTCCAGAATAGGCAAATCTAAAGACAGAAAGGAGATCAGCGGTTGCAAGGGACTGGAAGAGGTGTGGGGGCAAGGTACTGAGGCAAAGAGGTATAGCAAATGACTGCTTAATAGGTATGGTTTTTCTTTTTGGGGTGATAAAAATGTGCCAAATTAGACTATGGTGATGGCTGCACAACTTTGTAAATACACTAAAAACCATTAAAGTGTACACTTTAAATGAGTGAACTTTATGGTATATAAATTATATATCCATAAACCTGTTTAAAAATTAAAGTCTGATGAGAAATTAATGAATACTGATGAAAACAAAAAGATTAAGCAGAAAAATGTTCTGGGGAGAGAACCAGGACAACTTAATTCTACAATCTACTTTTTTTTTTGTATATGTATGAGGAAGATCAGCCCTGAGCTAACATCCAATGCCAATCCTTTTTTTGCTGAAGAAGATTGGCCCCGAGGTAACATCCATGCCCACCTTCCTCTACTTTATATGGGACGTTGCCACAGCATGGCTTGACAAGCGGTGTGTCGGTGCGCACCTGGGATCCGAACCTGCGAACCCTGGTTCGCCAAAGCAGAACGTGCACACTCAACCACTTACGCCACCCGGCCGGCCCCTACACAATCTACTTTAAAAGTATCTATGGTCAGATAACTCAGTTCAGAAAGGATAATCTAGACCTGTGCTGTTCAGTTTGGTAGCCACTAGTCACATGTAGTTACTGAGCACTTGAAATGTGGCTAGTTCAAAGTGCAAAATATACCCAAGATATTGAAGACTCGTGCAAAGAAAAAAAAAAAAAGAATATGAAATCTCACTAATGAATTTTTATATTGAGTACATGTTGAAATGATAATATTTTGGAGCTACTGGGTTAAATAAAACACATTATTAAAATTAATTTCACTTGCTTTTATGAGTTGTGGCATATAGTCATATCACCTAATGTTGAAGAAGAACTGGTCAAGTCCCCAGCTGTAGGGGTCTCTGCTCCGCTCCCTCCCCCAACTCCTCACTTCCTCTGCAGTTCCCCCCATGAGTGGAACGCTAGCTGTCTCCATCTATAGTACAAAGGAAGAAGGAAGTCTTCTGAGCTAACACAGTCCACCTGAAAATCCCACTAGACAAGTGGTGCCCAAACTTTGCTGCACATTAGAATTGCCTGGAAGCTTAAAACTCCCAGTGCCCGGTGACACCCCATACCAATTACAACAGAATGTCTGGAAGTGGAAGCCAGGCATCTGAACTGTTAAAGATTCCCAGGTAATTCCAATGTGCAGCAAACTTTGGGAGCCAATGCGCTAATTATTTAGGCAGGAGGGAAGCTTTTGGGAGTGAGAATTAAAATGAAAGAATCAAAACTGGAAGGAGCTTAAATTCTACCTACAGCTGCCTCTAAGCACCTAATACTAAATCAACCCCAAACAAGAAAGGTATCAAATTATCTATCTTCATATATCCCTTTGGGCTCACAGATGGCAATAGTTCTCTCAAGGAAGGTGATTCCAATATTTTCTTAACCTCATGGTGAAGAATAGTCCTCCAAAGTGCCTATAACAATTTGTATTCCCATCAATATTAGATGGAAGTTCTCCCATTTTTACCAACATGTGATAGAGTTGCTTTAAAATTTATGCCCTCTCAGGCCGGCCCGGTGGCATAGTGGTTAAGTTTGCCTGCTCCAATTTGGCAGCCAGGGTTTGCAAGTTTGGATCCCAGGCGTGGACCTACACACTGCTTATCAAGCCAAGCTGTGGCAGGCATCCCATATATAATGTAGAGGAAGATGGGCACAAATGTTAGCCCAGGGCCAATGTTCCTCAGCAAAAAGAGGAGGATTGGCAACAGCAGTTAGCTCAGGGCTAATCTTCCCCACCAAAAAAAAAAAAAAAAAATTTATGCCCTCAATTTTTTTTAAATTTAATACTTATTTAGGACTTGTGTATATGCCTGGTACTAAGAGCATTACAAATCCTAATTCATTTAAGGCTCACAATACCAGTAAGAGTACAGCTACTATTATTATCCACATTTTATATAGGAAGAAACCAAAGCACAGAGAGGATAAATAAACTTGCTCAAGTGGTGTAGCAAAGATTCAAACCCTCAGCTGGGCTCCAGAGTCCATGCTTTTAAAGATAATGAGGGGCCGGCCCCACGGCTTAGTGGTTAAGTGCGCGCGCTCCACTGCTGGCGGCCCGGGTTCGGATCCTGGGCGCGCACCGCCATACTGCTTCTCCAGCCATGCTGAGGCCGCATCCCACATACAGCAACTAGAAGGATGTGCAGCTATGACATACAACTATCTACCGGGGCTTTGGGGGAAAAAAATAAATAAATAAAATTATAAAAAAAAAAAAAAGATAATGATGTCATGTTGCCTCTCATTATTTAAAAATCTTATACCTTAATCACAGGTTAACTGATTAGATTTACCCAAAGATTAATTTATAAGGATGATCATCACAGCACAACAGAGAAGTGGCTAAATACAAAAATCATACATATAGTGGAAATACTAAGCCACGCAACCATTAAAAATTACGTATTAGATCATCAGGGAAATGCAAATCAAAACAACACTAAGATACCACCTCACGCCCGTTAGAATGGCTATAACCACCAAGAAAAAAACAACAAATGTTGGAGAGGATGTGGAGAAACAGGAACCCTCATACACAGCTGGTGGGAATGCAAACTGGTGCAGCCTCTATGGAAAATGGTATGGAGATTCCTCAAAGAATTAAAAATAGAAATACCCTATGATCCAGCTATCCCACTACTGGGAATCTATCTAACGAACCTGAAATCAACAATCCAAAGAGGCTTATGCACCCCTGTGTTCACTGCAGCATTATTCACTATAGCCAAGAAGTGGGAGCAACCTAAGTGTCCCTCGACTGATGATTGGATCAAGAAGATGTGGTGTATATATATATACAATGGAATACTACTCAGCCATAAAAAAAGACAAAATCGTCCCATTTGCAACAACGTGGATGGGCCTGGAGGGTATTAAGTGAAATAAGCCAGAAAGAGAAAGACAAACACTGTATGATCTCATTCACATGTGGAATATAAACCAAGACATGGACAGAGAAAACTGTATTGTGGTTACCAGGGGCAATGGGGGTGGGGGTGGGCACAAGGGGTGAAGGGAGACATACATATGGTGATGGACAAACAAAAATGTACAACCCAAAATTTCACAATCTTATAAAGTATTAAAACATCAATAAAAAAAAGAAAAAAAAATTACTTATTAGAAAAATTCATTCAAAATTCACAATTATTTATCAGGCACCTACTATGTGGCAGGCAACTGTTCTAAGCACTGAGGATACAGTAGTATTATGGAGTGAACATCTCTCTCCCCCCAAATTTCAGATATTGAAACCCTAACCTCCCAGTGTGGCTATATTTGGAAATGGGGCCTATGGAAAAGTAAATTAAGGTTAAACAAGGTACTAAGGGTGGGGCCCTGATCCAATAAGAAGAGACACCAGAGCGCTCTCTCTGTCTCTCTCTGTCTCTCTCTCAGCATGCACGCACCAAGAGAAAGCCTTGCGAGGACACAGCAAAAAGGTGGCCATCTACAAGCCAGGAAGAGAATCCTCACCAGAAACTGAATCATCAGAAACCTTGATCTTGGACTTCTAGCCTCCAAAACTATGAGAAAACACATTTCTGTTATTTAAGCCACTAGTCTGTGGTGTTTTGTTACGGCAACCCAAGCAGACTCATACAAGTGGTAAATAGAACAACAGTCCTCATGGAGATTATAGACAGGTATAGAGAGACAATAAATAGGATATCATGTAAATCTGGCAAGTGGTGCAAGGCCATGAAGACAAACTAACGGGATGTAGAGATGATTTTAGCTAGAGTGGTCAGGAAGGTCTCTCCAAAGCGGTTTCATGTGGGCAGAAATTTGAATATAGTGAGGGAGTGAGCCCTGGAAACCTGGGGGAAATGTCTTCCAGGCAGAGGGAAAAGCAAATACAAATCCCTGAAGGAGAAAAAGCCTGGCCTGTCTGAGAAAAAGAAAAGAGGCCAATGTTGTTGGAATGGCGTGATCACGCAAGCGGCTCAAATGATGAGTATGGTGAGTAGCTTAGATTCCGTTCCAAGGGAGATGGGAAACCACTAGGGGGGGTCGAGCAGGCAAATGACACGGTCTGATTTACATTTAAATTAGGTTTAAAGATACACAGAGCTCATATAGGGTACATATATAATTTAAGGGATGTATTTGTACATAAAAAGCCTTAACAACAATAAAACTTCTTTCTGGAAAAAATTAAAAAGCCAAACTCCATTTATTTGATCCATGTTACCCATTCTGAAGGACCTTGAAACGTAGGTCTATCAAGCTGGGATGCAATAGACAGTAGCAGGTACAGACTAAATTGTAGAAATTTCTAGAAAGGAGTTTTAGTAATTTGAATTATAAATCATTCCAAAGACAGAGCACCAAAAATGTTCTTGATGGGTGATTAAAAGGTGAGCAACTGAAAGAGGCTAGGCTGCCCCGTTTTACAACTACTGAAGTCCTGAATGATTTGTAGAGATCATCCAAACTGGCCTAAAAGCTATGAGCTCTTCTACTTCCTCAATCTTATAGAGAAGGCCATATGAATCCCTCAAACATCAACCTACTCACACTGGGCCTGGTGTAGTTTACTGGTTACCTATATATAGGCTTTTGGGTAACTGCAGGTGCCCCCACCCACCCATGCAATTTCACAGTCAAGAAAAACAAAAGCAAAAACCTTACCCTTTTTATGCTTCCAACCCTATCCTCCCTTCTTAAGCTTTAGAATATATTCTGATCCACAAAAGCAGATGAACAATTTAGACACATACATAAGAAATCAGGCATAGTGGTCAAGAATGCCTAGAAAATGAACACAAGCCCTGAAGTTCTGACACTTTAACACTGAATCTGGCCTCAAAAGAAAATGACATTGCCCTCCTTGAACTTATAAGCTGAATATCCTTACTCTCTAAGCACAAATGGATTGCCCTGTGCTACTGTGTCATTAACAATGCTAGATAAAAAGTATTCATTACTGGGCAAACAAATATATGCAATTGAATACATAAAACAGGCCAGTAATTAAAAACTCACACAAACATTCCAAACTTAGCTGCTGAGTTGGCCACCCACCCACTTCTAGCCACTGGCGAGAAATACAGAGGTACAAGTCAGATAGAAATAATGGGGAAAAAATTTTTTTAATTCCTATTTTCAAACACTAAAATTCTTGTTTTTCAAAATACTGGGCAATAAAGTATATATATGTAGGTTAAATAGACCAAAATTTTTCAGAAAAGCAGACAATATCCAAGAAATTTTTAACCCATCACAATAATTCAAAATATATTTTATTTCATGAATAAGGAACAGCAATTAAAGTAGTGGTCATTAGTATAGCTCAGTACCAGAAAAAAAATCTATCACAAACAACTTTTAAAAATATCTTTATTATACTCTTCATCATGGACGTGAAAAAGAACTCTGCTAAAATTTAATTCCTTTTTTCCTAAGGAAAACTTTTTTGTGAGAGGTTTTGCAAAATATGTCCCTGTTCCAAGCATTAATAATGGATAAAATGGAAGGAAGGGGTGAGTCATCCAAACATGCTCCCCTCCTTCCCAGCCACCATCAGAAAATACCTTATCAAAAACATGCATATGCTGGTAAAGAACCCTCCAAACACAACAGTTGTTCAATAGTACCAGAAACCCCACAATACAATGTATTGCAGAAAGGTAATATATTTCAGAACTGAGTTTTTTGGCTATTAAAGAAAAAGGTCATTGTAATTTTTAAATCTCATTAAATGAAAGTAATCAAAAGCAAAATGTACTTACTTTAGCAATCTGGAGCAACACAATGCAGTGTTTAATTGATTCTACCATGTTCTATAAAAACAAAACACTGATTTTAGGATCTTGCCCCAAATAAAATGGTCATACAATATTAAAACTGGTTCAAATGTACAGGGTTTAAGTCTGTACTACACAAGAAATACCCTTTCTGGATATCCAGTGGGTTCTAATATGCTGCTAGTGAAATCATCAGCAATCCTATGAATTGTTAAGGAATGCCAAAAAATTGTTAATTTATACCAAATGACATCTAAATGGTTTTTCAACACTTCAAACAGAAAGAGATGTGAGTCTGATTAACTTCCAAATTCTTAGATCAACAGTAGGCAATCTCAGTGTAAATTCCAAAAATGTCTATTCTTTTATGGAACTATGGAGAGTAAAGGATCTTATCAAAATACTGGTAAACCTAGAATACTATTTTGCCTGTTTTTTAAAAAGCTTTTATCAAAATAAAAGTCTTATTAGTAGCCCACTATATAATGTCAGAAGGTCAGTCACTACATCAAAAAACTTGAATCACAATATATTTTAATTATAAGAAAGAGAATATATGTTGTGCACGGATGACACCTTTTATCCAAGGATCCCAAACAGACAAGACCAGAAACACATAAAATGGCACATGAAGTCAATTCCAATTAGTGGGATTATTCTATTCATTTAAATTCCTTCAGAAAATAATACAATACTTAAATATAAATAAATTCTTGTAAAAATTCATAAAGTTAAAATCGCAATCGCTATTATTAATAGTAGCAGCTTAAAATAGAAATAACATTTTAAAGTACTTTCTAACGCAAAGCCAGAGTTTATCAAACACATAACTTACATTTGTTGTCTCTTTGAGAGTTTCAATTTTCTGTGAAAAATAATAAGTGTAAACAGAAATAATCAGAAACACAAAGAGGTATTGTTGTTGTTTTTTACTGGTTAGCCATTTAAAGAATTTTACCAAAATGTACTCATTACTCTACGCAAGTGTTGGCAGGCTGGGGAGTACTTTTTGCTATACTTTTTAATTTAAATCATTTAAATAAAAAATTCAGACATTATATAGGTTAAATCCTCAAATAAAATTCATGTGATTCAATTCAAGATTTGTCAGAATAATATAAAACATTCTTATTCCTTACCTGAAAACAAGTTTTGTCTTTTCTATAGATTTTACTATGTCATTTTAAAATGCTTATTTTAGAATCACCTTAAACTTTGCTAAGTTGTTTAAAAATGACATGGTTAGACTAAACCTCAAAACTAAGAATGGAAGGTGAGTTAAACATGAGTTACTACTATTACCAAGTGTAAAAGAGCCAAACGCAAGGCTATGGTCAACAGAACTACAAAAAAAAAATGATGCTGCATCAGGAAATCTAGTCAAGGACAGGAAAAACGTTAACTGAAAAAAGAAAACATTCAAACTACAAAGCAGTCCTCAGAAATCCACAGGGGGGAAAAACAGCAGCAAAACTATAATTAAAGCAACATTCATTTTATTTCCTCATCTGTGGCTTCTTGTTTATTCTAAAAATTCTCACCAGTTGGTTTATTAATATCTGAATTGACCACATGTAAATTTAATAAAATAACTTTCTACCTTCAACATTTCTACCTGAAGAGGACAGAATTTACTCCTAGGAAAGTGGTACTTACCAAAAGGGTATCATATTAAAATTTTGTACATTACACCCTTTTGTTTAATTATGAAACCATAACAGAAATTCACCAGAAAACTCCCCTTGAAGTCTATATGGCAGCACTATTGTAACAGGTCAACAGTACTATTACAACAGTCTAAACACTGAGGTCCTTTTGTTATGTCTCCAAAAGGCTCTTGGATTTAAGAATTTTAAAGTCAAAATCATGATTATAGAAGTTACCTTTCTCTGTTCATCATCTTTGCAGTTTTGAAGTTTGTCATCAAAAAGCTACAGGATTAAAAAAAAATGATTTAGTATCAAGCCACTGTACTACATTGTGTACATTTACTAAACATAGAAAAGCAAACTTCAGTTGTTAAACACATTTCTTCCAGGGATGATTTATAAGTATTTTCAAGATAACATATTTTTTCAAGCCATTGTTTCAAATCAAATTATACTGAATTATTTTAAACAGTCAAGATCAATTACTCTGGTAGAATTACAAGCAAAAGAAAACAGATGACTTTCAAGGATTTAAAACACCAATTCAAACCTAAGTTTTTTCTGCTTTGTCATCTGAGTTGATCAACCCTACTTTTTCTTCCCAGGACTTTTGCTTGTAATTAATTTTAAGGTTGGAATTGAAGGAGATAATTAATTTCAGTAATGATAAAGGAAATTGAGAAATCACCTCTCCCAACCCCCTACTCCCCCAAAATGGAAAAAGCAAGGCCACAGAAATCAAGCCACTTAAAATTTACCAGTTTCATAGAATTTTTAAACAGAATATGAATCTAAGCTTGTCTTATTTTCTTCTAATTACGTCTAAATATTTACCTTTTTTAATGACCAAAAAAACCCATTATACACATATACTATTTACCAATAATAATTAGATTCAAGATTTTTTAATAAGTCACACAGATCTTTTAATGTCAGCTTTCAAAATTGCTGAAAAACCACATAAGGGTTGTAAATTAATATCAAGTAATTGTTCTTACTCAAAATCAAGCTCAGTAACATTTACTATTTTATTATCAATTCAACATATAAACTAATGCCATACCTTTAATTGTTCTATCAAGATTTGTAGGTAAGCATCAGCCTCTGTAAGTTTCTTATCAAAGTCTTGGACACTAGGAACAAATCCTGAATCCAAACCCTAGAGAAAAAGAACATTTGCAATAAATCAAGCAGTACCCAAGCAATGCTTAATAGTAAAAAAGATACTTCATCCTTCATACATGACATTTCAAGTTTTAAAATAAAAATAGTACTTTTACATGAATAGTAGGTCTATTTAAATTTTCTAAATTCTCCAGGAATAGTAGTACATCAATCTCCCTCATGAACTTCTAGCACTACTTTCTTCTCATCAATTACATGTGCAGCTGCTCAAACAGGGATCTATTCAGCTCTTCAGAATCACTTTCTTCTCTCCCAAAAGCCCCATAATGGCTCCCAGTCACCTCCACAGCAATAGTAATTTAGCTAAAGGAATACATACAAAATAACCTAGATTACCTCCTATTCTCCCCCTATTTTTTATTCAGTTCATTCCTCCAGTCCCTCAATCTTAACTTCATATTCTCAGTATTTAGTTCTCACGTTCTCTAACCTACCCCCATCAACTCTGAAGTTTTCTTCCTCCCTTATTAACAAAAAAAAGAAAAACGAACCTCAAAATTCCCACCTCTTTTAAGAGGCCCCTCTCTAAGAGAAAGGGATAACATTTCTCTCTTAATTGAGGTCCCTACTCACTTTCACCCTTAGCATGAACACTACACTCTGGACTCGGTGTAAATGTTTATTTAGAGGGCCCACTCATTTATCAGCTTAATAGTCTGGCATTTGTATCCCCTACCTTTTGTACACTAAAAAATTTAAGCTCCAAGAGCATGGGATTCTCATATTTTAACTTTACTCAAAAGAAACTTTTGAGTTCTTCATCATCCCTGACTAAAAAACACATCAATTCTGGCTGTAAAAGACAAAACAGCTGGATACTGAACAAGACTATCAGCGTGCCATATTTGCTTGCCCAGTTGTCATGCAGTTAAACAGGGAAATAATATAATGGTCAGGAACCACTAATGTCACAATCCCAACCCAAGCACAAAATTCTGTACTAAATGGGTTAAATAGAGTGGTTCAACATACCACACTTGACCTTCACTTGTCATATCTTCCTCACCTTTGGCCAAAACACGCTGATCATTTTCACATTCCCCATTTTAGTAAACTGAGGCGAGAGTTCATTTTATATTACACCAACACCTCATCTTTGTATAAAACTTTATCATTACTAAAGCACCAGCCATTATCTCAAAACACCAGAACAAGACAGTACAGTATTATGGGAAACAACAATGGGTTTGATAAACGTGGTCTCTAATTCCAGCTCAGCCACTAATAAGATACTGTGTCTCTAAGCTTCTGTTTTCTTACCTGCCAAATACAGTCGTCGCCTTCCTTCTATTACTAGCATGGCAGCTACTACCTCTACTACAGACGACAATTACTAACACTATCAATTATAATTGTTGCTCTTCTCAAACTAAAATTTGAATTCTGAACCAAAACATTAAAAACATTAAAAAAGTCCTATTACGACCATGGGAAAATTAATTTATCTTGTAACGCATTTTCTTTTTCAAATTCAAAGGCAATAAAACTGCCCACTTTTTTTTTTTTACATACACGTAAAGAAACCACTTGAAATGAGTATTGAAAAACTTTTTCCCAATGAGAGATGTCATGTATAAAAACAAAGTTTAAGAAAAGAAAAAATCATAAATCATGTATGTAAAATCCAGATATATTTATAAAATTGTGGTTAAACATCTTTATTTTTAAAGATAACCCAAAAACGACCTATTAGAAACATTTACTATGTATAGTATGATAATAAAAGATGTGGAAAAGGAAGACATTTCACATTTCAGAGACACTATAGTACTGTATTAAGAAAGGAGTAATTTCTTTCCATGTTACTATACCACAGAAAAATTAGGACTGCTTGGCTTGATTTTTGTTTTGTTTTGTTTCACAAGGCAATGTAACATAACAAATAATAATTTAACCATAAGACCCAGTTAAAATCAGCTAAATACATTGTTCTTGCTAAATATCAAAAAGGTCAATGGCATAGTCACAAATGAATAAGAGGTGAAGCACCTAAATAAGGGAGAAAAAGAGATCTTTAAGAATTTTCCCTCTTCTGAATATATTTAGAACTACCGCTGTAAAAACCCAACATATCCTTTTGAACAAGTCACTATCTGATTAAAACTCCTCCACTGAATAAATGGAGACAAATTAGATTTAAATTACTACTGAGATCTGAAATCCACTTAAATTAATTCTTAAAAAAACAAACCTTTGATGTTGCTATAATCATATGAACCTCACCTTGGCTCTGTTCTCAGACCTGCTTCTAGATAGTCTTCCACAAAATTCCTTTACCCTTAGAATAAACTCCATACGTCACAACATGCAAGTCAAAGATCTGCTCACCAATCCACTTTTTACGTAATTTATAATGGGAGGTTTACAACAACCGTTATTAGCTTAAAATCCCAGAACTGGCCTAAACTCCCTTGCACAGTTAATCCATAAATCTTTGGTGTATTTAAAAAGAAATTCTACACATATAGTTGCTCCACATGCAATCAATAAAATAATATGTACAAATTTATTAAAACATGGACAAGTAATTGGCAATAATTAAAGTGTTTTCTCAAATCTTGTAGAAAAATGCACTAGAAGAAAATACAAGTTTTCACCATATATAGTAATGTAGAGTACACAGAATCAAAGCCACCTAGTCCAACTTCCCACTCATAGAAGTAACTTTTATAATGTCTTTGAAAGTCATCTAATCTTTGCTTGAGTATCTCAAGAGACAAGGAACTTATTATCTCCTAACATACACTATTTCATAAAAATTCCCTTAAAATCATAACTATTCCTCTTTCCACTCAGCATTTACAATATAAGGCACTACACTTATTCATATCCTTTTTAATGGAGTTTTGTTTTAAAACAGATCATAAAAATAGGATATAGTCCTTTACCATGTTGAGAGTGGTCTGTCTTCCTTTGAAAAGAACTCAGAACAGGGCAGACCCTTTAAGACAGAGGGTGACTTCCTACTCATAGTGACATCTTACAGTCGCTCTTGAGAACAAGCAGGTTGGTAGTCAAGTAAATATACATTCTAATATTTTGTACTTGCCTTAATATCTGTCACACTTCATCATCAATATTTAATTGACTGACTTCTCTGAAGAATTATAAACTCCTTTAGGGCAGGAACTGTGGCATTCATTCAACACTGTATCTCCTAGGGCGGACTCAAGTGTTGAGTGAATGTATGTGGCACAGACCGCAGCATCTGGCAACTGCTGATGCCGTGATGCAGTCTTCCCCATGACTTCTCCCTACATTTCTCTTGTCTCTCTGTCCTTTTTCTTCTCCCCTTTTTCTCCTCCCTCACTCCCTTCTTCGTGTCTTTCCTTCCTTCTCTTTGTCCATGTCCTTCAGCAGTTACTGAGCTGGTTATGCTGCCTTTTTAGTCAGGACCAAAGAGGCTGCTGCTGCTTCCTAATTTACAATATTGACAAGCCATAGTTCTAACTTGATGATGTCTGTATGAATTCATTTAAAGTTTAAATTAAACACAACTATTATAGAGAAAAAAAGCCAAAATGGTCTGTGATGTAAAGGAAGTTAAATTAGAAAAAATAACAGAAATTAAACCTAAATCTAACCATAAAATTAGAAATCTATATAAAGGAAAAAAACCACTTCTGTGGCAAAAATGCTAAAAACAAAATAGTCTCTAGTATTCAAGAGCACTTTGTAATAAAGAAAGCTAAAGTACATATATAACGTCAAGAAGAGTAACACTGATTCCGTATCAGCCAGGATTTATGTATGCAGTTTAAAATATATACACAGAAAGAGAGAGAGAGACATCTGGCCCAATTTAAGGGGAATTTCTAAAATAATAGCTAGACCAGTAGAAGAATATCAAACTGCCTCAAAACTGTATATAAGTACTTCCTACTATCTTCGTAATACTTGTGAACAGTATCACTTTTCTCCTCTCAGAAGGTACTTCAAAGCTAACAAATCTCAGCAAAATTAAGTGAATTCCTATTAACGACTTTAGTTGGGACATTAAACACTGTTTATACTTTATATACATCCACACAAATGAAATGTTTCACCACCATTGAAAAGAAGAGTACTGCCAGGGATGGCCTTAAAACTGTCTGAAGTACACAGGAAGTGCGGCTGCTTTGGAGAGACCCTCTCAGTAAAATAGTACAGGAGGCAATTTTTGAGGCAAGGAGTAAGAGCTTTTAAAGTAATTCCTGCTGACAGAGGAAGAGTAATGAACAGTGGTGGTAAAAGGTGGTTTAAGGTCTTCTTGAGGTCAGAATCAGGAAATAAGAAAGTTAT
The DNA here is from genome assembly GCF_057802395.1 of Ceratotherium simum simum. NCBI lineage: Eukaryota > Metazoa > Chordata > Mammalia > Perissodactyla > Rhinocerotidae > Ceratotherium > Ceratotherium simum. The sequence goes on from NC_141921.1 coordinate 7,409,985, forward strand.
GGGTAATTTGAGGAACTGAGGAGAATAATGTAGAACAGGAAGGGCTATGGCTGAATAATAACTTTGTAAAAAGAAATTCACAAATGAGTGGTTATTTTCATATCAAATCTTATTTCACAGCAAAAACTTAAAGGACTAAGTACCCTATGTTCAGTGCTTTCTCTTACACAGGACAAAACAGTATATAATAAAAATATGTTGCAAAAAGAGAAAAGGAAAATACATTAGAAATAGAGAAATTACTCCATCTAAGTCTCAGAAAAGTTCAGAATAACAAGAAAACAGAGTAAGTTATCAGTAGCAGAACTGTAAAGGGGAGTAACTGCTTAAAAATTTAACAAAGGAAAAACACCAAAGAAAACAAGCCTCCTAACAAAAAATAAATGCCTTGAATCCAGACAAAAGTAGATGATTTTTAAAAATTAGCAAAACACATACCCTATAATTAAAATAAACTTTGCAAAAATGTCATTTTGATTAAAATATGAGAGTATTTGGAAAGTTTATGTTCACAATCAGTAATTTGAGATGACATGCATCACAGATAACGCTTTTATCTAATGAAAGAAGTATAGTGCATACTTACAATTGAATCACTTACAATTATTTTTGAAAATTCAAGAACTGGAGAGATACCAGAAGACTGGAAAAAAGCAAGTGTAGTACTGATCTTCCATAAAGGTAAGGAAAAGAGAGAATAGAAAGTTACCATGCTGTGAGTCTGACATCAATAATTAAGTAAAGGAATAATAAGAGAAAAATCTGTAACTACACAGAGGAAAAGCAGGTACATGAGTAGCAAGTGGCAAGTTAAAAAAAATAAATAAAAGAACATTTGCTAAGTTTTTATGCCAAACTTAATGGCTTCTCTATTCCTTAGAAATTTGTTAGCAAATTAAGATTCTGAAAAATGACACCATTTTGTCTCCTTACCAAATGACTTAAAAGTTGGTTTAATGATGAAAAAAGTTTATTAAAGAAACCAGGAATATTAATAAGACCATGATTTTATGTGGGGTATACTAATCTGTGATTTCCTTGGATTACTGAAATTTTGGTAACATTTATAATCTGTTGTCTGTGGTTTATCCACTTCAGCTAAAGGAAAAACAGGATTTAGAAGTATAGAGAAGTTCTGATGGTAAGAATTTTTCGCTATTTTTTAACCCTAAAGAATACTCAACTATCAATTCACTTGAAGTGAAGATTATCGATTCAAAAATGTCCATAAAATTGAGCCTATTATAAAACTCTTTCTTCCACTGTACTTTCAGGAAGGTATTTTCCAATTAAGTCAATGTTCTGATAATCTAAACTCTCAAATTAGGTTTTTTATCAACATGGTGGCTATAGCTACCTTACCAGCACTGCTAGGTACCCGAGGAATGCCCTAAAAGGTAAGGTCTTTTGCCTCCATTTTCTCATCAAGGGATGGGTATAATAACAAACCACTCAAGGTTGTTAGATAGATGACATGAAATAATATGCGTAAAGTAACACAATAGTAGGTGTTCTACTTCCTCTTCATAATTTGTAATTGTAAATAACCAGGATTCACCACTATATCCCCAGGCCCTCTAAACTAGTGCCTAACATATAGAAGGTGTTCAATGAATATTTGAAGGATAAGAACAAAATGAATTAATAACTAGATAATACCATAAAACACATGCAATTTTAACAGAGATCTATAATCACAAAAAAAGGATATAAGTGTTAAGTTAAATTGTATTTAACATTCCTTTAAAAAAGGAAAACAAACAGTAAGGTGATGAACTCAAAAGAAGATAATAGATAATAGTAATAAAAAAGGTATGAGCAATAGACAAAACAAGTGGTAATACAGTCTTGGAAAATAGATCAGAATAAAATTTCACGTGAGATGTTCAGAAAAGTATTGGGTATTATGCCTGAACCACGAAAGTTAAATGGTACTGAATTATTAACTTGGTCACAAAGAGTCAAACAATATAGTCTTTTTTTTTCTATAATATAATCTGATTTTTGAAAATACATTAGTTGTTTGAAAAATAGAACCCCTCCTATCTTTAAATTTACAAAGAAAATAGTTTATGCATATTATTAAGTTTCTGTTTTTTAAAAAAAAATCACAAAACAAATCTGAATTGCTCATATAGTTGGGACAGAAAAGAAGTGCTTTGTCCAACAGGCATTAGGTACAGACACCAGTGCCAAAATTCATGACCTTTAATCCTAACTCAGCTCAACTGCTTACTCTTCAGGATCTCTTCATCTAATACTGGCACTGTTATGTAACCCTGATTTATAGGACAAAATACTAATATTTGGTTACTCAAACAACTGTACAAAAAAGGTTTGGGATTTGTACCATTTTCCTCTATTTAAATCATTGATAGCTTGTCTTTCCAACTCCCAATTTATTCAATAGTCATGTAAAAATGTTATTGTTGAAACTAAATAAAACAAACAAAACCTGAAGTTTATAAACAGGATGACCATATATCCTAGTTTGTCTGGGACAGTCCGTTTATCCCTGTTGTCTCAACAAAATTATTAGCAGCCTCCTCACTCTCAAAAGTGGCCCCGTTTGGACAATAAATTATATGTTCTCCCTCTCTATAAAGGATATAACTAGCATTTTAGAGATATAAATGCCTGGAAGGCATATAAGATTGCCTGAGAGGTTTCAAAATGCAGCAAATGACTAAAACAAAAGAACAAAAATGAAACATGAATTTACAGGCTCTGAATGTAGAAAGCAAACTACAGAAATAAAACAGACACCAGAATTCAAGTCAATTAACATTAACTGAGTGCTTACCTTATGCTAGATAAGTGGAGACACGAATAACATAGAAGTTACATTTTTAAAAAGTTATTTTATTTACACACACACACACACACAATGTGAAATAAATCACATGAAACAAAACACATGAAATGCATATATTATCCCTGGGGAGCGAGACTGAGGAAAAGGGGCATTTGAGACAAGGACTCCTTTAGTTTTTACTTTATACATTCACGTTGTTTGATTATTTTTTATAAGTATGCATTCATTTATTTAACTTAAAATCAAAAGCATGAAGGGCCGGCCCCGTGGCTTAGCGGTTAAGCACTCGCGCTCCGCTACTGGAGGCCTGGGTTCGGATCCTGGGTGTGCACCGACGCACTGCTTCTCCGGCCATGCTGAGGCTGCGTCCCACACACAGCAACTAGAAGGATGTGCAACTATGACCTACAACTATCTACTGGGGCTTTGGGGGAAAAAAAAAAAGGAGGAGGATTGGCAATAGATGTTAGCTCAGAGCCAGTCTTCCTCAGCAAAAAGAGGAGGATTAGCATGGATGTTAGCTCAGGGCTGATCTTCCTCACAAAAAAAAAAAAAAAGCTTGGAGTAAAACATATTCAGAAACTATGCAGGTTATAAATATTTTTCAAAAATTTTATAACTGTTTTAGCTTGCAAAAATCATCAGCATTATTCTTTTAAAATTAAAATTAAAATGCTGAAATGTCTTAAGAGAGTAAATTTGGCAACGCTGAAGCTGCTCAGCTACACCTTTCCAAGCAAAATAAAATGTAGCTTAACAAATTTATAACATCATTTACAGATAAAGCACAAACTTGCAAAAAAAAGCACTTAAAAATTAGCAATCACCACTATACTGGAATAAATGCTGAGGAGAAAAATGGCCAGTAAAACAAAGCAGAATACCTAAACTTCTTTCTACATCCTTCCTGTCAATAATATGATCATGAGTCAACATTCAAGAAAGCAAACTCAAAAAACAAAAACACCCACTACATCACTCCCCCTAACAAAGCATTGTTTCACCATGTGGTGTTGGTAATCAGCCAAAGCTTTTCTTTTCACACACTAGTTGGTCAGACTACCAGGAATATCTTTATTAAAAGTCATAGGTTAAGTCATTCTAAGATCCAAATAAGCTCTGAGTGGCTTACTAGTGTGGAATGAAAAAAATACATTCTACCCTCCCCAGCCTCAGACTACTGCCTCTTATTCAGCTTAACAGCATTTTGGTAAGCAAAAAGTCTCACTATTTAAGGGTCTACCAGAAACAAAAGTTTTAGGAAAGTTTCCTGGAAATTTGCTCTACACATAACCAGGAGAAATTCACATTAAACACATGAATACTTATACCGAGTATTTTAATAGTTCAAGTTTTGAAATAACTGAAGAATGCTCATATACGTAGCATAAAGCTTGTTGAAAATTTGACTACAAAATGTTTTCAAAAAGAAAACCTGATATATTTCTCTAATAAAACTGGATCTGTGTAGCAAAGTATAACACATTGAAAATGAAACAACATCCAAGGGGAGCTAAATGATAAACTAGTCAGACCAATAGACAATCAATACTAAAAGGCTTATATCTCACAAGAACCAACCAAGCACAAGAGAACAAAAAACAACCCTGAATTGAAAAGAATAGATTCTATAATTGGTTTCACATTTATCCCTTAAAAATTGTATATGCCAAAGCAGTTTTTGTGTATCTGATTTTTGCTGCCAGTGAATATCAAACAGTTTGAAGGAAACAGGTTCAGTTTTTGCTCAAGCTGCTAAAAGCGTAATCCAAAATTACCATGATTTAGTTTAACTGTTGTCAGGAATCTATCAAGATGGTCTAAAATAAGACTAGAAAGATATGAGGACAGACTTTGTTTTGCTCTCTACTGTATCCCCTAGGCTAGCGGTTGGTTTATAGCAAGTGCTCAACAAAAGTGAGTGAATTAAGGCATTCTGAAATGAGTCTACCTGTTAGCATTTAAACATTTAGTCAAAGAACAAGAAGTTCTTGCAGATATAAACCAGAGTACTCATGAAAAAAGCATAAATAACTCAGTTATTATAAAGGATTTATTATATTACAAGTATGGATGCTGAATTTTCTTTTTTTTGTTTTTTGGTGAGATGAGCCCTGTGCTAACATCTGCCAATCCTCCTCTTTTTTGCTGAGGAAGACTGGCCCTGGGCTAACATCCGTGCCCATCTTCCTCCACTTTACATGGGACGCCGCCACAGCATGGCTTGACAAGCAGTGCGTTGGTGCGCTCCCGGGATCCGAACCAGTGAACCCGGGCTGCTGCAGCAGAGCGCGCACACTTAACTGCTTGCGCCACTGGGCCGGCCCCTGGATGCTGAATTTTTTTTTAAGTCTAATTAAAAGTTTTTAAGAAAAAAAGAAACTGAATAGAAGAAAGACATTGTACTGTACAAGCAGTACAAGAAGCCAGATTAGGCAATGACAATTGACTTGTCCCTCTAAAAACTCATTCTCTTGAGCCAAATCTTCTCATGAGCACATACTCCTGAGCTTTAACACATACTACTCTGGCCTTAGAATTCAGTATTACAATAATGATGTGTTCATTAGGCATCTCTTATGACTATGGCACTATGCTGGATGCTTTGGGGATGCCAAGATAAAGAAGATACAGACCCTGCCCTAAGAGTTTCAAATCTATTAAAGGAGATAAATATCCGTCTACAAGTAACTGATTCAAGCATGGTAAAATAAGTGTTATGAGAAAGGTACCAAGAAATTCAAAGGATAAGTTAAGAGGATGAGAAAGGTTTCACAGAGGTAGCATTTTAGAGTGCCAGGATTTGGACAGAGATGGGGAGGAGAAAAGTATTACAGCAGTGGGCCTGGGTGGAAACAGCACAATCAGATGGAATGTTTGAACTTTTCTTTAATGAAGTGACTAGAGAAATGAGGGCAAGGTTAAGGAAACTAACAAGGGATGCTGATGAATCCAGGAATTAGGAACAGCAGGAAGCCCTCACCACCTCAAGCCTGAAGGACCAAGGAAGGAAATGGCACCAGAGGCCAATCAGAGGAGGAGCTACTCACAGGAGACCCTAGGTGTAGGACATTGCCACTGCTAGAAATGCACCAAAGCAGAGAAGGAGCAGGAGGAATAAATACCTCACAGGTTCTTTCTTTTTTTCCTTCCATCTTCTGTCGCTGCCTCCCATTGGCTAAACCCAACCAAAAGCCAGAAGATAAAGGACCCCAGGTGACATAGGCTGTAAAAGTTAGCCTCCTGGAACAGAAAGCAGAGAAGGGCCAAGAATGAATCTGCAGGAAAATGTAGAATAACCAGAAAAGGCATGCTCCCAGACTGAGGAGCTAGTATTAAGTACAAAGAGGGCTGAAAAGCACAAGGCCCACTGAGGAACAATATTCTCTTGCAGAAGGACAGAAGATGATATTTTTCAGATTCAGATGCTGAATCTGAAAGTAAATCAAAATGAGTAGCTGAACTGGAATTCACTGAGACTGTTTCCACCACTATAAAAAGAGGTAGAGGCTGAATTCAAACTTTAAGATTCCTTCCAGTTCTACGATTCTGCAAAGCCAATATCTCCAGGTAACCATGTTCACCAGGTAAGTCAATACCTCAGCATATTAGAAAAACCTGGTCCACTTATTCACCTTTGGAAAAAGATTAATTTTGTTTAAACAAAGACAATAACAACTTACAGGTTCCAACTGCAGCCAAGTCCTCCATGGAATCACAAAGAATGTTAAAACCCAAGCAAACCGTTATCATTTAGTGTAACCTTGAAACTGAATGAGAAAGACTAATGCAGCCAGATTTAAAAACAGGCTCCGGAATGCGGAGAATGCAAAGAAACAACCAAGTAAGCAGAATAACTTGGTTGAAGTGGCATATTTCTGAAAAAACAAAATGAGTTGCTCAGTCAATACAGCAAAGAAGCAAGGTTCTTAAAGGTGTCTCCAGACATAAATGAACTCCAAGTCTTTCTCTCTCCCTCCCCACCACCCCACCCACACCCACACCCACGGCAACCACTACAATTCATTCATGACACAAATATTTATTGAATATCCATTATGTGTCAGGTACTATCATCCTCAAAGGACATCTTTAAGGACAATACAGGTAATAGCAAATATAATTATCATTACCTAATCTGGAATGAGCTCAAATTTCACCCCTTACAAGCAGTCCCCTTCATTTCTCTAGCCTTCTTTTTCCTATGATACTACCACAGAACCAATTTATGCTGGTACAGCCATTAGTATTTTTTCAACTACAGTAGAGGTCACGTAGATTTGCAAGGGGTGGGGGGGTGTCCTCTTGCCTGGGAATCTGCTCACCATTTGTAACATTGTTTCTGAACATTTTCTCCAATCCTGCCTTGCAAGCTTGGTAGCAACCAGGGAGCTTGGTGACTTAGAAAACATTTCTAAATCACAGGGATAAACCTAACTCCAAAACACGTGAGGCGGTCTGTTGGATGGAGCTGCGCACGGTGTTGGAAGTTCTGGCTGTAGTCTGATCATGTTCCTCCAGTATTATCTCAACGAGCAGGGAGACCGGGTCTATACGCTTAAGAAGCTTGACCCTGTGGGACAACAGACCTGCTCGGCCCATCCTGCTCAGTTCTCCCCAGACAACAAATACTCTTGACACCGAATCACCATCAAGAAACGCTTCAAGGTGCTCATGACCCAGCAACCGCGCCCTGTCCTCTGAGAGTCCCTTAAATTTCGTGTGTCTTCTGCCGCCTGCTACCCCTCAAGAGACTTTCCGAAACCACGCTCTTCAATCTGTGAGCCTTGAGGCCTTCTGACCACCCTTGCTCTGTGGAATCCGGTCTCATCATTGCTTTTGATCATGCTTGTGTGAGGCAATCATGGTAGCATCTCCCTTAAAGGGAACAAGTTTGAATCTTCTTTTCATGTTTTCAGTCACTGCCAAGTTATTAAAATGATTTGAAGGAAAAAAAAAAAACCTAACTCCAGTATAACCGAGGAGTGTGCCAAGGGTTTGCACACACAGACATGAATAAGTCACATATTTTGATCATTTAACAAGCATTCCTTGAGCACCTACTATGTGCCAACCACTGACTAGGGACAAAGGCCCTGGGGATACAAAGATGAGTAAGGACCTCTGATCTCTAGGTTACAGTCTAATGCAAGAGTCAGACATGTGAACAAAAAATTTACAATAAACTTAGTGAAGGCTGTAATATAACGATATGAACATGCTGTAGCACTAACCAAAGACAAGAGCAACTCTCACTCTGCCTGAAGGAAGATATTAAACAAAGTCACACACAAACCATGTTAAAGGAAGAAAGAGGTTTATCACTTGACAGAATTCTAACAATTATAACTCGAAGCAAGAGGGAAAGGCTGTGAAAGGACAAAGAGCTATGAGAGGCTATAGAATGTTCTAAGTAACTAACAGGTCACAGTGCTAGAGTGGATGCCTTGGGTAGAGCACCTGCAGCTGAGTCCAGAATCAAGAGAAATTGGGACCAGGTTGTGAAGGGCCTGGAAGGACATGTCAGGCAGCTGGACCTTGGCAAGAGGGGAGCCAAAATAGATTTTTAAGTGCAGGAGAGACTCAGTTGGATCTGATTTTGAGTAAAGAGTATGGGTAAAGGGAGTCCAGTGACAGGGGGACTAGTTAGGTTTTGCAAAAATCTAGTTAAGAAAAGGTTCTGCAAAAGCCTAGGTGAGAGATGATGAGGGCCTGAATTAAAGCATTATCATGTGGAAAAGAGAGGCCAAATTCAAGAGATATTACTAAGACAAAATTAACAGTACCTGGTGACTGGAGACAGAAAACGGCTCTAAATGACTCATCGCCTGTGTGTGGTGGAACTTCAATTAATTAAAATATTTAGGGAAAGATACTTGGCTTAATTACATTTCAGCCTAAGAACTAGACTTTCAAACATAATCTTGTTTAAACCTTTATTGAAAAATCTTCCCAAATATAATTTGAGGCTAAGTGCATTACAATAATCATGAAAACTGTTTTTTTCTATGGACTTTCCATACACATCAGTTATCACTCAACATCATGAAGTTTAGATACTGACAGAACTCGACACATCTCAGGGGACATCCTAGAATTTGCTTTTTAGAATTAAAGTCTGATATCCTCTTTCTCAAGCAATAGACTGCAAACCATGCAACTGTCTGATTTCCAGTCAGCAGAATATGATAATATCACTATGCTCTTTCCTCGTTGAACCAAACTTACACTGAAATAAAGTCTCTGCTGATCTTCCTATCAACTGGGGATGGCTGAGTCGTTCGACTACTACAGAATACAATGTTTTCACATTAAAAAAAAACAATAACACCTAGAACTTTAGAAATATCAAAGTGGAGTGACCAACAGCCTTTGCAGCCTAGTATTTACTGAGGGGCACTTTAAGAATAATGTGATCTCTGTCAAAACGAAACTCAGGACACTTGAGAAACAAATCCAGCTTCTCCGTTATCTTTCTTTTTTCCCATTTAAGCTCTCAGACTAAAAATCTGATTTTTAGTGGTCTGTATCTTCCCTAGCCTAGGAAAGGTAATATAATATTTTTATTTAAGTTGTCTCTTGCAGGGCTGCACAAAAAGTAAAAGTTTAAAAAATATTTTTCTAAGTAGAAGTAAATGACAGATGTTACACTATTCATTAAAGGGCTTTATCACCTACTCAGTTCAATACAGGCAGTGTTGAGAGATGATTCACAGCAGATGAGAATTTCCAATTAAACTTCACTACAAAAGCTCTTAAAACTGCAACTACTATTTCAAGAACCCTCCCAGCTTTTCCACTGAAAATTAGAAGTAATTACTTGACTTGTTTTTAATTACCTGAACATAGCTAAACATAAACAGTTTAATCAACAAGCAAAACCAAATGTTACTTTAAACCAGCAAAGTTTTCTTGTTCAATACATCTCTCAACGTTTTATAACAAAAATACTTGTGAAGTACAGTATTAATGCCACAAAAAGAAGCATGATGATTAAAACATGCTTCCTCGTCTATTTATTATACTCAATCTTCCATAACTAAGCTGCGCTCAGATCTAAACCTTTCCCTTCAGTTTTTATGTGATCCTCATCCAAAGTTTCCAATATTTTTGCACAAGCTACCCAAAGAGCATAAACCACCTCCCTCCCCACACACATATTCACAAATAATAGCATCCATAATTATTACACACAAAAATACTGGCCCAGGAAAGAACACAGTGCCAAAAATAAAACAAAAAATATTTGGCCTGCAACTGGAGAATCTATTAATGAGCAACTGGTCAAAATTAAGCTTTCACATTAAGAGAATCCTCAACTTTTGTGTTTAAAATATTTTGACACAGCTTTGGAAAGGAAAACAGAGTTCCACAAATACAAATCAAAAAAGGGGAAGAGATTCACTCCAAAATCTGGTTTGGTGGCGAATGATCTCTCGGTGGAACAGGAGGGCCCTAGCCTCAGCCTCCAACCCATCTCAGCGGAGGAAGTGAGGCGAGCTGCCCGCGAAGAGAGGGCCCCAGCGGCCACGTTGACCTACTCACCCCACAGGGCAGCGGGAAGGAGGCGGGGAGAGAGCGACCTGCGCGCCCACGGCCGGGGCCGGCAACACGGACCCCTGGGGCTCAGAGGTGGGGGCCGGCCCCTCTCCCAGACCCTCGGGGTCTACTCACTCCGCAACTGGCCAGCAAGAAAGCCATTCGCCAAGGCCCCCGCCCTCTGTGCCTCCAGGGGAGGGAGCAGGGGGCCTCTTCCGAGTACCCCTTTTTCTCCTCCCTCGGCCGGAATCCCGGCCTGCGGCGCAGTCCGTCCAGCCAGGTTCAGCCAGTCCCCCAGTCCACCACCTCACTCCTCTCCCAGCCCCGCCTCCGCCCGGGCCTAGAGGCCTCCCCGATTGGCTGGCGCTGCCGGCTCCCGGTAACGAGACCCCTGGCGATTGGCCATGGGTCACCTGCTGTAGGGGAGGTGAGCGCTGACGATTGGCGGTTGGGCCAATTTTGGGGTGGAGAGCGGAAGGGAGCAGGCCACCCCCGGGTGGGGCTGGCAGCAGCAGGCGCAGACGCGGAAGGCCCTCCTCCCTGGTCCCCAGCCCAGACACGACCCAGCAGGCTCCCTGCGGGCCCTAAGGGCTCACCTTGCGACCGCGCCCGCGCCGGGACCTGTGCCTCTGGGCACGCAGCCGCCACCCCACCGCGCCAACGCCGCCCCCAGGAAAGGGAGGTCGTAGCTCAACGGAGCTCAGCTTGGCTTCGGGGCACTGGCCCCGGGGATTCCCACTGGGTGGCGACTGGGGAAGGACCCGGTCACAGACACAGACGTGCTTCACCTACACCCACTGGCTTCTAGCCTGCCATCCCCAATATTTTGGCAGCTGTGGAGCCAAGTCTCATCTTGATAACTGCTTTTGCTTACTTCCGGAAAGTTGTTTGTGTCGCGTGGTGGAGAAGTGGAAGAAGGGGGAGGGAGTGAGGGGAGGAAGAGATACTATATCAATAAACAAAAGCATGGGTGCCTGCTTTATTTTATTAATCCAGTGAAACATCGTGGGCCTGCTGTTGTGCCACAGCTCCATAAGGAATGTAGGTGGCTTATGAAGATGCTTCAGGAATCCAAATGGCATAACTTCAAATTAGATCAAAAGTTCGGGCTTAGAGGACTTCGACAGAAAATACCCAAAAATGCAGGAAATCACAGACATAAAAGGTGAACTTACTGATCTGGAGGACAATTTTCTTTTCTGCTCTTACAATTTTTCCTTACAGTTGTCTATATACCTTTAACGCTACTAAACTCTTAGGCATTTAATTAATTTTTGTAGCTCTACTGGTACCCCGTACAACACCCAGCATAGTGCACGCTGCACAAAAGTCTCAATAAAGGCTTGCTGCATTCAGTGTCAAAGATACCTTCGCTTTGTTTATGTAAAAATTTCCAAAATATCCAATACCAAACGCACTCTCTTCTTCCCGCACCCACTCCTCAAAAGCCAAATCTTCTTTCAGTTCTCCCTACATCTCAGTTAATGAAAAACCACTACCATCCACTCTAACACGCAAACCATAACCTAGCCATCCTTGACGCCTCCTTCATTCTACATTCAATTCTTTACCAACTTCTGTCATTTTTACCTCCTAAATACATTCTCAATCCTGTCCACCTCTCTCCATTACCACCACCCAATTACAGGTTCTGGCCTCTTGCAATAATCTCCTTAGTAAAGGCTCCCTGAATCTACCCTAACTCCTCCAACTCATTCTCAACACTGTAGCCACAGAAGTATTTCCAAAACCAATTGCATTACCACATCATCATCCTCCTCCCCCCTAATTAAAGAACTTCAACTGCTTTCCATTATGCTTAGGATACAACTCAATCTTTAACAATGGCCTGCAAAGTTTAGCCCTACCTACATCCTAGCTCCATCTTACACCTTGCACTCCCTTATTTTCTGCCCTCCACACAATGGCCTTTTCAAGTTTCTTCAATTTGCCACAGACCTTCCAACCTCAAGGCCTTGGCACATGCTGTGATTTCTGTCTTTTCACTGTCCCCTTGACACCAGTCCCCACCCCTCACTTAATTTACTCCTACTCATCATCATTTCCTCCCTGCCTATGTGAATTCTTCCTATTTTATGTTCTCATAGCCCATGCACCTCTCCTTTGTTAAACTTATCATAGTTATAATTTTACATGTATTTGAGTTAATCTTCTTTTTAATCATCTTTATTGAGTTATAATTTACATACAATAAAATGCATCCATTTTACATGTACAGTTCAATATATTTTGATAAATGTATGCACACGTGACCACCACAATTAAGACAGAACATTTCTATCACCCCAAAATTTCCCTTGTGCCCCTAAAGCAGTTGATCCCACTAACCACTGCCCTGCCTTCTATCTATTTGCATTATTCTTTGATTAATGTTTATGTTCACCACTAGACTGTATATGAGGCAAGGATCTTATATGATTTTGTTCAACATCATATCCTCATATTTAGCCAAATGCCTGGCACATATTAGGTGTTCAACACAGGCATACCTCAGAGATATTGTGAGTTCAGTTCCAGACCACTGCCATAAAGCTAATATCGCAATAAAGCAAGTCACACAAATTTTCTGGTTTCCAAGAGCATATAAAAGTTATATGTGACAACATGGATGGACATTGAGGGTATAATGCAAAGTGAAATAAGTCAGAGGGAGAAGGTCAAATACCGTATGATTTCCTTCATTAAGTAGTAGATAATAACAACAATAAACAAACACATAGGGACAGAGATTGGATTGGTGGTTACCAGAGGGGAAGGGGGGAGGGAGGAGGGTGAAAGGGATAATTCGGTACATGTGTGTGGTGATGGGTTGTAATTAGTATTTTGGTGGTGAACATGATGTAGTCTGTGCAGAAATAGATGTACAATGATGTACACCTGAAATTTTTACAATGTTATAAACCAATGTTACTGCAATAAACAAAAAATTAAAAAAAAAAAATACCAGACTAATCATTTTCCACTAAATAAAACCCTATTTTCTAGATGTAAAAAAAAAAGTTATGTTTACACTATACTATAGTCTTTAAGTGCAACAGCATTATGTCTAAGAAAAGTACAAACTTTAATTAAAAAATACTTTATTGCTAAAAATTGCTAACCATCATGTGAGCCTTGAGCAAGTTGTAATCTTTTTGCTGGAGGATCTTGTAAAAAATGCAATATCTGCGAAGCACAATAAAATGAGGTATGCTCATAATGGATTTCCTATGGTAATAGATTCTGAAAATAGACATCAATTCTATGATAAATATCAATTAAACTATAAACAGTGAGGGAGAAAAAATACATTAATTTTGCCAGATGGAGAAGGTCAATGTCTACCCTCCCTTTTAAATTTTCCTTTAATATCTGCTTTTCTAACAGTTCATTTTGTGCCTGTGCAGCCTACAGGACTTAATTCCGTATTAGCTGACCAAACAGTTCTCCAGGCCAGGGGGGAAAAAAGCCTACATCTCTAATTCTGCCTACATACTGTACTGTTTGACCCTATAAGAAACATAATACTTATTTATATGATTCTTGCTTACTAGTTCTTTCATGTGCTTATGTCTTATCTCCCCAACTAGACAGAAAGACCTATGGGGTCATCAAGGACTTTGTATTTAATAGTACCTACCAAAGTGTCAGATTTTCTTTTAAAGTGTTCTCCAAATCTCACATCATCATCATCAGGGGTCAGTAGTTTCAAAATCTAATGCACCATCATTTTTGATAGTATAGTGTAAATAGTTAAGTTGTAGGAAAAGTTTAGTGGACTCAATTATCATTAGTTTGTTTTGTTTTGTTTTTTTTTTTTGGCTTGAGGAAGATCAGCCCTGAGCTAACAATTGTGCCAGTCCTCCTCTATTTTGTATGTGGGTTGCCGCCACCACACGGCTTGATAAGTGGTGTGGGTCCACGCCTGAGATCTGAACCCGAGAACTTGGGCCACCGAAGCGGAGTGTGCCGGACTTAACCACTATGCCACGGGGCTGGCCCCTATCATTAGTTGTTTTATTGATAGGTTTAAGTGTTAAGATTGGAGGTAATGGCAATAGAGAATATGATTTATGACAGTCTCTCAACAATAATATTGAGTTTTCCTCAACTGCATATATATAAACATCTATGTTCTAGTTACATATTTAAAAAGGTCAGAGCTACAGTCTAAAGTCTACCTTTTCAGAGTTTCATACTAAAGATAACTGTTTGTTATAGACATATAGTTCTCATTTTCCCAATCCTAGTGTAAAGTTAGTGTGCATAAAAGATGTAGCATTTAAAATGAAAATTATTGGGCCGGCTCCGTGGCTTAGCGGTTAAGTGCGCGCACTCTGATGCTGGCGGCCTGGGTTCGGATCCCGGGAGCGCCCCGAGGCACCACTTCTCCGTCCAACGTGAGGCCGAGTCCCACGTACAGCAACTAAAAGGATGTGAACCTATGACATACAACTGTCTGCTGGGGCTTTGGGGGGAAAAAAACTGAATAAATAAAATCTTTAAAAAAAAAAAAATAAAATAAAATAAAATAAAATGAAAATTACACAATATAAGGCAACTTTACCCATTTTATGCCAAGAAGCTGTAAGACTTCTAAGCAAATTTGGCAACTCAAGTGTTTTTAAAGAAATCTACAAGTTGTTTCAGAAGGAAGTTAAGTGACCGATGCCTTACACTCAGATATGACAACTGATTTCCAACCCATGTATCAAAAAAATCTTCAATACTTATCCCTGAACTACATAACTAAGGCTACTAAGTGATTAAATTAAATTGGTACCTGTTTTTTGTTGTTGTCAAGATGAAGAATACAATATGGTGATTAAGAAGTATAAAAAACAATCTGAGAAAAATCAAAACACTAAGGTTCAGGGTGAGGGAGTTGTTAAAATGGCAAGAAGTCTATTAAGTAAAAAATAGGCGAACTTTACCCAGAGTTATTAAGATGAAAAGAAACTTTTTACTATATAGAAGTCACGTACTACTTTCAAAGATACTATTTCTGCTAGACAGCCCAATAATGTTTACCTACAAATCACATTCTTCTCTGATGTCATCTCAGATATAGATGACAAATACTTTTGGTAGCAAGAGAAGAAACAGAAAGAAGCAAAAATAGAGAAAAAAAAAAAATCATAGTTTCCCTAGGAATCTGCTTAGTAATTCAGGCCAAATGACTGGAGCAGATAACATTAAAAGACAACTCTTGGAAGGAGAATATATAGCTCCACTATTTTGTCTGACCAGTATACCCAGAAGTCTCAAAACTAAAGGTAGCCAATAAATTTCCACATAGAAACTTCTGGCCAGATGGAATAAATACACCACTTGGCATATGGTAGAAGCAGTCCCTACCTTATGATCAAGGCAACCATGTTCCAAAAGTTTGTTTGTAAATTATTTGCAATTCCCAATGCATTATCAAAAGAGAAATATTTGGTTCAAGGTTAGGAATGAACACTCTCTATAAATCCCACAACGACTATGATAGTGTACTGCCTTGTTCACCACTGAATCTTTAGCATCTCCTCACACAGGGACTGGCATGTATGAGGTGCTTAATAAATGTCTGTTGAATGAATGAAATGCTAGGTATTATACTATGAAAACAGCAGCATAAACAGCTAAAAAGATTGAAAATGGCTAGTCTAGCAAGCAGAACAGAGAAAGCGGAGCAGCAGAGGGCCGTTTTTCTATGAGTCTTTTAAGTACCATTTAAAGATTTTTATTTATTTATTTTTTTCCCCTTAAAGCCCCAGTAGATAGTTGTATGTCATAGCTGCACATCCCTCCAGCTGCTGCATGTGGGACGCGGCCTCAGCATGGCCGGAGAAGCGGTGCGTCGGTGCACGCCTGGGATCCGAACCCAGGCCGTCAGCAGCGGAGCGCGCGCACTTAACCGCCAAGCCACAGGGCCGGCCCTTAAGTACCATTTAAAATTTACAATTATATTAGATAGGTACTATTGCCCCAATTTTTACAGGTAAAATTCTGCATTGGTCACTTAACTTTCTTCTGAAACAACTTGTAGATTTCACTAAAAATACATGGGTTGGGGGGCCGGGCCAGTGGTGTAGCGGTTAAGCGCGCCTGCTCCGCTGCTGGCGGCTGCGGTTTGGATCTGGGGTGCGCACCAATGCACCGCTTGTCAGGCCATGCTTTGGCGGCATCCCATATATCGTGGAGGAAGATGGGCACAGATGTTAGCCCCGGGCCGGTCTTCCTCAGCAAAAAGAGGAAGATTGGCATGGATGTTACCTCAGGGCTGATCTTCCTCACACACACAAAAAATACAGGAGTTGCCAAAAATGGTTGGAAGGTACACAACTCCTTGCCACAAATGGGTGAGATGGCTTTGTATTGTGTAATTACTCTTCATTTTTATTTATTTATTTTCTTTTATGGTTTTTTTACATATATTTTTTTATTTCTGCATGGATTACATCATGTTCTCATGTTCACCACCCAAATATTAATTACAATCCATCAACACACGCATGTGCCTAATTATCCCTTTCGCCCCACCCACCCCCCGCTAACCACCAATTCAATCTCTGTCTCTGTGTGTTTGTTTGTGGTTGTTATTATCTACTACTTAATGAGTGAGATCATATGGTATTTGACCGTCTCCCTCTGACTTATTTCACTTTGCATAATACTCTCAATGTCCATCCATGTTGTCACAAATGGCTGGATTTCATCGTTTCTTATGGCTGAGTAGTATTCCATTGTGTATATATACCACATCTTCTTTATCCATTCGTCCCTTGATGGGCACTTAGGTTGCTTCCAAGTCTTGGCTATTGTGAATAACGCTGCAATGAACACAGGGGTGCATGTATCTTTACGCATTGGTGTTTTCAAGTTCTTTGGATAAATACCCAGCAGTGGAATAGTGGGATCGTATGGTAGTTCTATCCTTAATTTTTTGAGGACTCTCCATACTGTTTTCCATAGTGGCTGCACCAGTTTGCACTCCCACCAGCAGTGTATGAGAGTTCCCTTCTCTCCACGCCCTCTCCAATGCTTGTTGTTTCCTGTCTTGTTAATTATAGCCATTCTGACGGGCATGAGGTGATATCTCATTGTAGTTTTGATTTGCATTTCCCTGAGAGTTAATAATGTTGAACATCTTTTCATGTGCCTGTTGGCCATCTGTATATCTTCTTTGGAGAAATGTCTGTTCAGGTCTTTTGCCTACTCTTCTTTTACATGTTCCAGCTTTTATGCACTCTGACTTTACATTAGGATTAGGAAGTTAACAAATGAGAACTATGTGTTTATCTCTAAAGAAAGGTGTGGGAAAAGCTATTGCTTTTATATTATATACTTCTATATAGTTTAAAATTTTTTAGAACATGACTTACTTATGTCATTGCTTTATTGTAGTTTTTCAAAAATCCAATCCTCATGATTTTTATTTTCTTCTTTATACTAGACTGAGCTCCATAAAGAGAAAGACAATATGTCATTTATTCACAATTATATCCTCTACAACTAGTATAGCGCACGGAACACATTAAGTGTTCGATAAATATTTAACTGTTTTTTATTAACTAGATAAATAACTTTTCTGTATTCTCTATATGTTCTGAATTGAGCATGGCCTACTTTTTTTTTTAACTTTTAAACCTTATTTGTATAAAGAGAAAGCAGGAAAATATATAATAAGTTCTAAAAGATTTCCATAACAACACAGTTAAAATAACTGGGAATTAAAGGAATAACCTTAAACATCTATAAAACTAGACCATCTGTTCTTAGTTGTTTTCCAAGAGTTCAAAATAGATGGGCTACCACTAGTAAAATAGAATTGATTAAAAAAAGGAATCCTAGAATCCTAAATTCCAATTTAGGAGCCAGAAATTCATCTGCCCTCAGTAATAGCAATGACATTGGCAACAGCCCTTAGGGGAATTTTCCTTTGTTATAGGAAACCCAAGCAACTGGCTACTTCTCCATACCACTTTACCTGTGGAAGCAGTGACACAGCTTTATTGCAATCATTTCCTTTGGGAAACAAAGGGCTTCAAGGGAGGAAAATAAACATATCTATTTTTCTATACGATACAAAAATAAAATCTAATGAGGCCAGGGTAAACAATACAGTGGTACTAAACAAGTCTTTATATATTGAGGAATTGAAATGTATGTTCAAAAAACTAATCTTCAGTGAAGTAGCTTAACACACAAGAAAAACACTCAACAGATTTCTATTACAGTCATGTGCTGCACAATGACATCTCGGTCAATGGTGGACCGCACGTACGACAGTGGTCCCATAAGATTAGTACCATATGGCCTAGGTGTGTAGCAGGCTCTACCATCTAGGTTTGTGTAAGTACATTCTATGATGTTTGCACAACGACAAAAATCGCCTAACGACGCTTTTCTCAGAACGTATCCCCGTCGTTAAGGGATGCCTGACTATAATCTTAGCTACCCAGTTAGACATATAAGCCATTATAGAAAAGAGGGTAGAATCAAGGTATCCTAATACTAAAGATTAATTTCTCAGCCACTATACTAAATTGCACCTTAAATACCAAATTTGTGTTTGTCTACAGTCAAAGTTTGGCACATACGCAATTATCAAAGTATCTAATTTTGAAGAAAGGCTTCAGAATGGCTCTATTTTTTTCCAGCCTCGATAATGATTTGCAATCTGAATTCTATCACATCTCCTTTATTTATAATGATGTTTTACCCATTCACCCACAGATTCACTGACATTTCTGGTGAGGTTTCTACCAGCCCTCCCTATTTCCTTCAGCCATATTCTTACACAAGTATCATGTCCTTTCTCTCTAGAGGCTTGAGATCAAAGCCAATGGACAGTGAACAAAAAGCAAAGGACAAAAATTATAAAATTATAAGACAGTAGGAATGAAATTCCAATTTGATAACCACCAAAGATACAATCTATCGTGGCCTACGTAAACTTAGACAACAAGGACAATTATAGCCCAATTTCTTGGCCCAAAGAATAATCACAGAAGCCATTTAGTATAAAATTTTTTAAAATATCAATTCATTTATAGCATAAGAGTAGAAAACTTAAAGATCTATACTACTCAATTAAACATCTACATGAGAGTTTTCAAATGGGGATCTAAAAAAGTCTCTACCACAATCTTCTGTGTTTTCATTTCTGATAACCTACAAAAATTAGTATAACCACACACTGAATCAGCTCAGTGTCAACCCTAAATCCAAATGCTACCAAGTTATTTCACTGCCCATGTTTTTGTTTATAATCAAGTTGGCATGAAGTACTACTACTTGTCACAGAAGAGCCTTGACCACGAAAATAACATATGTGTGAAGTGAAGGCCAAATGACCTCATAGCACATGCTGTACTAAGGAAGGTTTCCCAGTAGTTAGAACAGAGAAAAGTGGGGAGAAGACAGAGTCATCATATTCCACACAGTAGTGTATGCATGCCAAACTTAAAACGATTCTATACCCTAACAGGCAGTACCATTTTCACATTGTAAGTAGTAACCTACTTTTAGCAAGATAATATCATTCATCACATTAATGTTAATTTAGATTTTATTACTTTGTGTTTTGTTTGTATTTAATTTGCAATTTTCTTTTGGATATATAGTTAGTTCTATAAGATTTTAAACCTAAGAAGTTCATACCTAGCTTTATGTTTGTCCACATTATTTTATTTTTTTTGGTGAGGAAGACCGGCTCTGAGCTAACATATATTGCCAATCCTCCTCCTTTTTTTTTTTTCCCCAAAGCCCCAGTAGATAGTTGTATGTCATAGTTGCACATCCTTCTAGTTGCTGTACGTGAGACGCGGCCTCAGTATGGCCGGAGAAGCGGTGTGTCGGGGCGCGCCCGGGATCTGAACCTGGGCCGCCAGTAGTGGAGAGCGCGCACTTAACCGCTAAGCCACGGGGCCGGCCCCTATGTTTGTCCACATTAAATAACATCATGATATAATACTTTAAACATTGGAATTCTGGGCTTGCAAGAGTTTTTTCTAAAATGGGCCCAAATTTACAAAACTGATTTTTACACCTGTATGATATCCAGACAAGCGGCAATAATTCATTATACTTTGTATAATACAGGATGCTGGGCTGGCCCCGTGGCTTGGTGGTTAAGTGCGCACGCTCCGATGCTGGTGGCCCGGGTTCGGATCCCGGGCGCGCACCGAGGCACCACTTCTCCGTCCATCCTGAGGCCGAGTCCCACGTACAGCAACTAGAAGGATGTGCAGCTATGACATACAACTATCTACTGGGGCTTTAGGGGGAAAAAATAAATAAATAAAATCTTTAAAAAAAAAAAAAAAAAATACAGGATGCTGCAAAACCTACAGGATGTAAAATCCTGTCTTCTTCCAGTGATCAATCCCTTCCTTGGCAACCTCTCAGCATTTGGTTTGTACTAAAGCTTAGTAGGGTAAATAAAGAATCTAAAAGGTTTCCCTCCCTTAATCAGTATCATCAAATATCCACTGAATGCCTCTTACAGGCTAAGAAGAGGGGATTAAGAGGCTCAGCAGCCTCTCTGGCCTCTCTTCAAGGAGTGTCCTAATTTAGTTGGGTGTAAATACATGAAAAGATACCACAAGCTAACATGCAACAAGTTTAGAATGACTACTGGAATCTCAACTTCGAGAGCAATTCAAAGGAGAGAGAAGATTGTAGTTGTCTTCTCCCATCCTCAGACTATCCTAATTGCAATCTGCAGATACCCACAGAGGAGCAGGAACAATAGGAAAAGAAAAGAACAGAGGAAAGATAGAAGGAAAGGGAAAAGAGATGCTCCAGATGAATTTAGGGTTAATCAGAATGGAAGGAAGAACGGAACTAATATTTATGAGTACCTTCTATGTACAAGGTGTAAGATCTTACCACAACTACTTTACTGAGGTTTTATACCTACCTTTAAAGATCAGGTAAAGTTTAAAAGAGGTTTAAGAGTAATTAAGTACTTACTTGAGATTACACAGCTGGTAAGAGGGCAGAGCCAGGACCCAAGTCCTGGTCAGCCTAGCTCTAAAGATTTTTTACTATAATATACTGCCTCCTAAACCATATTCAGAAGCTTGGACAGTGCCAGCTAGGTTTTGCAAAGGTAATATGGGAAACATACTATCAATAAGATAGATTCTCTCTAGCCTCATGAAACTTATAATCTCAAGTGGGAGATGAGTTAAATAATAAGGTATCGTTAAAAGAGATAATGCCTGTAAAGCCCACACAGTTCCTGGCACATAAAAAGTGCTCAAATATTAGTTGCTACTATTATGTATTATTACAAAGCAGAATGTTATATGGGCTAAAACAGAAGTGGGAATTATAGCAGAGGTTAAGGACGTAAGATACTACTTTTTATTACAGTGATAAGAAAAAATGAAATGAAAAGGTAATATGTGCACTGGGTCTTGAATGATTGGAATGAGTCTTACAGAGGCAAATTTGAGGAGTGGGGATGGTGAGGACTTAAGAGTAGCATGAGCAGAAGCATGGAATCAGAAGCGATTTCTATGTGGAGCATCAGGTACATGTAGGGACAGGAAGTGGAAAGGTAGGCTGGGGTCAAATCAAAGAGAGCCTGAAATCCCCTAATAAGAAGTTTTACTTCGGGGGGGCCGGCCCCGTGGCATAGCGGTTAAGTGCTCCTGCTCCACTGCTGGCAGCCCGGGTTCAGATCCCGGGCACACACTGACGCACTGCTCTTCAGGCCATGCTTGGTGGCGTCACACATAAAGTGGAGGAAGATGGGCACGGATGTTAGCTTAGGGCTGGTCTTCCTCAGCAAAAAGAGGAGGATTGGCATGGATGTTAGCTCAGGGCTGATCTTCCTCACAAAAAAAAAAAAGAAGTTTTACTTCATCCTACAGGCAAATGTAAACCATTACAGGTTTTTCACAGTTGTGGATGTCTTAAGATCATTAATTATAGTTGCTCATTTATAGGATAAAGAGGAGAATAAATTCAAGAATATTAGGAGGGCACTAGAAATAGAGGTGGCAAGAGGTAACAAAAATGATAGTCAAATGAGTGGAGGAGTGTGAGTGATTCTATAAAAAAAACAAAAGAAAAGAAAAAAAGAGTCTCCAGGTTTGGCAGGTTAGAAGTTATCACCTAAGAGGACTCTCAACTTTCAAACCTCAGTGGCTCAGAGAATAATGCTGTCATTAACAGAAACAGAAAAATGGGATAAAGAGATGGGTTTGAGGAGGAAGGAGATAAGCTCAGTTTTATCCATGCTGAGGCTGAGTTCCAGGGAGACAGCTAACTGGCAAAATTCAAAAGGAAAGACTAAAGCTAAATATCAAAAGAGAGATAAAAATGGAGGGGAAGAGAGGGGAGGAAGAGTCATCTATACACAAGTTTTAGCTGAATCCATGAAAACAGTAGTGGCTGATAGAGAAGGTCACAGTCTCAAAGGAAACATCATGCAGTCAAGAGTATGAGTATAGTGTTAACTTTGGGAAAGAGTGAGAATAATTTTTTCTTTGAAATATGTAAGCAGAGAAAGAAAGTATAGGTGAAGTCACTAAGAACTGCTGAAGAAGAAGAGAGACCTTTTTTTATAAAGAAGGGAGCAGGCAGTATTAGATACTGAACACTAATGAAAAAGATTCCACTGTGGGGATTTAATTGAAAATCAAAAAAAAGTCAATAAGACGACTATTAAATAGTTATAGAAATCCAATTAAAGTTAGACAAAATTTAAATTGTAATAGATAAAGCCATCTCAATTTGGTGACCTCACAGTACTAGAAGCAGAGAAACCAGACAATGGGGGCTCTGGGGCATGGAAACCAGAATGGTATACTGCACAAAACACCCAGTGACAAGAAATTTTAAAGGTGATAGCAAAATCAATGTCAAAGAAGCAGACCATAACGTCTACACTGGGGAATGAGAAAAGCAAAACTAGAAAGGTACTAAACGGCCAGGAAAAATGGAGAAGTAGAGCTTAGACCAAAACGAAAGGAGAAAAGTTCAGAAGAAGTAAAGTGCTAGAAGAGGATGAAGGTAAGAAAATTGTGGTCAAAGAGAAAACACTTTTAAATTCAATATTTTGGAGGTGGTGCAGCTCTTAGTAATGACAAGGTCAAAGCAGTACAGTTTAATGGCTAAAGTGGAGATGAAATTCAATTTCACGCCCATTTGGAAGAGAGCTCCATGAGTGCCTACTCCACAATACCAAACAGTATGTTATAAATCTCAGAGTACTCAGTAAACAGCAATGGAAAAACAACCGACACATCATCTGTTTGTCTGTTAATTTCTTCAATTATTTCTTCATTTAATTAACAGTCATTGAGCACTATTTAGAATGCCAATTAACGGGAGTGGGAATGGTAAAAGTAGTTGTTGTAGTAATGGTAGCTAGCATTTATCAAGTTCTTACTATAGATAGGTATTATTACAACAAATCTGCATTTAACCCATTTAATCATCAAAACAACCCTACAAAATAAGGTTTTATTATCCTCATTCTACAGATGAGGACACTGGAACTCAGAGTAAGTTCAATGTCAAGAGGTAAATGTAAGTGGTGGCGATGAGATACAAACCAAGGCATTCTGGCTCCAGAGTCAAGTTCTTTACCAGACTTCACTATCTCTGGGAAGAGAATCTTTACTTTTTTACCAGTCAAATTAACATTTAATTACATATTTCTAAATGTTCTATCTTCTGCATGAACTTTAGAAAAAAATATATAAAGAATTCTTTTGTATTACATCTATTTTAAAATATCAAAGCTATCAGAGTTTAAGATTTCTCAAATTTATCTTTTTCGTCTTGTTATTCCCAAAAACATGTAAGCTCTCTTCTTAGCAAAAGCTCATAAATTCCAAAATTGGATCAAATTAGGCACCTGATCTTAAGGAATCTGCATCCTAAGGTGGGAAGTTATATATACTTTTTTTTTTTTATAATTTTATTTATTTATTTTTTTCCCCCAAAGCCCCAGTAGATAGTTGTATGTCATAGCTGCACTTCCTTCTAGTTGCTGTATGTGGGACGCGGCCTCAGCAGGGCCAGAGAAGCGGTGCGTCGGTGCGCGCCCGGGATCCGAACCCGGGCCGCCAGCAGCAGAGCGCGCGCACTCAACCGCTAAGCCACGGGGCCGGCCCATATATACTTTAAAAGACAAAGAAGAGTATGATAAGGACTTAGTGAATTGTGCAACAAGTATGGCATTCAAAGAAAAGAGATCACTTTGAGTTTGGGGGTGGGGGAGGAGGGGTCAGTCAGGGAAGTGACCCAGAAGAGGTCAGTTCCGAAATGGGCTTGAAGAAAAGGGGCAGTAAATAAAGGCAGATGGCATTTCAGAGACAGAACATCACGAGCAAGAATGTGAAGATCAGAAATGAAAAGATGGGGCCAGCCCCGTGGCTTAGTGATTAAGTGCATGTGCTCTGCTCCTGGCGGCCCAGGTTGGGATCCCAGGCGCGCACTGATGCACTGCTTCTCCGGCCATGCTGAGGCCGTGTCCCACATACAGCAACTAGCAGGATGTGCAGCTATGACATACAACCATCTACTGGGGCTTTGGGGGAAAAATAAATAAATTTAAAAAATTTAAAAAAAAAATGAAATGAAAAGATGAGTTCAGAGGAAAGCAAGCAAGCAGCAGCACACTGGCAGAAGGTTTATGTAGGGGTATAGTGGCAGAAATGTCTAGAAAAGCAGGCTGAGAATAGATCATAGAGAGACTTGAATGTCAGTCTAACCAACTGTGAAGGGAATCTCATCTGCCACATTCAGTCTAATATGATTCTTAAAACACGTATCTTCTTACTGAATCACAAATTTGCTGAAATGATGCCACAGTCATTTATAAAACTGCCTAAATTAAAAAGAAACCTATAGAAATTATGAAGTTGCTTTTAAAAGGCATAGCTCATACAGTAACTTGTATATCTCATAGTTCAATTCCATATTCATTTCTTACAGTCTCTTAATAACCACATCCTCGAATAATTTTTTTAAGCCTCTATTTGAACACTTCATCTTGTAGGAGCTGGGATGCCCTATACTATCTTGTCTAATCAAGCCAATTCCTGGTATAGGACAAAGATAAGTAGAGAGAAAGGGTTATAAAACATCAGTTTTCTACAATTCAATCCTATAAATCAAAATAATCAAAACAAAATCCTCTGTATGCCACAATATAAGCTCTTTCATTGGAGAATAAACATAGAAAACTATCTTCAGTATGGTAGAGTAGACATTTGTTGTTTTTGTCACCCAGCATCTTTTTTTCCCTATTTTGCTTGGGGAGACCACCTTCTACCCTACCAGCAATGTGTTTCTAGTGAAGCAGATAACATCCCAGCTCCAGGAGTGGAGCGTATGACTGTGAAATTATGACTGGTCAGGATTGGGAAAATGACTGATTAAGGTGATCAGCATTAATCCTATTAATCGTATTATGGTCCTATGAACTTGGAGTTCCTACAATGGGCAGCTGAAATTGCTGCAACCACCTTACCAGCACAAAGGGAGAATCTATCTAAAAATAAAGCCAACCCAGAAGAAATGGGACCTAGAAATAGAGATGGGGGATCTGAGTCCTCATGACATTGTTTAAGTGCCTACCTCAAACCACACCTAAACCAGATTTGCTTTTTTCTTAAACCAGTTTGAGTTTTTTCTTTCACTTTCATCCCAAAGAGTACTACCCAACATACATGGTAACTGCCAAATCCTATAACAAGAAAAGTAGGTCAACTTCTCAGCACTTATCTATTATCACACATTATTATAATAATTTGGTTATATCAATAACCAAATATAGATACTAAATTTAAAAAATGAATCTGGCACATTTTAACATAGTATTTCTCTTTCAAGAGTGCCTTGCACTGTCTTGTTTCTAGACAAAAATCAGTATTTTACCCTTTAGAAAGCAGAAGAAAATGACCATAACTTTCCTATATATTATAACACTGTAAAGGCAAGAATAAACAACTTAGAAATTAAAAGTTTTCAAAAGTTTTCATTACATCATATCACAGTTATTTAAAAAAACAGAAAACAGAAAAAAAAAACTAATGAACAATCCAGAAGCCATGTAAAGATTCTTACTTGAAGCTGAAGAGTATGTCGAAGAATTGTTTCTTCTAAGGCATGGATCCACTTCTCTCGCTCATCAGCATCACGAGCTGGAATAAAAGATTGGAAAAATTAAAACCTTAATTTCTACAATATAGCTCCACATTTGAAAGTAAAAAATTTAAACCATAATGCTAATAGAAAAGATTTTTAGTTGTGCTATTTCCTTACTAGGTTCACCTTTCTTTTTTTTTTTTTTTTAAAGATTTTATTTATTTATTTTTTCCCCCCAAAGACCCAGTAGATAGTTGTGTGTCATAGCTGCATATCCTTCTAGTTGCTGTATGTGGGACGCGGCCTCAGCATGGCCAGAGAAGCAGCGCGTCGGTGTGAGCCCGGGATCCGAACCCGGGTCGCCAGCAGTGGAGCGCGCTCACTTAACCACTAAGCCACGGGGCCGGCCCTAGGTTCACCTTTCTATACTTTCCAAATAAGCGATCTACTTGCAGCCATTTATAACAGAGGGAATAATCGTGTTCAATAATAGTAGGCTACCTCCCCACTGAGAACAATCAGAAAAGCTGGAATAATTATTAAAAAATAACGGGTTGAAGGCATCAAAAAACAAGGTAGTAAACAATTAACAGGCCAAGTTCTAGGAGAAGACAAACATCTGGAAGATAAGCCTGGTATTTAGGGCCACTTTTCTCTTGGAAGCACTGTAAATTCCAGGAGAGCTGTAGACTGAGCAATATACTTAAAAGTCTTGTATATCAGTATATGCGGGCAGGGGATATGTGGGAACTCTATGTACTTTCTGCTCTATTTGTCTGTGAACCTAAAACTGTTCTAAAAAATAAACTCTATAAAAAAAAAAAAAAGGCTTATCAGGCCAAAAGTCCGAGACTAGGGGCCACCAAGAGTGAGGGCTCTGCTAAATAGGTCATGTTTTGATTGGGACCTCAAAGGGCTGCACCTTGGGATTAAGAATAAAACAATCGCTCAGTCATCTAAGTGGCCCAGAAAAACCTTGATGCTGAAACGGATTAAAACAACCCCAGGTTGTTAGCAACTCTAGGCACCTAGCTAGCAAAAGCAAATGAAAATCTTTTCTGTAGGAAGATATTATCTTAGCTGCTGAATGATTTCTAAAAACATTTTTCAGGGGCCAGCCGCGTGGCTTAGCAGTTAAGTGCGCACGCTCCGCTATTGGCAGCCTGGGTTCGGATCCTGGGCACGTACCAACACACTGCTTGTCCAGCCATGCTGAGGCGGCGTCCCACATACAGCAACTAGCAGGATGTACAACTATGACATACATTTATCTACTGGGGCTTTGGGGAGAAAAAGGGAAAAAAAATGAGGAGGATTGGCAATAGATGTTAGCTCAGGGCCGGTCTACCTCAGCAAAAAGAGGAGGATTAGCATGGATGTTAGCTCAGGGCTGATCTTCCTCAAAAAAAATAAATAAAATAAAAAATAAAAACAATTTTCAAATACAATGTCTAGCACATAAGAAAAGATAACCAAGAATACAAGGAGATAAAATTACATATAAATGAGAATCAAAAGACAATAGAAACAGATCAACAGGAGCTCCAGATATTTGAACAAACAGTCCCACACTTTAAAACTATGCTTAACACATTCAATAAAAGACTGAAAACTTTGACAGAGACTTAGAAACCATTTTATAAATGATACAGATTTTTTAAATAATTGAATATAAATTCTAAAACTGAAAAACATAACAAGCAAAATTAAGAACTTCATGGATGAGTTTAAGAGCAGATTAAATCAACTAAAGAGACAATTAGAGGACTCAAGAAAGATCAGAAGAAACTGACCAAAACAAAAGACAATGAGTCAAAGGGATAGAAAATATAGAAGAAAGGGTAAGCAACATAGAGAGCGAGAGGGTATAACATGCATGTGATTGGAATATCAGAAGGAGACAAAAGAGAGAATAGAATAGAACCACTATCTGGCTGAGAATTTTTCAAAACAGATGAAAGACATTAAGCTACAGATTTCAGAAGCCCTAAGAATTCCAAGCAGGATAAAACAAAGAAATACACAGCTAGGCACATCCCAGAAAAAATTACTGCAAACCAAAGATACAGGAAATATCTTTAAAACAGCTGGTGGGGGAGGTGGGGGTGGATAGATTATTTTCAAAGAAGCAACAATTAAATTGAGCTAAGGTCTCAAAAGAAATAGTGGGAACCAAACCAAGAGAGTACTATATCTAATGGCTGAAAGAAAATAACTTGAAATCTAGAATTCAGTGAAAAATATCCTTCAGGAATTAAGATGAAATAAAGTCATCTTCAGGCCAACAGAAACAGAATTTGTCAACAGTAGACATTCATTAAAGAAAATCTGAAAAAGTATTCTCCATGCATAAGGAATAATGTCTGATGGAAGGTGGTAGATGTAGGAAAGAATGTAGAGCAACAAAAACGATAAGTATGTAGGTAAAACTAAATGAATATTGATTGCATAAAAAATAATAATACTTTGTGAGGTTTTAAATAAATACACACAAAATTAAAATACAAAACAATTGCAAATAGATTGGGAAAGTGAAAATAAAGTCAAAGAATTCTAAAGTTCTTGCATTGTTTAGAAACAAGATAAAATTACCAATTAATCTAAGATTTTGAAAACTGAAAGATTTATGTGGCAACTTTTAGAGTAATCATTAAAAGGTTTTTTTAAGGGGCCAGCCTGGTGGCACAGTGGTTAAGTGCATGCGCTCAGCTGTGGCAGCCCAGGGTTCACAAGTTAGGATCCCGGGCACACATCGATGCACCACTTGTCAAGCCATGCTGTGGCTGCGTCCCATATAAAGCAGAGGAAGATGGGCAAGGATGTTAGCCCACGGCCCATCTTCCTCAGCAAAAAGAGGAGGACTGGCAACAGACGTTAGCTCAGGGCTAATCTTCCTCGCAAAAAAAAAAAAAAAAAAAAAGGTTGTTTTTAAGTGTTTAACTTTCAGAATAATAAAATTTTTTTAATAAGTCAATAATGAGAAGCAATCTATCCAAAAATTGACAAGGACCAAAAAAAAAAACCATGCAAGAAAAAAATGAGAACATATAGTACAATGGTAAATTTTAAGCCTAAAATCATTAATAATTAAATTAAGTGTAAATGAAGTAAATGCTCCAATTAAAAAAGAAAGGTTTAGGGGCCAGCCCGGTGGCGCAAGTGGTTGGGTGCACACGCTCCACTGCAGCGGCCTGGGGTTCACCAGTTTGGATCCTGGGCACGCACCAATGCACCACTTGTTGGGCCATGCTGTGGCAGTGTCCCATAAAAAGCAGAGGAAGAAGATGGGCACAGATGTTAGCCCAGGGCCAGTCTTCCTCAGCAAAAAAAAAAAAAAAAAAAAAGAGGAGGATTGGCATGGATGTTAGCTCAGGGCTGGTCTTCCTCACAAAAAAAAAAAAAAAAGAAAGGTTTAGGGGTTGGCCCAGTGACATGGTGGTTAAGTTCACATGGTCCACTTCAGTAGCCCAGGGTTCACAGGTTCCAATCCCTGGTGTGGACCAAAGCATCGCTCATCAAGCCATGCTGTGATGGCATCCCATACACAAAATAGAGGAAGATGGGCACGGATGTTAGCTCAGGGATACTCTTCCTCAGCAAAAAGAGGAAGATTGGCAAGGAATGTTAGCTCAGGGCCAATCTTCCTCAACAACAACAACAATAAAAAAGAAAGGTTTATAAATAAAATTTAAACAAATGATGCTTACAAAAGACACTTACTAATATAAGTATATAGAAATATTGAAAATAAGAGTATAAAAAAAATACAGGGACCAGCCTGGTGGTGTAGTAGTTAAGTTGGTGCATTCCACTTTGGCAGCCTGGGGTTTGCCAGTTCAGATCCTGGGCGCAGACCTACTCGCCGCTCATCAAGCCACCCTGAGGCGGCGTCCCACATGGAAGAGCTACAACTCTACAACTATGACACACAACTATGTACTGGGGCTTTGGAGAGAAAAAGAAAAAGAGGAAGACTGGCAACAGATGTTAGCACAGGGCAAATCTTCCTCAAAAAAAAAAAATATACTAACTCAAAAAAAGGTGACGTTATTAAAATAAAATAAAATAGACTTTACCACAAAAGGAGATCAAGAGACTCACTTTGTAAATACAAGAGATTCAAATGATCAGGAAGATATAATAAATGTAAATCTATATGTAACTAATACCATGGATTCATAAAAATGTGTGTGTGTGTATATATGGCAAAACCCTACAGAATATAAGGAAAAACAGACAGAACATCGCAAACATAGTGGGAGGTTTTGGTTTGTTTTTTTTTTGAGGAAGGTCAGCCCTGAGCTAACATCCACGCCAATCCTCCTCTTTTTGCCGAGGAAGACTGGCCCTGAGCTAACATCCATACTGATCTTCCTCCACTTTATGTGGAACGCTGCCACAGCATGGCCTGACAAGTGGTGCGTCAGTGCGCACCCGGGATCCGAACCTGGGCCGCCAGCAGCGGAGCACGTGCACTTAACCGCTACACCACAGGGCTCGCCCCTAGTGAGAGATTTTAACACATCTCTCTCATTAACTAATAGATCAAGCAGACAAAAAATTAGTAAGGATCTAGAAGATTTGAACAATCTCTGATGAATAAACTTGATCCAACAGACATACACAGAACTCTGCATACAACAAATGTAAAACAGACATTCTTTCAAGCACACACAGAACATTTCTAAAAATTAACCACATAATAGACCCTAAAACAAGTCTCAACAAATTTCAAAGGATTAAAATCAAATGCAGTAGATAGTGAGAATTTAAGCTAGAGATCAGTTAAAAACATAGATAGAAAATACTCAGAAATTTTGAAAATTTAAAAAAAGAAACATACTAAATAATCCACTGTTTGAAGAAAAATCCCTCTTCCTTTCCAATTTGGATCCCTTTTATTTCTTTTTCTTGCCTAATTGCTCTGGCTAGGACTTCCAATACTATGTTGAATAAAATTGGCAAAAGTCGGCATCCTTCTATTGTTCCTCTTCTTAGAAGGATAGATTTCAGTTTTTCACAGTTAAGTATGATGTTAGCTGTGGGTTTGTCATATATGGCCTTTATTACACCAGGTATTTTCCTTCTAGACCCATTTTACTCAGAGTTTTGATCATACATAAATGGGTGCTGAATCTTGTCAAATGCTTTCTCTGTATCTATTGAGATGATCATGTGATTTTTATTCTTCATTTTGTTAATGTGGTGTATCACACTAATTGATTTGCAGATGTTGAATCATCCTAGCATCCCTGGGATAAATCCCACTTGATCGTGGTATATGATTCTTTTAATGTATTGTTGTATTCGATTTGCTAATATCTTGAGGATTTTTGCATCTACATTCATCAGCAATACTGGCCTATAATTTTCTTTTTTTGGCTTGTCCTGGTCTGGTTTTGATATCAGGGTAATGTCGGCCTCATTTTAGTTAGGAAGTGTCCTTCCTCTTCAATTTTTTGAAGAGTTTGAGAAGCATAGGTATTAAATCTTCTTTGAATGTTTGGTAGAGTTCACCAGGGAAGGCATCTGGTCCTGGACTTTTGTTTTGGGGAAGGTTTTTGATTACTGTTTTGATCTCCTTACTAGTGATTGATCTATTCAGAGTCTCTATTTCTTCTTGATTCAGTTTTGGAAAGTTATATAATTCTAAGAATTTAACCATTTCTTCAGGGTTGTCCAACTTGGTGGCATATAGCTTTTCATAGTATTCTCTTATAATTCTTTGTATTTCTGTGGTATCTATTGTAATTTCTCCTCTTTCAATTCTGATTTTATTTACATGAGCCTTCTCTCTTTTTTTCTTAGTCTAGCTAAAGGTTTGTCAATTTTGTAGCTCTTAGTTTCACTGATTTTTTTCTATTGTCTTTTTAGTCTCTATTTCATTTGTTTCTGCTCTGATTTTTATTATTCCCTTTCTTCTACTGATTTGGGGCTTCATTTGTTCTTCTTTTTTGAGTTCTTTTAGGAGTAATTTGATTTCCTTTAGGAGTTACATTGTTTATTTGAGATTTTGCTTGTTTCTTGAGGTAGGCTTGTATCACTATAAAATTCCCTCTTAGTACCACTTTCACTCTATCCCATAGATTCTGGTCTGTTGTATTTTCATTTGTCTCTAGATATTTTCTGATTTCTCCTCTGATTTCTTCATTGACCCAGTAATTGTTCATTATCATTTTGTTTAATCTCCACATATTTGTAACTTTTCCAGTTTTCTTCTTGTAGTTGATTTCTAGATTCATACTGTTGTGGTTGGAAAAGATGCTTTGCTTGGTATTACTTCAATCTTTTTAAATGCATTGAGACTTGTTCTGTGGCCTAATATGTGATCTACCTGGAGAATGTTCCATGTGCATTCGAAAAGAATGTGTATTATGCAGTTTTTGGATGGAATGTTCTGTATCTATCTATTACGCCCATCTGGTCTAACGTGTCATTTAAGGCCAATGTTTCCTTATTGATCTTCTGTCTGGATGATCTATCCACTAATGTAAGTGGGGTGTTAAAGTTCCCTACTATTATTGTGTTACTGTCAATTTCTCCTTTTATGTCTGTTAATAAGTGCGTTATGTATTTAGGTGCTCCTATGTTGGATGCATAGATATTTACAAGTGTTATGTCCACCTGTTGGATTGTTCTTTTTATCATTATGCAGTGCCCTTTTTTGTCTCTTGTTACAGTTTTTCTTTTAAAGTCTATTTTGACTGATATAAGTATGCTACACCAGCTTTCTCTTCATTTCCATTTGCATGGAATATCTTTTTCTATCCCTTCACTTTCAGTTTGTGAGTGTCTTTAGGTCTGAAGTGTGTCTCTTATATGCAGCATATATATGGATCTTGTTTTTTTATCCATTCAGCCAGCCTGTATCTTTAGATTGAAGTATTTAGTCCATTTACATTTAAAGTAATTATTTATAGGCATGTACTTCTTGCCATTTTGTTACCTTTTTTCTGGATGTTTTTGTAGTTCTCTGTTCCTTTTTCTTCTCTTGCTCTCTTCCCTTGTGATTTGATGACTTTGTTTGGGTTCCTTTCTCTTTATTTTTTGTGTATTTATTATAAGTTTTTGTTTAGTGGTTACCATGAGGTTCATATATAATAACCTATGTATACAGCAATCTATATTAAGTTTATGGTCTCTGAAGTTCAACCCCACACTAAAAGCCCTAGAGTTTTACCCCACCCCCATGTTTTATGTTTTTTACATCATATTTTACCTTTTTTGATTTTGTGTATCCCTTACCCTCTTATTGTAGACATAGATTATTTTAGTACTTTTGTCTTTTGACTGTTATACTAGCTTTAAAGATGGTGGATTCACTACTTTTACTGTATATTTGCCTTTACCAGTGATATTTTTTCTTTGATAATTTTCTTATTTCTATTTCTGGCTTTTTCTTTTCCACTTAAAGAAGTCTCTTTAACACTTCTTCTAAGGCCTGTTTAGTGGTGATGAACTCCTTTAGTTTTTGGTTGTTTGGGAAACTCTTTCTCTCTCCTATCTCCTATCACTATTCACAGATGATATGATTTTATATATAGAAAACCCTAAAAAATCTACCAAAAAACTATAAGAAATAATAAATGAATACAGTAAAGTTGCAGGGTACAAAATCAACATACAAAAATCATTTGTGTTGGGGCCGGCCCCGTGGCTTAGCGGTTAAGTGCTCGGGCTCTGCTGCTGGCGGCCCAGGTTCGGATCCCGGGCGTGCACCAACACACCGCCTTTCTGGCCATGCTAAGGCTGTGTCCCACATACAGCAACTAGAAGGATGTGCAGCTATGACATACAACTATTCACTGGGGCTTTGGGGGGAAAATAAATAAATAAAATCTTTAAAAAGAAAAATCATTTGTGTTTCTATACATTAATAACAAAATACCAGAAAGAGACATCAAGGAAACAACCCCATTTACAATCACAACAAAAAGAATAAAATACCTAGGAATAAATTTAACCAAGGAGGTTAAAGACCTGTATCCAGAAAACCATAAAACATTGTTGAAAGAAATTGAAGAGGACACAAAAAAATGGAAACATATTCCATGTCAGAGATTAGAAGAATTAACATAGTTAAAATGTCCATACTTCCTAAAGCAATCTACAGATTCAAGGCAATCCCTATCAAAGTCCCAGTGACATTTTTCATGGAAATAGAACAAGGCATCCTAAAATTTATATGGAACAACAAAAGACCCTGAATAGCTAAAGCAATCCTGAGAAAAAAGAACAAACATAGAGGCATCATACTTCCTGATTTCAAAGTATACTATAAAGCTATAATAATCAAAACAGCATGGTACTGGCACAAAAACAGACACACAGATCAATGGAACAGAATTGAGAGCCCAGAAATAAACCCACACATCTATGGACAGCTAATTTTTTGTGTGTGTGTGAGGAAGATCAGCCCTGAGCTAACATCCATGCTAATCCTCCTCTTTTTGCTGAGGAAGACCGGCTCTGAGCTAACAACTTTTGCCAATCCTACTCCATTTTTTTCCCCAAAGCCCCAGTAGACAGTTGTATGTCATAGTTGCACATCCTTCTAGTTGCCATATGTGGGACACAGCCTCAGCATGGCCGGAGAAGTGGTGCGTCGGTGTGCGCCCAGGATCCGAACCCGGGCCGCCAGTAGCAGAGCACGCGCACTTAACCACTAAGCCACGGGGCAGGCCTTATGGACAGCTAATTTTTGACAAAGAAACCAAGAACATACAATGGGGAAAGGAAAGTCTCTTCAATAAATGGTGTTTGGAAAACTACACAGCCACACGCAAAAGACTGAAAGTAGACCATTATCTTACACCATACATAAAAATTAACTCCTGATGGATTAAAGACTTACATGTAAGACCTGAAACCATAAAACTCCTGGAGGAAAACACAGCCAGTATGCTCTTTGACATAGTCTTAGCAGTATCTTTTTTAATACGTCTTCTCAGGCAAGAGAAACAAAAGAAAAAATAAACAAATGGGACTACATCAAACTAAAAAGCTTTTGCATGGCAAAAGAAACCATCAACCAAACAAAAAGACAACCTAACAACTGGGAGAAGATATTTGCAAATCACATATCCAATAAGGAGTTAATATGCAAAACATATAAAGAACTCATATAACTCAACAACAAAAAAACAACCAAATTAAAAAATGGGCAGACGATTTGAACAGACATTTTTCCAAAGAAGATATACAGATGGCCAACAGGCACATGAAAAGATGTTCAACATCACTAAGTATTAGGGAAACGCAAATCAAAACTACTTTGAGATACCACCTCACACCCATCAGAATGGCTATTATTAAAAAAAAAACAAGAAATAACAAGTGTTAGAAAGGATGTAGAGACAAGAGAACCCTCATACACTGCTGGTGGGAATGTAAAATGGTGCAGCCACTATGGAAAACAGTATGGATATTCTTCAAAAAACTAAAACCAGAAATACCCTATGATCCAGCTATCCTACTTCTGGGTATTTATCCAAAGAACAGGAAAACACTAATTCAGAAAGATATATGCACCCCTATGTTCACTGCAGCATTATTCACAATAGCCAAGACTTGGAAACAACCTAAGTGTCCATCAATGGGATGAATGGATAAAGAAGATGTGGTACATGTATACAATGGAATACTACTAAGACATAAAAAAGATGAAATCTTGCCATTTGCCACAACACAGATGGACCTTGAGGGTATTATACTAAGCGAAATAAGTCAGAGGGAGAGATAAATACCATATGTTTTCACTCATATGTCAACCATAAAACAACAATAAACAAACACATAGACACAGAGAATAGGTTGGTGGTTACCAGAGGGGAAGGGGGGTGACGGGAGGGTGAAAGGGATAAAGAGGCACATTTGTATGGTGACAGATGGAAACTAGACTTCTGGTGGCGAACACGATGCAGTCTACACAGAAGTTGAAATATAATGATGTACACCTGAAATTTATATAACGTTATAAACCAATGTTACTCAATATAAATAAACAAATAAAAGGAAAAATATCTCACTAGAAATTAGAAAATATTTGGAACTGCATAAATGAAAACGTAACATACTGAAATTTGGATACAGTTGAAAGCAGTGCAGAAAAGGGAAATGTATGGCCTTAAATGTATATACAGAAAAACAAAAAGGCTGAAAACAATAGGAAATTAAATTCAAATTAAGTAGAAAGGAAATGATAAGGAACATAAATTAATCAACTAGAGTAAACATAATCAATACAGCCTAAAGCATTAGTTATTTCATTAAATAAGTAATGAAATTGATAAACTTCTAGGAAGACTGATAGGAGGAGGAAACGATGAACACGACAGCTCAGATCATTAATGTCATGAAGGAGAAAGAGGACATCCAGAAGTTCATAGGAGGACGTTATGAATAACTCCAGGACGACAAAAATGAAAATTTTAATTAAATGGAAATTTTTCTTTTAAAATACAACATACCAAAACTGCCACAAGAAGATATTTTGAAATTTGGATAGTTCTATAACTATTACGTGGGACCATAGGAAAGTGCCCTTTTGGTAGATCAAAAATGCTCTAATATTTTTTTATTTTATTTTATTTTTTTAATAATTTTATTTATTTATTTTTCCCCCAAAGCCCCAGTAGATAGTTGTATGTCATAGTTGCACATCCTTCTAGTTGCTGTATGTGGAACGCAGCCTCAGCATGGCCAGAGAAGCGGTGCGTCAGTGCGCGCCTGGGATCCGAACCCAGGACACCAGCATCAGAGTGCGTGCACTTAACCGCCAAGCCACGGGGCCGGCCCAAAAATTCTCTAATGTTAAAGTAACTGAAAATAATCCCACTAAGAAAATTCCAGGCCCATAAAGTTTTACCAGAGAATTCTGTCAAACATTTGAAGAAGAAATAATGCCAATCTAATACAAAATCTTACAGAAAATAGAAAAAGAAAACACACTCCCCAACTCTTTTGTAAAGCCAGTATAACTTTGATACCAACCTGACAAGACTATTGCAAGAGAAAAAAATTATAGGCAATTTTAATTCAATAATAGACGTGCAAAAACCCTATATAAAACATTAATATATCATGTCTGAGTTGAGTTTATTCTAGAAATACAGGTTAGTTGAACATGCAAAAAAATCAATATCCAACAATATGAAAATACATATGAACCAAGTTATTCACTGTAGCATTGTTTATAATCGCAAAATATTAGAAAAACTCTAAATACTCATACAGAGGAGAATGGTTGAATAAATCACGGAGAACTATTCAGGTGTAAAAAAGAGAATGAGGAAGATCTCTTTGGAGTGATTTCCAGACACACTGGAATGAACTAAAACAAAGTGTGCTACTTTTAGCATAAGAAAGAAAGGGATATAAAAAAATATACATGTATCTGCTTGTTTGTGCAAAGGAAATATTAGAAGGATGAACTAGAAACTAAAGAGAATAGTAAGCTACAAGGCATGAGTGGGAAAGGATGGAAAGCCAAGGAAAATAGGAATGAGTTAGTAAGGATATGGAGGTAGCAACACTTCTCCAAATGTATCTTTTTGTATATACTCAGACTCTATGGAACCATAGTAATGTTTCACATACTCTCAAAAAAAAAAAAATTAACTAAAATCAACCAGAATGAGGAAGGGAAATCCAAAATAGAATACAAACAATAACAAATTAACCTAACTGTATTACAAATGAATAAGACAACCATACTGAAGGGAATGAGGAAGAAAAGATTAAACCTAAGTGACTTGGAAAACAGTACTCTGACTAGATAATGCAAAGATAAAAAAAGAACTGCACACAAATACTGTACTCTAGTTAGTAAATCTGGTTTTCAAAGGAGTATAGGTTAGCATCTGTAACTACAAACAAATGAATACATTGTAGATAATAAGAACCAGGTTTCTCATCATCAGAGAAAAAAAAATTACAAATAAGGAAAGGAAGAAAGCTAGAATGAAGCATGTGGTGTTGATCCAGAATTGGAGGTATCAATATGAACCCATAGTTTTAGAGAGATAGATAGAGATAGGAAGTGCTTGAAAAAGAATGAGGGCATGTCAAAAGGAAACAGGAGCCAACTTGAAGGAGCTCCAATGGCCAAAGCCTGAAGAATTTGAGCAACAGAATAAATGATAGTACTGGATTATAGCCCCTAGAATAAAATAAATATCCAATAGTCTAATACTGATTAAATAAATAATTGAATAAGAAAGTAAATGGGGAAGAAGGCACAGCTCTTCTTTCAGAAGAATTACAATTCCTAAGTATAGAAGGAACGAAAGAAATTTAAAAATCACCATTAGACAAATACCGCAGCAATAATCACTGCAGTGATGCTCCACTGATGGCATACTGATAGCTAAAATCAGTGGGCAAAAGTTTGAGGAGAAACAGGATATTAGCAGAGTTTCAAAGTATCTCCCCCAAGATATTTATCAATTACAAATGGAAAAACAGTAATTTTACAATGGAGAAATCTGACAGACACTACCTTAATCCAGTGATCAAAGTGAACATCACCAGTAATAAATATATTGATATCATATATCCCCCAATACGATCCACTGAGAAGGAAACAGCATCATTTCTGCGGTATTCTCGCTAAAAATATATAATCTCAATCTAATCATGAGAAAACATCAGATAAACCCAAATTGAGAGATATCTACAAAATAACTAATACTCATCAAAAATGTCAAGGTCATGAAAGACAAGCAGAGAACAGAGAATTGTTATAACTAAATGTAATGTGGGATCTTGGATTGAATCCTGGAACAGAAAAAGGGCTTTAGAGGGAAAAATCAAATGAGCTCTGTGGTTTAGTTGAAAGTATTGTACCAAATGGGTGGAAGACCCAGCTCAGGACAACAGAGCCTGAGCAGGGAGAGGAGGGCATACATCACACCAAGGGACAACCTGGCATAGGCATTAAAGGCCAAAGCAGGATGAAGAGGGAATCTACACAGTGGAAAAGTCTAGCGTGGGGCCCGCCCCTGGCTTAGCGGTTAAGTGAGCATGCTCCGCTACTGGCAGCCCGGGGTTCGGATCCTGGGCGCGCACAGACGCACCGCTTCTCTGGCCGTGCTGAGGCCGCGGCCCACATTCAGCAACTAGAAGGATGTGCAATTATGACATACAACTATCTACTGGGGCTTTGGGGGAAAAAAAGGAGGAGGATTGGCAATAGATGTTAGCTCAGAGCCAGTCTTCCTCAGCAAAAAGAGGAGGATTAGCATGGATGTTAGCTCAGGGCTGATCTTCCTCACAAAAAAAAAAAAAGTCCAGCATGGGGCATCGGGGCCCAAGAAAGGTGAAGAGGAAGTCCACACTGCAGGGGATGGGGCAGCCTAGCACAAGGTTTCCGAGGCTGAGTGGAGTGAGGGTGACATCCACACAAGGAAGTGGGTGATGATGGGAAAAATCACATACAGAAGGATTGCTCAAGTAAGTAAATATAACAAGAATAAAGGATTTCATTGTTGGAAAATAGAGTTACAAATATGGTAAGGGAGAAAACCAAAATGATTCTGAAGTGTGAGATTGCAAATGGAGCTATCAGCATGAACTCACGGTTTTCAACACATATGTAAACACATAAGGAAATATGGAAAAGGACGCACATGTGTGTACACACACATGTATATAACATTCACAGTTTTCTTAGCTCTGAGAGGGCCTGGGCACCATGACATCCAATAGCAATAAGTACACCTAGCACCAGGCGCTGATTTCCAAATACCGTTCTCCATTAAAAGGAACCCGGGCTCCTTGGAAAAATGGTTGATTCCAAAACTAGGACAGGAAAGGTAGAAAATAAGCCTGGAACATCTTTTTTGTGCCAGAAAGTAAGGAAGGTAATACTCAGAGAATGACAGAAACATGTTAAAACAATACAGAAGTCAGCTTAAAAGGAATTCTACTGGCCAAATCAAGGACAATTTGAGCATCAAAATAAATAATGATAGTAAAGAATTATAATCTATTGAGTAAAACAAGAAACCATGAGTTACTACTGATACACATAAATTGAAAGCTTGATGAGGAATGGGATATTGGCATAGATTCAAAATATCTCCCCACAAAATATTAAGAAGGGAAAAAGATAAAATTTAACCATAAAAGCCTGGCAAATACCACCTTAATCCGGTGATCAAAGTAAATGCCATCAGTAATGAGACAAACTGAAATCCTGTGATAAGAACACAGCATCATTTCTGTGATCTTCAGGCCAAAGATATTTAATCTGAATCAAATCATGAAGAAACAACAGAAAAAAACAAACTGGGGGATATTCTACAAAATAACTAGCCTACAATCTTCAAGTGTCAAGGTCATAAAATTCAAGGAAAGACTGAGGAACTGTTCCAGACTGAAGGAGACTAAAGAGACATGGGCCAGCCCCGTGGCGCAAGCAGTTAAGTGCACGCATTCTGCTGCGGTGGCCCGGGGTTCGCTGGTTCGGATCCCGGGCGTGCACCGACACACCACTTGTCAAGCCATGCTGTGGCGGCATTCCATATAAAGTAGAGGAAGATGGGCATGGATGTTAGCCCAGGGCCAGTCTTCCTCAGCAAAAAAAAAGGGGGGGAGGATTGGCAGATGTTAGCTCAGGGCCGATCTTCGTCACAAATAAATAAATAAATAAATAAATAAAATAAAGAGACATGACAACTAAATGCCAAACGTGATTCTGAACCAGATCTTCTTGCTATAAAGGACATTATTGGGAAAACTGGGAAAACTCGAATAGAGTTTAAGGATTAGATGGTATTAATGCATCAATGTTCATTTCCTGATTTTATGACTGTATAGTGTATATCCAGGAAAATTTCCTTGTTTTCAGGAAACATACAATAAAGCATTCAGGGGTGATGAGACATCCTATTAGCAACTTCCTCTCAAACAGTTCCAGGGGAAAAGTTCTTTGTATTGTACTCGCAACTTTTCTGTAAGTGTGAGATTGTTTCAAATTTTTAAAAATTATATTTAAAAAAAATCATGGGCCGGCCCCGTGGCTTAGCGGTTAAGTGCGCGTGCTCCACTACTGGCGACCCAGGTTTGGATCCCTGGTGCACACCGACACACCACTTGTCCGGCCATGTTGAGGCTGCGTCCCACATACAGCAACTAGAAGGATGTGCAACTATGACATACAACTATCTACTGGGGCTTTGGTGGGGGGGGGGAAGGAGGAGGATTGGCAATAGATGTTAGCTCAGAGCCGGTCTTCCTCAGCAAAAAGAGGAGGATTAGCATGGATGTTAGCCCTCATGGAGGGCTGATCTTCCTCACACACACACAAAAATATTATTATGGGGGCCAGTCCGGTGGCGCAAGCAGTTAAGCGTGTGCGCTCCACTGCAGTGGCCCAGGGTTTGCTGGGTCGGACCCCCGGCACGCACCAATGCACCACTTGTCAGGCCATGCTGTGGCGGTGTCCCATAAAGTGTAGGAAGATGGGCATGGATGTTAGCCCAGGGACAGTCTTCCTCAGCAAAAAGAGGAGGATTGGCAGATGTTAGCTCAGGGCTGATCTTCCTCACCAAAAAAAAAAAAAAAAATTATTATGATAAATCAAAAAAGACATAAATAAATGGAAATATCATTTCATGGATTGGAAGATTCAATACTGTAACAACATTCAAACTGACCTATAGATTAAGATTAAATGTAACGTAAATTAAAATTCCAAAAGGCATTTTTGGAATTTGTCAAGATTCTAAAATACAAATACAAAATGGTACAAAAGGTAAAGAATAGCAAAGACTTTCTTGAGAACAAAGAAGCATTCTTAGAAAGTTTACTCTATCAAATATAAAGTCTTATTATAAAGCTACAGTAATTAAGAAAATGTGGTATTGGAGCAAATACAGATAAATAAACCAATGAAATAGAACAGAGCCCACAAATAAGCCCACTCATATACATATATGGACATGATTTGTGACACATGTGGCACTAAAAGCAGTAAGGAACAATCTTTCAATAAATAGTGCTAGGCCAATACGGGGAAGAAACGAAACCAGACCCTACCTTGTACTACACACAAAAATCAATCCCAAGTGATTCCCTGAAAAACAATAAAGCTTCCAGAAGGTAAAACAGAAGAATATCATCGTAACTTTGTGTTAGAAAAAAGCTTCTTATACCAGATACAGAACTCTTAATTATAAAGAAAATGACTGATAAATTTAACAACATCAAAGTTAAGAATTTTGGTTCATCAAAAGACATCACTTAGAGAATGCCATGGTAAACTACTGTGACATATGGAGTTAAAGAACATGGACTCCTAAGCTAGAATGCCTAGGTTCACCTCTGAGCTTTTGCTATTTATTAACCATACGACTTTCAGTAAGTTACTTAACTTTTCTAAGCCTCAATGTTCTCATTTGTAAAAGGAGTAATAGTATCTACTCATAAGGTTACTGCAGAGATTAAATGAGTCAATACAAATGCAACACTTGGACGGGTAAATGACATAAAGTAAGTACTCAATAAGCATTAACTATTATTATTATTACTGCTGGGCATTTATCATGACCTGGCCCTGATTCCAAGGAGCTCCCAATCTAGTAAAGAAGACAGATTTGCATTTAGCTGTATAAATACATAGCTTATGCCACCACCAAAGGAAGTGAAGGAAAATCAGGGAAGAGCTCCTTAAGGAGTTAGGTGTAAAAGAATAAGAATTAGTCTGTCAAGTAGAGAAAGATAAGGACATCCTGAAAGAGAAAAGAAGACTAATAAAGACACTGAGACATGAAAAAGGTGCATTTGGGAAACTGATTTGAATGTGTCTAGAACACTGGGCTGATTTGGGGAGGAGGAAATGGCAAAAGATTAGGATCCCAGCCCAAGGAGTATGAATGGACTTTATCTTTACGACAATGGGGAGCCCCTGAAGAGTTTCAAGCATGAGAGCGACATGGTTAATCTGCATATTAGGCACATCAATCTGGCAGTGCTGTGGAGAATGAGAAATGGGGCCAAAATGGGGGTGGCAAGACAGTTAGGAAGTGGTCGTAATAGTGAGCCCTGAATTGAGAAATCACCAGGACATGACAAGAGGCACCACTCTCACTCCATCAGGGCACCAAATCTCAATCATCTTTAAATCTGCCACCTCCTTACAAATGAAATCACATACCAAGTTCACCAGATTCTTCCTTGATATAGTCCCTATCTTTTCTTTTTTTTTTTTTTAAAGATTTTATTTATTCATTTTTTCCCCCCAAAGCCCCAGTAGATAGTTGTATGTCATAGGTTCACATCCTTCTAGTTGCTGCACGTGGGACTCGGCCTCGCGTTGGACGGAGAAGTGGCGCCTTGGGG
This sequence comes from Ceratotherium simum simum, assembly GCF_057802395.1. Taxonomy (NCBI): domain Eukaryota; kingdom Metazoa; phylum Chordata; class Mammalia; order Perissodactyla; family Rhinocerotidae; genus Ceratotherium; species Ceratotherium simum. The sequence goes on from NC_141921.1 coordinate 7,453,786, forward strand.
CTTGCCCGGGATCTGAACCCGGGCCGCCAGCATCAGAGCGCGCGCACTTAACCGCCAAGCCACGGAGCCGGCCCCCTATCTTTTCTTTTAATTACTACTGACAACATGCTGGTTCAAGCACTCATACAGTCTCATGCCTGTAAACAAAACGTCATCACAAATGTAGGAGATGCACTAGATTCTGCTACCTCCAACACAGCCTGCACACCTCACTCAGAGAGCTTATATCAAAATGCTGTTTCCATAAAAACCTCAACATTCCCCACCTAGCCTCCCTGTCTAACAGTAAAAGCCCTCCACACCTTCTACTTTATGCCTCTTTTACATGAACCAAACCACCTTCTCACTGACCCTTAAACACTCTGAGTTATGTTCCTGCTCATGGCATACTCCCCTCCACAATCCTTAACACTGACTTTAACCTCCTTCCCGTCTATCTAAATCCTACATGCCTCAGAACAAGTTTTAGTTCTCCTCAAGAAAGCCTTATCTGACTAGTCCGATAGCAGTGATCTCTCTCTTTTGAACTCCTATAGGACTTATAAATGCCAACACATCACCCAATTATTCTTTGATCAAGTATTTACTGACTACCTATAAAATTTAACCTTATACTGCTCCCACACTGTTATTTACATTTTTCACATGTTTATGTTTTGCCTCTATGATTGGATTTTAGGTTATCTGATCATATTAACCATAGTGTTTATCACAGTACTAGATATATCCATTCAGCCAGCATTTACTGAGAAGCTACTGTGTACCAAGTACTGTGTAGACACTGGGGATATAAATTCAAGTAAGATCCAGTCCCTGTCTTTACAGAGCTTACACGCAAGTGACAAGGAGAAATAAATGCAAACTGACAACTGCTACTATACAGAATGACTGGTACTACCAGAGAGAAAAAAGAGAAAAATCAGTGTAAGCATAGAGTGCAAGAACCTATCCCAAGGGATGTGTGTGTGTGGAGATAAACTCGGGGAAGGCTTCTAAGGCAAGGAGATGAGAGTCAAGTTTTAAAAACTGAGTAGAAATTAGAGGCAAAGGTGTGAGTGTGGCTATGTGAGGGGGGAGAGGGAGGGAAAATGGAAGGAGGGGCGGGGCGGCGCGGTGGGCAGTGACAGGGGAGGCATTCAAGATAAAGAGGACAGAATAAGCAAAAGCAAATATGTGGCAAATTACTATATGAGAATATAGAACTAAGCATCAAAACAGCCCACGCTTTACTACTTTTTCCACTGTTAACCTTAGCAAGTCACTTATACCACCCGAATATTCATTTTAACACCTTCAAATGGGAGGCTTGCTAACATAAAGATAGACATACAGACCAGTGAAATAGAATAGAGAGCCCAGAAAAAAACCCTTGCATGTATGACCAAATGATTTTTGACCAGGGTGCCAAGACTACACAATGGAGAAAAGACAGTCTCTTCAACAAATGGTGTTGGGAAAACTGGATATCCACATTCAAAGAAATGAAGTTGGACCCTTACCTTATACCATATACAAAAATTAACTCAAAATGGACTAAAGACTTAAACGTAAGACCTAAAGCTATTAAACTCCTAAAAGAAAACATAGGGAGAAAGCTTCAGAACATTAAATTTGGCAAGGATTTCTTGGATATGACACCAAAAGCACAAGCAACAAAATAAAAAAATAGACAAATGGAACTACAACAAACTTAAAAATTTTGGTGCACCAAAGGAAGTAATCGACAGAGAAAAAAGGCAATCTAAGGAACGGGAGAAAATAATTGCAAATTATATATCTGATAAGGGGTTAATACCCAGAATATATAAGAAACTTCTACAACTCAATGACAACAAAAAATCTCAATTAAAAAATGGGCCAAGGCCTTGAATAAACATTTCTCCAAAGACATACACGTGGCCAATCAGCACATGAAAGGATGCTCAGCATCACTAATCATCAGGGAAATGCAAATCAAAACCACAATGAGATGTCCCCTCACAACCATCAGCATGGCCACTATCAAAAGAACAGAATATACTAAGTGTTGGAGAGGATGTGGAGAAGTTGGAACCCTTGTGCCCTATTGGTGGGAATGTAAAATGGTACAGCCACTATTGAAAACAGTATGGAGCCTCCCCAGAAAATTAAAAATAGGATTACCATATGATCCAGCAACCTCATTTCTGGGTATATATCCAAAAGAACTAAAAGCAGAATCTCAAAGAGGTATTTGCACATCCATGTTCATCACAGCATTATTCACAATAGCCAAGAGGTGGGTGCAATCCAAATGTTCATCAACAGATGAATGGATAAAGAAAATGTGGAAAACACATACAATGGAATACTATGCAGCCTTAAAAAAAGAAAGAAATCCTGTCTTATGCTACAACATGGATGAACTTTGAGAACATTATGCTAAGTGAAGTAAGCCAATCACAAAAGAACAAATACTGTATGATTCTACTCATATGAAATATGTAAAGTAATAAAAATTGTAGAAATGTGGTTACCAAGGGCTAAGAGGGGAGGAAAGGGGAATTAGTGTTTAATGGGTATAGAGTTTGTCACAAGATGGAAAATTCTAGAAATCTGTTGCACAACAATGTGAATAGTATACTTAACAGCACTAAACTGTACACTTATAAATGGTTAAGATGGTAAATTTAATGTTATGTTTTTTACAATAATTTTTTTAAAAATTGGAGGCTTGGACTAAATTGCCCCTTCCAGCTGAAAATCGAATATTCTAATATTCTGACTAACCTAACCCACCTTCTCCCATTCTCCCATGAGCCAGTAAACAAACCTCTACTCTACTGAATTTAATAGGAAAACTATCTTTGTGTATATGAAGCACCAATGAGATGTCTGGTTATTATTCAATCATACTAAACTATTCGTTCAAATGAGAAATAAAAATACAGTAATAATATACACAATTCACAAACCACCTGCAGAGGCAGCTCTCCAGAAATAAAATTAAAGCTATACTAATTCTGGGCCGGCCCCCTGGCTTAGTGGTTAAGTGTGCGCGCTCTGCTGCTGGCGGTCCGGGTTCGGATCCTGGGCGCGCACCGACGCACCGCTTCTCCGGCCATGCTGAGGCCACGTCCCACATACAGCAACTAGAACGATGTGCAGCTATGACATACAACTATCTACTGGGGCTTTGGGGGAAAAAAATAAATAAATAAAATTATTTTAAAAAATAAAAAAATAAAGCTATACTAATTCTGAGTGAATCCCTGCTAGAAGGGCCCAATTTAATAAATTAGTTAAAACAACTTATAAATAGTACATTGTTTTCCCCAAATATATAAATACAGGTTAACTCTTTCTCCCTTTTTTAAAAATGTTATTTATACAGTTTGTCTCTAGAATTTCTTCTCTAGCACCTATCTTTCCTCTTTATTACATTCTTAAAGCTCTCTTTCCATTTTCTGAGCCAGTGGGTTCCAAATTTTGTTTGGCTATAGCCCACAATAAGAAATACTTTTTAGGGCCGGCCCCGTGGCTTGGTGGTTAAGTGCGCGCGCTGCGATGCTGGTGGCCCGGGTTCGGATCCCGGGTGTGCATCGAGGCACCACTTCTCCGTCCATCCTGAGGCCGAGTCCCACATACAGCAACTAGAAGGATGTGCAGCTATGACATACAACTATCTACTGGGGCTTTGGGGGGAAAAAATAAAATAAATAAAATCTTTAAAAAAAAAAAGAAATACTTTTTATAACATGAACCAGTTCACAAATATATATAAGCATATATGTAAACATATACATATACAACTGAAACATTAGTTCCACAAAACAACGTTTGCTCTTATGATATGCCATACACATTGACATTTTCACTGTGTTGTATTTCACTTTTTTAAAAGTGCTGATCTTGGCCCACTAAATAAGATTCACAATCCACTAACAGATTGTGTTCAGTTTGGAAAACACTGCTTTAAGCTACCCCAACGGTCCACAAAGCTACTGCTTTTCAGTATCTCTTAAGTAGCGTAGTGTAAAGGATCAGAAGGTTGGCTCTCATACCTAGCCTTGCCCGTATTCACTCAGACCTTGAGTAAGTTACTTAAACTCTCTGAGGTTTACTTTCCTCATCCATAATCTGAGGATGATGATATTATTTATGGGGATGATAACAGTACCTAGACCTTAGAAGGTTATTGTGAGGCTTAAATGAGATAATCTGTACAATATTTACCACAGTGCCTGACATATACTAAAATATCAATATGTTATTATTATCATACACAGCCTTAAGAGAAAACAAGTTATATTAATAATCAAATAAACGATTAGCCAGAGAAAATGAGTAGGGAAGGGATTACCGGTAACTTCTAATTCCCAATAATGCCTGGCTTATATGGAAACAATATAAGGTGCACAGAAGGAAAAATAATATTCATCCAGTAAGTAAAACACATTTTTCAGGATTCTATAATCTTAGCTCTTTTTAATAATTTTTATTTATTTATTTTTTTCCCCCAAAGCCCCAGTAGATAGTTGTATGCCATAGCTGCACATCGTTCTAGTTGCTGTATGTGGGGCGCGGCCTCAGCATGGCTGGAGAAGTGGTGCGTTGGTGCGCACCCGGGATCCGAACCCGGGCCGCCAGCAGTGGAGCGCGTGCACTTAACCGCTAAGCCACGGGGCTGGCCCTAATCTTAGCTCTTTTAATACATATCTATTCATGTTTCCTACATTACACATATTTGAAGTAGATTTTAAGACAAGTTTCCAAAACTCCTATACATTGCCATTCCTGATCTTCTCCTTTAAGACATACGACAACTCTGAATAAATTACCGCCTGTTTGCAAAAGGAAGTGGTTATTTGCCTGTTTTGTAATTGAAGTAAAAAGAAGAATTAGCAATCAGGAAGGCCTCTTTTTCTCTGAAAGTTATCGTGAAATGAAAACATTACGCAAAAACCATATCTACAAGATTAAGTGCTGAGACACTGCTCAAATATCTTCTGAGCCCCAAGATGCACGAGGTACTCTGCCGGAGATATGAGCAAGGAAATGACAATCCATGATCTCAAGTAATTTAGTCTCCTGGAAAGTACTATCACTTGGCTGGGCACATTATTTAGTGACGTGTTATCTTCACCCATTCTAATAGCCTCTAATATCTGCTTATTAGAATCCTATTCATTTTTCTGGGCTACACTGAAATGCCACCTTTTCCATCTATGTTGCTCATTATAAGAAGACCTGCTCTCTCCTTCCTTAAATTTATTCAAATATTCCAATATTCAAGTAGTATATAAATACATGTCATATACCAGTCATTGTCCTAGGCATTAGAGGCACAATTTTGAGCAATAGTTTATAGCTCTGGTCCAGTAATAATCAGGACCAGATCTACATTTGCTATCTTACTTCCCAATATACTCCTCCAGGAGCCACTACATTTCAGTTACCTTGTACTGACTGCTCACATGACTCACAGTTTCCAGCTTTTGCTCAAGTTGTTCCCTCTGTTGAAATGCCTGAGTCTTGTCTCTACCTGTGCAAATAATAAAAGCTAACTCTATTGAGCACTTAATTTGTGTCAGCACGGTCTGACACATGTGTAAACATATAACATGTATTAACTAATTAAATCCTCCCAACAACTACATGAGATAGGTATTATTATTACTCTCATTTTCAAGAATAAAGAAACAGAGAAGTTTAGTATTTTGCAATGACACAGTACCTAGAAAGCAGCAAATAAAAATGGAGTCTCTACGCTTCAAGCAACCCTAGCCCTGTTAAATAAGCCTTATCCCATGCCCTTCTTCCTAGACAAAGTCCTTCTTAAGAGATACAGTACAAACCTCTCCACACTTTGGAGATAGTGTATAAAACAGAAAGAACCAGAGCCAAACACTGTAGTCAGAAAACTTGGTTTCAAGTCCCAGTTTCACTACTGTCGTGTGACCTCAGGAGGATAGTACTTAACATCTGAGTTGTATCCACAAATTTCAAAAGGGGTTAACACTACCAACTACTTCAAAGGTCTACTGTGAAAATCAGGTGAAATAAGACATATAACAACACTGGGGGTCCAGTGAGGTCAAGGGGTCCTTAGGCACAACTATTCTTGTGATAATGCTAATAACACTATCTGTGTTTTTCACTGTGTTGACATTTGCACTGTTGGTGCAAGAGTAATGGTAGTAAAACTGCTAGAACCTTAACTCGAATGGAGGCAATGGCACCAAACTGAACTGGCAGTCACTGTATTGTTCACCACGATGCACACGCAAGAAAAAAAATTCCTGTTTCACTTAAGAACGCCCTTGAAGGGGCAGCAAACATTATTAAATCTCGACTGAGTATATGCTTTTCAAACAGTCTATGTGACACATGGAAAGTACCTATAAAGTGCTCCTGCTGCATACCAAGGTATAATGATTATCTCAAGGAAAAGCACTTGTCTGAGTTGTGAACTAAGAGGCACTTTACTAATGGAACATCATTTTTACCTGAAAGAACAAGTGACAAACTATATTATTTACAGTGGGATATTTGGCAGACATTTCCCTGAAAATGATGAAAGTGAGTTTCTCATTTCAGGGAAAACTGACAGTTTTTGTTGCCAATTATAAAATTCAGGCTTTTAAGCAAACATTAGCATTTTAGAAAACTAGTATTTGCCAGCTACCATGAACCTGACAGATTCTCAATACTTAAAGACTTTTCTGATGAGTTTGGGGCAATATCAACAAATGTAATTTTTTTATGTTGTATGATGAAATGTGTCAATATTTGGAAGATCCACATATGAACAAAGATTAATGTTACAAAACCATACATAGAGTAAAAGATCCATTCAAAGTGCCAGACAGACCAATGGATTTTAATGTAATAGAGTACTTCACATATAAATTTCATTATTATAGTTTCAGATTCTACACTGTAAGAAACCTTTAAGAAACTACAACTTGTTAGGCTTGGGTGAAGTATCAAAGAAGAATACTCACAATTATCTGAAAAGGCTATTAAAATACTTCTCCACTTTCTAAATATATATCTGTATAAGACTATATTTTCTTCATATACTTCGACCAATACTCTATTAAGCCAGACCTTAAAAAGATTCACAAAAATGTAAAACAATGTCATTTTTCTATTTTTTTTTTGTTTTTGAAAACGGTTATTCTCTCATAAAATGTTATTAGTATAATGGGTTTGTTATTGATATTTTAAGTGAATAAATAATTTTTTAAATCCCTCAGTTTTAATTTCTAACGTGATAAATATCAATATATATAACCCACGTAAACAAAAGCTCTTTGGAGTCCTCAATAAGTTTGTAAAGGGGTCCTGAGACCAAAAAGTTTGAGAACCACTGGTATACACTATATGTGACATCTTATTTGATTTCTTATTGATTGCCTTGTCCACTAGAATGTAAGCTCCTAGAAAGCAGAAGCTTGTCAGTCTTATTTGTTGCTGTATTTCTAGCACTTAGCAAACTGCCTTGCACATTTTATAGGTACTCTTTATGTATTTGTGGGTGGTATATGATGGATAGCTGGACAGATACTAAATAAAAACATTCCACTTAGATAATTAGGTGGTTCAAAGTGCCACTGACTATAATTTGTAACAAGTTTGGACAGGCTGGATAGTTAGACAGTGTTTTTTAAAGATGGTAATAAAAGAAGTGTGGAGAGAGAAAAACCAATTCACATGACTCTAAATCTAAAGTAATCTAAACCCATGTTTTAATACTCAGGTTTAAGAGCCCTAGTCTAAATAAACTGCTTATCATAATAACAACAGGGGTGAGATCAGATTAGAGAAAAAAAGTCTATGTACCTTATTATATTTTGTATAGGCTCCTGTCAAAGCATCTCTAACACTATAATGCTTGTTTGTTTACATTTTTCCCTTCCCTTGCTCAGCTGTGTACTCCCCAAGTTCTGGGATGGAATCTGATGCATATTTTCTTAATTCTCAAAGCCTGACATGTTCTTAGCAACTAACTGATACTCCCAATTACCAGACAAATGACGATTTGTCATCTTCTAAATGATACCTTCTCAGTGAGGTCTTCTAAGCAGCATATACTAAAACTTGGCCTCCCAACCCACCATCTCTAATTCCCTGTATCCTGCTCTACTTTTTTTCCTCCATTGTACTTATCCCTTCTAACATATATATATATATATATTTATGTATGTTTATGTATGTTTATTATTTACTGCCTGTCTCCTGCCTTTGGAATGTAAGCTCCGCAAAGGCAGGGGTCTTTGTTTTATTTATTGATGTATCCCAAGGCCCCAGAATCATGCCAGGCAAACAAGTGTTCAATAAATATTTGTTGAATGCGGAATAATGATCCACTGATTTCATTATTCAGAGTATAGTTCCCTTTTTATATTTGGAATCTAAAAATAGGTTGGGTTTCCTAAGAAATCATTATTTTTGCTCAGTATTCTTTAAAGCTGCCATAATTGGCTCCCTCAAAGATTTATGAATAGTTTTAGCTGAAGTCTCTAAACTGTTGAATAAAACACAAGCAAATATTTACAAAAGTGTTTCTCCCCCACAACTTCTGCTTTGACTATCTGAAGTAATACTGTGCTTCTCCTAGACAGAGTCAGCATTGTATTGGGCAACTGGATATTTCTGATTCAGTCAAAGCAGACAATGCAAGTCACATGTAGATTAATGGGTTCTCTTCAATTCATTCTACAATCACATGCTTCTAAGTGAACTTATTCCCGGTCAAGGAAAATCCTCACCAAATCTATATGTAAATATATCCTAACAATTTTAGCTCCCGCAGAAGATGTTTCCTAACTACTTTAACTCCAGGTTTTAGTAAAGGGGTCACTATTCCTTAATCTTGGATTTCAGAGAAATAGGATTTGAGTTTTCAATCTTTAAGACTTACAATATTGCAGGGAATAGAAAAAAAGTATTAGGAATAGGATGGTTTTAGAGAGTTCACCCAGATATGAATAAGGAAGATGAATTGGCAGAAGAGAGACCAGAAAAAGGGAGAGAAGGAAGTTAAAAAGGAAACTGTGCTGTACTTTACTGAACTGTACTATACTGAAAGTACTTTAACTATACTTTCACACACAGAAACTGTGAAAGTAAGAAGTGATAAAGACCTTGGGGCCGGCCCTGTGGCGCAAGCTGTTAAGTGCACGCGCTCTGCTGCAGCGGGCCAGGGTTCGCTGGTTCGGATCCCGGGTGCACACCAACACACCACTTGTTAAGCCATGCTGTGGCAGCATCCCATATAAAGTAGAGGAAGATGGATACAGATGTTAGCCCAGGGCCAGCCTTCCTCAGCAAAAAAGAGGAGGATTGGCATCGGATGTTAGCTCAGGGCTGGTCTTCCTCACAAAAAAAAAAAAAAAAAAAAGTGATAAAGACCTGGACTATGTCAGTGACTTGAGGAATAAAGAAAAGGTAGAATCCAATGGACATGGTGACTCTCATGTAGAGAGAATGTAGGGAATGCAGATGTAGGGAAAGAGAAGGTTTCAAATTTGGTTATTGGGTAAATGGAAGTGCTTTCTTACAACATAGAGAATATAGAAGGAAAACCAGGTTGAGAGTGGTAGGTTGCAAAATTTTAGGTTTGAAGAGACTCAGATTCAATTAATTCTGAAATTTGATAAAACTGACCTCCTGAAAAATCTTATTATCAAAAGTTTTGCTGAATTTATTAATTAACAGTTCGTACTCAAACATATGTTGCTACAAAATACTCCCTCTACAGGAGAAGCTAAAAAATAGAATACATCTTCAATGCATTCTGGGGAAGGGAAGGGAGGAGGGATAAGAATGGTAATTTTGAGAAGCTGAAGCCAAGTCTCAGTTCATGAGGAGAAATATAGAATTTCAAAAATACCTCACTGACTACCAAGGTTAAGGGCTATTCAAAAAGGAAGAATGATGTTACAGAATCACCCAAGTTTTGAATTAGGTAATAAAAGGAATGAGAGAAAAAAATTAATACATGTTAGAAAATTCAGGAAGAAAACTAAAGCAAGGCAAATAAAATACATCTATAGGAAAAGAGAATTTGCCACTTAATTCTTTTGACCACTTCCAAAGCAACTAAGGCAAAAACAGATGTAGCCTAACAAAGTGACAGAATCATATTAATAAGAAACTATGATTGATTTATGTTACTTTAAATAAAATGCTAGAGTATTCTGACAATAGATGTTATTCTTTACAAACTGAGGGTAGGGAAGCACTTTAGACTTACAAAAATTATGCAATTCTATCTTCAGGGTATAAAGTACAGTAGAGGCACTTCTGTACTATAATCTTACAATATTCCTAGTGAACAACCTTTCTGAAGGCTTCACTCTTTGCCCCCAGTGACTCTCCAAAGAATTCTGCTCAGGGCAGAGAGCTAGCAATAAGCTACTTCCTTCCTTCTCTATATTTAGCTATAAGCTGTTAATATGATATCTTTACCTTCCTTTAGGAAAGCATATTTTTCCAGACCAAGACTGCAGTATAAACTCAGACATAACCTTAGTCCATTCCACAAGCTTTAACTCTATCTTGTGAAACAATCTAGATACAGTAAAATGTCATTGATTCAGTCCTCCCTAAAATTTAGGACTTGTATTTATAATAATTCAGTTTCAATGTTATAAGCCAATATGACCTCAATAAAATAGTAAAAAAAAAAAAAAAAGAAAGAAAATGCAATGATGAAACATAACTTGAATTTATATGCTGGACCAATGTTACACGTGGAGTACACTGATTACAGCGTCATGATCATGAGAATGAATGTTCATAAACTACAAGTAGAGTTAATGAAGTAGGTTGAAAAGAAAAAGATGACCTTGGCAGAAGTGAACATTTTCTTAGAGAACTTACCAGCTAGTTAGCTATCTAAAAGTAAAAACAAGGGTGAGTGCAGTCCAGGCATTACCAGAAAATGGAGCTTTAACTCAGGGATATTTCACCCGGGGTCAGAGAACTACCTGAAATTGTGCATCCAGGAAGCCTCCTCCAGAATAATGATTTTCAAAATGTGAGATCCTTGAGGATGGTGAGTGCTTTGCTCACTACACTCAGAAACTAGCCTAGTGCCTGGTATACAATAAGCACTCAAATATTTGTTGACAATAAAAATGAATGAATGAATGAAAAGAATGAACGGATGCAATAAATTGAATACTGGTATTTTCTCAAAGTGCCTAGGGGCTGCCTGGGGAAGGGCTCTAAGCCCTCAACCCTCTCTCTTCAACCAGAGCAACTGCACTTTTTTCTGTCTCGCCTTTGGGCTTCTAAATAGGGTTGCATTTGTAAAATGCTTTTATTAAAAGTTTGAATACTATGGAAAAAATCTATCAACATCATTCCTTTCCCTGAACAACTATTATAGTTACAAGTGCACACAATTTAATGTTTAATTGTCCCTCAAGCTAGTTTTCAGTCCCCAAAATTTCTTCAAGTATGAGATTACATTTTATGTAAACAGTACTTGACCATTCAACTTTCATAAAACCTGCACGTTCTTGTACACTGACTCCTCAGAGAATAATTTGAATTTTCTTATATCAGGCAACAAATGGACATTTTGTGTCATCACATTGTGCAAAGCCCACCAGGCAACAGTTTAGTTCTTGCAGCATCACCATCTCCACCTGAAGAGCAGTGCTCATGCAACTACTTTAATATATTTTGCATTCTATTCTATCACTCTTTTGAATAGTAGAAAAAGAGAAAAATTAAAGTGCCAATAGGAGTGACAATAAACATAAATTTTATAAATATAATATAACTGAGAAATCATTAGGCATTCTTAAAACAGCAAATCTTTACCATCAACAGAACACTCTTTAGACTCTGGCCCAGAAGACATTTTTTGTGTATGTGTGTGAAGAAGATCAGCCCTGAGCTAACATCCATGCCAATCCTCCTCTTTTTGCTGAGGAAGACCAGCCCTGAGCTAAGATCTATTGCCAATCTTCCTCCTTTTTTTCCCTTTTTCTCCCCAGAGCCCCAGTAGATAGTTGTATGTCGTAGTTGCACATCCTTCTAGTTGCTGTATGTGAGATGCCACCTCAGCAGGGGTGGACAAGCAGTGCGTCGGTGCATGCCCAGGATCCGAACCCGTGGCCCATAAGACTTTGATCCATTGCCTATATGTTCATTTTTGAAGGAAAGGAGTAAAACGTATGAATATATCTTATGAGTAAATATCGTGTCTAAAAGGCAAGGTGTCATTAAGGACTTTGTAATATGTGGTGAGAACACATCCCCCTTATACCCTGTAGGTCTTTGTTCAAGTCACACAGTCTACTTTCATGCATATTTTCAGGTATACATTCTATATTAGAGTAGAGAAATACTTTTCTTTATATATCTTCATTTACTCTTCACCCTGATACCTACCAAGCAATGTGTTCCAAATTGGGTAAAACAGATTACTTAACAATATATATTAGCAATTTCTTAGATAGTAGGGTTAATACATAAGTCTAAGACTATTCCCTATTCCCTTTCAAAAAGAAGGATATAAGAAAAAGATGAGCATGCCAACAACAACAAAGAAACAGAGAAAGGAATGAACAATTCATTAAGCAAGAAATAAACACATTAAAATATATTTTTGAGGGGGAGCATTGGGTTCGCATTCTTTTAAAATTATGATACTAAGGGTTGATGAAGGGTATGACGAAGCAGAGGGCAGTATAAATCGATACAATCTCTCTTGAAAGCAACTGGGGAGAACTGTTTCAAGAATATTAAAAATATTTATGTCTTTTGTTCTGACAAATTCTTTTATGAATCTATGTAACCTAAGGTAAACAGAGATTTGGTTCAAGATTTATGTACAAGGATGTTCAACAAAGCATTATTTAAAATAGAGAATAACTTGTACAACGAAGATGAATGGTTAAATATGATTATTCATAAAATGGAATATTACGTAGCTATTAAAAATTATGTTTTCCTACAACATTTAGTGCCATGGGAAAGTTTTCATGATATAATATTTAAAATTGAAAATCTGGAAACTTTATTTACACAGAATGACTCAATTTTGTAAGATACACACACACACACACACACACACACACACACCCCACACACACACCTGAAAGATCAGCAGGAAATAATCTACAAACATGTTACTGATAATTATCTTCAAGTGGTAGGATTATAGGTCATTATTAGTATCATCTTTATACTACTCTATATTTTCCCAAATTTCTACAGTGGGCAGGTAATAATTTTACTACTTATAAATTATGGAAAAGGGAATGGTGGGATAAAAATATACATTACTAACAAAAAATAAAACTAAATATCCACTCTAATCCAAGCTACTAAGTCAAACAGTTCACAACTGGTTAAACTTGGGAAAATTATAATTTCAAATATTCAGGGAGGCTCTTGAACAGAAAGCAAATCAAGAAGAAGGAAGGTACACTATTCAGATCCAATCCTCCTGCAATGACACAACAAACTCCCAATATATGAATTTGGTGGCATTTCCCCATTTAACATCTATTGAAATTACAACATCTAATTAGAGAATTAGTTACAGCTGATTTACTTCCCTTACATGAAGTCTGTAAAGGGTTATTTTGAGGAGGTGTTACCACGTAAAAATCAAAAATATAAAACCGCAGAGAAAAAAATTTTTTAAAGTCAATAATCAACAGAAGATAATGGAATCTGTTTACTAACGATAATGCTGAGATGGTTATTTTTAAAGCAGAAGCCACTTAAGCCTGCAACCAAGAGTTAGTCTAATGAGGTACTATCTATTCTAAATGATTAATGATGCGGATGTGCTATGCTGTACTGATTGATGTTAATGCAGTAGGGGTGATGTTGCCCTAATATACTTGATCAGTATAACGTTTCTGAATTAAACACTTTCCTTCACCACTGGGCTGATCTGTAGTAATTCTGCATTTTAATAAATGAGCAAACTCTAATGGACTGAGTTGAAAAGGTCAGCTATCAGCCCAACCACAGATGACTTCCACTAAGACTTCCACAGTTCCTGAAGGCTCTTCTAATTTAAATATTTTTTAATGTTTAAAAATGTTGTATTTTGTCTTATGCAACTTACACTGCTTTAAAAGTATATTCAAATAAATTTGCAAACAAATTTCATACTTGAAATCGTTTTGGAAAACATACTGCTTTAAGGATGTCCAATAAAGTCCTTTGAAAGTGAAAGATTATTTTATGAAGAACTAATAACATACATATCCCTAATTTTCATCTTTAAAAAATTTAGATTTTCACACACCAGATTTGCTTAAGGCAAGACACCCGTTCCATGTAGATTAGGACACAGTAAGAGACAAACTAAGGTCAAGGCCAGGTTACTTGATTCCCTGTGTCTCACTTCTCTCATATATAAATTAAGGATAATTCCATCTAATGTATAAGGTTGTTATGAGAGCAAATTGATATAACATGTGAAACCACTGGATCCAGACCAATGGTTCTCAAACTTTAGAGTGCATCAGAATCACTAGAGAGAGCCCAATCCCAGAGTTTCTGATTCAGCAAGTCTGGGGCCAGGCCAGAGATTCTGTGTAGAATTCTAACAAGTTCCCAAGTGATGCTGATCCTCCTGGGCTGGGACCACACTTCAAGAGCTACTGATCTAGACAGACCTGGGCACTAAACCACTAATTCACTTAGCTTCTCTGAAACTCAGTTTCTCTACCTCTAAAACCAGAAATAAAACTACCTCACTGTTGTGGAGTTTAGGAATTATGGAAGTAATGTACAGTGCCTGCTGAACACAGTGCCTGATTCATGACAGATAGCAGTAGTAATGGTAGTTGTCGTTAATCGCCACTACTGCTACTATTTCTACTAAATAACGGAACATGTAGAAAATTAGCGTCGCAAAATTTAATTGCATTAAACTGTGCTGTAAAGTTCCTTATATTTTACATTAATTCCTTTTCTGATAAAATTATAAAAGTTAATTATAAACTAGGTGACAAATCTCTACAATAATTTTTTGTAGTAGTTAAGAGAATGGCTCTAGAGCACAACTGTTTGTGTTCCAATTCCAGTTCTGCCTTATATTACCTATGCGTCCATGGCCCCCAGTTTCCTTATTTATAAAATAAAAACAATAATAGTACTTACTTCATGAGGTTGTGAGAACTGAATGAGTTAACATAAATAAAACTCTGACTAGTGCCTAGCATAAAATAGACATTTAATAAATGTAGCTATCATTATCACTATTATCCCAATACACTATCAGTAACATTATAAGTTATTATACATATTAAAGCATTAAATAGATTCAATTTTAGTTGAAGGTAAAATTCAAACAGGGTATTTTTTAAATTATTAGTTTGAATTATAGACTATCTCCTCTTATATTAGGTTGAGCCATATGAACTGCTGATATGCAACTACTTGTAACCTATAAAAACAGCACTTTCATATGGTTGAAGCTGTTAGCTTTCACCCCAACCTCTCTGATCATTCCTTTGAGCCTCTTGACGGTTCCACCCTAGTGTGCTCCAAGGTTTGGTCCTCAGCTCTCTTCTCACTCAGATCACCCAGAAGGTTCATACCCAATACTATCATGGTTTTAACCAGAGACTGAAAATCCAGAGGTTTATCTAGCCCATAGATGCATTTTGTTGGCCTACATAATTTTTTTTTTAATCTAGAAATTTAACACACACATACTCAAACTCCGCCTCCCCACCACCAAAAATCTGGATGTCTGGCTTCTCTTAAAAAACTGGAGAATCTGGCAACACTGGACAAACAATACCAAAAGCCCACAACTGTCTGGAACTATATAGCTGCTACCCCTTCAAACAGGGCATGAGCTCTCCAAACTGCTAGTCTTCACTCAGCTTTACTCTTCACTCATTTACGTATCTGCTAGCCCTTAGACATTCAAATTTTCAACTTCTAGTTCTACCTACCAGCAATATGCTGATAACCACAAATCTCCACCTTCAGCCCAGACTCAGATCCAATTGCCATCACCATTGATATCTGTACATCCCACAGACACCTCCAACATAAGAGGACTCCCACCACCTCTGTTCTCCTGGATTCTCTACTTCAGATGTTGACAACATCCAAATAAGCCAAACCAAGAATGTCACCCTTACTACTCTCATTCTGTCACTTCCCATTTCCAAGCAGTCACCAGTTCCTATAGATTTACTTCCTGAAAATCTCAAGTCTATTTTCTCTTCTCCTTCTCCATTACCACTGCTTTAACCCATTCAGGGTCTTATCAATAACCACAGTTGTTAATCTAAAGCCCCTGTCTTACTCTATCTCCTCTCTGCTTAAAACTCTGCTTCACTGTCTCCTCAGTGACCTCAGGATAAAAATATGACCTTTTTATATTAGACGTAGCCCTCTGCCTATCTCTACAGCCTCATCTCCTGCCCACTGTTCTAACAGTGGCAAATATTCGTAATTCTCTGAACACACTCAGTAGCATCATATTTCCATACCTTTGTACATGCTACAACATCCCTCAGCCTGGTAAACGTCTGTTCAATCTTTAGAACTCCATCAGATAGAGGAGGTAAGGAGGGAGAGGAGGAAGACAGAGTCTGGTGACAAGGAACTTTCAATTTTTACATTTTATAATTCTGAACTTGAAATTTTTAGAACTAGTAAAATTATTTTTGATTATTATAAAAAGAATTACTTGGGGCTGGCCTGGTGGCACAAGTGGTTAAGTGTGCGCGCTCCGCTACGGCGGCCCGGGGTTTGCCGGTTCCGATCCAGGGCACGCACCAACGCACCACTTGGCAAGCCATGCTGTGGCGGCATCCCATATAAAGTGGAGGAAGATGGGCATGGATGTTAGCTCAGGGCCAGTCTTCCTCAGCAAAAAAAAGAGGAAGATTAGCGGATGTTAGCTCAGGGCCAGTCTTCCTCAGCAAAAAAGAGGAGGATTGGCAGATGTTAGCTCAGGGCTGATCTTCCTCACAAAAAAAAAAAAAAGAATTACTTAGTAACAAGAAAAACTCTGCTCTTCTGTGAAGCACTGAGTAATTGCCTCTTTTGCCTCTCCATTATTTCAGGGCCCTATACATAGTCTACTACTACAGCATATTTCACATTACATTATAATTACTTCTTTACAAGCACCTTGACATCACAGCCCATGTCTTATTTACCAGTATACCCTCAGTTCTGAGCACAGGGAGTTACACATACTATACACACAATAAATGCTTGAACCCAACAGCCAATCTAACACCAAAACTGCTTTCCACCCAATGTCTAGTCAAGAATCTATATGCAAACAACTTTGGTAGACTGATAGGAAAAGGGATGATTTTTTGTCCTTGTTCAAAAGATAAGAGCTTATATACAATAGTCATTCATTTTTCTTTTTAATCTCTAAAAAAGGACAGAATGAAGTTGTAGTTTTCAAACCTTTTTAAAGCTCTAATATGCTAAATTGTAATTTTAATTGCCTAAAGAAAAAAAAACTATAGTTTTCTTTTTTAAAACTAAAGTTAATTTAAACTGAGAATTTTATGGCATCTCTTTAAAATTGGAGATATTCTGAAATAAAGTTATCATAAATGGGAATCATTGTAATGACAAATTATCTATTGCTTCAGGGAAGTTTGTTCTCTTCCTGGCACCAACCCTCTTTATTATAAACAAACAATGTTCAGGATACAAGACATGTATGACAGCTGGAGATTGAAACCACAGTGGAAATGAAGGTGAGGGTAACAACCTACCTACATATATTTCCATACACTTGACCTTCTTTCTTGTTACTATGATGAAGTGTCCATGCTCCTAGCCAAAGGCAGTCTCCACCTGTATGTATTAGGTACCATCCTCTCTTGCCTTCTCAAAGGACACTGATCCAACAATTCTCCCATTTCTCTCTTGCATTATTAATTTTTCCTTCTTTACTGAATCATCGCCAACAGCATAAAAACATACTATTATTTCTCTTATCTAAAAAGAACTCCCTTGTTCTCATTCTCCTCTCCAACTACTGCTGTATTTCTCACCTTCCATTTACAGCAAAACTTGAACACACTGTCTATACTCCTATCTTAAAATTGCTCTTTTCAAGCTTACCAATAGACTCCTAATTGTTAAATCCTGTGATCATTTCTCAGCCCTCAACTTACTTGATCTATCAGGAGCATTTGACACAGTTGCTGATGCTGTCTCGTCTGAGAAACACTTTCTCTCTTAGCTTCTAGGGTACCACATTCACCTCCTTTTTGGTTGCTTCTTTCCAACGTCTTTTGCCACTTCTGCCTCATCTCTGCGCCTCTAAATAAATGTTGGAGTGCTTCACGACTCATTACTTGGACCTCTTTTCTTTTGTCTCTACACTTACTCCCAAATTCTTGTGGTTTTAAATACCATCTATATGCCAATGACTCCTAAATTTATTTCTCCAGCCTCAACTTTCCTCCTGAACTCCACACTTCAACTGCCTACTTGACATCTCCGTTTGGATGTTTGATAGGCATCCAGAACTTGTTTATAAGCATGCCCAAGGCTAAGCTCCTGATGCCCACACCACCCCCCGCCCCCCTACACACACAAACTAGTTCCTCCTGCAATCTTCCCCACCTCAGTTAAAGGCAACTCCATTCTTATAGCTCAAGTCAAAAATCTTGGTGTCAATCACATGCTATAGTCCAACCTTCAAAATAAATATAATATATCACAGACTACCACTTAGCAATATAAAACGAACAAACTACCAACACATGCAACAACATGGACGAACATTAAAAACATTATGCTGAGCTAAAATAAAGCCAGACGAGGGCCGGCCCCGTGGCTTAGCGGTTAGGTGCGTGCGCTCCTCTACTGGCGGCCCGGGTTCGGATCCCGGGCGCGCACCGACGCACTGCTTCTCCGGCCATGCTGAGGCCGCGTCCCACACACAGCAACTAGAAGGATGTGCAACTATCACATACAACTATCTACTGGGGCTTTGGGGGGAAAAAAAAAGGAGGAAGATTGGCGATAGATGTTAGCTCAGAGCCAGTCTTCCTCAGCAAAAAGAGGAGGATCAACATGGATGTTAGCTCAGGGCTGATCTTCCTCAGGAAAAAAAAAAAAAAAAGAGCCAGACGAAAGAGAACACATACTATACGATTCCATTTATGTGAAGCTCTCCAAAGGAAAAATCTAATCTACAGCGATAGAAAGTAGATCAGTTGTTGCCTGGGGGCAGGGGCTGGGAGTGGGGACTGACTGAAAGAAGAGTAAAAGAATCTTTCGGGTGATAGAAACGTTCTATATCTTGATTGTGGTAGCAGTTATATGAACAGATAAATTTGTCAATACTCACTGAACTTTATAATGTGTACATTTTATTGTATGTTAATTACACCTCAATAAAGTTGATTGAACACACATACACAATTTGACCACTTCTCACTACCTCCCTAGCCCTACTGCTACCATGTGGGAGCCACCATCATCTCTCTTCTGGATTACCACAGCCTCCTAACTAGTTCCCTGCCTCCTGCATTTTATTCTTAACACAGTGGCCAGAGTGATACTGTTAAAAAAATCACATCATGTCACTCCTCTGCTCAAAACCCTCTATTGGCTTCTCATCTCAGTAAAATTCAATGTCCTTACTGTGGCACATAAGGCTTCACATGACTGGGCTCCCTGTTACCTCTCACATCTCATCCCCTACTACCCTTCCCCATGGTTACCTGCACTCCAACCAGAGGTGGCTTCCTTGCTGTTCTTCAAATATGGCAGGTACACTCTTTTGCACTTACTGTTCCCTCTGCCTGGAATGATGTACTCCCCACCATCACCCCCAACAAAGCCATATAGCTTGTTCCCTCACTTCTTTCAGGTCTTTCACCTAAAGGCACGATCCCAATGAGTCTTTCCCTGGCGACTCTAAAGTTTCAGCACCCCACCAACACACACATATACAACCTCGCTTCTATTTCATTTTCTCCTTTCCTGCTTTATTTTCTTCTCCCCAGAACTTAGCACTCTCTTATTTACTTAATATTTTACTAATTTATATTATTCATTGGCTTTCTCCTCTACCAGAATAAATGACCCAAGAGGGCAAGGAATTTTATCTGTTTTGTTCACTACTGTATCCCCAGAACTTAAAATACTGTCTAAAATAGACGTTGAATAAATGAACGTATCTGAACAAATTCTAGCTTTCCCTAGAATAGTTGACAGTGGTAGAATTTGTTTTATAGATACATCAATTGATACTTCATTTGCTTTCAAAAAATTCTGGTATATTAAATAAAAACTTCAACACATTTAAACATATGCTAATATACATCAGCCAAACTTACTTCCAAATTCTAATCAAGAATAAAATATCTGGGGCCAGCCTGGTGGTGCAAGTGGTTAAGTGCGCGCACTCTGCTGCGGCGGCCCGGGGGTCGCCGGTTCAGATCCCGGGCACGCACTGGCGTGTTGCTTGGCAAGCCATGCTGTGGTGGCATCCCATATAAAGTGGAGGAAGATGGGCACAGATGTTAGCCCAGGGCCAGTCTTCCTCAGCAAAAAAAAAAAAAAGAGGAGGATTGGCAGATGTTAGCACAGGGCTGATCTCCTCACAAAAAAAAAAAAAGAATAAAATATCTATCAGACACTGATAATTTTTTATCAAATTTTCAGAGACTTTCTTATGAACAAGGACCTATGAATGTCAAACAACTTTCATTATTGACAAGAATAGACTCTTACCGAGTTCTTTACAAAAGCCAAACAATCTCATGTTGCCTGAGACTTCCATAACTATTACAGTAGAAAATAAACTAACCAATCTGACAGTCTCAGAACTAAGAATTCATTTTAAAAATACATATAACTCTTATTTATCCTTGTTATTTAAATAATTCATTAAAGGAATTATTTTAAAGCAAGCCACATAAATATGGGATTGATAAAGGAGAGATCAGTTTAATATTAACAATTTAAAAGTAAATTAGAAGGTAGAGGTGCCTTTGCTCTAGAGGTCTGAGTCTCCTTTCCCTTAAACAGGCAAACAATACAGCTTCTAGAAGTCCAAAGAAGGTGTCTCCTTAGTAACTGCAGAGGGGAGAATTTTATACTGCAGCCTTCACCTGCATCCACCAGCTATTACTTGAAATGCATTAAAGTATTCAACTTCACTCAAGTAAAGAGTTCCAGCATGTGGGTATTATCTGCTTCAGTTTATAAGCAGCATTATATACTTAACCTAAAAATAAAGGCCTTGGGCTTTCATAATAAGATTTAAAATGTTCTATGAAGAAAATTTCAGGAGAGATTCACTAGTTAAGCAGCTGTGAATAAAGAATATGATCAAATACAGTAACTATTTTAAAGATACTTTTTCCTAAAAGCATTAGAGATATCACTATTGAGTACACTGGTTTGTCTTTATTGTATATAAGCTACATCTTCATTTCTATGTGCCAATTTCTTACCCAAGACAATGAAGAAAAATAACTGCAATACACTATCCCAGCACAGAAGGACAAGAGCTATCTGAACATCCCGTATAACACATCTGGTCACGGTTAGACTTCCTAACTAAAACATTTTTAAGCTATAAATTTATGTAATATTTATTCATCTTGGTATACCTAGCATCTTTCACAGTGCACTGTCACTCATAGTTCAGAGAAAGTGCTATCATCTCCAAATCTTCTCATTTCTAAGTTTCTTGGACTGCTTTAAACATAAAATAGAGGTTACTCTGGATAGGCAAAATAACAAAAACGTTAGTAACAAAGCTAATGGACACTCCTAGGAGATGAGTGGTACATTAGGACAGGATCATTAAAATCAACCTTTATTTGCTGGTTTAGAGTTTTCAAAGCAAGATGAAATGAGAACAATCAGACAGTGCCTTACCCTTTCTATTGGTGAACCACAGCATGCAATGCCGAAACATAGCAGTGGCAGATGGCATTGGTATTATTAACTATAAAAAGGATAATAGCAGAGAAATGACAGCTGGCAGACAAGACACAGAAATGCAGATGAAATGAATGCAAACTTGTAGTTCTTGAAGCAAAGCAAAACCTTTAAGCCAAAGGTTGCCACTAGCTTCAATTTAATTTGCATTTTGATTTTTACATGGACAAACACTGCAACCTTCACAATCAGTCTTTAGACTCTTCATGCAGAAGCAGAACCATACTCCTTGATAAAGAAGATCAGCAACCTTCTGTAAACACAAGCCAGCAGCAGCAGCAGCCCATTACTCTCTCCCTTCACTGATTTTTATTCTTTAAATTTTTAATCTCCAATTGCAGCCAGATCCACAGTCGTTTCAAATAGATCTGTATCCACTGCAGATACAAATCCCTGCCTAACCTGCAGTACCACTTCATCCAGAACGTTCCTGTGCGCTCGTTCATGCAGGATCAGTTGCAAAACCATTCAAGTCATCCAGCAAACAACCCAAAAGAGAAGGAAAGCAGCAGTTGGGACTATGAAGAGAAAGAATCTCTTCTTTCAGCTCACCCTGGAAATGGAAGGTTTTCTGATCAACAGTTATTGTGAAGGTGCTGTCGTCCTCATCGTCTATACCAATCACAGCTCCCTGTGAAACAAAGAGCAAAATCCCAATAAGGCAAACAATGACATCAGCAATATTCACTACTGCTACAGCCCCGGAATACTCAATGCACCGATGACACTAGAAGCAGGCTAGACACAAAAAAGGGGAATCTGAGACTCTAGTTTTGCTTAAAGAGGAAGAACTAAGGGAGAGGGGATAACAGGGCACTGTAGTACCTGGCATGGGTACTTTCTATCCTAGCACAAGGGGCATGGATGTAATGTGAGGGGAAAGGGAAAACCATCGAAGCTGAGTCTAGATTCTGTGTTTAAGAGCCAGCCACTGAGCCTTTCTGAGGTTTAGACTGCTCTCTAACATGGGAGTCAGAAACCTCCACCTCACCAGGTTGTTGTGAGGCTCAAAGAAAGCAGGTGCTCTTCATCAGGCTGCTTCTGTGGTTATGCTTGTTAGTGGGAAAATGCCAGGTGACACGTGCTTCAAAACACTGTCCCAATCACTTCTTCCAGATGCTCCGATAACCACCGGTACATGGCTCTGCTACTGCACTTTCCACATTATACTGTTAACCTATTTACATGTCTGCCTCCTCCTACTAAACCGCTATGAGATCTTGGAAGTCAAGAACTATTTTATTTATTTGGATACATGGCACTCAAGTACACCCTCAGTATATGTTTTCTAAATAAAAGCATGAACAACTCTGCAAAAGGGGGCAGGGGAGGGCTGCATTTATAACTTGTTTGTTTCAGGAGAGTGGGTTTTAAACCTTTATTTTTCTGTATTCCACTACACACAGCCTATTAAGAAAGCAGGAATTAAGGGAAGAGACAGGAAGCTATGCAAAATAGAGAGTCTACTGGTCAGCGTCCTTAAGAAATAAGTGTCGTAAGTATTCCAGAGAGAAAAGCTAGAGAACATGGGATAGGTTAAATGCCCCAGGATGGTGACAAAAGAAGCACTGTGCCACAGACAAAACCAGAGACCTTGAAAATGGGGGCTGAAAAGACTCAAGGGGCCAAAATATCTAATCCCGTGAAAAAAGGCTACGTAGGGGGACTAGTCCTATCCTAAGAGAAATAGGTAATAGAGCCAAACATTTATTTATTTCTTCCCAGAGGTTGGCTGGATGAACCCAACTCTATCCAAATTCCACCTACTTGAATTATCTTAGTTATTCCTCAGTGTCAGACTGGGTAGGGATTTTCATTCCATTTTCAGATAAGGAAAGTGTCTCCAGAGAGTATTATGACTTACCCAAGGTCACACAAAGAGTTAATAGCAAAGCCAGAACCGTTGGCATGGTACCTACCTATTCCATGATAGCAAATGTAGACATACCTCAATGGGTAAGCAGATGTGGGAGCAGCTCATTCTAGTTAACCTAATTTTGTGGTTAACCGAGTTAACCTAACTTATGATGTATCAAATATTTGCTAAGTCATAACTAAATACAAAAATATGCGCTAGATACAGTTCTGGAATACATAACAATAGTCCCTGCCCTCAGGCACTATTATATTCCAATATATTCTGTTATATTCCAGTGGAGATAAAACATGCAAAGAGGTGAGTATACTACAAGGCAAAGAGTGATCTCTGCATGGATGAACTTTGAAAACATCACGCTACATGAAAGAAACTAGTCACAAAGACCCACATGTTGTATGATTTCATTTATATGAAATGTCCAAAATAGGCAAATTCATAGAGACCGAGAGTGGATTAGTCGTTGCCTAGGGCTGGAGAGGTTGGGGTAAAATGGGGAGTGACTGCTAATGGGTATGGGTTTCTTTATGGAGTGTTGAAAACATTCTAAAATCGATTGTGGTGATGGTTGCACAACTCTGTGAATGTATTAAAAACATTGAATTGTATACTTTAAATGGGTGAATTGTATGGTAGGTGAATTATATCTCAGCAAAGCTGTTATAACTCACCCCAATCCCAAATGTCTGTTCTCTCTTTTGGATCCTTTAACATAAATTCACCAGTTATCTAGTAAACTTAGATAGAAACTTCTGGGTTCTATACATATTCTCCTTCATTCCATCACCAAAAGTTGTGCTCATTCCACCTCTGAACTATAATCTCAAATTTGCCAACTCTTCTCCATCCTATGAATTGCCTAATTCAGGCTCTTATTTCTTGCTTGCTAAGGCAATTTGTCTGCCTTCAGCCTGTCCACCTTTCAGTCCACAGTCCTTGCTATTGCCAGAGTAATATTCCAAAGCACAGACTCTTACAGGAGACCCAGACGTTTAAAACCTTCCTTGGCTATCCACGAACTATTAGATAAAGTCAACATTTCTTCATAATACCATTCAAGACTGTTAAAAATCTGGCCCAACCAACCCTTTCACTGTCATCACCCAGCCCTTCCTCCTCACCTCACAGAGACCCAGTATGTACCTAGCCTCAACACTTCTTCCACGCACCGAAAAAAAAAACACCAAGCAATTTCACTTTTTTATGTCTTTCCTCAAGTTCAATTCCCCACCATTTGTTAAACAAAAGCAAAACCCCACATCTCCCTCTAGCTACCACCTCTTCTCTCACTGCTTTTACAGAGGAGCTTTTCGAAAATTGGCCATGCCTTAACCTTTCATCCACTCCTGCAATCTAGCTTCCTTCCCTACCACTGCACCAAACTGCACTCTCACAGGTCTCCCATGACCACTTTACTACTCTCTAGTTTTGTCATACGGCACCACTCTGAAGCACTGTTGCTGCTGCTGACCACTTCTTTCTTGAAACTCTAAGTGTGCTTCAGAAACATTTCTACCTAAGTACCTTTGACAACCTATATGGGAGAAAGCACTCCTTTCTTGTCCATTACATTTTCCTCCTCCTCTATCTAAAGGCTTCTTTGAAGACTTTGGAACCTAAGTAACAATCTCCCACTCCAATCGGGTCTTGCCATTACCTGGAGCATTCTTCACTTCAATATGCAGATGTACAATTCATCTGACAGCCTGGCCTCTCAGTTTCTTCATTTGTTCAACTCAAATAACTTCACTGCCATTCTCCTTCAGTCACTCACTCCCTGTGGCAATACCTAAACCTGCACTATCCAATATGATAGCCATTAGCCACATGTGGGTAATTAAATTTTAATTATAATTCATTAAAATTAAGTAAAATTAAAAAATAAGTTCCTCAGTCAGACTAGTCATATTTCAGATGCTCAACAGCCACGTGTGGCCAGCAGCTATGAACGAGGAAGTACAGATAGAGACCATTTTTATCACTGCAGAAAGTTCTACTAGACAGAATTGCCCTAGATCTTCGGCATCATAGAGAACCAAACCACAGTATGTTAATACTGCCGGGTAGTGAATATTTTCAATGAGCCAGGCACTACGATAAGCATTTTACATATACTGTATAATTTGAAAACAACTTTATATTGAAAGGTAACATATAAACAATAATAACTGTACAAGCTCAAGGAAGAGAAGCTCCCCCTTATAAACCTTTCCTAATCATTGGCCCTGCCCTCCATCCCAAAAGTAAACACCATCCTTAGTTCTAACATCACAAATTAGTTTTGTCTGTCTTTGAACTTTATACAAATGGACTCATACCATATATTTTCTTTTGTGTGGCTTCTTACACCCAAGTTAATGTTTATGAAATTCATCCAGGTCGTTGCATGTACCAGTAGTTTGTTCATTTTTATTGCTATATATAGTATTTTTCTGTACAGATATCCACAATTTATTTATCAATTCCACTGCAGATGTACATTTATGTTGTTTTCAGTTTTAGGTTATTAGAATAATGCTGCTATGACATTCTTGTGTGTGTGTGTGTGTGTGTGTGTGTGTGTGTGTGAGGAAGATCAGCCCTGAGCTAACATCCATGCTAATCCTCCTGTTTTTTTTGCTGAGGAAGACCAGCTCTGAGCTAACATCTATTGCCAATCCTCCTCCTCTTTTTCCCCAAAGCCCCAGTAGATAGTTGTATGTCATAGTTGCACATCCTTCTACTTGCTGTACGTGGGACGCGGCCTCAGCATGGCCAGAGAAGCGGTGCATCGGTGCGCGCCCAGGATCCGAACCCGGGCCGCCAGTAGCGGAGCGCGCGCACTTAACCGCTAAGCCATGGGGCCGGCCCAGCTAGGACATTCTTATTCATATCTTTTGTTATACCTATGCTTCTACTTCTATTAGATACAAATCTAGGAGTGAATTTTCTAGGTCATAGGGTATGTATATGCCAAATTTAATAGACACTGTCAAACAGTTCTCAAAAGTGGCTGTGCCAATTACACTCCAATCAGTGGTGTATAAAAGTTTCAACTGCAAAAAAAAAAAAAAAAAAGTTTCAACTGCTCCACACCTTCACTAACATTTTTTTACTTCAGTCATTCTGGTAAGTAAGTAGTGGTATCTTAGAGTGGTTTTAATTTCCATTTCCCTGATAACTAATGAAGTGAAGTATCTTTTCATGTTTGTTGGCCATCTGAATATCCTCTTGTGAAATAGTTCAAGTTTCTGGCCCATTGACAAGACTGAACTATCATTTTCTAATTATTTGTAGGAACTTTTTATATATCCTGGATTGAAGCCCTCATTGGTTATGAATTAGGCAAATAACTTCTCCCATCCTGTTGCCTGCCTTTGCATTCTCATAATGTTGTCTTTTCATGAAGAGTTCTTAACTTGAATGTAGTATAATGTCTTTTACACTTGATTGTGCTTTCTGGGTCTTCTTTAAGAAGTCTTTCCCAATCCCAAGGCCATGAAAATATTCTCCTATATTATCTTCTAGAAACCTTTACATTCGGATATCAGCTGGAGTAAGTCCTCCAACTTTTTTTCTTGGCCTTTATAAATTATAAATCAATATCACCATAGTCAAAGCCAATTTTCTCGAGAGTGGCAGGTGAGAGCAAGTCACATATTTCCTAGGGTCTGTTTGTTGGCTGAGAAGGCAGGAATCATAAGTGGGTATTCTTGGCCCTTTTTAAATTTTAGAGTCAGCTGAACAAGTTACACACACACACACATCAGCTAGGATTCTGACTGGACTGACTGGGAGCAAACTGGGATTGCCATTTATTTAGGTCTTTTTTAATTTCAATAGTGTTTATAGTTTTCTAAATAGAAGTCTTGCTCATCTTTTATTAATATTTCTTCCTAAGTAGTTAATGTTTTGGATGCTATGATAAATGTTCTCTATTTTTAAAAATTCATTTTCTATTTGCAAAACATATATCTGACAAGGGGTTAATCTCCATAATATATAAAGAACTCACACAACTGAACAACAAAAAACAAACAACCCGATCAAAAAATGGGCAGAGGAAATGAACAGACACTTCTCCAAAGAAGATATAGAGATGGCCAATAGGCACATGAAAAGATGTTCAACATCACTAATCATCAGGCAAAATGCAAATCAAAACAACACTAAGATATCACCTCACGCCTGTTAGAATGGCTATAATCACCAAGACAAAAAACAACAAATGTTGGAGAGGATGTGGAGAAACAGGAACCCTCATACACAGCTGGTAGGAATGCAAACTGGTGCAGCCTCTATGGAAAACGGTATGGAGATTCCTCAAAGAATTAAAAATAGAAATACCCTATGACCCAGCCATCCCACCACTGGGAATCTATCCAACGAACCTGAAATCAACAATCCAAAGAGGCTTACGCACCCCTATGTTCATTGCAGCATTATTCACTATAGCCAAGAAGTGGAAGCAACCTAAATGTCCCTTGACTGATGACTGGATCAAGAAGATGTGGTATATATATACAAGGGAATACTACTCAGCCATAAAAAAAGACAAAATCGTCCCATTTGCAACAACATGGATCGGCCTGGAGGGTATTATGTTAACCGAAATAAGCCAGAAAGAGAAAGACAAACACTGTATGATCTCACTCATATGTGGAATATAAACCAAGACATGGACAGAGAAAACTGTACTGTGGTTACCAGGGGCAATGGGGGTAGGGGGTGGCCACAAGGGGTGAAGGGAGACATATATATGGTGATGGACAAACAAAAATTTACAACCCAAAATTTCACAATGTTATAAACTATTAAAACATCAATAAAAAAATCATTTTCTGATTACTAGATGCTGGTATACTGAAATACAATTTATTTTCATATAGTGACCTTGTATCCAGTAATCTTGCTAAATTCACTTAGTATATCTGTAGATTCTTTTGGATTTTCTGTATGCTCAATTAAGTTGCTGTGAATAATAATAGTTTTATTTCTTCTACTGCAATCCTTATACCTTATATTTCTTTTTCTTGCTTTATTCATTGGCTAGGACTACCTGGTTTAAGACTGCCACTAGAGTGGCAGAAAATGTTATGTATAAGTGGTGATGGAGGTATCCCTGTCTTGTTATTAGTCTCTCTCTCATCATCCACTGTAGCTATTTAAAACCTCTTCTACTTTCCTTGAACCCCCAACAACAACGTAAGCACTCCTTGGGTAGGAATTCTAAACCTGCTATGCCCTCTCACCTCAAGACTCATCTGCCTCTATACCCATTCTTACTTCCTTTCCTCTTGTCATAATGGAAAAGGGGCTCCATCCGCTATCACCATTCCTCACGTCTCTTACTCTACCAATTTTCAACTTTTCTCTCTCTGTACTGGCTCTTTCCTAACCGCATTTACACATGCTCAAGTCTTCACTCTCTTTAACAACAACAATCCTTTCCAATTACACATCCTCATCTAGCAATTGGCCCACCTCTCTCATTCCCTTCCAATCAAGATTATTATTTAGATTTGTCCAAGCCTATTACCTAAAATTTATTTTAACCTTACATTCCTTGTAGGATACAGTAACCACGTCAACGGCTCTTCTTCACCTTCATATAAGGTGACTGTATGACCTGGTTTGCCTGGGGACAGTTCTGGATTATTCCTGTTATCCTGGCATAATAATGAATAGATCTCCCTTTCACTCCCAAGAGTGTCACGGTTTAGGGGACATGGTCACTCTGCCATTGCCTAGCCTACAAGGCTCTCAGTGATCTGCTCCATGCCCACCTCTCCAGTCTCATCTCTCATCAAATTCTACACTTGAGGAGCTTGAGGTTTACCAATTGCCCCAAGCTCTCTTGCACCACCACACCTTTACACATGTTCCCCCTGCCTGAAACATCCTTCCTCTCCCCTTATCTGGGTTTATACTACCTATTTTTTACATCTAGTAAGGTAAAACTACCTTTGATAATCCATATATGTAACAGTATTTATTGTTAAGCAAAGTTCTTTGTTATGTTAACCCACCAAAATATCAAAGATTTTATTTCAGCCCTGCTTTTATGACCCACTGTGCCAACATATATCTTTCAGTGACTTCTCAAGATTTTTCTTCTGAAGGTTTCAGATGGTCAACCTTTCGGGTCTATCAGTACTTAGGCTGACCAAGGTGCCCACTGCTCGAGGGTCACACTATCCAAGTTCTCAGCAGAAAGTTAACTGGAGCTGCACAGTCTTGGGAACGGATGTTAGCTCATGGCCAAGCTCTCCTTTCTTCTACACACACAGACATACTTCAGACATGAATCATAGTTCTGCTGCCAAACACAGTTTTGCTCTCATGGCTTGGAAAAAACAGAATTCTGGCTATTTTAGGGCCAATCTTCCCTTGTAAGAAGAGAAAAGTGGGCTGGTAAACTGGCTCCAAAGATAATAAAAAAGGAATAATGATTCCTCTGAGACATAGATTGTTCACATATCTCCTAAAAGGAACGTAGACAGCGCTAAGAATACATAGCTCAGCTACTCCCACTGTAACTCCACAACCACATACTTTCCCTCACTGCTGAAATGATATTAGAAGTCTATCTTACATTCATATAACACATTTAAATATGCTCTCTGAGATTTAGGCAGAACAGGTATTACTCTTCTTTAGAAATCAGAAAACTGAGACTCAGAAAGTAAAAAAAAAAATTTGCCCAAGGTCCTACAACTAAAAAACAAAAGAATTCAAGTCTTACAACTCCCGATCCTAAGCCCTTTCTTAATAGGACATTGTTATAATAGGCAATATTCACTAATTACTTCAACACACTTACTAAACACCTATTCTGGGCCAGGAACAGTAATAGCCAGGGAATATAAATACGGATAAGCCCTGAAAGAGCACATAGTCTAGAGGGGAGAGGGAGGAATCAACACTACAAAAGAAAGCAGGAAGGCTCAAGGTCCAGCCTGCCTACTAAAGATGCTGCTGCATGGAGGACCTGCTCTAGCATCATTTATTGATTCAACAGTATTTATTGAATTTTCTAGGCACCAGTCATAGAGCAGTGAAGAATTTGCTTTGCTTTTTTCACTCAATATTGTGTTCAGGTTTATTCGTGTCAGAAAAAAATACATATATATCCATATTATATTGAGTATATATATATACATTATGTAGAGAATATATGTGTGTATGTGTACGTACATACACACACACTATCCATGTTGAGAATATATGTATACATTTTATCTATTATATAAGTATATCACAATGTATCAATTTCCCTGAGTAGAACATTTAGGTTATTTTGTGTGTGTCTGTGTGTGTGAGGAAGCTTGGCCATGAGCTGACATCCGTTGCCAATCTCCCTCTTTGCTGAGGAAGATTGGTCTTGAGCTAACATCTGTGCCCATCTTCCTCTATTTTGTATATGGGATGCCTCCACAGCATGGCTTGATGAGTGGTGCGTAGGTCCATGTCCAGGATCCAAACCTGTGAACCCCAGGCTGCCAAAGCGGAGCGCACGAACTTAACCACTACGCAACTGGGCTGGCCCCATTTAGGTTATTTTTAATGTTTCCTATTCCAATAATGCAGCAATAACTATCACTGTATATGTCTTCTGGTAACATTTCTACAAGAAAATGTCAAACATACATTCTAAAATGTAATAGAGTTCCATTTTTACGTAGAGTTGGGCATACCTTCAACTTTACTAAATACTGCAACACTGCTTTTCTAAGCAGTTGTACTGATTTACATCCCCACCAGTACTGTATGAGAGTTCCTATAGCCCCAATCAATGGCCAACGCTAGGTACAATGAGATTTTATAAATCCTTGGCAATCTCATGAAAATGCAATCTTACCGGGGTTTTAACTTGCATTCTCTAACATCACTGAGAATAAAAATCTAGTCACATTTATTGCCATTCTAATTTCCCCTTACATGAACTGAGTGTACGTATCCTTTGTACATTTTCTTTTGGGGCATTCTTTTTTTTTTTTTTTTTACTGATTTGTATGTGTCCTTTTGGGTTTTCTTTTTCATTGATTTGTAGGAGTTCTTTATATATTCTGGATATTAATTCTTTGTCAGTTGTATGTATTGTAAATATTTTCTCTCCTGTCCACGGGTTGTCTTTCTTTTTGACTGTAGTGTTTTGTTTTGTTTTTGTTCAAAGGTTTTAAAATTTGAATGTTGTCAAATCTACCAATCTTTTCTATCATGGTTTGTGCTTTAAGACATCCTCCTCAGTCCTAATATCATAAAGACATTCTTCCATACACTCTTAAAAATATAAATTTCCATTTCATACCTTTAATACCACTGGAATTTATTTTTGCATACAGCATGAGGTAGGGAGTAATTCTATTTTTTCCATATGGACAGCCAATTGATCCAGCTTCACTTCCTGAGTGATAGTGTCTGATCTGTAATGCTGTCATATACCAAATTCCCACAGATGTGTGGTTCTATCTCTGAGCTTTCTCTTCTGTGCCACTGACCTATATCTTTGCCTTATACTAACACCATATCATTTAAATTACCATAGTTTCATAAAAAGTCTTAATATTTGGAATGGCAAGTCCCCCAACTCCTTATTCTTCAAAACTGTCTTGCCCCTTTACCATTTTAAATGACTTTTAGAATCATTTCAAGTTCTCTGATAAGCCTAATTGTGGTTCTGACTAGAATCACATGTGTCTATAGATTAATTTAGAGGAAATAAACACATACATGATTTGAGTCTAATAGGCAGGAATAGGATACAGCTTTTTCTATATTCAGATTTTCCTTTAGTCTTTCAATGATGTTTTATAGCTTTTCTCCATAAAAGGAAAGCATTTATCTTGTAAAATATATTCCCAGGTAATTTAGAGCTCTTGGTACTATTATAAATAGAATTTTTTTAATAACTTTTTTCTAATTGTTTGTGGGTCAAATAGAGGAATACTAAGTGTTTTCTGCTTATTGATTTCATATACAAAAACTCTGCTGAAGGTTAGTCATTCAAATAGTTTTTCTGTAGATTCTTGTGGATATTTTTACGTGGACAATCATATCATCCGCAAATACCAATAATGTTTTATTCTTCCCTTCTAATCCTTTTTCTTTGAATTCTTTTGTTTCTTATTCTTACGTTATATGTTTACCACCACCTCTAGTACAGTTAACAGAAACATCATCTGCAAATACTAATTTTGACTCTTCTTTCTAAGCCTTATATCTTTTGTATCTTGTCTTGTATCTTGGCATTTACTAGGACCGCCAGAGTCCAATATTTAAAGAGGCAGCAAAAGCAGACACCTCTATCTTGCTGCTGATTTTAAAGAGAATGCTTCTACTATTTCACTATTAAGTACACTGTAGCATTGTAGCAAATACCCCTTAACAAGGTAAGAATATTCTCTTCTATTCCTAGCTTGCTTAATCTTGAATGCACGTTTCATTTTATTCATCGCTGCTTCTGCATTTATTCAGATGGTCATGTAGTTTTCCTCTTTTAATCTGTTAATATGGTAAATTACTTCAATTAATTTAAAATTAGCATCCTAGTATTCCCAGAATAAACTCTATTTGGTCATAATACTTTTTGTTTATACATTACTGTGTATAGTTTGCTGTATTTTGTTCAGGATTTTGACATC
Source organism: Ceratotherium simum simum (assembly GCF_057802395.1). NCBI lineage: Eukaryota > Metazoa > Chordata > Mammalia > Perissodactyla > Rhinocerotidae > Ceratotherium > Ceratotherium simum. The sequence continues at coordinate 7,487,197 of NC_141921.1, forward strand.
TACATTAATAAGGGACTCTGGTCTAAAAATTTCGTTATTTCCTTCTTTCTACTTTCTTTATCATTACTTTTTCCTTTTGCTGATTAATTTAATTTAGCTGCTTAGCTCATTAATTTTCAATCTCTGTTTTATAATATATTCATTTAAGACTATAAATCACAGACTGCCTTAGATGCAGTTCTAACGTGTGGTCCTTTCATTATCATTCAGGTTTAAATATTTCATAATTTCCATTATGATTTCTACTTTCACCAATGAATTATTTAGAAGTTGTGTGTGAGGCGGTGAGTGGCTACTGTTTTGTTAAGGGATTTCTAATTTATTCCACTGTTGTCAAAGAATGTTATCTATGTGATAGTGGGTTTTTGGTCTTCTCTTTTTCCATAACAATTTTAATTTCTTTTCTTAGAGTCTATTATGTCTGATATTAATACTGTTTCCTAGCTTTCTTTTGTTTAACATTTTCCTGGGACATCTTTTTCCATCACTTTCTTTTTTATTTAATTTTTAATTTGTAATTATGAAATATTATAAACATTCAGAAAATATAGCACTAATGACACCTATATTCCAATTATAGAGATTAAATAAATGTTTAATAAAAGATTAATAAATGCCCAAGAGAGGACATTTCCAGTGTCAAATTCATAGAGAAGAAATGACACTTGCAAAAAAGCTACTGAGTTTAACAAAAAAGGCAGAAATCAGGGGCTGGCCCAGTGCGTAGCAGTTAAGTCCACGTATTCCACTTCGGCAGCCGGGGGTTCGCTGGTTCAGATCCTGGGTGTGGACCTACGCATGGCTCATCAAGCCAAGCTGAGGCCGCATCCCACATAGAGCAAGTAGAAGGATGTATAACTATGACATACAACTACCTACTGGGGCTTTGGGGAGAAAAAAGGGAGAAGATTGGCAACAGATGTTAGCTCAGGGCCAATCTTCCTCAAAATAAATAAATAAATAAAAGTAAAATTTTTTAAAAAGGCAGAAATCAATAGAGTAATTTTTCATAATGAAATGACAAGACAACTGACGAAAGTTCTTATAAGATGTAGATCTAAGGAAATGAAGGGGAAGGACATTCTTAAGGTCATATATTAACCTAAAAATAATACCTTCTTTCATCTATTTTAAGATGTCAATGATTATAAGATGCATCCAACGCCAGAGACGTGAAAAAATATCAGATATGAAAAATAATGTAGAATCAATGAAATAAGGTACTAGCAGAAGAAGTCAGTGCTACAACTATTAATAAATCTGTCAAGGTACATTGCTGACCTCTCCCGTGATGGACTAACAGAGAAGAGAACAGATGACACATCCCTCAGGGTATCAGTCAGCTCTGATGCCCAGCACAATAGATAAATGGAGTACTCGGCTTCATTGGACTGGGTAAAAAAAGAGTTACTTTAAGTCACATATGGATTAAAAGTTTTCAAAAATTCACAATATATTTAGCATTAAAACTTTCTTGAATATAATTCACCTTACTTTGGTGATTCCTAAGCCCCTGTGGAATTCTTCAGAATCTGAGATTCATCTTATCAATGGTAATTATTAATTACAACAATAACTACTATTTATTAAGAATCTGAACACAGCACACTGTGTTTGGATACTTTTTAATACATAAATTAATTTAAAATTCATAATTCTGTGAGTAAATAGCATGATACCCATTCCAGAGATAAAGAAAATAGGACTTTGGGCTGGCCCCACGGCTCAGTGGTTAAGTGCGCATGCTCCGCTACCAGCGGCCCGGGTTCGGATCCCAGGTGCGCACAGACACACCGCTTCTCCGGCCATGCTGGGGCCATGTCCCACATACAGCAACTAGAAGGATGTGCAACTATGACATACAACTATCTACTGGGGCTTTTGGGGGAAAAAAAAAAAGGAGGAGGATTGGCAATAGATATCAGCTCAGAGCCGGTCTTCCTCAGCAAAAAGAGGAGGATTAGCACGGATGCTAGCTCAGGGCTGATCTTCCTCAAAAAAGAAAAAGAAAAAAGAAAATAGGACTCAGGGCTGAATAGATGAGCTGCCTGAAGTCACAAAGCTAATAAGTGGCAGAATCTGGATTTGAATTCCATTTCATATATGGCCTGTTCTTGTCTCTACCCCACACTGCCTCTTTAATGTTACTACTTTTTCATTTTGCAGATATTACCTGGAGATGTCAATATTTCACTTGGGGCTAGCATATGGGGGGAAAAATCAGACCCCAGGACTCAACCAATATTTTACTTTTCCATCAAGGCAAGGGCACCATCTAGTGGCACGCACTTTGCCACCAACACAAAGAAAGACAGGAAGGAAATGATTTTTCACTCTTCTGCTTTCCTCCACTAGTTATATACTGCCTTGCAACAACACATCAGGGTGTTGGCATTAACTCTTCTGGTCAAGAAGAATAGCAGCCTTGTAACATTAAGGACTGAACAGGGTTTTGGAATGAGACAGACCCAAGGTCAATCCCATATTCACCATTTACTAACTGTGTGATCTTGGTAAATTACTAAAAGTAACTTAAGTCTCAGTCTCCTCATTTGTAAAATGAAATAACACCATTTACTTGACAGAGTTACCATGGGAATACAAGTGAAAATCGTCCAGCACAGTGCCTGATCCAAAGAGCTTGCTCAATAACTACTGCTTCCTTTCCCCATTCTCCTTTTATGTAGCCAAAACCACATGGGTGTTTTGCTTTGTTTTTTAGAAAACACATCAAACCACTGGCTCATGTTGTGTTTAAGATAAATAACTTCAAAAGTTTTTCCTTTTTTTTAATGTAAACTATAGTAAAGGCAAATTCCCCAACCTTTATTCGTTGTTTTTATAAATACATAAAATCCATAAGCACTTTTTGAGTACCTATTTACTATGTACCAAGCACTTGAGACAGTGGATGGGAACTCACTATTGAGCAGGGAAAACAGACAAGTTAACAGGTAATACCATGCAATAAGTACTTTCATTGCTGTAAGTGACAAACGTTATGAAAAGGTAGAGGAGGAGGGGAGGACCAAACCTGTTGGAAGGATGTGGATCAGAAAGCCTTCACAGAAGAAGCAACATTTGAAAAGTCTCTTAAATGATGAGCTCACCAGATAAAGGCACAGAACATTCCTGACATTAAAAAATAATATATGTCAGAAGCAATGAGGAATGAAGAAACACAGTGAGGGAACACGAAGAAGCATAGTGTTGCTGGAACAAAGGATGGGATGGATGGAGAAGGGGGAGAGATCTGTGGTGGGGTCAACAATAGCTCATTAAGCTCATTTGGAATCTGGATGATAGATGCATTATTTATCACTACCATTGTCATCATCATCATCATCCATAGCACTTATCACTCAATGGATGTGTATTACGTGCCAAACTCCGTACATACATAATTGCTATGCCTCACAACCCTGCAAGTTATATAATGTTATCTTTATAGAGGTTAAGAAGTATGCCCAGTGACATGGAGGCACTAAAGGGCAGAGCTGAGTGAGATTCAGTCCTAGGTCTCTCTGATTCTTTCTACTACACTAGTGGTCTCAAACCTGGCTGCACAACACAATCACCTAGAGAATCTGTTTAAAAATAAAGGTTCCAGACAGTAAACAGTACGTCTAGAGAGTACGTCTAGAGAGGGACTTGGGAACCTATATTGTAAACAAACTTTCCAGATGTTTCTTAAATAGGAAGCCAAATGACAGTCCAGTTTTTTGAAAATACCACAAAGCCTCTTAAAACATACATACATACACATACACACTACTAATTAAAAGCTTCCATCTGTGTGCCAAGTGCCTAATCCTGAAAAAAATTCTGCAAGCATATTATAATCCCCACTTTGAAGAAGAGAAAATTCAAGCTCAGGAAGTTTACATATAGCTTCCCTCTTCCAATCAACAAAACAAAAGGCAAAAATGTGACTCAAACACAGGTATGTCTGCTTCTTCGTCATGCTGTGTGGCAGGCAGAATTCTAAAAATGACCCTAGATGACCTGGTCCCTGTATAATCTCCTCTCCTTTGAGTGTGGGTGGAAACTGTAAATATGATATCACTGCAGTGATTATGCTATAGGATGAATTATCACTGGAGTGATTATGTTATAGGATGAATTATCACTGGAGTGATTATATTATAGGATGAATTATCACTGGAGTTATTGATTATATGGCAAAAGGGAAATTATCTGGTGGGTGTAATCTAATCTAATCAAATGAGGCCTTTTAAAAGCAGAGTGTTTTCTGCAGCTGATAGCAGAATGGGAAGTCAGAGAGATTCAAAGCACTAGAAGGCTTTGATTTATCATGCTGACTTGAAGATGGAGGGGCCACATGACAAGGAGTACGTGCAGCCTCTGGAAGTTGAGAGCAGATCTCAGCTGACAGCCAGCGAGAAAATGAGGACCTCAGTCCTACAACCACAAGGAGCTGAATTCTGCCAACAACCGAATGAGCTTGGAAGCAGATTCTCCCTTAAATTCTTCCTCGGAGCCTCCGGATAAGAGCCCAACCTGGTGAATACCTTCATTTCAGCCTTGTGAGACTCTAAGCAGAGAACCCTTCTGAGATGTCTGATCTGCAGAACTGTGAGATAATAAATGGGTGGGAGTTTTTAAATTGTGGTAAAATACACATAACATAAAATTTACCATTTAAACATTTTTAAGTGTTCAGTTTAGTAGCATTAAGTACATTCACAGTGTTGTGCAACCATTACCACTATTCATCTCCAGAACTTTTTCACCTTCCCAAACTGAAACTCTGTATCCATTTACACAAGGAACTCCCCCTTCCTCCCAACCCCTGGAAACCACTATTCTACTTTCTGTCTCCATGAATTTGACTACTCTAGATACCTCATATAATTAGAACTATACAGTATTTGTCTTTTTTGTGACTGGCTTATTTCACTTAGTATAATGTCCTTAAGGTTCTTGTAGCATGTGTCAGAATTTCCTTCCTTTTTAAAGACTATAATATTCCATTGTATGTATATACCACACTTTGTTTATCCATTCATCTACCGGATGGACAACCGGTTGCTTCCATCTCTAGGCTATTGTGAGTAAAGCTTATAAGAACATGGGTATACAAATATCTGTTAGAGTCTCTGCTTTCAATTCCTTTGGATATATATATGAACGACTGTTGTTTTAAGTCAATTCATTATCTTGAAAATTGGGTAAGTAAAAGGAAATAATCAAGCATTTATCCTCTCTATTTGAATTGTACCATTGAGTAACCAAATAATAGATGAAGAAAAGTGTTTCCTTATATGATTATTTCTGATAAAAATTTAAACAACATGATAAAATAACATAATTTTGCAACCCCCAAATGAGTTAATGGATCTAGGTAACTGAGCATCAATAGCTGCTAATACGAATAAAGAACAAAAACCAGACATTATGTGCTCTTGATAGAAGAACACACCACCACCAATAGTCTTGCCAAAGGGATCAAACCTGAGTCTGATCCAGTCTCTGAATCCAGCTGCCAATTTGCAGAAAAAGCAGAGACAGAGGAACATGCTAAATTGCACCAGTATGCAATCAGTAAAATCTACACTATGGAAAACTCCTACGGGTCAAAAGGTCTAGATTCTTCAATAGATAAATTGCAAACAAAAGATATCAAAATTTTTTAAACGGGCAATGTAAAAATATAGAATTTAGGAATGCAAATCCAAGAAGTGATTACTATAATAGAATAGTGGTTACTTTAGGAAACAGGGAGGGGCCTGTAATTTGAATGGAGTACACAGAGAGGATTTACGGGTAGCTGGCAAAATTCTATTTCTTAACCTGGGTGGTAGTCACAAGGGTTAATAATTAATTAAGCTTTTTTTAAGAGAAAAAAATAGTGCATTAAATGTAAGAGACAGTGGTCCACATCCAGACTGAATTCAACTGAAGAGCTGTCTCAATGCAGCTCTGCTAAAGTCTCACTACTGAGTTTATCTCAAGCCAAGAAAGCAGTTAATATCAGACTGAGTGGTGACTGAGGTCAATAGCAAGTGCTTAGAAAAGCAATTAAACCACGAAGGTAAAAGAGAAACCAGAGGAAAGAAAAAAACAGTAAACAATATAATAAGTTGAAATTCTAAAAATCTTTATGCTATCACATATACATCATCTGTTGAAAACAGACCTCATTTCCATCCTGCAAATTCACCATATTTACTCCTATCTCAGCATCAGAATTTTTCCATTAGAATTTGATTTCTCTCTTAGAGTTAACTCCCATTTCTACCAATTAGCTACTGCTAATAAAGGCAATAATATGTTTACCAAATACATTCACATCTTCAAAAGTAAGGATGCAGTAAAGGGCACAAGGGATGGTGACGGGTGATGGAAATGTCCTGTATCTTGATGTGGTGGTAGTTACATGAGTGTACACATTTGTCAAATCTCACCAAGCTGTATATTTGAAATGGATATATCTGATTGTTTGTAAAATATACCTCAATAAAATTTATTTTAAAAGGAAAAAAAAAAGAAAAGTAAGGCTGCAGAAAAAAGATGGCAGAAAGAAAGCAACAGGAGCCTGAAGAAGAAAAGGCTACTAGAAGCTGACTTACCTAGTTATGATAGAGGTAGGCCCTTCCTTAGATACAATCGAGTACTAGAAACTGCGTCCCCAATCCTGCATTCTTTCTTTTTTTTTTTTTTTTAATTTTATTTATTTATTTATTTTTCCCCCAAAGCCCCAGTAGATAGTTGTATGTCACAGCTGCACATGCCTCTAGTTGCTGTACGTGGGTTGCGGCCCTCCTGCATTCTTTCTTGCCTTTAGCTATTTGGCCAATGGTGGAAACTGAACAAGAAATTAAAAGCAGCATGAAGCTATAGGCCTCCATTATCCAATAAGGTAGCCACTAGCCACATGTGGCTAATGGACACCTGAGGTGCAGGTGCAGCTAGTCTGAACTGAGATGTGCAATAGTGCAAAAGACACAATGGATTTTGAAGACTTAGTATGAACAAAAAAAGTAAAATATCCCATTAATAATTTTTTATTGATTACATATTGAAATAATAACAGTCTGGATATACTGGCCTAAAGAAAACATGTATTAAAATTAATTTCATCTGTTTGTTTTTACTTTTTAAATGTGATTACTACAAAATTTTAAATTATATATGTAGCCCATATTATATTTCTACTGGACATCACTGCTACACAGACCATTATTAAATAGTGTTGAACAGGAAGAAAAAAAGCAGCTAAAAGTGGAGATTTTTCAGTTTTTTTTCCTATTGTTTACTCTACCACCAACACTACAACTCATTTAGTTTCCAGCCCCTGTCCCTGGCGGTAAAATAGAGGTTAAAAAAAAAATCAGTAGCTGCATTAAGTCATGGATACAATATCAAATCACGGGCCAAAAAAACTGAGTTCTAGGGGCCAGCGCCATGGCTTAGTGGTTAAGTGCGCGCGCTCCGCTGCTGGCGGCCGGGGTTCGGATCCCGGGCATGCACCGACGCACCGCTTCTCCGGCCACGCTGAGGCCGCGTCCCACATACAGCAACTAGAAGGATGTGCTACTATGACATACAACTATCTACTGGGGCTTTGGGGGAAAAAATAAAGAAAGAAAGAAAGAAAAGAAAAGAAAAGCTTGATTAAAAAAAACACATTGAAAAAAAAAAAGAGAGCCGGCCCCGTGGCTTAGCGGTTAAGTGCGCGCGCTCCACTGCTGGCGGCCCAGGTTCGGATCCTGGGCGCGCACCGACGTACCGCTTCTCCAGCCATGCTGAGGCCACGTCCCACATACCGCAACTAGAGGGATGTGCAGCTGTGACATACAACTATCTACTGGGGCTTTGGGGGGAAAAATAAATAAATAAAAGCTAAAAAAAAAAAAAGAACTGAGTTCTAGTTCTGGTACTGACTAGCAGTTACCCTGGAGAAATTATTTTTCTCTCTGAGCCTTAGCTGCCTGTCCCAACAATTAAGTAAGGAAACTAAACTAAATTTAGACTTCCATGACTCCATCAAAACATTTTTTTTTCATTCTGTCAAAACTGGTTTTCATAACAATGAATAAATACTCACTCTGAGTCTAACACATCCTCTGCGAGAGCCTCTCATCATTTTGTCCTTGGACTAAAAGAAAAACAAAAACATTCAATGAATAAAAGATTAACAGACTGATTGTTTTTAGAATCACCTAGGGATAAAGAGACAATTTACAGTAATGTCCCTCCCTTTTCCCCAGTCACCTCCCCCCACCAAGTTATTTAAGGATATGAATTAGCAGGCTTAAAATGAAAATGTTTTGTAGTCTAATCATAGAATATTATGCATACCTTTAATGTAGCATATGTTACACTATACACTATATTACAATTTTCATTCCTTTTTCATGCCCCTTAACTCTAGCCCAGGGTTTCTCAGATTTTAGTGAGTGTGAGAATCACCTGGAAGGCTAAGAATCACCTATGGGTTTAAGACTCACCCCCAGATGATTCTGACTCAAGCAGACAGAGGACCACATTTGAGAAACACTGCTTTAGCTTTATCTCTTTGCAATTCTCCAAATGGGTCACATTTTTTGCCTCTGAGATTTCTCTTTCAATAATCCTCAGCTTGGAATATCCTTGACCTTGATTTTCTGCCTTGCTAACTGTCACTGATCAAGCACCTTACCTCTGTCTGATTTGGATTCCCATCCTTGGGCTCCCAGAGTCTCCTGCTTGTTCCTCTGTCATGACATGCACCTCCCTGTGCTATAATGGCTGGTTTCCTTGTCTGACTCACCAACAAGACTGCACATTCCTTTAGTGGGTAGGAATTGTATCTGACTTATCTAATGCTTCAGAACTGTGTCTGGTACACATTAGGTGCTCAAAAATTATTTACTGATGAAACGCTGCTTACCTTTTATGTCTCCCCTACTAGACTGAGCCAAGCAAAGGCTATGCTCTCCACAATAAGTCCTATGTTGACATTCAGTAAATATTCCTAGGATTAAATTAGTCATGTATAATAACATAAAATAAAACCTCAAATAATCAGTTTTTCAAATATTTAATACTTCATCAACTGGTATTTTTCTGTATTCCCCTACGTGAAAAAGAAGTAAAACAAACCAATATCATGGTGTTATGTTTTAAAGAAAATTGTCCCACTTTAAACTATAGGTGCCCTACATCCCATGTATTGAGCCATAGGCAAACTTCTAGTTATAGGATGACTATATGAAATTTAGTGTACAGCATGATAACTATATTAACAATACTGTATTGTATACTTGAAAGTTGCTTAGAGTAAATCTTAAAAGTTCTCAACACACCCACAAAAAAGGTAACTATGTAAGGTGATGGATGTGTTAAGTAACCTTATTGTAGTAATCATTTTGCAATATATATGTATACCAAATCATCACGTTGTATACCTTAAACCTACACAATGTTATATGTCAATGACATCTCAGTAAAGCTGGAAAAAATAAATAAATTCATATTTCTTGGGGATATTTACATGTCTGTACAAAAAGATCTGCCTTGTCTCTTTCATTCACTGCAGTACATTCTATGAACATAGCCCATGTCATTGTTTTCATTGATTCTAAACTTATGAATGTAACATTACAATGATAAATCAAAATTGACTCAAAAAAAAAGTACTGAGCCACTGAAATTCATGTTCAGAAATGATTACTGAAGTACTGAAAAGACTCCTCTTTTGATTCTACTTAAAATATAAGGACTCATACATTTTATTAAAAATTTCTCAATACCAAGCAAGATCGAAAAGAGTTCTTTACTAACAATACAGTTAGGAAAAACACAGTTAACCAAAACATTCCCTAAGGATTTAATAGCCCTTTTAACCATACCCTATACTTATCTTCCCTCCAAAAGTGTCAAGGCAATACACAAAAATAATAATTAGGTTGGAAAATACCCAGTAAGAGCTAGAATGCAACTCAAACAAGGTAAGAACCAATATATTCATCTTTGATCCTCTTCCACTTTTAAAAATAAGACTATAGTAAATAGAAAAAGGGCAAGACAGGCCCCAATTGTGGTACCACTATTAGAATTATGAATTAGAAAACACTGAAAGAGCTAAATGAAAATAATTAAAACAAATATAACTAGGAAACAATGAGACAACTCCAGAATATGGGACATCCTACAAAATAACTGGCCTAGACTCTTTAAAAATGTCAAAAAGGGGCCAGCCCCGTGGCACAAGTGGTTAAGTGCACGTGCTCTGCTGCAGCGGCCTGGGGTTCGCCGGTTCGGACCCCGGGCATGCAGAGACGCACTGCTTGTCAAGCCATGCTATGGCAGCGTCCCATACAAAGTGGAGGAAGATGGGCACGGAGTTAGCCCAGAGCCGGTCTTCCTCAAGCAAAAAGAGGAAGATTGGCAGATGTTAGCTCAGGGATCTTCCTCACAAAAATAAATAAATAAATAAGAATTAAAAATAAATAAATAAATAAAAATAAAAATGTAAAAAAAAAAAAAAAGACTAGCATGTAAATAGTTGTAATACAGAGCAAAAATAAGTTACATGAATACACGTAGAAAGTGCTGTGAACTACAGAAGGCTCCCTGCCATGGAAAAAGATCAGGGAAGGCAATATTGAAGTGACCACATTCCAAACTTCAATCTGAAACTTAAAAAAAAAAAAAAAAAAAAGGTTCTGATAAGAAGAGAGGGAAGGTAGGAAACAGGGCATTCCAAGCCAAGGGAATAACATCAGCAAAAGCACAGGTATGGAAACTTTACATGAGGTATTCATAGGAGAGTAGGCTGATAGACCCAAGCACAGAGTGCAGAGAGGAAGGCGGAGAGAGATGAGGCTGAAAAGGAGATATGGGGACCAGATCATGAAGGGTATGAAAAAAGTAGTGAGAAGTTAAGAAAATCATACTTTATTCAACAGTTAATGGAGAGCGACTGAAGGTTTATGAGGAGGGTAATAACATTCTCAAAGGTGTGTTTTAGAAAAATAACACTATTAGGGGCCGCCCGGTGGCGCAAGCGGTTAAGTGTGCGTGCTCCCTGCGGCGGCCCAGGGTTCGCCGGTTCGGAGCCATAGCGCGCACCGACGCATCGCTTGGCAAGCCATGCTGTTGGTGGCATCCCATATAAAGTGGAGGAAGATGGGCATGGATGTTAGCCCAGGGCCAGTCTTCCTCAGCAAAAAAAAAAAAAGAGGAGGATTGGCAGATGTTAGCACAGGGCTGATCTCCTCACAAAAAAAAAAAAAAAAGAAGAAGAAGGAAAAATAACACTGTTAAATGTGAGAACCTGGGGAAAAAGGATGCTGGCAGGATGATGGCAACATTAATAATAGCAACAGCAGCAGCAGCTTCGCACTTATTGATGCCCTCTATGTGACAGGCACTTTACATACAGTAAACCTCACAAGACCTTGCATGCTAAGAATTATTCACATAGGGGCCAGCCCCGTGGCGTAGCGGTTAAGTGCGCACACTCCGCTGCTGGCAGCCCCGGTTCGGATCCTGGGCACACACCAAGGCACCGCTTGTCAAGTCATGCTGTGGCAGTGTTCCATATAAAGTGGAGGAAGATGGGCACAGATGTTAGCCCAGGGCCAGTCTTCCTCAGCAAAAAGAGGAGGATTGGCATGGATGTTAGCTCAGGGCTGATCTTCCTTGCAAAAAAAAAAAAGAATTATTCACATATTATAAATGAAAGTGACACCAGGGAGGTCAAGTAAACTACCCAATGTTACACATGTAAAATGTAGCAGAGTTTGGCACAGCAGGCACAATTTGGACTGGCCGCCCTACAAATCATTCTCGCAGACCATATCTGTACTCTGCTAGCCTCGAATCCTCCTCCTCCTCCACAATCACACAGGCCCCTCTCCCTCATTCTCTCCCCACTCAGCTCTAATGTGGGGCTAAAGGGAACCTGGTGTGACTAAGTTCCCCAGGCACAGTGAGTGCTGAAAGGATGGTTATCTGGCCAAACACAGGACACACTACACCGCAAGGCAGGACAGAGTCCTTTCACAGGGAGTTTTTCTACTGAGGCTGAGGGAAGAGCTCTTTTCAATCTGCTCTTGAAGCTGTGAGGTACAGATGCCATCAGTCATGTGCCTTCTACACAAAGAAAGCAATAAATTAAGTATACATGATGAGAGAAGGAGAGAGAAGAGGCAGAAAGTCCTAGCTGCCAGTGCTCTCCATGCATACCCTGGTCTGAAGCAAACCTGCCAAAGCCAATACCATTCACTGAATATCAGGATTTTTTTGTTTTTGTTTTTGTTTTGATGAATACTAGCTTCTGGTGATGAGAGAAAGGTAGGGCTGACCTAATCCCACTCCAGCAATCTTCCTACCAGGTGTCATCTTACCAATGTTCTGAAACCTGCTAACAAATGTATTTTTTAGCAAGTTGGCACAAATATCATCATGCAACCTACAGCTTTGGTAAGATCCTTCTCTCTGCCTCCAGCTACAAGGCCCAGCATCTCAAGAACGGATCACTCAGAAATGGATGCTACAGTCTTTTCAACTGGATGAAAAAACAGGATCTCCCATAAAGTGGAAAAATACACAGCTGATGTGTTCTACTCCTAAGGGGTTCCAGGATTAGCAAAGATTGTTGGGTTTGGTGGTTGGGTTTGCTGTTTTCTTATATCTTATTAATGCAAGGGCAATGGGTCCTGTTACACCACCCCATGCAATCAAAATTATTTCTAATAATCCTTATGCTCATCAGCTAACCCCAAAGTATTGATTCAGATTATAATTCATATTCAAGTTTCAAAGTAAATTACCACAAATATAATATATTTCCACCTGTGACAGACTACTTGTCCTCCAATATCCATTCTACTCTTTTTCCTTTCAGTATTACTATCCTCCACCCCAAGTTTTAACTAAATACATGGCTCCCCTGCTGGATATTACATTTCCAGCCTCCCTTTCACCTAGGTATAGGCTATGTATCTACATACTGGCCAGTGAACTGTGAGTGATGACAATGTGTGCAACAGATTTTGCTTTTAAAAGGGAACTGCTTGAAAACACATTCCTCACAAGTGCACATGGAACATTCTCTAGGATTGACCAGATGTTGGGTCATCTTCTTTGACCAAAATGGATTAGAAGTAGAACTCTGGGCTGGCCCCATGGCGTAGTGGTTAAGTGCATGCGCTCCACTGCTGGCGGCCCGGGTTCGGATCCCGGGCACACACCACTTGTCAGGCCATGCTGTGGCGGCATCCCACATAAAGTGATGGAAGATCAGCTGGATGTTAGCTCAGGGCCAGTCTTCCTCAGCAAAAAAAGAGGAGGATTGGCATGGATGTTAGCTCAGGGCTGATCTTGCTCACAAAAAATAAATAAATTTTTAAAAGTAGAGCTCAATAACAGAAGGAAATTTGGGAAATTCACAAATATGTGGAAATTAAATGACACACTCCTAAATAACCAATGGATCAAAAAAAAATCTCAAAGAAAATTAGAAAATACTTGAAACAAGTGAAAATGAAAAGACAACATACCAAAACCTAAAGGATACAATGAAAGCAATTCTTAGATGGAAATTTATAACTATGAATGCCTACATTAAAAAAGAAGGAGCTCAAAACAATAACCTAACCTTCTACCTTAAGAAACTACACAAAGTAGAGCAACTAAATCTAAAGCAAGCAAAAGAAAGGAAATAATAAAAATTAGAGGAGAAATAAAATTAGAAAATAGAAAAACAACAGAGAAAAAAAATCCATGAAACCAAAACTTGGTTCTTTACAAAGATCAACAGAATGGACAAACCTTTAGCTAGACTAACCAAGAATAAAAGAGGACTCAAATTACTAAAATCAGGATTGAAAGAGGAGACATTACTACCAACCTTTCAGAAACAAAAAGGATTCTAAGAGAATATGATGAACAACAAATTAGATAACCTAGATGAAATGGACAAATTCCAAGAAAGACACAAACTGTCAAAACTGGCTAAAGAAGAAACAGAAAATCTGATTAGATCTGTAAGAGATTGAACTAGTAATCAAAAAACTTCTCACAAAGAAAAGCCTAGGTCCAGGTGGCTTGACTGGTAAATTCTATCAAATGTTTAAAGAATTAACACCAACCTTTCACACTCTTCCAAAATATAGAAGAGGGAACACTTCTCAACTTTTTCTACGAGACCAGTATTATACTGATACCAAAACCAGACAATGATATCACAAAACCAACATCTATTATAAATATAGATGCAAAAATCTTTGACAAAATACTAGCAAACAAAATCCAGCACATATAAAAAGGATTATACACCATGACTGCTATGGTCTAAATTTTGTATCCCCCTCAAATTCGTATGCTGAAACCACCAATATGATGCTACTAGGAGGTGGGGCCTTTGGGAGGTGATTAGTGGGGCCTTTGGGAGGTGATTACTGCCCCTTCCACAACATGAAGTTACAGCATGTAACCATGTAAGGAAGCAGGTCCTCACCAGACACTAGATCTGCTGGTACGCTGATCTTGGATTTCACAGCCTCCAGAACTATGAGAAATAAATTGCTGTTGTTTATAAGCTGCCCAGTCTATGGTATTTCTGTTATAGCTGCCCAAACAGACTAAGACAATGACCAAGAGGGATTTATCCCAGGAATACAAGGTTGCATCAACATATGAAAATCAACCAACATAATATACCATATTAATAAAATAAAGACCAAAAATCACATGATCATTTCAAAAAACACAGAGAAAGCACTTGACAAAATCCAACATTCTTTCATGATAAAACTACTCAACAAACTAGAAATAGAAGGGAACTCCTTCAACCTCATAACAGGCACCTATGAAAAACAGCTAACATCATACTTAATGGCAAAGGTCTAAAAGCTTTACATCTAAGAGCAAGAACAAGGATGTCCTCTCTCAACCCTTTGCTCACCACTGTACTGGAAGTTCTAGCCAGGGAAATTAGGCAAGAAAAAGAAATAAAAGGTATCCAGATTTAAAGCAAGAAATAAAACTATCTCTATTTGAAGATGGATCTTCATATAGAATCTTATATATAGAAAATCCTAAGGAATCCACAAAAAAAATTTAGAGCTAATAAAAGAGTTTGGCAAGGTTCCAGATCACAAGACCAATATACAAAAATCAACTGAATTTCTATACTCTTGGAAGAAATAATCTGAAAATGAAATTTAAAAAACAATTCCATTTATAATGATATGAAAAAGAATAAAAATACTTTGTAACAAATTTAATTTTTAAAAGTACAAGACTTGGACAGCTAAT
The DNA here is from genome assembly GCF_057802395.1 of Ceratotherium simum simum. Classification (NCBI taxonomy): domain Eukaryota; kingdom Metazoa; phylum Chordata; class Mammalia; order Perissodactyla; family Rhinocerotidae; genus Ceratotherium; species Ceratotherium simum. The sequence continues at coordinate 7,502,470 of NC_141921.1, forward strand.
CTTCAACAAAGGAGCCAAGAACATACAATGGAGAAAGGAAAGTCTCTTCAATAAATGGTGTTGGGGGGCTGGCCCTGTGTCGTAGCGGTTAAGTGCGCGCGCTCCGCTGCTGGCGGCCCGGGTTCGGATCCCGGGCACGCACTGACGCACTGCTTGTCAGGCCATGCTGTGGCGGCATCCCACATAAAGTGGAGGAAGATGGGCATGGATTTTAGCTCAAGGCCAGTCTTCCTCAGCAAAAAGAGGAGGATTGGCATGGATGTTAGCTCAGGGCTGATCTTCCTCACACACACACACACAAAAACAGCAAAAAGAGGAAGATTGGCAATGGATGTTAGCTCAGGACCAATCTTCCAAAAAAATAAAATAATAAAATAAAATGCGTTGGGAAAACTGGACAGCCACATGCAAAAGAATGAAAGTAGACTGTTATCTCACACCACACACAAAAATTAACTCCAAACAGATTAAAGACTTGAATGTAAGAACTAAAACCACAAAACTCTTAGAAGAAAATTTAGGCAATACACTCTTTCACATAGGTGTTAGCACAATCTTTTCAAATATCAAGTCTACTCAAGCAAGGGAAACAAACGAAAAAATAAACAAATGTGACTACATCAGACTAAAAAGCTTCTGTATGGCAAAGGAAACCATCAACAAAAAGAAAAGACAACCCACCAACTGGGACTGCACTGGCCCTACTCACGAGCAAGCCCACAGCAAACTTGTGGGCCCACATAGTCCGGGTGTGTGGGACCTGGGTGGAGGTAAGGGGGAGCAGGTCCACCTCCGCAGGACGTGTGTGCGGTGGGCCTGCATTGGGCAGGGCGTGTGGGCCCACAGGCAGTGGGGCATGTTGGCCTCAGCTGACTTGTGCCACTGGCTATCTGAAACAGCCACACCAGGGATTGGCCCAATGACTGAAACAATTGTGTGCTGCCCTGACTGGGGCAGGACCCACCCATCTGTGCTCCTGAGAGAGCCAACAACAGCCACATGCCACAGAGAGCTGCATCAGAGGCCTGCAGCAATTGTGAGTCCCTGAGCCTAGCAACTAGCCACACTGGGGGCCTGACTTACTTAACAGCAAAACAGCGGTAGCTGTGTGCTTTTACCTTGCAGCCAGCTGTGCCAAGGGCTTGCCTCACCCAATAAAGTGACCTTAGCAGCAGCATACAGCTGAGCCTTACAACCAGCTGGCCTGGAGGCCAGCCTAGCATACCCATGCACTCGTAGCAAGAGCAACCCTGTCACAAGAGAAGGGCACACACAGCCCACACAGGGGACACTCCTGGAATATTTGGAATGGGTGACAGGAAGGAAGCACATTGCTGGGCCCCATAAGGCATCTTTACATAAGGCCACATTTCCAAGACCAGGAGATGTAGCTGATCTATCTAATACATAGATATAAAAACAGAGAAGTAGACAAAATGAGGAGACAAAGGAATATGTTCCAAACAAGGGAGCAGGACAAGTCCTCAGAAAAAGAACTAAATGACACATAGATAAACAATCTACCTAATAAAGGGTACAAACTAACAGTCATAAGGATGCTCACTGATCTTGGGAGAAGAATAGACGAACACAGTGAGAACTTCAACAAAGAATTGGAAAATATAAAAAAGAACCAATCAGAACTGAATACAATAATGGAAATGAAAAATTCATTAGAGGGAATCAATAGCAGAGTAGAGGACACAGAAGAACAGATCAACAATCTGGATGAAAGACTAGAGGAAATCACCCAAGCTGAACAGAATAAAGAAAAAAGAATTAAAAAGAACAAGGACAGTCTAAGGGACCTCTGGGACAACATCAAGTGTACTAACATCTGTATTATGGGTGTCCCAGAAGGAGAAGAAAGAGACAAAGGGGCAGAGAACCTAACTGAAGAAATAATAGCTGAAAACTTCCCTAACCTGAGAAAGAAAACAGACATCCAGATACAGGAAGCACACAGAGCACCAAACAAGATGAACCCAAAGAGGCCCATACCAAGACACATTATAATTAAAACGTTGAGAATTAAAGATAAAGAGAGAATCCTAAAAGCTGCAAGAGAAAAACAACAAATTACATGAAGGAAATCTCATAAGGCTATCAGCTGACTTCTCAGCAGAAACTTTACAGGCTAGAAGGGAGTGGCATGCTATATTCAAAGTGCTGAAAGGAAAAAAACTACAGCCAAGAATACTCTACTTGGCAAGGTTATTATTCAGAATGGAGGAGAGATAAAGAGTTTTCCAGACAAGTGAAAACTACAAGAGTTTATCACCAATAACCAGCTTTACAAGAAATGTTAAAGGGATTTATTTCAGTGGAAAAGAAAAGACCACAAAGAAGAAGAAGAAAATTATCAAAGAAAAAATAACACTGGTAAAGGCAAACATGTAGTAAAGGTAGTACATCAACCACCTATAAAGCTAGTATGAAGGTCAAAAGACAAAAGTACTAAAAATATCTATTTCCATGAAAAGAGGTTAAGGGATACACAAAATAAAATAAAATATGATATCAAAAACAAAAAATGGGGAGAAGAGTAAAAGTGTAGGGCTTTTAGAAAGAGGACAAACTTAAGAGACCATCAACTTAATACATAATGCTATATACATAGATTATTATATATGAAGCTCATGGTAATCACAAATGAGAAACCTATCATAAATACACAAAAAATTAAGAGAAAGGAACCCAAACATAATTAAAGAAAGTCATCAAATCACAAAAGAAGACAACAAGAGAAAAAGAAAGGAACAGAGAAGAACTACAAAATCACCCAGAAAAAAAGTAACAAACTGGCAATAAGTACATACATATCAATAGCTACTTTAAATGTAAATGGACTAAACACTCCAATCAAAAGACATAGGGTGGCTGAATGGATAAAAAAACAAGACCCATATATATCCTGCATACAAGAGACCCACTTCAGACCTAAAGACACTCACAAACTGAAAGTGAAGGAGTGGAAAAAGCTATTCCATGCAAATAGAAACAAAATAAAGCTGGGGTAGCAATACTTATATCAGACCAAACAGACTTTAAAACAAATACTGTAACAAGAGACAAAGAAGGACATTACACAATGATCAAGGGAACAATCCAACAAGAGGACATAACACTTGTAAATATCTATGCACCCAACACAGGAGCACCTAAATATACAAAGCAATTATTGAGACATAAAAGGAGAAATTGACAGTAACACAATAATAGTAGGAAACTTTAACACTCCACTTACATCAATGGAAAAATCATCCAAACAGACCATCACTAAGGAAACACTGGCCTTAAATGACACATTAGACCAGATGGACTTAATAGATATATACAGAACATTCCAACCAAAAACGACAGAATACACATTCTTTTCAAATGCACATGGAACATTCTCCAGGATAGATCACACATTAGGCCACAAAACAAGTCTCAACAAATTTAAGAAGATCAAAATAATACCAACCATCTTTTCTGACAACGGTATGAAACTAGAGATTAACCACAAGAAGAAAACTGGAAAAGCCACAAATAGGTGGTGATTAAACAAAATGCTACTGAACAACTATTCGGTCAACAAAGAAATAAAAGGACAAATCAGGGCCGGCCCCGTGGCTTAGCGGTTAAGTGCGCGTGCTCCACTGCTGGCGGCCCAGGTTCGGATCCCAGGCGGGCACCGAAACACCGCTTCTCCGGCCATGCTGAGGAGGTGTCCCACATACAGCAACCAGAAGGATGTGCAGCTATGGCATACAACTATCTACTGGGGCTTTAGGGAAGAAAAAGGAGGAGGATTGGCAATAGATGTTAGCTCAGAGCCGGTCTTCCTCAGCAAAAAGAGGAGGATTAGCATGGATCTTAGCTCAGGGCTGATCTTCCTCTCTCTCTCACACACACACACACACACACACACACACACACACAAAAGAAACATCTTCTGAAGGGATAGCTAAATACATTTCAAAGTAATTTAAATTGAGAACAGCTCAAAATATTCTCCATTTAGGCTTCTAAGTCTATAGATACATTCATGTGAAATCTCTCTTTAAATGTACAAAATTGTTTCAATCCCACAAGCATATGCTTTAAAAAAAATTTTTTTTAATAAGTACAATTTCTAGGGGCCAGCACGGTGGCGCAGCAGTTAAGTGCGCTTAACCACTGCGGCGGCCCAGGGTTCGCAGGTTCAGATCCCGGGCACTCACCAAGGCACCACTTGTCAAGCCATGCTGTGGCGGTGCCCCATATAAAGTGGAGGAAGATGGGCACAGATGTTAGCCCAGGGCCGATCTTCCTCAGCAAAAAGAGGGGGGTTGGCATCGGATGTTAGCTCAGGGCTGGTCTTCCTCACAAAAAAAAAAGTACAATTTCTAGAAGAAATTACTAAAATAAAAGTATACTCAGAGATATGCAACTTATATTGTCCCATAAACAGTACAATTTAATGAAATAACATGGACTGTGGAGTGAGAGAGACAAGATTTTGAATTCCAGCCCTGCGAACATGCTAGCAGCGTGACCTTGGCCAAGTCACTTAAGTTCCCTGAGCTGTTGTTTCCTCATTTGTAAAATTGAGATATTACTTATTCTCGTAGGATCATTAAAGTACTGAGCTAATACAAGTAAATCATTTAGCATAGCACTTGGCACATAAAAGGCACAAGATTCACACCCCTTCCTTGCTTCTACCTTAAATATAGCAAACAGAGAGCTGCAATCATTTTCTCTAAACCTAAGCTAATCCAATTCCCATCGGACCATACTTTCCTTCAGACATGTCTCCTACCATCAACTCAGTTCCGCCTACACACACTACCACACACACACACACTCTATTTAGCAATAATACATAGACAGCCCCTACAAAATCCAAATAAGCAACAAAATAAAAAACATATATTTTCCCTCCTTCATGCTCAGACACTTCCTCTGCAGACCCTTTCTCAATCAAGCTCCTATGCCCAGGTACAACTTACTGCGTTCTCCTCAATTTATGGATGTTGCTATTGCACTATTTATTATACTGTATTATAGTTATTTGCATATCTGTTTTTCTTGTCAGACAGTGGATTTAATTATCTTTGTATTACTATTTTTCCCACCCTATCTTCCAGAACCTAATTAATACCTGGGACCTGGAAGGTATTAGGTAAATGTCTGCTGAATGAATAGCCCCAGCCTCCTCTCCCAGGCACCCAGAACATTCAACAAACATAATTCACTCGAAAAATGCCCATTTATTCCCAATTCAGGCTACTCAACAATTCCGAGTGAGACCGCGGAAACATTCTTCCCATTTCTGATACTTTTCCATCTCCTTTAAACAAATTTTTACAATTGCATTTAAAAATATCACCATAAAACAATTAGAGGGCAATAATAATCTCTAATAATGGCAGATAAGCACCAAATCAAATAAAACTTAGCACCAAAGTAACCATTTAATTGTATCTTAATTATAACTAATTGAATCCCCAATAGGACTATATAAGCTTTTATTTGCTCAGTATATTCCTAGCATTTACTTAGTATTCAAAAGTATCTTAAATTAATGAATTAAATCTCAAAATCACAAAATCTAGCTTGGTGCTGGTACATAGTGTCATCAATGAAAACCTGTTTAATTGGAAATATAACTATGGATTTACTCTGCTTCACAAAGCAAATGCATCTGGAAAAGTTTTACACAAACACATATTCAAAATTCACTAGGGAAGATTAGCTTGCTATTTCAGCTAATTCTACAAGCCTCCCCAAACACGTTATATAAAGACACTTTAGGGGCCGGCCCAGTGGCGCAAGCGGTTAAGTGCGTGTGCTCCGCTTCAGCGGCCCAGGGTTCGCAGGTTCGGATCCCGGGCACACACCAACGCACCGCTTGTCGGGCCATGCTGTGGCAGTCGACCCATATAAAGGGGAGGAAGATGGGCATGGATGTCAGCCCAGGGTCAGTCTTCCTCAGCAAAAAGAGGAGGATTGGCAGATGTTAGCTCAGGGCCGATCTTCCTCACAAAAAAAAAAAAAAGACAAATTTTTATTTGAATGTTAATTTAACTTTGCTTAAAATAAAATAAATCTGTATTCAAGATCAAGTGAGGGCCGGCCCCGTGGCTTAGCGGTTAAGTGCGCACGCTCTGCTACTGGCGGCCTGGGTTCGGATCCCAGGCGTGCACCGACGCACCGCTTCTCCGGCCATGCTGAGGCCACGTCCCACATACAGCAACTAGAAGGATGTGCAACTATGACATGCAACTATCTACTAGGGCTTTGGGGGAAAAATAAATAAATAAAATTATTTAAAAAACAAAAAAGATCAAGTGAGAGTCTCATCTCTGAATATCTCATGCTCTGAATATCTTACAGCTAAAAATGAATTCTCCTTCTGAACTTTTAAACACATAGTACTCCAACCTCCCTTTCTTAAGGTACGTATTACTTCTATCTTGTATGAAAATAATGTATGTGCGGGGGCCGCCCGGTGGCGCAAGCAGTTGAGTGCTTGCGCTCCGCTGTGGCGGCCCGGGGTTCACTGGTTCGGATCCCGGGTGCACACCAAAGCACTGCTTGGCAAGCCATGCTGTGGCAGCATCCCATATATAGTGGAGGAAGATGGGCATGGATGTTGGCCCAGGGCCAGTCTTTCTCAGCAAAAAAGAGGAGGATTTGCAGATGTTAGCACAGGGCTGATCTCCTCACAAAAAAAAAAAAAAAAGGTAAAAAAAAAAAAAGAAAATAATGGATGTGCATGCCTCATCACTTCTCTTGGAGGGCAAGGTTTCTGGTTTATCCTTGTGCCTTCTCCCACCCAACACCACTGCTACACCTTTGCAAAGAATAAACATTTAATAAATTGATGTTAGAAGACATGTGGACAATGAACGTGGATAAATGTCAAAATGTTCTCCCTCCTTTCAACATAAATGTAAACACTACTTCAGTATTGAGTCACATGTTAGTTCACTCCCAACAGCACAAGAGGTTGTGCTCCTAGTTAGTGTTGCACCTTGGACCAGACACTCCCGGAACACAGGTGGTCAATCTGATAGACAAAACTAACCTATAAAGACAGAAATCACAAGAGGCTGTGGCTCTAGGGCGTGGGATGGACAGGAAAGGGACAGGAGGGAATTCTGCAGGATGACAGCAATGCTCTATATTTTGATTGAGATACTAGTAACAAGGGAATAAACAAATGTCAAAACTCATCTAACTGTACACCTGCAATCTGTGTTTTTTACTGAATGTAATTATATCTCAATAAAAGTAAATAAATAAATAAATAGTACTTGCCAGAATTCCACACAGATACACTGCTTACAACAATTACGAAATGGGAAATGACAACAGTAACACCCCCTGTTGTCTCCTTCCTATTTGAGACAGCACCTGAACCATCCTGATAGTATTTAATGTACCAGAAAACCTTCACTAGTTAATGCCTTGTGGGAACTCAATAGCCCAAAATGCCATCATGCTGCTGGAAAACTACACCAACAAAGCTTTGAGGAGTCACAGACCCACAATAATGAAGGAATTTTCCCCATCATTCATCCCTCAAGATATCTATGATAACTCCCTCATCTCCCACTCCCCACCCCCATTATAGAGGCCCTCACTTTGAGCAGCAGATTTAGTGTCTATTTATACTACAGATAAAGCCTTAGGAAAGTATACTGAATCAGTACACAAGGTAACAGTGATATTAGAGGTCTCTCCAAGATCCTGGGAAGACAGTTGACTTCCTTTAGAGAAAACAGACATATATTAGAACAGGGATATATACAACATCGTCTTTACGAGCTGGGACAGCCTGGAGTTCATTATAGTAATTATGACTAATTATACTAAGTATCAGAAAGTATTAATAGTAATAGAACTAGAGTAAGAAGGCCAGAACTAGAACCAAAAGGCCAGAATAGAAGTTTTGCTGACTGCAAGATCAGACCTGTTCGATTCTCGTAATAGGTGTGTCTGTAATACGGAGGTACTGCATCCTGATATCAATGTCTGATGTCATTAAATATCTATAACACATAACTCCCTTCGGTCTGCTTCTGCTCATAAATTTTGCATCCCATATAGCTTGCTTTCAGAGAGTATATCTACTAATCAGATAGCCTAACTACACAGCTTCCTTAACAGTTATATTTCTGGTTATGAATTAATAAATTGGAACACTAGTTTATATAATAGTGACCACAATGTACATTTAGTAAATATTATTATGTCAAACACTGTCATAAACATTAGCTTTGTTAACGTTAATAAACATTTACTGAGCACTTAAATGCCAGCCACTGTGCTAGTGCTTTTTTTTTTTTTTAATTTTATTTATTTATTTATTTTTTCCCCCAAAGCCCCAGTAGATAGTTGTATGTCATAGCTGCACATCCTTCTAGTTGCTGTATATGGGACACGGCCTCAGCATGGCCGGAGAAGCAGTGCGTCAGTGCGCGCCCAGGATCCGAACCCCGGGCCACCAGCAGCGGAGCACGCGCACTTAACCGCTAAGCCACAGGGCCGGCCCAAGTGTGCTAGTGCTTTAAATACAATTTTATTTAATTCTCGCATCAATCTTATGCTATAGGTTCTTTTATTATACCCATTTTATAACTGAAGAATCAAAAACTCAGAAAGGTTTAAGTAACTTGCCGATGGACTCACAGATAACAAGTGGAAGAGATAGGATTCCAATCCAGGTCTGACTCCAAAGGCCATGCATTTCTATCACAGTTACTATAAGTCTGGCTAATTTAAGTCTTCCTTCAAAATTATTCTGAGCCACAAAGGCTGTGTCAAATCAGCGATCCTTCTGAATTCAACAGTATAAATGTCACCCTACAAAGCCTTGCAGCAGTGCCTCAGAGGGTGGTACTCACAATTTTAGATAAGTAATATACATATAGTACATAAACTGTGCCATACCTACAGGTGGGTCTGGGCTATCAAGTATTTAATTAATTTCACAATCAAGCATATTAATATTTCTGTAGTACAACATATATTTACACTAAGTATGATAAAGACTATAAACAGTCACATAATTCAAGACAGTCTTGGGGCCGGCCCCGTGGCTTAGCAGTTAAGTGTGCGCGCTCCGCTACTGGCGGCCCGAGTTCTGATCCCAGGCATGCACCAATGCACTGCTTGTCTGGCCACGCTGAGGCAGCGTCCCATATACAGCAACTAGAAGGATGTGCAACCATGACATACAACTATCTACTGGGGCTTTGGGGAGAAAAAGGGAAAAAAAAAAGGAGGAGGATTGGCAATAGATGTTAGCTCAGGGCCGGTCTTCCTCAGCAAAAAAAAAAAAAAAAAAGAGGAGGATTGGCATGGATGTTAGCTCAGGGCTGATCTTCCTCACACACACACACAAAAAAGGCAGTCTTTACTTCCAAATGAGAATATAATAAATTCAGGAAAATATTTTTGGAATTCAGAGATTGAGGAATTTTAGAATCACGGGTAAAGGATTGTGGACTTATATTTTGATCTGGTGACCTATTACAGTAGAAAGTCCCAGGTCTTTCACTATTTCTTAAAAAGGACAATTTTATCTTCAAGTCAGAATTTCAGGCCAACAGATCAGTGAAGAAAACCACTTTCACAGGTTTTAATTAAGCACAACTATGATGACTTGGGGTTTTCTCATCCTTTTTAAAGTTAAATATTAAATACTAAATAGTAGCCTAAGTTCTGTAAGTGACTTAAAGCATGTTAATATATGCTGGATCTCAATGTAGATTTTCTATTTTTGTTTTGTTTCTCAAACACTGCCCAAAATACTAAATAATGATTAATGTTACTTTCACAAAAAATGATTGAAGGAAATGATGGAGGCGTGTTAAACTCCAGGTGGTTTGTGCTGTATATGAGTACTTCTCCCACAAAACTGTGCAGTGATAATCCATTATCATCACTCAACTTCACTTCTCTATCAAAAATTGCCCAAAGATGTTTTTCCTTAATTGGAAAAGACTAAGTCAGGGCCCAAAATAGTAAGATCATGAAAAGATGAACAAGAAGACGAGCACCACAAAAATTTAAAGATGGGAAAATTTGTACAACACACAGAATAATCTAGCTAGCAAGAACAATAGCCAGAACCATGGAATTTTGGATTTTTAGTCCTAATTCTAAGACTCATGCTACATGCCCCAATTTAGAATGAGGCTATGCTCCAAAAACTCCTTGTTCAAATTTGGAGTTTGGGACTCAGAACAAATTTTTGCAAAGAAACTGCTGAAAAATGGTTTCCAGGTTAGGTAGGAAAAGCACTTGAAATACACTATGTGACTATCAAAAGATGGGGGGAAATTGTTATAAATTCAAACATTGCCTAAGAAATGATTTTCTTAAAGAATTTCTCCTAGATGTTGGTGCTTAAGGGAAAGCACAATTATGAAAGAGAATAAGGAAGTAGGTCAAGAATTGAAGAGCTACGCCAAAGGACTTATGAAACTTTCAAGGACTTGAGAAGTTAATGGTCTGCAATAAACATATTTTACTTTTATAATCAGGAAAAAATACTTTTAAAAAAGGCAATTTAAGGAGCCAGCCCAGTGGCGCAAGCAGTTAAGTGCGCGCGCTCTGCTGCGGCAGCCTGGAGTTCGCCGGTTCGGATCCCAGGCGTGCACCGACGCACCACTTGGCAAGCCATGCAGTGGCAGCGTCCCATATAAAGTGGAGGAAGATGGGCACGGATGTTAGCCCAGGGCCAGTCTTCCTCAGCAAAAAAAAAAGAGGATTGGCAGATGTTAGCACAGGGCTGATCTCCTCACAGGAAAAAAAAAAAAAAAAGGCAATTTAAAAACACTCATTCTTTATCAGGTCTAATTTTACTTCAAAATTTATGGGTTTCCAAAAAGAATGAAGGCAGAGGAGTTAACATGCAAGCACAAATGATGGGTTAGCCACACAGGATGTCACCTATCAGAAATTTACACTTACTCCTCTTCTGAGTGACAAAAATTTCAAAATAGAATTATCTTCGAGAATTTACCACTACTTTTTTCATGAATATAACAAACTTATCACTCAACAAATTCTAATTAGTTTGTCTAATCAGTATCTGCTCTCCCTCCCCTTGCCCCAACCTAGTAGGCTTTCCGTGAACTGGAATAGGAGGGAGAGTCTTGTTTACCTTTGGCATTTCATTAGGGATGATCTAAATCCCCATCTTATGTCTTAGATGTAAAAGGATTCAGTACTTTTTAATGATTAATCAATGCAGTTTGCATTTTAGAAGGGCTATGTATAAGTTTACGTCATTGTGATAATGATATAAATTATTTATCACCTGTCAGCAGACTAGTGATAACCTGGGCTTATCATCATTTTAAAATATCACTGCTCATGTAATTCAGTATCCTCCAACAGAAAGAACATTCTATTTGGAGTTAGAGGACTTGATCATGCACGTAGAAACTACTGTGCGATTTCTTAAGTCTAAATTTCTTCATGTGTCAAGGAAATAATATTAACTACTTCACACTGTTGTTCGTTTCATAAATATTTACTGAATAGTCACTAAGTGCCAGGCACTGCTGCAGATGCTGGAGATAAAATGACAAATGACAAGAAATTTTCACATATTGAGGTATATGGGGTAGCTATTCTGATTCAAAATAACTCAGCTTGAACTAAAGAAGCCTGACTTATGGCCTATCAAATATACACTGTACATCTGCTTTAACCATTAAAGGAAAGAATGCATTAAACATTGTCTCAGAGTAAAAGAATGCACTCTTTTAAGACAAGAACGAATACTTCCAGTATCTGCAAGAGTAGCATCAGTACTCCTGAAGATAAGTTCCCTTTCCCCAACATCAGGGTACTACAGCTCTGCTAATTTGCAACTGAATACCTCTTTGAAACTTTGGTGAATATGTATCCTGGGTGTGTTTTAAAAAGGTATAAAACTGTTCTTTGTTCTAAAAAAGGTATAAAACTGTACAAAAAACCAAGCTTCTCCAGAACACTTTCTTCCTCTGTGGAGACTGCCTTCCCGGATTATAGTCCTCAACCTGGCTCAAGTAAAGGTCACCTTATCTCTCTTATCTATAGAATGGTTATTGCTTATTTGCCCCACCACAAGTAAAGTACATTCCAGAGGAGAGAAAGAGACAATAAACAAGAAAAACAGAATAATTTCAGCAGCTAACAATAAAAGCCATGAAAAAATAAAACAAGATCTTTGTAATAGTAAAGTGACTGACAGTGAGGTCTACTTTAGACGACTTGTTACAGAAAGGCTTCTCTGAGCAGTGACATCTGAATGAAGATCTGTATAATGAAGGAATCCGCCCTGCTACACACCTGGGGAAATAACAGTCCAAGAAGCCGGAAAACATATGCAAAGGCCCTGAGGCAGGAACAAGTTTGAGTTGCTCTACAAACAGAAAAAAAAGCTAGAGTGGATAGAAAGTGGTGAGCAAAGAGAGTACTGTAGAAAGGTCAATGGAGGCAGACACAGAGCACCTGTAAGTTATAGTAAAGGGTTTGGATTTTTTTCCTGAAGTCACTAGAGAATATTAAGCAGGGGAGTAAACATGCTCTGTTTTTTTTTCTTTTGTTTAAAGATCACTTGGGCTGCTGATAGAAAAATGGATTTCAGAGAGCAAAAATGGAAACAAAGGGAACAGTTACAAGGTTTTTGCAACAGATCAAGTGAGACATGATGGTAGTTCATATGCTACAGTGGTAGGATAAATGGAAGAGGTTGTGGGGCTTAATGAGGTGATACATTTGACAATATTAGAAAATACCTAGAACAATGATTAACATATAGTAAAGGCTTGTGGCAGATTGTATTTTCCAAAAATGGCCTACAATAATGTTTCTCATCCCACAAGCTCTTCTAGAACTTCGCCACTCCCTCATTAAGAAGTGGAGCCTTTTGTCTGTGGGTGGGTCTTTGAAACTGCCTTAACTCAATAAACTGAGTACAACCCAGCTGAGCAGAATTATGGTAGATAATACAGATTATTGTACCTTCTCTTGCAGCATCACAACAGCATAGGAATATTAATCTCCCAAAGCCACATGACTGAGATCTCATTAAGTAAGGATGAAGGAAAAATGATATCCTCTGTTCATTTTGCTACTTGAAGAAATGTAATACAAAATTATATAGAAAAATTTTAATAAAATGCTATTAGGTTGTAGAATATCAAGTATAAAATGATTCCATTTGTATAAAATATACATACATATTTAAGCATAAAGAGTTGTTAGGAAAGCTATTCTCCAAAACACAGAGAGTGGGATTTCAGATGAGACCTTTCTTCCTTCTACTGTATATATTTTTCACTATTCTTTCAATTTTTTAAAATTGAGAGTGTGTCATCATTTCTTCAAGAACAATAAAACTATTCTTTTAAAGCTGTAAAAGAAAGAGCAATCAATGTCATCAAATTCTGCAGAGACGGCGCTATTAAAATTAAGAGCGAAAAAGCACCCACTGGGTTTAGCAACAAAGCTATCATTGGAGACCTTTGCTAGGATTTTCAGTAAAATCTAGAGGTAAAAAAGACTGCTTAGAGTAAATGCAAGATGGATGAATAAGACAGACAGTGTAGAAAAACTCTTTTAATAGGTTTACTTATCTTGAAGAAGAGAGGTTAGGATGGTATTTCCAGGGAGACACAAAATTAGTAGAGACATTTTTCAACTCAGGAGAGAGATGACCATGTTAATTTGTTAACAAATAAGTCAGTAGATCTTAAAATCCATATGGAAATTCAAGGGACTCAGAATAGCCAAAACAATCTTGAAAAAGATCAAAGCTGAAGGACTTACACTTCCCAATTTCAAAACTTACCAAAGCTACAGTAAATGAAACAGTGTGACACTGGCATAAAGACAGACATAAAGATCAACAGAATAGAATTGAGAATCCAGAAATAAATTCTCACTTTTATGGTCGATTGATTTTCAACAAGGTGCCAAGATGATTCAACGGAGAAAGAATAGCTTTTTCAATATATGGTACTAGAATAACTGGTTATCCACATGCAAAAGAATAATAAAAATAATAAAGAATGTAAAATTTAAAAAAAGAATAATGTGACTGTTAGCCAACACCATATACAAAAATTAATTCAAAATAGATCACAGACCTAAACATAAGAGCTAAAACTATTAAACTCTTAGAAGAAAACATAAGTATAAAACTCTGTGCCCTTAGATTAAGCAATGTTTTTTCAGATGTCACCAAAAGCACAGCAACAAAAAAAGATAAATTAAAAATTTTTGTGGGGGCTGGCCCAGTGGCGTAGCAGTTAAGTTCACGCATTCCACTTCAGCGGCCCGGGGTTTGCCAGTTCGGATCCTGGGCATGGACCTACTCACCGCTCATCAAGCCATGCTGAGGTGGTGTGCCACACAGCAGAGCTAGAACTCTACAACTATGATACACAACTATGTACTGGGGCTTTGGAGAGAAAAAATAGAAAAAGAGGAAGATAGGCAACAGATGTTAGCACAGGGCCAACATGCCTCAAAAAAAAAAAAAATTAAAAAAAAAATTTTTGTGCCTCAAAGGACATCATCAAGAAAGTAAAAAGACAACCCACAGAAAGGGAGAAAATATTTGCAAATCATGTATCCAAATAAGGAACCTGTATCTAGAATATATAAAAAATTCTTACAACTCAAGAATTTGTCTCTTAAAAAAGACAAATAACCCAATTTAAAAATGGGCAAAGGATCTGAACAGATATTTCTCCACAGAAGATATATAATGGCCAATAAGCACATGAAAAGATGCTCAACTTCAACAGCTATCAGGGAAGCACAAATCAAAACCGTAATAAGATACTACTCCACACGCACTAGGATGGCTATAATCAAAATCATAGATAATAACAAACGTTGGCAAGGATGTCAAGAAATCGGAAGCCTTGTACCTCTACTGGGAATGCAAAACAGCGCAGCTGCTTTGGAAAACAGTCTGGCAGCTCCTCAAAGGTTAAATAAACATACAATTACCATATGACCCAGCAATCCCACTCCTAGATATATAACCAAGAGAAATGAAACCATATGTCCACACCAAAATTTATGTACACAAATGTTCATAGTAGCATTAGCCATAACAGCCAAAAAGTGGAAACAACTCAAATGTCTATTAACTGGTGAATGGATAAACAAAACATGGAATATGCATACAATGGACTATTCAGCAATAAAAAGTACTGATTTGTGCCATACAATATGGATGAACCTTGAAGACATTATGCTAAATGAAAGAAGCCATATCAGCATTGTTTAGGGGCTGGCCCTGTGGCATAGTGGTTAAGTGTGGGCGCTCCGCTGCTGGCGGCCCGGGGTTCGGATCCCAGGCGTGCACCGAGGCACCGCTTGTCAGGCCATGCTGTGGCGGCGTCCCACATCAAGTGGAGGAAGATGGGCACGGATGTTACCTCAGGGCCAGTCTTCCTCAGCAAAAAAGAGGAGGATTGGCATGGACGTTAGGTCAGGGCTGATCTTCCTCACACACACAACAAAAAAGAATTGTTTAAAGAACACTTTTATAATATGATTCTATTTTTATAAAATGCCCAAAATAGGTAAATCTACAGAGACTGAAAGTAGATTAGTAGTTGCCTAGGGCTGGAGGTGAAATATTGGGGAGTGACTGTTAATGAAAACAGGGTTTCTTTGGGGGATGATGAAAATTTTCTAAAACTGATTGTGGAGATGGTTACACAGTTCTGTGAATATACTACTAAAAACTATTGAAATGTATCCTTCAAATACATGGTAAGTGACTTATATCTCAATAAAACTGTTATATATAAAAAAAGAATGAAAAGAAACAGGCAACCCAAATATTTCCTAAAAATTTCCATATAAAATTTTTACAATTAAGATGTTTAGTTGTTATATTGCAAAATCAATATTCTTAAAATAAACAAACAACAAAAGTTCGTACATAGAAAGGAAGAAGCTAAAGATAGAGAGGGAGGAGAGAAAGCAGATAAAGGAGAAAAATCTATAGACTGAGTCCTTGAAAAAATCTGTGAGCAGATGGAATCCAGAACACCCAAGGATTAACTCTTCCACCATGATGGGGAAGGATGCAGACAAGGACAGGCAGGAAAGTAGATATACTAACAGGTGGGGGTACAAGGAGTTGAGGAGTTCCCACCAAAGGGACTCTGTTGTCTCTGGGAAGCAAGGCATCCATGAGTGATGTAAGAAAGAGGAGGATTGAGAGATTGCAGAGATAGCTGCCAGCGACAAAGCAAGTATTCACCCACATTTTATTTACCCATCTGTGCCATAATAGTAATACCAAAACAAAATAGAAGAAATGAAATAAGTGGACAATCTTAGCATAAAGGCTTAATGTGAACAAAACTCCAGGAAATAGAAAATTAATTTTCATAATAATCTTAACACTGTCATGAGAATGGGAAAAAATTGTGACTACCTCAAAACACTATCCTTGAATATGATTCCTTTTATATGATTCCTTTTATATGATTCCATGTACCATGTAAACTTAACTTTTGCAAAAAAAAGTAAATTCTCTTTTTTTTTAAGGCAGTTCAAACTAGTCTAAGAAGATAATCCTTTACAATAAAGTAAATGTGGGGCCGGCCCCATGGCTTAGCGGTTAAGTGCGTGCGCTCCGCTGCTGGCGGCCCGGGGTTCGGATCCCGGGCGCGCACCAACGCACCACTTCTCCGGCCATGCTGAGGCCGCGTCCCACATACAGCAACTAGAAGGATGTGCAGCTATGACATACAACTATCTAGTGGGGCTTTGGGGGGGGGGAATAAATAAATAAATAAATCTTTACAATAAAGTAAATGAAAAGGAAAACAATTGATTGGGCTGGCCATTTGTTTTTCCCTATAAGCAGTAAAAAGAATTAACCCTTAATCTAAATCACTTGTGCATTGTTCTAGCTTTGCCTGGAATTACATAACTATTTAAAATCTAATCCTACGACAATTGTCTCATATAGGAGCGCCATATATAAGAACAACGCCACTTTTCGTCCTTCCACAAATTATTACCATCAACAAACTCGCTTGCAACAGAGCAAGAACTGACTGCTTGTCTGATATAACACACTAAAGCAAAAGATCCCACACAGTTCTACAGGCTCTGGATGATTAAATAAAAGCCACCGTCGTTAATAAAAACTCAATCAGGTTTTACACAAACCATGGAAACGTTATGTATTTGCTATTAGTATATTATGCAAAACTTACAAGGCTGTATAAGCAGCAATTCCAAAACAGCCTTCTGCATCTCATCTCCAAGCCTAGTTTGAAGGGCCTTGGACACTCCTTTCACTACAAGAACAATGTGCCACATTGTAGGGCTTGAAGGTTACAATGTTCAGTACTGCCATCAAGGAGTTGACACGCTTGCTGTACAGATAAAGAATGTAGTAGAGATACGGCTAGTTAATTATAACAGATGTAAAATGATTAACTGCTCAAAAGAATTATAGAGCAAGGCTCAAGAGTATTAGAACAGGGAAAAATCAAGACCGACTAAAGAATTCAAGGAAAGCAAAAGATATAAAATTTCCACATGCTTCTTGCTGCTGATTCCATTTTAGGAGGTTTGTTTGTTTTCTTTTCAGGACATTTAGATTAGATACAATTTTTCTTTTGTTCCTTTTACAATTCTAAGTCTACTTTATTAGATTTGGACTATTAATATGTACCATGTAAACAATAAAAATCACATTTAATATATTCAAGAACAGTTTATTTAGAAAACTACAAATTCACTTTTAATTGTTTGATGGGAGTGGTGCTGATATCTTTCTAGGAGAATCTGAGACTACCTCTTTTACATCTTTGCAAAAGAAATACATACACTTAAGCTCTTCAAAAACCTAAAATCTACGAATTAGATGGCAGATTTTTGATAATCTTCTAGACATTGTTAAGGACTGCCAAATAATAAACATGTTTTGACTACCATTGTGAAATGTAAAGTCATTATGAGTCTCTTCCAGTCAGCATTTAATAGCAAAGAACATCTTATTTCTCTAATGATTCCTTTTACAAAGAATACCTTAAGGACCCTGTAATTTACTAATTCACTGTTTCTTTCTCTCCAAAATGTTACAAAAACAATACAAAGCAAGAAAGCCAGTTAAACATCTATGTGTAGTGACTAAATCATATTTTATAATTTCAATTAGTTCCTCATACAACCTGATCAACGTTTAACATGTCCCTAGTTATTCCTTTTTCCAGTTCCCAAGGCCATTGATCTAAAACACCTCTTAAGTCCTGATTCTGCCCTAATTTTTAACATGGACCTTGCTTCCCATCCCTACAACATTTAAGCATACTCGTATCTTAGAAGCCTTTCCCCTCAATTCCATATCCCTCTCTGCCTCTTTCACAACAAAACATCTTGAGTAATCTACACTCACTTCCTCTACTTTTCACCTCCTATTTACTCTTCTTTTTTTTTTTTTTTGTGAGGAAGATCAGCCCTGAGCTAACATCCATGTCAATCTTCCTCTTTTTGCTGAGGAAGACTGGCCCTGGGCTAACATCTGTGCCCATCTTCCTCCACTTTATACGGGACGCTGCCACAGCATGGCTTGACAAACGGTGTGTTGGCGCCCAGGATCTGAACCCAGGCTGCCAGCAGCAGAGCTAACGCACTTAACTGCTACGCCGGCCCCGTCCTATTTACTCTTCAAACCACTCCAATATGCCTTCCACACCCACTACTCCATAGAAACTGCTCTCACTAAGGGCATCAATAATGTGCAAATTGATCAATCCAATGGATATTTCTAAGATTTAAGATCTATTCAATCCTCTCAACGGTATTCGAGCCAACTCACTATTCCCACCTTGACTGCCACATTCTTCTGCTTTTTCTCTTATACTATCTCTGGCTGTCTCTTTTCACTCTCTTGTACAGGCTTTTTTCTCTGCCAATTCCTTAAATGTGATTGTGGTGGTTTAAAATCTGTCCAGAAATGCTTTGACACTCCTTTCAAAAGGTAGAGCCTAATTCCCCTCCCCATCCCCATGAGCATGAGCTGAACTTAATGATGCATTTCTAATGAACAGAAGAAGGCAGAAGCAATGTTCTCAAACGCGGTCATAAAAGGCACTGTACCTTCCTCTCACTTGGATCACTGGGTGAAGCCAGACGCCCTGTCATGATGACACTCGTGGAGCCCAATGGAGAGGCTAGCTGGTGAGGAACTGAGGCTTTCTGCCAACAGCTGTGAGAGTGAGTCATCTTGGAAGCAGATCCTCCAGCTCCAGTCAAGCCTTTCAGATGACTACAACTCTATTCAATGTCTCGACTGCACCTTCACAAGAGACCCTGAGCCAGAACTACCCAGCTATGTCACTCTCAAAGTTCTGAGCCACGGAATCTATCAAATAATAAATGTTTCTTGTTTTAAGTTGCTAAATTTTGGGGTAATTTGTTACAAAGCAATAGATAACTAATCCAAAGGTGTTTCTCAGCTTCCTATCCAAAGCTCTCTATTATTCTCACTCATTCTCTTAACTCTCCTTATGTGTAAAGCTAATATTTATCTGTAATCCAGATTTTTTTCTAAGTTCCAGACTATATGACATCTTTATGTCAATTTCCACATGTCCCAAAGCAACCACCTTTTTTCTCCCCCAGCTTGTTCTTCCTATCTTCCCTATCATCATTCACCCACGTAAAACCGAAAACCTGGATTTCATCAGACTCCTCCTTCCCTTTCACTAATATCCAATCAATCACTAAGTCCTGTCAATAAGACCCGATTATTTCTCTGTAAGAATAGTATTCTTTAAAGAATACAAATTTCACCTGACCCTACTGATCAATTTTAAAATCATCGAGAGACAACCAGACATCATGTGCCACTTGACGTAATATGTTCCACGTATGAAGTATTCTTGCCGAAAACAAAACAAAAAAAACCTAAATTTGATTAAGCCTCTAGCTCTAATGATGAGTTTACAGGAAATACAGAGGACAAAGCAACACGTTTAAACATACCACAAGAATGTTACCAGCAAAATCCAGAATGTGGAAAATTCTACAGAACAAATGATCTGGTTTCTTCAACAAATAAATGGCAAATAAAAAAGCAGGGATAGAGGACCTACAGATTAAAAGAGACTCAATTTTATGTGTAGATCTTGTTTGGAATCCTGACTCAAGTAAAACAACTGGTGAGGGAGAGATGTTTGAGATAATCAAGGAAATTGGATATTTGACAACGTTAACAAATTATTATTATTTAGTTGTAATAATGGTATTGTGATAATATTTTTTAAAAGAGAGAGATCTTAACTTTTAGTAATACATACTGAAATATTCACAAATGAAATGATATGGTGGGCCGGCCCCGTGGCTTAGCGGTTGGGTGTGCGCACTCCGCTGCTGGCGGCCCGGGTTCGGATCCCGGGCGTGCACCGACGCACCCCTTCTCCCGCCATGCTGAGGCCGCGTCCCACATACAGCAACTAGAAGGATGTATAGCTATAACATACAACTATCTACTGGGGCTTTGGGGGAAAAATAAATAAAATAAAATAAAAAAGAAATGATATGGTGTCTGGAATCTGCTTTAAGATAATCCAATGGGGAAGGAAGAAGTTGATGGGAGTATTAATAAAACAAGACTAGCCACATGTTGATAACTGGACAAGGTGGATGACAGGAATGCATTTTACTATATCCTCTTTTATGTAGGTTTGAAATTTTCTATAATAAAACTTTTTTCTATAATAAAAAGTGCTTACAACACTTAAATAACTTTCCACTGCCCTGGGGGTAAAGTTCAAATTCCTTAGCATGGTTTACCAAGAAAGCCTTTCATTATCTGGCCCCTACTTACCTCTCCACCTCATCTCACTGCTGTCCACCTCAACAGCCCAAACTCCAAGACTGACAAGCTCCTTACTCGTCTCATCCGAAAACATGTATTCCCTCTATCTCAAGCAGTTTTCTCTCTCTGCTCACATGGCTAACCACTATTCATCATTCGGGTCACAGCAAACCTGCTTCTTCTAGGAAACCTTTCCCGACCCTCCAAAACTAAATCAAGTAACCCACTTATGTACCCCCCCAAACATCCTATATCACAGCTTTTACTTGCTGCATCTCCCAGTAGACTCAGTATCATGACAGCATGGACTATTTCCATCTCATCTACCATTTTAACCCCTCTTCCTAGCATATGCCTGGCACACAGTAGGTACTCATTAAACTTTTGATAAATTTACAAAAGGCATGACTTCCACTAACTTTCCAACTTCCCAACTCCTCACATACCTATACCTCCCTCAATTTTCCTTCCTTTCTCATCTTCCTTTGTGATCATGATTCACACAAATGGTTAGCTGTTCACACAGTGTTCCCAAACTTATATCCTTAGCCCTCCCTGAGCATCTCACCTAATAAAATTCAACTAACAAATTCGGTGCTACAATCTAACAGATCTTCATCTCCAGGGCTGATCTATGGCTCTAAATATCTTCTGGACTCAATCTCCTGTTATCTCCCATACACACCTTTACAATAGAGCTGCTCAGAAATTCTCAATATCTTCTTAATACATCTTATGTTCTCAAGCTTCCCAATTTGTGCATGTTTCCCATTGTCTGAAATGCCCTTCTTCTCTTTTACCTTTAAGTCCCAGCTAAAATGTTTCTCTAGTCTTTTCCAGGCAATGTTCCCAAAGCAGTCTATTCTTATTTCTATGTAGAATTTATCACATTGTTTTGAAATTGTTTAGGTGTCTGCTCTGCTAGACTGTGAGTTCCTAGATGGAAAGGACTCTCTCCTTCATGCTTGCACCTCCAGCATATATAGTACAATGCGTATGACAAAGCTGGCCCTAAATAAATGCTTGCTGAATGAACTACATTATATTGTTTCTGATGATTCAGAGACTGAGCTAGAGCTGAAAAGACTGCCTGAATCTACTTTCCTTAAGGAGGTAATCAGTTTCTCTGTTCCTGTATTGAGCAGAATAGTAATATATTAAGCTATTTTTCAAAAACTGAAAATTCACGGATTATGAAAATAATTGTAAAGGAAAAACACCATCCAGGTCCAGAAGACAGGTTTGGGTCTGGGCCCAAACCCAGAGGAGAAAATTCAGGCTGAGGTGAGGTTTGGGTGAAACTATTCAGTTCATAGCAATCCCAGTGATCCTAACCTAACCCTGAGGTTATCCCAGTATCAATTCTCGGCACAGGCTGACTCTAAAGCAAGGCCAATCTAGTTTAGTTCAGGGTTTCATGGCCACCCTAGAATAATCTCCAACCACAGAGTCAGAACAAAGCCCAAGTGATTCTGGAAACAAACAAGAGTGACTTGCTATTTACTGCTCTGCTTAAAAGGCTGTGCAGCTAATTCAGATATTCTTCCTGGAAGATGTAGCTCCAAGTTACTAGCCACATGCAAATCATTAAGATGCATCCTCAAATCCTTCCGAATCCTAATGTAATGAAACAATGTCCAAATGTACAGAATTCGCTGCCAACATTCAACGTGTCTCCTACATTCTCTTTAAGTGAATACCTATCCTTCTCCCATCTTTACTGGACCTCCTCTAACTTGGGACTGGGTATCATTTTATTTTACAGTATTTCTCTGCTGTTTCTCTGCAAGCAATACATTAACACCTAAGAACTAGAAAAGAAAAAAAAACTTCTAAATAGCCATTAATGAGAAATATATCCCTTCTGCTGGAAGGATGATGTTTTATGGAGTCTAGTCTCAGAGGGAGGATAAGTATTAGGAGAGAAAAAAAAAGATGTATATGAAAAACCTGTATTTAGCCAATAAGACAAGGAGAGATTTGTCAAGGTATTCAGAAACTAAAAGGGCAAGGAGGCAGAAATAGGAAGAAAAACAGGAAAAAGGAAGATTCTGTCTGGACTAGGAGCTCCCGAGAACCCTAGCTTGGGGCCTCTCCAGTATGGGCACAGAAATTTGGGATTTGTAGAGAAACAATTCTATAGTGCCACTCACTGAAATTACTGCACCTTCAATAGGCTGGAAAGGGTCCATGGGATTTTCTGATTATCACATCTACTGAAGCCCAATATTACTCTTCATTTATCTGAGCCATGAGATTTTATAATTCCCGAGTTTTCAGGATATAATGTTCAGCTGCCTCTCTTTCATGGCTACCTAAAGATAATCTTGAACAATGTGTTTAAATCTCATTCAGGTTTGGTCTTTTTCTCTCCTTTAAAAATTACATAGAGCGGGCCGGCCCCGTGGCTTGGCGGTTAAGTGTGCGCGCTCAGCTGCTGGCGGCCGCGGTTCAGATCCCGGGAGTGCACCGACACACCGCTTCTCTGGCCACGCTGAGGCCGCGTCCCACATACAGCAACTAGAAGGATATGCAACTGTGACATACAACTGTCTACTATGGCTTTGGGGGAAAATAAATAAATAAATAAAATCTTAAAAATTACATAGAGAAAGAAAGGTGGGGCCCGCCCTGTGGCTTAGCGGTTAGGTGCGTGCACTCCGCTGCTGGCGGCCCAGGTTCGGATCCCGGCCACGCACCCACGCACCGCTTCTCCGGCCACGCTGAGGCCGCGTCCCACATACAGCAACTAGAAGGATGTGCAGCAATGACATACAACTATCTACTGGGGCTTTGGGGGGAAGAAATAAATAAATAAAAATTTAAAAAAAAATCTTAAAAAAAAAAGAAAGAAAGGTGATAATTGAAGGATGTTGAAAGTTACACTTTTTACTCCTGCAGGCTTGCCTTTAGTAACCCACAGCTTGCACTTTTCTCCTTCCTGTAGTGAAAGTGAAGTTCAGTGGAAAAAGTCAGAAAGCCAGGAATTTGGAATCCTGATTACATCACATATTGCTAGCTCTGTGATCTTGCGCAAATTATGTAAAAGCCTAGAGCCTCAGATTCCAAAATGTAAAATGGAGATATAAAAGGGAAATAACGAAAACCTACCTTGCAGAGTTATTGTGAGTAAAATGAATTAAAGGAAACACTAGACTAGAATATAAGCTCCAGAGATGAGGACTGGTGAATGTCTTGATCTCTGTTGATTCTTGATCACATGCACATAGCTGTGCACACACACCAACACACACACACACACCCCCCTAGCCTAAAGCAATAATAATTAACATAGAGTGGGAGCTCAATAAATAATTTTTAATGAACAAATACCAGTGTCCTCATGTGTTTTATCAACATTAACCCTTCTTCCATAATCACAATTTTTTTCCTTCTGTCTTCTATTATTTTCTAAAGCCGTCAGGACATTCTGTTTTGTCCTTTTAAATGGTTTCCTTCCTCTCATTGGCTATTATTAACTATACACTACTCAGACAAAGTACCTTTGGAAGTAATTTTTCTCTCTAATACCACCCACCTTCCATTTCTAATGCGATGGGGGTGAAGAGGAGAATCAGAACGCAAGATTCACAGCAATTCATGGACTTGCCCACGACCACTGGGTCGTGTTTAACGACAGTGAAGCCCTGAACTCAGCCCTCCCCAGAATATAACTTGCAAGAGAGCCCGCACTACCCATTCTCTCTCTCCGCTAACAAGAGACTCCTGTGTAGGAAATCGTCGGCTCTCAAAAGTTAAGGCGTCGCTTCCCGCTGACTAGAGGAGTGCGTCCCTAGACTACGACACTCAACTCGGGCAAACAGGAGGGATTTCGGACGCCTTCGTGTTGCCCGAGGGCCAGTCATCTTTGGACCTGACCAAGCTCGTCTGGCCACTGCCCCAAGAAAGCAGCGCTCTTCAATCCCTGCAGGGAAGCTAAGGGGCGCGGCTGTCTACACGGCTTCGGGGGGACAGTGTCAAGTCCATGACAGCGTGCGGAGACCGCACGGACCGAGCGACCAGACCCTTTAAACCATGACTACCACCACCCTCCCGCACCTACCACCACGCCCGACCCCACCACCGCTTAAAACCCGACTCTAGAAAATAGAAACGGCTCGCCCCCAACTCATAAATCAGACAGCCAGGGCCTGCTTATTGGCTGCGCCAGCATCTCCTTCACCCTCATTGGCTATCTCGGACGTAAAACCCTCCCCAACGAGGGAACACTCTCGTACGGCGGCACCCCCAGCCTAGCAACCTCAACCCGGCTACCGAAAAGCCCGCCCCGCCTTCCACTCGGGGACCGCGACCCCCGAGGCGCTCGGCGCTTTAGCCCCCAAGGACTCACCGTGTAGTAGGAGAGCAGCCCCGCATTGTAGTCCAGCACGAACCAACGGTACTGCCAGCCCTTCATCACGTTAGTCCATTTGCTCAGCGGCCCTTCCATGATGGACGCCATCTTGGGAGCCGCCAGTGACAACAAACGGCCTGACGTCACTCGCCTATAAGAGATTCGGCTTGCGGGGGGCGGGGCCTGCGCGGGCGGGGCGAGGCGGGGAGGGGAGGGGGCGGTGCCAGAGGCTCCTCCTCGAGTGGACTTTCAGACCCACGCCCACCGGTTATCAACCTCAAATGCGCTTTCTTTGGGCACAAATTGTGTGTAGGACTCCGTGCCAGGGATGTGAGGGATGCAAGTATGAATACTGTTGTTGTTTATTAACATAGATAATTTTACTACCCATGATGATGCCTTACAGTTCCAAAAGATTTCACATCTGATAATCATGTATGCATTGATTTAGTAAATATTTGCTGTTTTGTGCTGTTGGGGATTCAGCAGAGAGACTTCATGAGGTGTAGAGGGGACAGGCAATAAAATAAATAGTAAACTGTATAGTGTATTAAAAATTGGTAAGTGCTATGGAGAAAAATTAACCAAGGAAAGAGGCAGAGAGTAGGGGCTGCAATTTTAAACTCCCAAACAGGGAAAGCCTGAAAGAAAAGGTAACTTTTGAGCAAAGATCTAAAGAAAGTGAAGGAGGGAGCCTTGGGGAAGAGCCTTTCAAGGGGAAGGAATAGCAAGGGCAGAGACTGTGAGTCTGGCATGTTGAAGGAACAGCAAGTTCGGTGTGAGTGATTCAGTGAGCCAGGGAGAAAGTACTAGGAGACAAGGTCAGAGAAGTAAGGGCAGATCAGTTAGAGTGTATAAAGACAATGGAAATATTGTCCTGCTATATCTAGGCACTGTTCAAGGTCCTGGGAATGTAACAGGGAAAGAGCCAGACCCAGGTTCCTTGTTTTTTAAGAGCTTAAATTGGGTGATGGAAAGCAAACACTAAACAAGTAAACGAGAAAAATATCTACTACTGATAAATGACTTGCAGAGAACTTTTTAAGTTGATGTAATTGGAAGCCAATGAGTGGCTACGTTGGGTGGCCAGGGCAGGGCCCCTCAGGAAATGGCATTTAAATTGAGATGTGAAGGAGAAGAAAGCGCCAGCCATGCAAATATCAAGGTAAAGAGCTAAAAAGAGAACTGGGAAGTGGGGTGGGGCATTAGCTAGAAGTGGTGGTGAGGTCAAGGGAGAGGTTTTCTTTGTCTGTCTTCTTTTTGGACTTAAAAAGTATTTTGTTTATTCAGGTAAGGTGTTGTGAATCCCTTCTCTTTACCGATAACAGAAACTCTAGGAGAAAGAATATCACTGAAGGAACTAAACAGAGAACCTATTTGCTAGCTAATCAAATTGGATGAAGTTCTGAAGTAATATTAAATTGATCATGCTTGATCTGTTCGATATCTTTTTTCCCCAGTTTTATTGAGATATAATTGACATATAACATTGTATAAGTTTAAGGTGTACGACATGGGCCGGCCCCGTGGCTTAGCAGTTAAGTGTGGGCGCTCCGCTACTAGCCGCCCAGGTTCGGATCCCGGGCGCGCACCGACGCACTGCTTCGGCCATGCTGAGGCCGCGTCCCACATACAGCAACTGGAAGGATGTACAGCTATGACATACAACTATCTACTGGGGCTTTGGGGGGAAAATAAATAAATAAAAATTAAAAAAAAAAAAGGTGTATGACATAATGATTTGATATATGTATATATTGCAAAATAATTACCACCCTAAGTTTAGTTAACATCTATCACTTCACCTTATAATTTTTTTTCTTGTGATGAAAAGATTTACTTTTAGCAACTTTCAAATATACAATGCAGTATTGTTACCTATAGTCACCATGCCGTACGTTACATCCCCAGAATTTTTTATCTTATAACTATGATAAGAGATTTTCACATATTGAGATATATGGGGTAGCTATTCTGATTCATAATAATTCAGCTTGAACTAAAGAAGCCTGATTTATGGCCTATCAAACATACATTGTACATCTGCTTAAACCATTGAAGTAAAGAATGCATTAAAGGTTATCTCGAAGTAAAAGAATGCACACTTTTAAGATAAGAATGCATACTTCCCCTCCTACACCCACCAGTAACACCCACATTAGTACTCCTGAAGATAAGTTACCTCTCCCCAGACATCAGGGTCCTGTTGATCTGCCAATTTGCAATTTAATACCTCTTTGAAACTTGGAGGAATATGTATCCTGCGCGTGTTTAATGTATGTTCTTTGTTCTGAAAATGTATAAAACTGTACTGAAAACCATGCTTTTCTGGGACACTGTCTTCTTTGTGGAGACTGCTCTCCCAGATTGTAGTGCTCAAGCCTGGCTCAAGTAAAACTCACCTTATCTCTCTTATCTATAGAATGGTTGTTGGTTATTTTGCATCACAACTGGAAGTTTTTACCTTTTGACCATCTTTTAGTTTGATTAGTCCCTCTTATTTTTTATTTTGTTGCTTGTGCTTTAGGTGTCATATCCAAAAAAATCATTGGTAAGACCAATGTCAAGAAGCTTTTTTTCTATGTTTTCTTCTATGAGTCTTATGGTTTCAGGTCTTACAATTAAGTCTTTAATCCATTTCGAGTTAATTTTGGCGAGTGTTGTAAAATAGGGGTCTAATTTCATTCTTTTGCATGTGAATATCCAATTTTCCCAGTAACATTTATTGAAGAGACTGTCTTTCCTGTAGTGAGTATTCTTGACTCCCATGTCAAATATTAGTTGACTGTATATGCATGGGTTTATTTCTGGGCTCTTGATTCTGTTCCATTGGTCTATGTGTCTGTTTTTATGCCACTATCATATTGTTTTGATTACTATAGCTTTGTAATATAGCTTGAAATCAGGAAGTGTGATGTCTCCAGCATTGTTCTTTCTCAGGATTACATGGCTACTCAGGGTCTTTTGTGGTTCCAAAAAAATTTTAGGATTGTTTTTTCTATTTCTGTAAAAAATGCCATTGAAATCTTGCTAGGGATTGCATTGAATCTATACATGGCTTTGAATAGTATGGACATTTTAATGATATTAATTCTTCCAATCCGTGAAAACAGAATATCTTTCCATTTATTTGTGTCTTCTTCAGTTTCTTTCATCAATGTGTTATAGCTTTCAGTGTATAGATCTTTCACCTCCTTATTTAGATTTATTCCTAAACCTTTACAATAGCACCAATAATTTTGGTGCTATTGTAAAGGGGCTTGTCTTTATTTCTTTTTAAGATAAATCGTTAGTGTATAGAACACTACTGATTTTTCTATATTTATTTTGTATCCTGCAACTTTACTGAATTTGTTTATTAGTTCTAATGGTTTTCTGGTGGAGTCTTTAGGATTTTCTTTCTTTCTTTTTTTTTTTTTTTGTGAGGAAGAGTAGCCCTGAGCTAACATCTGATGCCATCCCTCCTCTTTTTGCTGAGGAAGATTGGCCCTGGGCTAACATCCATGCCCATCTTCCTCTACTGTATATGAGACACCACCACAGCATGGCTTGACAAGCGGTGCATTGGTGTGTACCCGGGATCCGAACCTGCAAACCCTGGGCTGCCGAAGTGGAGCGTGCACACTTAACTGCTACGCCACCAGGCCAGCCCCTAGGATTTTCTATATGTAAAATCATGTCATCTGCAAGCAGAGACAATTTTATTTCTTCCTTTCCATTCAGATACCTTTTATTTCTTTTTCTTGCCTGATTCCTCTGGCTTTCCAGAGGAAAGAATTTCCAGTTCTATGTTGAATAAGAGTGGTGAGAGTAGATACCCTTGTCTTGTTCCTGATCTTAAAGGAAAACCTTTCAACCTTTCACCATTGAGTATGATGTTAGCTGTGTGTTTTTCATATATGGCCTTTATTATGTTGAGATACGTTCCTTCTGTACCCAATTTGTTGAGAGTTTTTATCATGTTGAACTTTGTCAAATGCTTTTTCTGCATCTATTGAGATGATCATATGATTTTTATCTTTCATTTTATAAATATGGTGTGTCACATTTATTGATTTGCACATGTTGAACCATCCTTTCATCCCAGGGATGAATCTCACTGATTGTGGTGTATGATCCTTTTATTTTTATTTTTTATATTTTCTGGTGAGGAAGTTTCACCCTGAGCTAACATCCATTGCCAATCTTCCTCTTTTTTTTTTTTTTTTTGCCTGAGGAAGATTAGCCCTGAGCTAACATCTATGCCAATCTTCCTCTATTTCGTATGTGGGATTGCCTCCACAGCATGGCCGATCAGTGGAGTAGGTCTGCCCTTGGGATCTGAACCTGCGAAGCTGGGCCGCCAAAGTGGAGTGTGTGGAACTTGAACCACTCAGCCACAGGGCCGGCCCTTGTATGATCCTTTTAATGTGCTACTGAATTTGATTAGCTAGTATTTTGTTGAGAATTTTTGCATCTATATTCATGAGGGATATTGGCCTGTAGTTTTCTTTTCTCTGTAGTGTTCTTGTCTGGCTTTGGTATCAGGATAATGCTGGCCTTATAAAATGAGTTTGGGAGTATTCCCTCCTCTTCAGTTTTTTGGAAGAATTTGAGAAAGATTGGCATTAATTCTTCTTTGAATGTTTGGTGAAATTCACCAGTGAAACCAGGAGCAAGGATACCTCATCCATAGCAACAAGAGAAAGAGCAGAGAGTATATTTCAGTGCCATACATTGGTGGTTTGGTGGTAGAGAGATGAATGAGCTTCTATCTGCTTCTAGTTGAGGAGAGGCTCAAAGCTTAGTGGTTAAGAATGTGGACTCTGGTGGCACGGTACCTGGGTTTGAATCCTCAGACCCATTACTTAGTATCTATGTAGCGTTAGGCGTGTTTTCTAACTTCCCTGTGCCTCAGTTTCAACATCTTTAAAATGTCGATAATAATAGTAAATTATTTTGAGGAGTAAATGAGCTCATACATGTAAAGAGTTTAGAACAGTACCTGGTAGATAGTAAGCACTCAATAAATATTAGTTCTTAGAATTTTCCCAAAGAAATGTGGCATGAGAAAAGGGGAAGGTTTGAAAGAGTCATTTGACAGTGAGAAAGCAATAGAAGTAGAGTAGGATTGCTGGGCAGTGTTGTATGCACATTTAAGATTTATGGTCATGTATTTAAAGTGAGACCAGTCAACAGGGATATCAGCTTTTGTCCAGCAATGTCATGATATTCAGAAGTAAACTCGAGTGTGTAGAGAGCTGGATTTACCCACCTAAGCCGAATGAAGGGAGAGAAGGACAAGTAAGTTCACAATGATATCCAAGAGTGTGATTATAATTACAGACTGTGAAACCTAGTTTGGGTAAGGAAGGAAGTGAAAACAGGAGGGGAAAGAATGAAGAATTCCAGATCTTGTTAAGGTCAAGGAAGTGCTAGAGGGGGAGTAGGTGACATGGAAGGGTAAGAAGTGGTGGTCAAAGGATGGGACACCTGGGTCCGGCCCGGTTAAGTGCACATGCTCCGCTGTGGCGGCCCGGGGTTTGCCGGTTCGGATCCCGGGCGCGCACCGACGCACCGCTTGGCAAGCCATGCTGTGGCGGCGTCCCATATAAAGTGGAGGAAGATGGGCATGGATGTTAGCCCAGGGCCAGTCTTCTTCAGCAAAAAGAGGAGGATTGGCAGATGTTAGCTCAGGGCCGATCTTCCTCACACACAAAAAAAGATGGGACGCCTGAAGTCGAGATTTTGGAAGTAAGACAGTTGTTGATGAGGACAAAGACTGAAGTATGACCACAGACATGGACGATTGAGGTCAGGTAGAGGAATGTATTTGGAGATGAGTTGGTCTAGGAACACAGAAGCAAAAGAGTTGCAAAGTATTGTCCAAGTACATGTTGAGGTCACCCAGAATAATGACAGGAATAGCAATGTAAAAGAAGAGAGAGCTAGGCGTTAAAATCACCCCTGAAAGAGGGATAATGCCCAGAGGTGAGTGGACGACAGCAACAAAGCAGAATAGCTGGTGGTAAAGTGGAGTAGTAAGAAATTAAAGGAGCTAAGGGTTATGAAGGAGGAGGTAGGGAAGTATTTAGTCCTCACAATACCCTGTGGGAGAGATAGTAACACCTCATTTAGCTGATGAGAACACTGACCTTAAGAGACTTGCCCAAGTTCACAGAATTACTTAATAACAATGCTATCATTCAGCACAGAATTATTGAGCCCTTCCTATGTTCCAGGCACCGGGCTAGACACTGATGTTATATAGGAGAGTAAGATCCCTCCCGTAAACGTGAGGGGTCTAATACAGAAGAAAATATATAAACAATGACAAGACCATGTGATAAGTGGTTTATACTTCTTCCTCTAATCTAATGCTCTTTCCACTGAATTCACTCTCAAGTCTCCTAGATAAATAAATATTTAGTTAGCACTTCCCCCCGAATATAAGATATTATGGAAGATGCTGGGAGGCATACATATTTATTATTTTATCTCCTACTTCAAATGTAATCTCTATGAGAATGGAGATTTTATCTGTCTTGCTTACAACCGTATTCCCAGCAACAAAAGCAGTACCTGAAATATGGTTGGGGCTCCATAAATATTTATTGAAAGAAAGCTCTCCCTTCCCTTGCAGAGAGCTTCTGATCTAGTTCAATTCAGCAATTCAACGCCTTAAAATCGGATGGAGTGAAAGATACTGGTTTATGGATGTGTGGATGCAGTCTCTGCCCTCAGGGAGTTTCCAATCTAGTAGGAAGGATGAGCCACACACACAAAAGTCAGAGGAGAACAAAAGCCATCAAAGAGGTACAAAGGAAATACAACTGGAACTTATAGAAAGGAGAAACCTGGTCAGGGAATTGGAACAGATGGTCAAGCAGCAGAGGTGCTTGTTAGGAAAAGGCCATTCTTGTAATTATTGAAAGCATATCACATAAGATGTTTCCTACACTCGAGTCAGTCTGACCCACTGGCAACTTAAATTCTTCATATTATTCATTGCAAGCTACAATTGGTCTTCTTTAAGGAATTCCACTGATCTTGATAAACATGAGGAATATTTTCTTTATCCTTATTTACATGACTTCTCAATACTTTTCCATAAGAGGCAGCAAAATGGAATAGAAAGAACTTGACCCTAGAATTAAAGAAATGAGGACGAAGTATTCTGGCTCTGGCATTTTGTCTGTGGGGCCTGGGGTAAGCCTTTGTCGGACTTCAATTCGTCTTCTGTAGTCATGAAGGTAATCATCCCTTTCTAATTTAAGAAGTAAAGAGGATAGCAGCCAATAAAAGTTACTTTCCAGTTTCCCCCTTCCTTCCATTTTTAGGGGATAGCCTCTTTCCTGTAGATTACAATTCAACAAAATTTGTTGAGAACGAGGCACATGTTTGGCACCTTCAAGAAAGCGAAAGATTCAGAGACACAGTTCCAGGGCCGGCCCGGTGGCTTAGCAGTTAAGTGCGTGCGCTCGGCTACTGGCAGCCTGGGTTCAGATCCCGGGCGTGACACACCGCTTGTCCGGCCATGCTGAGGCCGTGTCCCACATACAGCAACTAGAAGGATGTGCAGCTATGACATACAACTATCTACTGAGGCTTTGGGGAGAAAAAGGGCAAAAAAGGAGGAGAATTGGCAATAGATGTTAGCTCAGAGCCAGTCTTCCTCAGCAAAAAGAGGAGGATTGGCATGGATGTTAGCTCAGGGCTGATCTTCCTCACAAAAAAAAAAAGAGAGAGAAAGACACTTCCTATTCAGGAGCTAACCAGTAGCACTAACCATGCAAGCAACTGAGTGTAACACAAAGCCACTCTCTTTCTTTTTGAATATATATATATATATTTTTGTTTGTTTGTTTGTTTGGTGAGGAAGATCAGCCCTGAGCTAACATCCACGCCAATCTTCCTCTTTTTCGTGAGGAAGACCGGCTCTAAGCTAACATCTATTGCCAATCCTCCTTTTTTTTCCCTTTCTCTTCCCAAAGCCCCAATAGATAGTTGTATGTCATAGTTGCACATCCTTCTAGTTGCTGTATGTGGGACGCCACCTCAGCGTGGCCAGACAAGCGGTGCATCGGTGCGCGCCCAGGATCTGAACCCGGGCCGCCGGTAGCGGAGCGTGCGCACTTAACCACTAAGCCATGGGGCTGGCCCCTGAATATATTTTTTTCTCATTAATTCCATTTATTGAGTATCTACCCTGTGTCAGGGACTGTGTCAGGAGTGTTATATACTTTATCACATTTAATCATCACAATAACCCTGTGAGTGTATTAGTCTCCACATTTTACAAATAAGGAACTGAAGTTCAAAGAAATTAACCACCTTGCTCAGGGACCAATAGTATTAACTGGTGAGAATCTGAATTCATATAAACACATATCTGTCTTTCCATTATGTTACACAGCCTCTTCAAAACACAGTACAGATCTTCCTTGATGTATGATGGGTAACATCCCGATCAACCCGTTGTAAGTGGGACATGCATTTAATACACTTAACCTACCAAACATCATAGCTTAGCCTAGCCTACCTTAAATGAAGTCAGAACACTTACATTAGCCTACAATTGGGCAAAATCATCTAATACAAAGCCTAATTTATAATAAAGTGTTGAATAACTCATGTAATTTATTGAATACTATACTGAAAGTGAAAAACAGAATGGTCATATGGGGACAGAATGGTTGTAAGGATATCGGTTGTTTATCGCATGGCTGGGAGCTTCGGCTTGCTGCTGCTGCCCAGCATCACGAGAGTGTATCGTACCCTCATATCGCTAGCTCAGAGAAAGATAAAAATTCAAAGTATGGTTTCTACTGAATGTGTATTGCTTTCAGACCATCGTAAAGTTGAAAAATCGTTAAGTTGAACCACCGTAAGTTGGGGACCATCTGTACACACTTCTCATAGAAACGTGATGTTCCAGAAACATTACTCAGCAGAAAGCCTCATGTTGCTGATGTTTTTTGGGATAAATAAAGTGTTGAGGTCTTGAAACATCATGATTCAGACTAAGTTAAAAGATTTACGTAGTTAACTTACTACTAGTTAACTTACAAGTTAATTACTACTCTTGTATTAGCTTCTAAAGAGCAGGAACTAAGTTTTATTCATCTTCACAGCCCTGGAAACTAGCCCAGTGCCTGGTACACAGAAGGTGCTTAATAATTATTGTTTGATCTGAATTATGTGTTCCATTGAAACCAATTTAATAAGTTCTAGGGGTTGTGCTAAGCACCACCACCTACATTTTCTCCTTTAATTCCCACAACAATCTTTAAGATTTGTATTATTACATCCATTTTACAGATGAGGACATTGGGACACAGAGTTATTGAGTGGCTTGCCCGAGGTCACACAGCTAGGTAACAGCAGAACCAGAGTTAGAATCTAGATCTTTCACCCCAGATTCATTCCACCCCAGCTGCAAGCTATATTTGCGTTGTCTATTTGTAAATAAACGTCTTGGACGTGACACAGGCAGCATCATCAACTTCTAAATACGTTTTCACTTTTATCAGGGTCACCAGGCATCAACAGGTTCTACTTAGTTTCAAATGTCAAAACACAGGTCATCAGGAAGAGCCACAAGCAAGGGCAGTTCTTGACTCTTAAGACCATGTCCAATTACACAGCACTTTGTCTACATTCTACACCAGGTGTCAAACTACATGCTTTAGATCATCAGCTAAAATTAAACATGGCGGAGACACATTGGCTCTCATTCCCACATTCCTCAGTGGCTGCCTCTCGTAGAATGAGGTGGCAGCTGAAGTAGAGCAGAAAATGAGAATCAGACTCAGAATCAGAAGGTAGAGACGATGTTAATCATTAAACACCATAAGCTCATCGAGGACACAAACTGGGACTAACTCATCCTGCCACTTAGAATATTAATAAATTTTAAACTAAAGATGTGATTTTTAAAAGATCATGCTGGCAGCAAAATTGACAACAAATCAGAAAGGGGCAAGATTGGAGACAAGAAGACAAACTAACAGAATTTTAAAAAGCCAAGCAAGCAGTAGAAAGAGTCTAAACTCTGTCATTGAACAATGACAACAGGGATGGAGAGTGGGAAAGATACTGTACTGTATATTTATTGAGAAACATTTTGGAGATAAGATTATAAAACTCACTAAACAATGGAATTAAATGAGAAGGGAGTAAGGGGAGTCAGAGACAATAACAAGTTTTCTAACTTGTGTAACTGAATGCTTATTTAAGTAATCAAGTTGTTTTGTTTTAAAAAAAGGGGAAGAACAAAAATGGCTTGTGTTTCTCCATATGAAGTTTCCTTCCTTTACACAGCTGTTTAGAAATGTGATTTTTTTTTTTTTTTTTTTTTAGTTTCTAGCAAGAATGATTTCCAACTTTTCCACAGCAAGATTGTAGGTGCAAATTGCTTCATAATGCATTCTGTTGTTGCTGGTTTGTTGCCTTCTCTTCCTAAACTTCCCACCAACTGCTTTTTGTTATTGCTGTTATTGTTGTCATGTGTCTTAATTGGCATTTGTTGGGCATCGAATAAAACAACATTTACAAAATGCTGCCTTCTTAAGGGAAAACATAGAAACCTACCAAAACTTGACTGTCCTTTGCTGTGTAGAGGAAACAGAAGATCAAGCTTCAATATGGGAAAAACAAAATAAGACATAGCCTGTTTTGTCCATAAGCAAGTCCCAGGTCTTTCCTATCCTTTCCTCTAGGTAGAGAGCAAGAAAGTGAACATCAATTTTAGGAAAATGTGGCTATGATTTTGAGGCAGAAGGGACCTAGGGAAGGGAGAAAATATTTAGGAGATCTAGCCTCTGTAAGTGTTCTAGCAAAGAAAAGAGGAATGTACTCATCTTTTGCCTTCCCCTTCTAACGTCCCCTTGGAGACCCACATCCCAGCTACCCTGGGCTTTAAGCATTTCACAACCGAAATGGAACAATGTGGAAAAGGTTAAATAAATCATAATAGATCCATATGATGGGCTGATGTACAGCCATTAAAAATTGTTTGAGATATAATGATAAACGAAAAAATTATGATACAAAATTATACGTATGTATAAAATGGTTGAAAATTGTATATGGTAAGAATCTAATTTTATAAAAATGTACATATCTTCCCAGAAGACTATAGGGATATACAAAAAATCAGTTTGTGGGATTGTGGTTGGTTTTATTTTTTTCTTTATACTTCTATTGAAAATTTTATTTATTTATTTTTTCCCCCAAAGCCCCAGTAGATAGTTGTATGTCATAGATGCACATCCTTCTAGTTGCTGTATGTGGGACGCGGCCTCAGCATGGCCAGAGAAGCGGTACGTCGGTGCGCGCCAGGGATCCGAACCCGGGCCGCGAGCAGCGGAGCGCACGCACTTAACCGCTAAGCCACAGGGCCGGCCCTTTATACTTCTTTTGTATTTTCCAAATTTTCTACAAGTAATAGACATTGTATTTAAAATGAGAAGAAAATGACATTTTGTGAAGGAATAAAAAAAATATATAATAAAAAAACACCATCGGGTAATTATGTCAGCTCTGAATTTGCCAGGCATTTGCCATTTATGATCATAATATGCCTGCCTTCTTAAGGAGCTGGAATAAACAAGCATCACAGTTCAAACAGCGATATCCTGCCAGATCCCAACAGCCTTCTGTGCCAAGCACAAGCCCTGCAGAATTCCCAGGCCCTCTTCTTCATTCTGTATCAGTGTAGGTCTCCATGAGCTGACGCTGCAACATGTCAACTTTGCGAACTTAGAGACAAGTCACCACAGCCATGAATTTGCAGTGTCTTCACTCATTCCTTTTTTCAGGGAAGTAGCCTTCACCCGGACCAAGTGCTGGGGGGACACTTGAGGACAGAGATCGGTAATGCATGGTTCTTGTTCTCAAGGAGCTCAGAGGTTGTCGGGAAACACAACGTGTTGCCGCACAGGATGATTCGTGCTAAACTGGTGGTGAGCACGGGTGCTACGGGAGCACGGAGGAGGCACCTAAGCCAGCCTAGTGACAGGTGGAGGGTATCAGTCTGCACAGGAAACAAATAGACTTTCCTTTCCACATCCACCGCTACCACCTTGGCTCAAGCCTGCACCACTTCATGCTTGGATAGCTGCAGGAGCTTGAAGTTAACAACTCCACTATTGTCCCCTTCAGCTCGGCCTCCAGACTGACTGTGAGAACCGTGCATACTTCAAAAGAAAAGATAAAATTTAACTCCTTACTTTCCAGTCTTACTTTTTGTGTCGCTCCTCCCTGCACCTCCAAATATGACACCAGTTTCCTAAATTCATCTCATTATTGATCTGTTACATCTTTGCTACTTCTGCCTCCGCTACTTAATATCTTTCCTCCTCTATCTTAGACTAGAATATACCTACTCATCTTTCAGAGTTCTGCTAAAGTGTCTGTCACTTCTTTTATGAAGATTTTAATTTCTTCACCAACTAGTTAGAAATCACCATTCCCTCATTTTTTTTGGCAGGGGAAGATTCGCCCTATGCTAACATCTGTTCCCAATCTCCCTCCTTTGTTCTTCTTTTTCCCCCCAAAGCCCCAGTACATAGTTGTGTATAGTCATAAGTTCTTCTGGTTCTTCTTCGTGAGCCACCACCACAGCATGGCTAGTGGTGTGGTTCTGTGCCCTGGAACTGGGCCTGGGCCGCCAAAGTGGAGTGCGCTGAACTTTAACCGCCAGGCCACAAATCCCTCATTTAAATGGCTATTGTAGCACTTGTAACACTTTCCTGAATTTATTGTTTATACATTTGTCTTTTTCATTAAATTATAAGCTCTTTGAAGACAGAAGAATAATGTTATTCATCTCAGTATCACAAGTATTTAGCACAGGAGTTGGCAAACATTTTTTGTAAAATGCTCGATAGTAAATACTTTAGGCTTTGGCCAGATATTTTCTATCAAAACTACTCAACTTTGCCATTGTAGAGCAAAGCATAAACGAATGGGCATGGCTGTGTTCCAGTAAAACGCTAATTACAAAAACAAGCAGCAGGCCAGATTCGCCTTCAAACCATAGTTAGTGATCCCTGACCCAGTGTATTATGGACTTAACAATAAATACCTAATGAATTTCTTTTGAATGTAGAATGAAATGGTAGAGGCAGGATTTGTATCCCATTACATTATGTAGCGGATGCTATTGGTTTCTTGTCCATATTTTCTTGGTATTCACTTCTACACACTGTTCTGTCCATATTTTCTTGGTATTCACTTTTACACACCGAAAGCCACTTATAGAGAATTCCTATAGCTCTATGCCCGAAGACTTTTTTTCTCTCTCTGGCCAGAGAACATACTTGGCCTGTGCAAAGAGCAAGCTGGGAGTTTCAGAGATTTAGCTAGAAGACCCCTGCTAAAATGTTTTTGTTGCCTGTAAAGAGTAACATATAAATTATTAGTATCCCCTTAAATTTTGTCACAGAATAATCCAGCTATTATTAAAAAAAAAAAAAAAAAAAGAAGAGGCTCTTAGAGACTGGAACACAGAATGGGCTCTGCTATAAACCAGCTGTGTGACCTTGGGCAAAACACTTAACCTCTCAAACAATGAGACTTTGTTCACTTTCTGGGAAATAGAGGCAATATCACTCACTTCACTGGGTTTTTGTGAAGATAAAATATGATAAGGCATTCAAAATGTCCCATCAAATCTCCTAAATGGAGCTCTAAGACGGTTTTCTCTCCAAGTCTAAAAATTTTTTTCTCAGTCCTCATTCTCCTCAGCTTCAGTTAATTTATGTTATGATATCTGTATATACTGTTGCTATTCCTAATACTGTTTTGTTCATTATCTTTTTCACCTGCATATAGCTTGTGTTCTCACTTATATTGCCAGCTTCCAAGGGCAGGGGCTTTATCTTATGCTCGTTTATAATTAAATGAAGTCACATATTTGAAAGTGGTGTGCAGACTGCAAAATGCACCTCATTCACCTCATTCTATCAATGTATTTTGAGCACCCACTGTATGCCAGTCATTGTGCCATGCACTAAAAATACAAAGAGAAGTAAGATTTGGTCTCTGATTCAAGAGTTTAGTGAAGGAGACAGATTAAGACGGTATATAAATAAACTACCATACAGTGAAACATGTGTTAGGGTAGGGGTATGATGGAAAGGCTGTGGGAGCTCCAATAATGGAACTGATTTGCCTGAGAGAGACAGCCAGGCAAAACTGGATTCCAGTGCCGCCTCCCCCGTTTACTAGCGTGGGGCCTTGGCCAAGATACTTAACCTTTAAACTTCAGGTTCTTAGCCTGGGAACTGAGAATGAGAATACCTTCCACAGAAAATTGTCCTGAGGATTAAATAAGAGGATAAATGCAAAGGACCCAGCACAGTGCTTCTACATAATTGGTGTCCAACACAAGTGCATTCTTTTTCTCCTTTCTTTCTGGGAAAGGTAAGAAAGGCTTCCAAAGGAAATAGCATTTGAACTGAGCTTACCAGCATTTGAACTGAGCTTACCAACATGAAAACTTTGTTTTCTTACTCAGAGAAGAGAAATGAAACTAAACACTAGTAGAGTAGCTACCAGGAATAGGCACTTTCTCTGGGGTTTCCCAGAATGAAGAAGGGAAGAATATTCCAAAGAGAATAGTACAGGTAAAGGCATATTGGCTTGAGACTACGTATTGTGCGTTTGGGAAATGGTATATCCTTCTAGATGCAGTGGGGCAAGGGGAGCCAGTGACCTCATGGTGGGAGATGAGGCTAGAGAGGGAGACCTGGGCCAGATTGGATAACTGTCTGTAAAGTTCTTTTCCTTTTGATATCTATTGTTTGGAGTTTAAATGTCTAGCTAGCCCTGCAGAACTGCAGACACACTGTTTTTAGACAGAAAAAAGTTCTCACAGATCCATAGGGTTTCCACCCTTACGTGGGAGCATATCAGTTACAAAGATCTAACCTCCTATCTAATTCCCAGGACTACACAGTGATTTTCAAAACATGGGCCTTGGTGCATAATTTATGCACTCACTTTGTAGCCTTGTAATTAAATCTGCAGAGGATTTGGAGACACAGCAATCCTAGTACAACTCCCTACATATGTAAATACACCATACAAGAGCATAAAATTGATGGTTTTAAACATTCTCTTTTCCTATCTCTATAGTTAATGATAGATTGTATTACTAATGCAATTAAGTGGACCCAGGGGCTGGATGCACTGACAAATAAAAAATTAAAAAGCATATGGATGCACCACTTGTCCAGCCATGCTGAGGCGGCATCTCACATACAGCAACTAGAGAGATGTGCAACTATGACGTACAACTATCTACTGGGGCTTTGGGGAGAAAAGTGGAAAAAAAAAAAAAAAAAGGAGGAGGATTGACAATAAATGTTAGCTCAGGGCCGGTCTTCCTCAGCAAAAAGAGGAGGATTGGCATGGATATTAGCTCAGGGCTGATCTTCCTCACACACAAAAAAGCATATGAACTGACTGATCCACACAATCCCTCCTAACCCAAATTCCTGTTAGTCGGGGTCTATACCATATACTCCAGCTTTCTGATATCTACTATGTATGTCCTGAACTGTTCTCTAGGAGGTCTGGTGAAAGAAATCTGATAGTTATCAAGTGTTGACTGCATTCTGGCACTGTGTGGATAATTTCACATTCGCCTTATTGAGTGCTTACTCTGTGATAAGTGCTCTAGGTACACAGTGGAGAATAAATCAGACTTGCTTTCTGCCTTTATGCAGCTTCTAAATATCTCAAGTAATTCTATAACAACCCTATGAAACTGGAATTTTAAAGAGAAGGAAATGAGAACTAAGTGAAATCGGTAATTGGCCCCAGAGCCAACTTATCCATTAGGCACAGTAGGCACAGGGCTTAGGGCCCACGTTAATTTCTCTTAAACTCAGAAGAAAAAAATGAATATAATAATAATGAGTATATAATCATGAATCCAGCCTGCATTATATTTGTCTTTACTTCAATGCAGTCATAAATATACCTTTAAATACTTTATTTTTTTTTTGGATTGGCCCTGAGGTAACATCTGTGCCCATCTTCCTCTACTTTGTATATGGGATGCCACGACAGCATGGCTTGATGAGTGATATGTCCGTCTGAGCCTCGGATTCCAACCTGCGAACCCCAGGCTGCCGAAGTGGAGTGCGCAAACTTAACCACTACACCACTGGGCCAGCCCTGCCTCGATTTTGTATGTGGGATGCTGCCACAGGATGGCTTGATGAGCAGTAGGTAGGTCCACGCCTGGGATCCAAACCCGCAAACCCCGGGCTGCCGAAGTGGCGCACACGAAATTAACCGCTACACCACCAGCCGGCCCCTACATACATTTTTTAAGGAGGAAGGGGCCCATGAAGGCAAAAGTGCCTAGCGCTAAA
Source organism: Ceratotherium simum simum (assembly GCF_057802395.1). NCBI lineage: Eukaryota > Metazoa > Chordata > Mammalia > Perissodactyla > Rhinocerotidae > Ceratotherium > Ceratotherium simum. Next base: position 7,544,042 of record NC_141921.1, read on the forward strand.
AAAACCATAATATAGTCCTGATTGGCCCAAGGTCACACTGCTGGTAAGGGACAGAACAAGGTCAGGCAGGCCCTGGTAAGCCTGACATCCCTTTTGATTAGATGCATCTAGAGGATGGAAACTGTGCCTTTATTTCTCTCCTCCTCATAGGAGTAGCTCAATAAATGCTGAATTAAATTGCACTGAGTTACCCCAAAGTGCTCTGTATAGTGAACAATTAACAGTGCATTCTTACAGATTGAAGAAAACTCTGTGGATGCAGCAAAAATCACGTGGGCCTTTCCCATCTGGAAAATAAACATGTAAATAAGTCTATGCATTTTATGAATTTGCAGAATTTTGGGATCAAAAGATTAAAACAGACATCTTTCTTTGCTTGCAAACAAAGCCACTTGTTTTATACTATATATCAGACCTCTGACAAATCTCTGATGTCAGCATGATATCCTAAAAATAAATACAATTATGTATATAATAAAATTTAAAAATCCATCTATTCATTTAACATTCACTCTGCTAGGAACTGAGAATATAAAAACAAAGAAGCCACAGCGGTCACTGCCCTTGAGGAGCACATGGTTAACTTAATCTACTTGTTTCACAAAAAAATGAACAGACTCTGTGGGAGTGTTACCAAAGTAGTATGAATGATTCCAAGTTATCAAAATGGAAACACAATACAATTTCTCACATTATGAGCATAACAATGGTAGAGGTTATTAGTGTTAAGAGAGAATCCTAGTGCTTATCATGTCACATTCCTTTAAAAACCAGGAACCCCATCAGTGCCTAGAGCAATGGTTCTCAACTGGGGACCAGTTTGCACACAACCCCCCCACCCCCACCCCAGGGGGACATTTGGCGATGTCTGGAGATATTTTTAGTTGTCATAACTGTGTGTGGGGGGTGCTATTGGCATCTAATGAGTAAAAGCCAAGGATGCTGCTAAACATCCTATAATGCAGAGGACAGCCCCCCACAGCAAAGAATTATTTGGCTCAAAATAATTGGCTGAGGTTGAAAAACCCTGGCTGGAAGCATCAAATCCAAACTCCTTCTGCTGACATTCACGGCCTGGACCACTTTGGCCCTTCCCACCTTTGGCCCCTCCATCTTCCCAGGAACCTTACACTCCAGCCCTGTCAGACTGTCACAAAAGTTAAGATCGATTCAGCTCTTGGGCTCTGAAGTCAGGCAGACCTGGCTGTGTATCCAGGCTTTAGTACCTGTCAGTTGTGTATCCTTGGGTAAGTTACCCACCATCTCTAAGGCTCAGTTCCTTCTTCTGTAAAATGCAGATAACAATAGTTATTGTTATTGCAAGGACTGCAAGAGATGATGCAAGTAATGCCATCGCACACTGTCTGGCACAACTCTCTGCCCCTGTGCTCTTGCTGTTCTTGCCTTTACTATAGCACTGAACTCAGGTTTCCGTGGTCCTAAGTTAGTTGCCTAAAGGTCTGTCTCTCCTGCTGGCTTGAGAATTCCTGGTGAGCAAGGATTGGGTTCTTTGTCTCCCCAGGACTTGGCACAGCATCCTGCCCACAGTATGTGATCAGTAAATATTAGTAGAATTGCAATTTTGCCACTCACTTTAGAAGAAGACCACTCTGCCAGTTGGTAAAAAACCTAGAAATCTAAAGGAAGCTCTTTCTATGGAGCCAGTCGTGATTTCCTTTGCTGCCTCCACTTTCTCTGCCCACCTCTCAGGGTTGGCGTTCTCCAGGGCTGGGGTACTTGGCATGATTCTTGGCCAATCTCCATTCTCTCTTAGAAAGATCTCATCTAGCTATGTGGCCTAAAATACCACTTATATATCCCCAAATTTATATTTATAGCCAACACCTCTTCTGTGAACTCCAGATGTATATGTTCTGTCTACTTGATATCCTCAATTGATTATATATTGACATCCTCAACTTAGCACACAGCAACCAACGTGATCTTTTTTTTTTAAAGATTTTATTTATTTATTTTTTTCCCCCCAAAGCCCCAGTAGATAGTTGTATGTCATAGCTGCACATCCTTCTAGTTGCTGTACGTGGGAGTCGGCCTCAGCATGGCCAGAGAAGTGGTGCGTCGGTGCGCGCCCGGGATCCGAACCCCAGGCCACCAGCATCAGAGTGCGTGCACTTAACCGCTAAGCCACGGGGCCGGCCCCAACGTGATCTTTTTAAGAATATAAATCTAATGATGTCACTCCCTTCAAGGGTTTCCCATTGCACCAGTTACAAATTCTTCCCATGGCTTACAGGCCCACTTGAGGGCTTGCTTTCTCACTTCCTGACCTTGTCCTCGCTGTGCTCAAGCCACACTGGCCATCTTTCCCCTTCTCTGAGCCTCTGCCCTTGATGTTGCCTCTGCCTGGAACACCTGCCCCTGGATCAATACATGGCTTCTCATTCAGATCACAACCAGTGTCACCTCAAGGAGAACTTCCCTCCCCTCTCCCAGCCCATCAGCCTTTCCTCATCTCTCCCTAACTCTCTAAGTGATAATCTTGTTTTACTTTTTCAGAATGCATATCATTATCTGATATTTATTTGCTTCCTTGATGATTTTGTCTCCCCCGCTAGACAGTGAGCCCCGTGAAAGCAGGATACTCGTCAGCCTGGTTCTCCACTGTATTGTCTGCCCCAGCCTAGTGCCTGGCACATAGTAGGATCTCAATAAATAGATACTGAATAAATGAATAGTGGAATGAAGGTATAGTGAGGGCACTGGAATAAGAAGGCCCGAGTTCTAATCCCTATGCCATCTCTGTGTGACCTTGGCAAGTCACTTTGTCTTTCAGAGCCTCAGTTTGTTCATCTGTAAAGTGAGCACAATAACACCAAACCCACAAGACTGGTGTGAGGATTAAATGATATAACGCATGTTAACTGCCTGGTGCAGTGCTTAGCACATACTATGAAAATCAACAAATGTTGGTGCTTTTTGCCCTCTTACAGCCTCAGTTTCCTTACAATAGGGGAAATAACACTGATTGCATAGTATTGGGTTGTTGCAGAAGTGATATTAACTTACACATCTTTCCCTCCTCTGGGCCTTTGCACATAGTATTTCTTTTACTCCTCTCCCCCCTCCCCCCATTTCTTCCTGCCTGGCTAACTTCAGTGTCACCTCCTCCAGGAAGCCTTCCCTGAGATCTTATGCTGGTTTAGGGCCTCTTCCGGGCCCCCTCAGGCCTTAGGTGTTTCTGTTAAAATAAAGAGACATCACACTGTTACTGTTCTGCATTGGCCCAGTGAATGGATGGATGGAGGGAGGGAGGGAGGGAATGAGGGACAGAGGGATGGAAGGACAGAGGGATGATGGAAGGAAGCATGTGAGAGCACTTTGAAACCGGCTACACCAACATTGAGCAGGTTCACAGGACCCCAGAGGCCAGCCTCAGCTGGCCCTGCCACTCCCCAGCTCCCTAGGGATCCTGCCCTGTAGCTCCCTCAACACTTAGTGGGTCCCCCCACCTCCATCCTCCAGCACGCTCAGCGCGTGGTTCTCAACCATTGGCTGTGGTCCTTATCATGCCCAAGGCCACAAATGAGAGGCAGCTGGTGCCGGGTGCAGGTGATCTCAGGACCCGCGGCAGGGTCCAGGCAGAGGCAGCGACAGCAGCGCGGAGCACCTGGCCAGGGTAGCCGTCCTCCGAGTCTGGGTGCAGGGACGCCGGGGTCCGCAGGATGAAGGGGCTGCTGCTGCCGCTGCTGCTACTGACCACCTGCACCTTGGGGGCACAAGCGCAGCGCCGGGTCTACCTGCGCGAGGAGTTCGAAGACGGGGGTAAGATGCCCGGCGAGGGTGGGGACGTAGGGGGCAAGACCAGACTCTACCCGCTCCTCCTCCATCACTTGCCTCAGCCTTCTACAGTTCAAATCTCTGCTCGTTCCTTCCTAGCTGCGTTAACCTGGCAAGTAGCTCACCCCATCTGTGTTTCAATTTCCTTCTCTATAAAATCAGGACAACAATATGGATCTTGCAAAATTGTTCTGAGAATTAAATGAGATAAGGTGTGTAAAGCATTGCCCCTAGTATATAGTAGGCATGCAATAAAAGCTTGTTCCCTTCCCATCGTCCTAAAAACACAAACAAGGGAACTCTGGAGGGAAAATGTGAACACTAATTGTGATAGTGAAATTTTTTGTATTTTGTAAAATATCAGAGCTCAGAGGATCTTGCAGGTCACCTTGCCCAGCCTTCCTCCTAGAATGCCTCAGGAACACCAGGCAGTTACCGCAGGGTTTACTTACCCAAGGACAGACGTTCAATGGCACCGTTTCAGACCACCAAGTACTCTGGATGTGTATACTGTTGATGTGTGTGTATAAAATCTGATTAATTCTTTGAGAGTGCAGTGGATAGGGCGCTTGCCTAGGAATCAGGTTTTTTTTTAATTTAGTCCATATTCCACCCTAAAAGCCTAGATAAGCCCTTTCCCCTTTCTGGGAGTCCATTTCCCAATCTGTGGTACAAGTAACATTGTGTTGAGAACAAGGTGCAGAAGAAGAGATGAATAAGCCCAGACAAGGAGACTGGACAGGAAGGCTTCAGGGAGAAGGTGAAACTCAGTCAGCATTTTGAAGGATGAATAAGAATTTATCAGGTGGGCAGGGAGGCAAGAAGGGCATTCCAGTCAAGAACAGCATGTACAAAGGTTCCAAGTTATGACACAACCCCAGTGGCATCTTCAGGGCACTGGAGAGTATGAAGGGGAGGGTAGTTAAGGTGAGGCTGGAGAGAGGCAGGGCTAGATCAAGGGGCTAAGGAGCCTGGCCTTTCACTGAGCAGTGGGGAGCTAGTGAAGGTGGTAAGTAGGGGGGAAACTAAATCTGGCCTGGGTATTAGAAAGAGCACTTCAGCAAAAATGTGGAGGATATATTGTGAAGCTTACCAAAGTTGAGGTTGGAGACAGAAAAACCTTCTGGGAGGCTATGGTAATCTTCTCGGTGGAAAGTGGAGAGGCCTGGGGCCGGCCCCATGGCTTAGCGGTGAAGTGCGCGTGCTCCGCTGCTGGCGGCCCGGGTTCAGATCCCGGGCGCGCACCGAGCCACTGCTTCTCCGGCCATGCTGAGGCCGAGTCCCACATGCAGCAACTAGAAGGATGTGCAGCTATGACATACAACTATCTACTGGGGCTTTGGGGGGAAAAAAATAAATAAATAAAATCTTTAAATAAAAAAAAAAATAAAGTGGAGAGGCCTGGAAAGCAAGGGTGGGAGGGGTGTGTGTGTTGGAGGGGGTGAATATAGAAGAGCAGGCAGACAGAAGAGATGTTGGGAGCTGGCGGAAGAGTGGGATGTAGGGAGACCTGGGTTTCACTGACTGGCTGTGGGGGAATGTTTTGACAAGGCACAAGCCTCTTCCAAGGGTAGGTTAGTGGTCCCCCATTTCTTGATTGACCTCAGCCATCCTTGGCAGTGAGCCCTGTGAGGCTGCGCTTCTGCCTGTTAGCTCCTGGGCCTACCCCCCTGCCTGGTGTGGCTTTGCTTACACTGCAGTTCCTCCTGTCAGAAGGCAGAGAACACGCACAGACCTGCAGTCACTTCCCCAAGGACTGATTTCCTCTTGCCCAATGTGGCAGGCGTGAAATGCCCAAGGGTGCTATCAACAATTAGTTCTGAAATACTCCTTGGAATCAAAGAAGGGGGGGGGGTGTCCAAGTCCCAAGCCCCAAGACAGTTGATGAGGCCAAAATCATGAACAAAATCCAGCACCCTCTATGCAGGAAAGGCTGCTGTATATGACATCACCTCCTCAAGGAAGCCTTGCCTAGGCCTCCCCTAGTTCCCTCAACTTCTGTGCTTCCTTTGTGTCAGCCCTGCTCACACGATGTTTGTTTAGTTACCTAATTCTCCTCCGTGTTTCCAGCGTCAAAGTCAGTGCCTGGCTTAGAGAAGTGCCTGGAAAAGGATTGTTGAATGATTGAATGATTGACCTGAACTTTGACACACACACCAAAAAATCACACCCCAGAAGAGAATTGATATTCCAAGAAATCTTCCTGCAGTTGATAGGACTTAGAGACATGTAATTGTTGAGGTCAAGTGCCTACCTTAAAGGAATCAACCCAAAATGTAATTAGCTGCTGAAAGGAGAGAGGTCAGAGAAAGGTCAGAGAGACGTGCTAAGGGGCTGATGCTGCTCACTGGCTGCGGAGGCTTGGCTAGTGGGGTCACCAGGGTTCTGAGGCTTATCCTCAGTTTAGAAGATCCAGAAATCCAATACTGGTGGGTACTTAGAGCTGGGAAGATTTAGGCGCTGACTGTTCTACCAAACTCACACAAGGCTGCTATATAAACCAGATGTTCATAAGTTCATGAGCATCTTGGACTTAACATGTTTAAATCAAACACTTGTGTGTGCAAAACAAACTCCAGACTTGTTCTCCCTGTGGTCTTCCCTATCTTAGTAAGTGACCCAAACATTCATCTAATCGTTTAGGTCAAAAATCTAAAAGTCATATTTGATCCCTTTATTTTCTTTTCCCTCGCTGAATCCAGCAGAAAGTTCAATTGATTCTACCCTCCAAATATATTCTGCACATGGTATTTTTTTACCTTCCATATTGCTACCCACTCTAGTCCAAGCCACCATCATTACTCATCTGGACTATTGCAGTAATATGAGTGGCTTCTCTGCTTCCCTTTCTGCTTTCCCCTAGTCTCTTCCTCTATAAATTTCAAAACAATCCTTTTGAAATATAAATCAGATTGTATCATTCTGGAACTTAAAAACTGCCACTGCCTTCCTATTAGATATAAAATAAGTATCCAGCCTTCTCACCATGACCTACAAGAACCTCTGTGAGAGGCCGGCCCCGTGGTGTAGTGGTTAAGTGCGTGCGCTCTGCTGCTGGCAGCCTGAGTTCGGATCCCGGGCGCGCACTGATGCACAGCTTGTCAGGCCATGCTGTGGTGGTGTCCCATATAAACTGGAGGAAGATAGGCACAGATGTTAGCCCAGGGCCAGTCTTCCTCAGCAAAAAGAGGAGGATTGGCGTGGATGTTAGCTCAGGGCTGATCTTCCTCACACACACAAAAAAGAACCTCCGTGGTCTGCTCCCTGCCTACCTTTCCAATCTTATCTCCTGCTTCTTCATGACATTCCAGCCACACTGGCTTTCTTGCTATTTCTCAGACACCACAAGCTCAGTCACATCTCAAGGCCTGTGCACTTGCTATGACTTCTGACTGGAATATTCTTCTCTTAGGTATTCACATGATTTTCTCCTTCTCGTCATTGAGGTTTCTGCTTAAATGTCTCCTTAAGAGATGTAATGGAGAATTCTGGCTGAGAGGGGAAGTAAAGTAGAGCTCAAGTAGGTAATTTGGGATGCAAAGTGAAGGTGGAAGGTTTGGTTGACCCAGGTTGGGGGTTTTGCCAAAAGGCAAATGGGCAAGGGATTTGAGAAGTGTGGGCAAGGTGATGAATCCACATCTCTTTCAACTTTACCACCCCTGCACTTGATACAGTGCCTGGCACGTAGAAAATGCCCAATTAAAAAGTTTGTGGAAAAAAAGGAGGAGGGAGGGAGGAAAGAAGGACTGTGAGAGTTAGGCAGGAAGGAGCCGGTGACTGAAAAGAAATGGAGGAGGTCAAAGAACAGGTGTACTTCAAGTAACAAAGTGTGAGAATTGGAGGATAGGAGGCCACGGTCATGGAGGGGGAGTTTGAGTTTGAGATTTCAGAGGTGGAGCAGTCTCTGGTGATGACAAGGCCCAGGGTGTGAATACAGGGGCGGGTGGCTAAACTAAAGTGGAGAGAAGGTCAGTGGAGATGGGGGTATGTTATTAATAATTGGAATCATTTGGAAACAAACCTAAATATCCAATAATAGGGGCCCAATTAAGTAAAGCATATATATCCATAGAATGTTTGGGAAGTTTTTAATGTCATGGGAAAATATTTATGATCTAAGCATAGATGTAAGAGGTACAAAATTATATATAAAGTATATATTGTCACTATGTAAAATATATTTGTGCATAAAGAAAGGAATAGAAGAAAAGATAACAAAATGTAGATGGTAAATAGTGGAATTTCAGATGACTCTAATTTTTTCTTTATTTTCTACAATGAACTCGTGTTATTCTTTCAATAAAAAAATATTTAAAATTAAGAAAACTGTTCTGTCTTTCCATTTCTTCTTGAAGCTGAATTTCCTCCTTTTGAACTCTGGTTTTTACCGCTAAACTGTACCTGATGCCTTAAGTAACCCTTATTAAGCACAGTATTCCTTGCTAACCATGATGCTTTACATGCTCCTATCCTCACCTCAACTCTGCAAAGTAGTTATTATTTTTCCCAGTCTACAGATAGTATAACTGAAGCCCAGAAAAGTTGAATAATTTGTCTGAGGTCACACAGCTATTAAATGGCAAAGCCAGGATTGGAACCCAGGACTGTATATCAAAGCTGATTTTTCTTGCATTTCTCTTGCTTCCCACCCCACTGCCTCCCATGAGTCCAATACGTTGAAAATCTTCTAGCTCACATTTTAAGTAGTGCTTAGCAACCTCAAGGAAGGTAAATCTTAGAATCTGTGAATGGCAGAACTGGAAGGGCCCTGGAGCTCATCTAGCCCAAAATGGCCTCCTTCTCCCCATTTACAGATGACAAAGCTGAGGACCAGACAGAGGATATGACAAGGCAGAGTCATCTAATAGGTCTGTGGCAGAGCTTGATTCAGGCTCCTTTCTTTCTGCTGTTTTCTCAGACTATTCTAGGCCACAGAGCAACTCAGCAACCAGAAAGTATGCCAGGCTTTTAGAATCTAATCATCTCATGGTACAGATGGGGAAACTGAGACCCAGAGAACAGAGGTGGTTTTCCCAAAGTCACACAGTGAGTCAATGGCAGAGATGTTTGTTGAACCCAGGTCACTTACCTCCATAAAGGATGCACTGACCACTGCTGCAAGCTGTCAAGTGTCAGGTGGCCAGCAGGTAATAGAACCGGGGGCTTCAGGGGTAATATGAGCTTTTGGAATCCCAGGCCTTGCATAGGGACTGGCACTTTAAAATATGCAGGAATGTTGGTTGATTGAATTGGAGAATCATTGAATTAGTGATACAAATAGGTGTGAGGGGAGGGCTAATCGTGCTGGCAGTGGCCATTGTAAAAGTACAAACTCAGGCAGAAAGAAACTAGAATTCAGATGAAGGGCTGAATGATGCAGGAGTCACAAGGTATGTGTGTGTGCGTGCACGCGTGTGAATGTTAATTCTGTCAGCTCTCAGACTTGACCATGAAAACTTGGCCGAGGAAATGTTCTGAGACAAAGGGCCTCTGTGCCCAGCTGGCTCAGACCCACTGAGGACAGCCCAGCAGGGCTGAGGAACAGCCTGCTGCTCAGGCCTCTGATTGATAAGCAATTGGGACCGGCTGCAAATCGTGGATACTTGGACATGCTGGGCCTGGAGAAGAATCACCCTGGACAGATGCCCAAACCACAGAGGCCTGATCCAGCTGGCCTTTCCTGGTCTCAAGTACAAACTGATGGCAAGGATCTCTCCAGAGGCTGCAGGGATGTGGAGGCGAGGGCAGGGGCCGTTGTTAACATACAGAAAAAAAAGGCTAGAGGAAAATATATCAAAATCTTGATGACGGTCATCTCTGGGAGATTGATTATGGGTATTTTTACCGCTTATTTGCTTCCTCTGGGCTTTCTAGATATTCTACAATAAATTATTTTACTTTGAAAAATCAAGAAATGTAAAATAAGAAAGCAGACACTTTATTTGCCTGTCTCTCTCATCAGACTGTGAGCTCCTTAAGGGCTTGAGGGCTGGAGGAATTCCGTCTTGTTGGTACCCTGGCGTTGAGCGCTCACACTGGCAGAGTATAGGTGCTCTGTAAATATTTAAGTGGTTGACTTGTATTCTCTTCTGCTTCAAACATATAAGCTCCTTTTTTAATGCCCACTTTCTTAGCAGACTTGACTATCTGCTTCCTTGATTAGAAATGACCACCTAAAAATGAATGGAGGAACCACCAGAGCTGCCCATTCAATGACAGCAAAAATAGTTATTTTTATTATCTTAATTAATTTGGTCCTCATGTCCATTTACCATTCAACAAACATTTATTGAGCACCGTCTATGTTTACAGTGTTCCTTTCTTTAAAGAGTTTAATTATAATTCTTATTTATAGGTAAGAACACAGATTCAGAAAAGTGATTGGCTCAAGTCATAAACAGAAATAGATGGGAAGGCTCAGATTCTTACCCAGTGCTGTTCACCACCCAACAAGGCTCTTGATAAATATTTGAGTGACTCTGACCTATGTGGCAGATGTGCAGATAGACTGGCAGGCAGAAAGTAAGGAAAGGAAGTGGGCAGGTAAGCTGGCAGGCAGGTAAGCAGGGGCGTAGATCCACTGGTCTCATGAGAGCTGAGCAGATTGCTAGATTGCACATTGACCTCAGAGAGAAGTGAGTGCTCACAGCAGAACAGGAACAGTGGAGACAGAAAAATTTCAAAGGAAACCCACATACCTCCTGTAGATTCCACCCTAACACAGAGCTTGAGTCTTCAAGAAGCTTTATGTTTTGTTTAGAATTCTCTATATAAGAGGTCAGGCTCTTTTATAATGTCTACAGAAATTTTCCATTGAAAATGGTAGACAAAAGGTTGGCACTGGAAGAGATAAGCTTTAGTTTATCTAGCAAATTCTCTTTAGCAGAATACAATCTTATGATGTTGAATAAATGCAGCAAATATGTATTTTCATCTAATTATGCAAGCATTTTCTAAAAGTCCTAGTCTGTCCTAGGCTCAGACTAGGTGCTAGAGAAGGGACAACTTTTACCTTCAAAGCTAAAAATATTTCTCTCTCTTTACCTTTGATGTTATGTATCTTTGCATACGCATACGCATATATACAGATCCAGCTTCCAGTACTATTTATTGAGCACTTGCAATGTGCCTGACACTGTGTTACAAGCTATTTCTTTTTTTTTTTTTTAAAGATTTTATTTATTTGTTTTATTTCCCCCAAAGCCCCAGTAGATAGTTGTATGTCATAGCTGCACATACTTCTAGTTGCTGTATGTGGGACGCGGCCTCAGCATGGCCGGAGAAGCGGTGCGTCGGTGCGCGCCCGGGATCCGAACCCGGGCCGTCAGCAGCAGAGCACGCGCACTTAACCGCTAAGCCACGGGGCTGGCCCGTCAAGCTATTTCATTTAATTCTCCCAGAAACTCCATGATTTAGGTAACCTCCCCCCGTTTTTTTTTTTTTTTTTTACTTTTTTTAATTGAGGGAACGTTGGTTTATAACATTATATAAGTTTCAGGTATATGTCGTCATATTTTGTATAATTTTATTTATTATTTTTTCCCCCAAAGCCCCAGTAGATAGTTGTACGTCATAGCTGCACGTTCTTCTAGTTTCTGTATGTGGGACGCGGCCTCAGCATGGCCGGAGAAGCGGTGCGTCGGTGCTCGCCCGGGATCCGAACCCGGGCCGCCAGCAGCGGAGCGCGCACACTTAACTGCTAAGCCATGGCGCAGGCCCTGTCATTATATATTTTTTTTTTTTTTTAAAGATTTTATTTATTTTATTTTTCCCCCCAAAGCCCCAGTGGATAGTTGTGTGTCGTAGCTGCACATCCCTCTAGTTGCTGCATGTGGGACTCGGCCCCAGGATGAACGGAGAAGTGGTGCCTCGATGCGCACCCGGGATCCGAACCCGGGCCACCAGCATCGCAGCACGCGCACTTAACCACCAAGCCACAGGGCCGGCCAACCTGTCATTATATTTTGATTTCTGTATAGACTACATCATGTTCACCCCCAAAAATCTAGCTGCCATCAGTGACCATACAAACGTCCCCTTTACCCCTTTCATCCTCCCCCCACCCCCCTTCCCCTCTGGTAACCACCAATCTGTTCTCTGTATCTATGTGTTTCTAGAGATGAAGAAACTGAGTCTCAGAGAGCCTAAAGATACTGCTGAAGCTGGTGGCAGAGATGAGTCCCTAGCCCAGTCTTTTGGTTATAAGCCAGACATCCTGGGAGGTGCAATGTGGAGATAAGTCCATTTGACGGAGGAATCATGGTTATGTGGCCCCCTTGGTTCTGTATCTTTAGAGACTTGGTTGTGATTATGTACATTTATCAACTAGATGTGCCAGCTCCCAAATACCTGTTACTTTTTGTTGGATGGATCTCTGGGGACATACAGATATTTGACCAATTTGAAGGAAAGATTTAGCAGAGGAAAAAAGATAATAATATCCAACCTTGGTTAATACAATGCTCTCTTGCTCTCAATTAGTAAGAGCTTTCCTTGAGCTGGCCCGTCTCCTCTCTTCTCCTCTCCCCTGTACAATGCAGTACTGCTTGTGTTTCCCTTTTAACACCAGGCTGTTTCATGCCTCGGGGCCTTTGCTTATGCAAGTCATTCTGTTTGGAACAGCCATTCTTCATCTTTTCTGCCTTTTCAATTCTTACTTCTTCAGGCTTGCCTTCTCTGAAATCTATCCTGACTCTGGAGGCCAGTAAGTGAATTTCATTGCCCTGTGCTTCTTTCTATCACTGCCCTTACCACACTGTATTGTGATAATTTACTTGTTGGTCTCTTCCACCACACTCTGAGCTCCCTGAAGTCCGTATGTCCCTGAAGGGACCTTGTCAGATTCATGTCTGTGCACCTGGTGCCTGGCACAGAGTGAATGCTCAAGAAATACTTGTTGAATGAAAGAATAATAAGCCCAGAGCCAGGGTGCAGAAGAACTGGGTTCTGGTCTCAGCTCTGCAACTGACAGTTCTGTGTCCATGAGCAAGTCTTTTCCTTCTCTGGGCTTCAATTTCTCTATCTGTAATATGAGGAGGTCAGATTAAATGACCACCAAGGGTCATGCTGGCTGGAGCCTTGTATGATGTTAAGATGATACAATGTTAAGAGGAAAAGTATAAAACATTAAAGTGGGACTTTATTAGCCATGTGACATTATTCTCCTAACAAGAAAAGCTCCTTATTTTGGACATCTCAAATTGTGTCAAGTTTGATATGTATCAATACTATTCACCCAGAAAAATAATTAGTGATAAGAAGTTCTGAGTTCTGTTCTAAAGTCTCCAACCATAAAGTTCAAGGTCAAAGTTGTTGGCTTTCTACATGCTTGTTAGGCTCAATTAACATTTGCCAAATGGATTAAGAAATGAATCAATCCATTTGCAAGGCTGAGAATCTTATGGCATAGGCAAAAGACATGATCATGCATTTATTTAATCATGCAACAAATATTTTTGGTGATTTACTCTATGCTAGATACAGGGGACACAATGGTAAGTAAAATAGCTATGGAACTTATAATCTGGTGGAGAAGACAGACATTACTCAAATTATACACAAATAACTTTGTTAATTACAAACTGTAAAGTACTATGATTGACTGTTGCATTTGCTGCGTACTCTTTAGGTTATAAAGGGATTTTCATGCACATAACCTCATGGGAAGCCATGTAGTATAAGGGTTAAAAGTACAGATTTTGCTGTTGGATAGGCCTGGGTCTGAGCCTGGCTTACACACTTACCTACAAACTGGGCTCTTGGACAAATTTCTGAGCTTCACTTTCCTCATTTTTTGAGTGGAGGAAAAAATAAGACTTTCATCACAGAGCTATTATGAGAACACAATGAGATAATGCATGTAAAGTATGCGGTACAATGCCTGACATACAGTTGCTAAACAGTAGCTATTACTGTGATTATACAATGTTTTTTCTTCATAGCACTTTTCCCTGTATCTTCCTCTTCTTCCAGAGGAAAGGCAGTGTTTGAAATCAGACAGAAATTGGGTTCAAATCTCAAATTCACCATTCACTAGATGCAAAATGGAACTAATGATACCTATCTCATAACATTGTCCATGGGAGTAAACGAGGCGAAATTTTAGTCATACAGGGGCCTAATGTGTAATAACAAATCTTTCCACTTTGGCATCAATCCTTATTATTCACTGAGTCAACTGTGGTCAGGGAAGCAGGATCCACTTCATTCAAGCCACAGCAACTTTAGGCAGAAAGAACCTCTTGGGGCCCCTCCCTCAGGAGTTATGGGTGAGGTGGTCACTAAGACTTCCTGGCCTTTCCAACACTCAGATCTTGGGAGAGACAAGGGAAGTCCATAGGAAGCAAGCGCACCTTCTGGACCTCCTGAGGGGAGGTAGTTGAGTCATTAGACTTGAGTGACAGGAGCTGACAGAGCCAGCTCAGGGTGGTCTTATTGGATGTATGTTGATGTGGGGTTTTCATGGGCAGAGCTAAGATAACCCTAGATATTGGATAGTGGGATTTGAGAAATATCCATTCAGCTGCAGGGAGGAGATGAAATAAGGGCTACCTCTAAGGCCTCTTCCTTCTCAAGCTGCCAAGTTGCCCTGTGACTCTGAGACCATAGCAAGCCCAGGAAATGGGAGTCAGCAACTCTGAGGCATAAAATCAGAAAGGCATTGAATGTTTGGGTGGAGTGCCAGGTCCCAAAAAGAATGCCTCTTTGTCTACATGCCATCTATGCCAAAGCAAAACAAATTTATCAGCATCTCCTTGAAACTGCAAGGGAGAGTCTAAAAAGTTTAAGCAATAAAAAAGGGTAAATGGAAATTGATTGTTCAATATCATCATTACTAATTCAAGAAGGATAAAATAGTATTGCTAATCTCTTTACTTGGTGAGCTGATTTTATTATTTTATTTTACTAACATAAATATGTACAATGGCTTAGTCCCCATGAACATATTTTCCACCTACTTTTATGAGAATGTCCCATGCCTTTCAACCATACATTCCCATGGTGGTTCAGGACCTAACTCTCATAGAGGAGACTGGAGTGGAACATTAATGTATAAGTGGCTCAACTATTTGGTAGTTGAGCCACTCCATGTGGTAGCACACAAATGGTGGCATTCAGGCATCAGATAGTGAGGGGGATTTCAGGAATATCGGAGTTATCCCGATATTCCCTTACTGTTCCCATAAGTCTTGGTCAGCCTTAGCTGCATCTTATTGTCTTTAAGAAAACAAAAATTATTTCTATGTGTTGCTTTTTTTCTTCTTTACCCCGTAGATGGATGGAAAAAACGTTGGGTGGAATCTAAACATAGGCCGGATTATGGTAAATTTCAGCTCACTGCAGGAAAATTTTATGGAGACAAAGAAAAAGATAAAGGTAAATACTGGAATTCAGAAATATACTAATTGACTGGGAAAATTCTAACTTTCATACAATTGTTTTTATGCATGATTACCAATTCATTTTTTTCTTAGAAGTAAAAAAATGGTAGATGGAGAAGGATGAACTCTCCACAAAAATAATAGTGTCCATTTATTTAGTGAGAGGTATTTAAAACTTAAGCCTTAGACACATTATCCTCATTAATTTTCCTAAAAACTTTATGAGATGGTTACTATTATGTTCTCAGTTTTGTAGAGGGGTCTCAGAGAGGTTGGGTAATTTGCCTACGGCTATATAAACAGCTGGCAAGAGGCAGAGCTGAGATCTGATTCTAAGTCTGACTCCAGGACTGTATTCATTACCAGTGGACTATATTGCTTTCCTCAAGCTTAGAATTTTTTATATAACACTGCACTTGAAACAGGGAAGAGCATTGTATAACCTCCAAATGTTGCTCTGCCCTGGAGCAGCTTGGTACAATGGAGAGTGGAGCAGACAGATCTAGGGCTAACTCCCGTGACTTGCTGGCTGCATAATTTGGGCAAGTCTCTTCAATTCTCTGAGCCTTGATATTAGATGGAAATAATAATCATCACCTGCCATGATCATTAGAGCTGCTATATGAGCCAAATAATATTATGAGGGAAGGGGGAGCTCTGAGGACAAGGTCTGCAGGCAAGGGGTTTTTGTCTGAGAAAGCTTTTGTCCTATAAATAGAATACATTGATTGTCCCCTGGAGTGATTTCCCATCTTTTCTCTCCTGGCTACTGTTATGAATCTCATTTTCATGTTTATAAAAGGAGAGAATTGCGAACTGGCTTGAGCATTTAAAATCTTATTTAAATCCACTCTGGAAAATTGTTTCCAGCAGAGAGAGAAGTGGAGACTGAGTGACCCGTGGGATGTCTGCTTCTTGGTGGCTCTTAGAGCAGTCTACACAGCCACCCATCTCCTCTCAGTTTGATTTCTTGGTTGTTGCTCCTCACATCTCATCCCACTTAGGTTCATTAGGTTCCCCCTGATTGTCGAGGAGGGCTCTTGTGTACAAATGAGGCTCAGAAAGAGGGGAGATTACATGGGGCTACATAGCAAGGTTTGGTAGAGCAGAGATTCAAAGCCTGGTCTTCTGCCCACGGTTCAGTGCTCTTTCCCTTATGCTCGCTTCCTCTTCCTTAAAGTCTTCTCTGGCTACTCTAGCCTCACTTGAGGTCTTTGGGGAAGTAAGGATACTCTTTAAAATGCAGACAGCTCCTAATGCAATATCAGACATGAAAGTGCTTAGCACAGAGCTTGGTGTGCAATAAATGCTCAAGAGACATCTGAATCAGGACTTGTGATCCTTTTGTGTAATTTAACACATACTTATTCAGCATTTCCTCTGTGTCAGACATTGTCTTAGATGCTGGGAATATAAAGACGCCCCTGCTCTTCAGGAGCTTAAAAATTATTCAAAGAGACGAGATAAATCTATTTGCAACCTAGCACGACCCAGGGAAGTACAGAGTGCTGTGGGATCATGAAGGAAGGACCCTCACAGAGCATGAATAATGATAGCCTCTTCCATCTTATGTTGACAGTTTACAAAGTGCTTCTCACATCTCATACCCATTTGACTTTCATGGGAACCCTATGAGGTAGGAAGAATTATCCACATTTTGCTGATGAGGAAACTGAGGCTCAGAGAGTTAAAGCAACAGTCAGAGCCATAACCAGTTAGCTGGGTAGCAGCATGGAATAATGGAAAGACCACTAGCCTGGAAGTCAGGAGACTTGGCTTATATTTCTGTCATTTGTGATTGTATGATCTTGGATAAGTAACTTTCCCTCTCCGGGGCTTGGTTTCCTCATCTATAAAGTAATGTAGTTAGACTGGAAAGGCTCTGAGATCCCTTATAGCTCTGATATTCTCTGGAGGAGGAGGAAAATCTTAGGGTAGGGGCTCTAGAATTAGACTGGTTGTGTGATCCTGGGCAAGTGAAATAGCCTCAATGACTTCATGGTAAAGTGGGGATAGCAGTAGAGCCCACCTCATGCGGGTTATTATGAGGATTAAGTGCAGTAATACATATGAAAGAAACATATTGCTTGGTAAAGAGGAAGTGTTCAATAAATATTAGCAATGGTTATTATTTGTTCTAAGAGGCAGTGCTGAGCCTCTTCCTACCACAGCAGTTGTGCATGGCAGAACCTGATTCTGGCCACCCAGGGGGTCTCAGAAGAAACAGGGCCTTGTTTTGTAAAGCTGAAGAATGATATTCAAGTATCTCTTGAAAGTCAGAGGCCGTATGGCATAGAGGAAAGAAAGAATTAGACAAACATGGCTTAAAAATCCCAGTTTAGTTCCTTACTAGCAGTATGGCCCTAGGCATGTCACTTTACCTCCCGATGACTCAGACTCCTAACGTGTAAAGTGGAGATAATACCCATTTTGCAGGGTTGCTCTGAGGCTTGAATAAGATTATGTGTGTAAAGCAGCCAGAACAGTACCTGGCACTCAATAGGTGTGTAAGAAAGCACCAGTGCGACCAAATGCTGTGTCTCTCTGGCTGCCCTTTGGGTATTTAAGCCTAAAGACTCTGTGCTGTCTGCTCCTAGGTCTCCAGACCAGCGAAGATGCCAAGTTTTATGCCCTCTCCACCAGGTTTAAGCCATTCAGCAATGAGAATGAGACCTTGGTGGTTCAGTTTTCAGTAAAACACGAGCAAGGCATTGATTGTGGTGGCGGGTATGTGAAGCTCTTTCCTGACACCCTGAACCAGGAAGATATGCATTCAGAATCCGAGTATTACATCATGTTTGGTAAGCTCTGATAGCAGTCGCTGTCAGCCCCATGAGGTCTTAATGAGGGCCACTGGATTTGTTGAAAAGGCTCAGATGGATCTGGAACACGAAATTTCTAATCCACTTCCCTATGTAGTAAGACTCTTCAAAGACCTGAAAAAAGCAACTCTAAACCTAAATGTTAGTATAAATAGACCAAAGAGGTGTAGAGTCACATGGTATTAACAAGTCTACAGTCAGAGAGACATTCTCCAGTTCTCAGAAAAGGAGAAGGGGATCATAAACTGTGTAGACTCTCTCAAATGCACCTCCTACACTAAGGCTTTGTGCTCTGAAAGAGGTTCCTGCCCACAGAAGGTCAGGGAAATGACCTCTGTCAAGCATCTGTAATGAGTCCAGAGTGTTGCATTTGTAACCTCAACCCTGGGGCAGTCCAGATCTTACTTAGCCCCAAACTCCAGTCCAGTTTCAACGTGGTTGATATTAAAAAAACAACAAACAACAACAACTAATCCATCTCCCAAAGCACTGATGAAGAATGTGGATTTCACCAAATATTTTTGTGCAAAGTTGGAGGAAATGGTTACATTACACGTCATACAGCAAAATTTCCTTAAAATTCTCTCTAAACATTTCTTTTTTTCCCCCAGGGAGCTTCAGATCTCTTTTTTCAAGCCCTTGCCAAAATCCTCCTCCTCAGTCTCTTTGCCCTTTTTCTGTCCACATCCCCTCTCCCTCAACTCTTTCTTTCTTATTTTTCGATCTCTTTCTTATGTAGAGCAATATAGCACTCTGGGTATTTAAAATGTGTGTCTTTGCCCATCTCTATTTTTTTTCAGAATCCCACCCTTCTCACAGGGAGTGGTTGTAGTAGAAAAATTGGAAATAATGTTTTTTAAATGTGATTTTTTTTCTTTTCATGTGAATATTATTTATATATGCTCAAAGAACCCAAGTTCGAGCTGTTATCATCTCCATTTTACAGATGAGGAAACAGAGGCAAGAAATTTGCCCAAGGTGAGGAAGTGGGAAGCCAGAATTAGACCCTAATCTGCCCGGCTTTGAAGCCTGTGCTTTTTTCTACTCCACCCTTTAGCCTTCTGTTTGGTGGGGACACAGGGATGTAAATAATTTTTTTATTTTTATTTTATTTTATTTTTTGTGAGGAAGATCAGCCCTGAGCTAACATCCATGCCAATCCTCCTCTTTTTGCTGAGGAAGACTGGCCCTGGGCTAACATCTGTGCCCATCTTCCTCCACTTTACATGGGATGCCGCCACAGCATGGCTTGATAAGCGGTGCATCGCTGCGCGCCCGGGATCCGAAACTTCGAACCCCGGGCTGCCGAAGCGGAGCGTGTGCACTTAACCGCTATGCCACGGGGCCAGCCCCAGTGATTTTTTTGAAAGGCAGAATAAAAGGCATATTTTAAAAAGGTATTGTTGAGGTGCTATGAGATCACAAAAGATGGCATGACTTAGTCCAACTGGGGGCTTTTAGGAGGAGGTATTAATTGTTCTTTGAAGAATGAGTCAGATTTTAATAGGCAGGAGATGGAGGAAATGTAATGAGGGCAGAGGAAACAGTGTGTGCAAAAGCTCAGTGACAAGAAATTTAAATGCAAGTAGAGGGGCCAGCCCAGTGGCACAAGCTGGTAAGTGCACGCGCTCCGCTGTGGCGGCCCAGGGTCCACCAGTTGGGATCCCGGGTGCACACTGATGCACCACTTGTCAAGCCATGCTGTGGCAGCACCCCATATAAAGTAGAGGAAGATGGGCACGGATGTTAGCCCAGGGCCAGTCTTCCTCAGCAAAAAAAAAGAGAAGGATTGGCAGATGTTAGCTCAGGGCCAATCTTCCTCACAAATAAATAAATAAATAAATAAAATGCAAGTAGAAAAATGATAAGACCAGTGTGGTAGAGCACATCGTGTGTGTGTGTATGTGTGTGTGTGTGTGTTTAGAATAGTCAGAGAGCAATAATATGGGAGATGGGTTGAAAACTAGGTTAAAACTTGTTCTTGGACCTTTGTCAGGTTAAGTTCTCTGGGCTCAGAACCACTGATCAACAGTTCCCTAAAAGTTTTCACAAAGCAGAAAGAGCCCCAGGCTCTGTTTCTAGGTAAGCTTGGGTTTGAAGCCCAGTACTGCTACTTACTAGCTGTTTGACCTTGGACAAATTGCTTAACTTTTCTGAGCCACTATTTTCCCAGCTAAAAGTGAAGACAGTAACACCTACTTGTTGTGAGAATTAAATGACATGGTATAAGGTGCCTGGCACAGGAGGGGCTTCTGGTTGAGTTTGGTCAGTGGGAGCCCTAGCAGGAGATCAGAGGGAGGAAAGTGGGTTGTGTCTCTTGACTGAAAGTCACAGCTTCTCTCCTGGCTGCCCTCTCCACAGGACTTCTTCTTCTGGGCTCTGGTAACTCCTTCTTGCTGCTCCTTCAGGCCTAGGCGTGGGAGCAGCCCTACTGTGGCTAGCCCAGAGCATAGGAAAATTCTTTATATTTTCTCAATGTTCTGCTCCTACTGTTGTAAATAGTCCTTTTATTAAATTCTCCTCAAATAATCCTAAATTTGAATCTATTATCTGTTTCCTGCTGAGACCCTGATAAACACACAGCTTGTATGTGTCTTGGCCTCAGACCAGGCAAACTGCCTAAAAGTGATGTGAAATCATGCACTGGCATTTAATTTGCAGGCCCTGACATCTGTGGCTTTGGCAACAACAAAGTACAGGTCATCCTTCGTCACCAAGGGAAATACCATGAGAACAACAAGACCATCAAGTGCAGGGTGAGTGTGTGGGCTGGTTCCCAGCCTGGGGGAAGGGTAAGCATGTTGTATATGTTATCTCATTTAATTCTTACAAAAACCCTATAAATTAAATTCTATCATCTCCATTTTACAGATTAGGAAGTAGACCTAGAGAAATGCTGTAAATTACAGGAGTTCACATAGGAGCAGTTGATCTGGAAGCCTAGGGAGTCATATAAGGTCCTCTATTGGATCAATGCTTGGCATGGCCCAGTTCCCCACTGCTAGATTGTGGAAGAAATTGGAGAGGTGGGGAGTGCTGGGCTTAGAAATGGGGGGCGGGTTTATCTTAGTAACATCAGGTTAGAGAGATCTAGGTTGACTGAAGGATAATAGCTGGATTTCATCAGCAACTCAATAGGCGTTCACCAAATGCTAACTCTGTGCTGGGCCTTGGGCTAGGGATAGAGCGAGCCAGACGTGGCCCCTGACCTCACAGGACTCACAGTCCAGTGAAAGTAAGAGTCAAGCAGAGAAGAATAACTATCTGGTATGAGTAGTGTCTGAGAGCACAGAGCAGACCCCCTACCTGACCTGGAGGCTTAGGAAATGCTTCTTAGAGAAGGTTTCCCCCTTTGAAAGATGAGCTGAGCTTTGAAAGATGAGCATGAATTGATCTTGTGAAGGAGTGTGACAATTTTAGGGAAGACTGAATTCCTAGAAGAGGTAATCACATGTGAAAAGTCAAGGAGACTTGAAAAAAGGTAGCACTGCAAGAAGTTTGGCACAGCTAGAGCACAGGGGAGAGGCAGAGACTGAGTCTAGAGAAGCCCATGGGTCCTGGGTCATTGTAGAACCTGTGTTCAGGCCCAAGGCCTTCCCTAGCAGGACTGTACAGGGGTAGTACACGTAGGGGCTCCCTGAGATCCTCCTCTGGGGTAGGACTTGTGTTTGAAGTTGCGGATACAGCAGATGAATCAGACAGACCCCTGCCATTGAGAAGCTCACAGTCTAATGGGACAGACAGAAAGATGGAGAAGATCAGAGAATGACCAGAGCTGTGATGGAGGGAAGCACGGGAGCTAGGGGAGACCAGAGGAGTGTGTACTAGGAGAATGAGACCCAGGGTCTCTATTGGGTTAACCAGAGAAATGGGATGAGAGATGTGGTAAAGTGTGTTTGTGAATATGTAGGGCTGGCATTCAGGAACTGTGTCTGTTTTAGGTGGTGCATTTAATGCTTGAGGTATAAAGATGTACAATATGGAACTGAAATATTCCCCATTCTCCTTCTAGATCAATAAAGACACTCACCTGTACACTCTGATCATTCGCCCCAATGCTACTTATGAGGTCAAAATTGACAACCAGCAAGTAGCAGCTGGGGGTCTGGAGGACGACTGGGACTTCTTGCCTCCCAGGAAGATAAAAGATCCCTATGCCCGGAAACCAAGGAAATGGGATGAACGTCTGCAAATAGAGGATCCTGAAGATAAGAAACCTGAGGTCAGAAGGTGTTTGGCTGGGAAGCAGGAGGAGATCTCAGCTGTGGGGTTGGGTAAAGGAGGCTGGGAACAATGGTGCAGAAACTGGGGGCATCAATCCCTCAAGCTAAATATTGGTATCCAAAGAGACCTGGATGGAAGAGGGAAGCAACTCGCATTTGTTGAGGATCTATTAATCCTTCTGGCAGCCTCTGTGACCAGTGTGCTATAATGTCTATGTTAGGGTTAAGGAAACTGACACTTAGAAAATGAAGTGACTTGCCCAGGCACGCATACGTTAGAACCAACTTTTCAACCTGGATCTCTCTGATTCCAAATTTATTGATGTGGGGAGTGTGTGGAGTATATTCATTGATTCATTATCATTCGCTGGAAATCTGTACCGGATACAGCTAGGACTAGGACAATCTACGGATTGAAAATTCTTGAGTCAGGGAAGCCAAATCCTGTGGGAGCCCAAAAGAGGCTCCTAACCCAGCCTGAGTTGGGGTGCAGGTGGTGGTCTGGGAAGGCAATGCTTGAGTGATTAGATTACCCTAGAGGTTGGAAACACAGACTCTGGGGTCAGACAGATGCAAGTTTGAATCTAAGCTCCACCATTTACTAACTATGAGATGCCAACCTACTAACAGTTAGACCTTGGGCAAGGAACATGACTGCTGTGAAAGTCAATTTCACAAACAGAGATTATTATAATACCTATGTGTGAAGGTTGTTGTGAACATTAAATGAGCTAATATACATAATATAGTGCCTCGTATATAGTAAGTCCTTAATATATGGCATTTATATGTTAATAATACACTGAATTTCAAACAGTGATTCACTAGAGCAAAAGAAGTGGGGAGTTGGGTTGAAGAGAAGACATTTCAGACCTAGAGAACAGCAGGAGCAAAGGCACTACAGTCGAGTGGAAAGTAACATGGTTGTATAAAGAACTGAAAGCAGGAGCCGGCCCGGTGATGTAGTGGTTCAGTTCACGCACTCCACTTTTGGCAGCCCGGGGTTCGCAGGTTCGGATCCCGGGCATGGACCTGTGCACCGCTTATCAAGCTGCTCTGTGGCAGGCATCCCATATAAGGTAGCGGAAGATGGGCACGGATGTTAGCCCAGGGCCAATCTTCCTCAGCAAAAAAAAAAAAAAAGAGGATTGGCAACAGGTGTTAGCTCAGGGCTAATCTTCCTCACACACACACACAAAAGAAGAACTGAAAGCAGCAGTCTAGTATTTTGGGAGCATAAAGTTCAAGGCGGAGAGTGGTGGGAGATGAGATTGGGAAGGTCTGTTGGAGCCAGGTCATGGAGGGCCTCGCCTGCTACGTTGCTACTCCACAGGTCAGAGCAGATTCAGCCTCATGCAGAGAAGATGCTCGGGGTTAAGCAAGGGAAGCATGGGACCCAGCAGCTGGAATGCAGTGCCCAAGGAGAGGCCTGCAGAGAGGTGGGCAGTGGCCCAGCCACGTATAGGGAGATTCAGCAAAGGGCTCCGATCCCAGGGGGAGGGAGTTGTAGTCAGGGAATTAAGGCAGATGATCAGGCAGTGTCTGGGCCGTCGGCACCGTAGGAAAATTAGGGGATAGCTTTCTTCTAGGCCCAGCAGGCAGGCTCAGGGACAGCAAGACTAACCACAGACCCTCCCTCCTGGTGAGGACCATGTACCTGATATAGTCAGGACTGGCTCAAGGCCTGGAGGAGGAGGGAGAGGATGTAGGCCTCTACGCTCCCTGCTGAGTGGACCTGGAGAAGATGGAAACTAGTCAGACAGGTGGGAGGGCTATCATAGCCCCCAGGATAGGATGCTGACTGTTATGGCTCAGGAATCACGAAGCAGCTGAGACAGCCCAGGAAGCAGGGAACTTTTCCCAGTTGCCATGCTGCTTGATGATTGAGTCTAGTGGGCTTGGCATTGAAGCCTTCATTCAGTCAGTCTGGGCAAATGGTTAGCACCAAGGTAAACTGCCAGGTAGACAAAGCAAAACTTTGGAGGCTCCACAGCCAAAGAAATGTGCAAGTTGGGGTAAGCTGTTTGTGACTTGGAGCTCTATCTTGGGAAATAGAAGGGACCTAGGGCATAAGGGAGGACTGATAGAGGTCTGGGAGCATCCTGGAGTACAGGGAAGGTCACCAAGAGAAGTCTTCAGGAAGAGAGACCCAGGCTAGAAGATCTGTTCTGACAACAGGGGCACATGATTGGGGAAGGGATGGGGTCAGAGACAAGGGAAATTCTCATCTTATTTGAGCTTAAAGTACGCTAGAGTTGCTTGAAGGCTTTTTCTCTCCTGTATTGGGTTTATTTAGAGTCATGGGCTGGGCTTTTATAGGGGTAAGGACAGGAGGGTGGTGGGGTAGGGAGCCAGGTCCAGCCTCACTGTACTAAGGACCCCAGTTTCATCCCAGCCCACACATCTGTCCTCATGGAGGAATGTTTTGTTTTAGGACTGGGAGGACTTTGAGTACATCCCAGACCCAGATGCCAAGAAGCCAGACGACTGGAATGAGGCGATGGATGGGGAATGGGAAGGGCCCCTGATACCAAACCTGAATTATAAGGTGAGGGGGTCTTTCCTTCCAACGAGTGTGAGAAATAAGACAGAAGAAATGTAAATTTTAATTTACAAAAAAGAAACTCTGAAATCCTGAGGTCTGTCCAGAGTGGTGGAAAGCAGCCAAAGGAACATGGTCAAAATAGGCAATGGGTCTCGGGTCAGGAACTGAAAGTCTCAGAAGTGGTCCAGAAAGGGAAAGGGTAGGACATGAATGAGCCAAAAGTGTTGGGGGGAGGGGGAGCTTCTTTTTAAGGGCAAACTCCTGACCTCTTGTCAGAAGCAAGAGGGAACTAAAGGAATCAGCTATCAAGCGGTCCAGAGATAAAATGACTGAAGGATGCCTGATTCTATTTGGCCACAGTTTTCTATGCTACACATCAGGAAGAGAATGGCCCCAAGTGCCAGAGTCCTTTGATGATGTTCCCTGTGAAGCTACATTTTCTTAACATCGTGAATAAACTTATGCCGAGAGATGGGGCCAGGCTCAAAATGGGTCTCTGTAACCTTGTTCAGCTCCCTCTGAGTAGAAAGGGGAACTTGGAAGAGTCTTGTGCATTTGCTCAAAGAATGGGAAAGAAGCTCCAGGAATCCTGCTCTAAATCCTTATGCCTAATACACAACTGTCCTTATAAATTGATTGGTCTTTCTGATTGCATGAGGTCAGAAGAATGGAAAAATACTAATGCCACATTCACTCTTTGGTTCTTTGCTTAGGGACAATGGAAACCTCGGATCATCGACAATCCCAATTACCAGGGGGAATGGATTCATCCAGAAATAGACAACCCTAAATATAAGCCCGACCCCACCATTTGTCACTATTATAACATCGGTGTTCTTGGCCTGGACCTTTGGCAGGTAAAGCTCTCTGGGTTCAGAGCCACTGATCAACAGTCCCTCTAAAGTTTCCACAAGCTGGAAAGAGCTCCAGGCTGGAAATTACAAGACTTGAATGCGTCTTGATCTTTCTAAGCCTCAAATTGCTCATCTTTAAAATGGGGCTAAAAATTTTGTAACTATGCATTGTGACGGATGTTAACTAGACTTATTGTGGTGATTATTTTGCAATGTATTCAAATATCGAATCATTATGTTGTATACCCGAAGCTCATTATGATGTTATATATCAATTATATCTCAATTTTAAAAAGAGCATAATTATGAAATTATGAGAAACATGGAAAACTTTGATATGGTAAGTAAAAAAAGAAACACAAAAAAATGGGGCTAATTATATTCATCCTGGTAATTATAATAGCTAACATTTTAGCTATTATAGAGTGCATGTAACAAGCACTCTATTAGAGACTTTGCATATGCCATTTAATTCTGACTATGAAAATCTCCTATTTCTAAATGTGAAAACTGAGGGTCAGAAAAGTTAAATAATTTGCCTAAAGACGTACATCTGATAAGCAGAAAAGCTGGGGTTTGTGTGTAGGTCTTTCTGACGCTGGGTTTGGGGTTCCAGTACTTTATATGGCCTCTGCTGGTCCTACATGATTATTGGGGATGGTTCTGGGGATAAAGAAGAATCAGAAATGTGGTAAAACCTTGATGTATTAAAATCCCCAGACAGATGTTGGGGTGATTGTCACAGCCATGACAAGTCCTGACCTAGCCTCCCTCTCTCTGCCAGTCATTTTTCCAGGCTCTGATTGGAAGGGAAAGAGGAGGGCTCAGAGAGTCAGGCCTTTGGAGAGTTGTTATCGCCATCTCTCTCTTCCCTGAAACCTGTTATTGAAGATGGGGAGGACTCTTCCCCCACTCAGGAGAAAAGAAAGCACCTCAAGAGCAGGCCCCAGAGTAAAGGCCTTGGAGACCACAATCTAAGTAGTCTCGAAAAAATTCCCTTGGAGAGGAAGGGCACTCACTTTTGTTAAACACTGGCCTGGCCTATATTACCTCCCTTAATCCTCAAAACTCTGGAAAGTAAGTATTATTATCCCTTATTATTACCCCATTTTACATTTGAGAGAATTGAGACTCAGAAATGTCAAGTGATGTGCCCAAGAGCACACAGGTAGTACATGGTAGAGACACGGTTCAAACGTAGGTCTGTCAGCCTCTAAAGTCCTTGCTTTAATGACTGCCCCCCCACTATACAATAGAGACTCCAGAAACCATAGCCACTAGTCCTTGGGTGTATCCTGGAAGGTCCCATGGCCAGGGAAATCTCTGTCTCTGACCAGTGATTTCAACAGTTCAGGGCCACCAAAGGTCTCTAGGACAGACATTCCCTATTTGAAGGTTTTGGGTTTATTTATTTATTTTCCACTTTATTTATTTCCACTTTCTTGGTTTTCTGGCTCAGTGAGACCAGCACAGGAGTGCAAGAATATGAGGTATGTAAATTACCACCTGCATAGTAGGGGGTCGAGAGAGAGAAGGAAGGAAGGAAGGAAGAAAGGGAGGAAGGGACATATGTCCTTCTTTCCTTCCTTTCTTATCTGAAGAATGTGGATACAGTTTGCACAAGTTCCCAGTGTTACCTCTTTTTTCTTCATTTGTCCCTTGTTAATAAATAATTGGAACTTTCTACATCTCGTAAAAATATGTGGTCATTAATATGCCTAATCTAATTGTTTCCTTAAAATGCATTGGGTTTTTTTTTTTTCACTGAAAACATTAATTTACACATTTTAAACTGTATCTTTGTTCATCTGCAAAATGTAAAAATTCTTCTGGCACTAATTGCTCTCAGGTCTCTTAACCTCTCCAAGCAGGCAAACCTTTTTATTTGAGAATTTACACCATGCTGAAGAGAATGCTTCTCAAACTTTAACATGCTTATGAATCCCTCCGAAATCTTATTAAAATGCAGATTCTGATCCAGCAGGTCTGGGATGAAGCCTGAGAGACCATGTTTCTAAAACTCCAGCAGTTATCTCCTTACCTTTTTTTTTTCTTGTGACACAGTTCTGCACAATGCTGACATCATCTTTGCAAGCATCTCTTTCCTTCTAAGTTTTAATTGGGTCTGGCACTCAGAGGGCCTACTCCACCCTCCCCACTCAGCCAACCAGGCACAGCCAATTCACCACAGCAGGGTCCCTGCGCCTTATTGGAAAAGCCTAGTGACTCTCAGCGTGGAGATGGGCGGGAATTCCCTCACCTGCCCCGCCCCAACTCGGTTTCCGGCCGTCAGATGCTCGGAACGCATTTGCCATTCAGGTCCCCGCTCAGTCCCAACCTAGTAAGCTGATTAACTTTCCTGCCTAGTCCCTGACCCCTCCATACTCCCCTCTGTTCTGACACCTCCATACTCAATCCCTTTGCCTTTATTTTTTTATTTTGCTTGAGCAGAAGTGATTGCATTCTTTCGTCAGAACAGAGGCTGGGAGGAGATGGCAGGGAACAAAGAAAATTCTTTTTCTTACCTTTGGGACTCCTTTTGATCTTTGAAGGAATAGTGACACAAAATGCAATGAGTATATCCTTGCCATATACAAAGCACAGTGACATCCCTTAAGTCATATGGTCTATGTCACAGCTCTGCGAGGCTGGGAGGGTAGGACTTACCACCTCCGTTTTACTCAGGAATGAGCCGAGGGCTCAGAGAGGTGACTTGACTTGTCAACATCCCATAGCTAACAAGTCCCCAAACCTATCCTCTTTCCATTTTATGATTCAAGTGGGATAGCATAGGAAACTAGGTAACTTTCAGTGAATTAACTTTTTAGGCTTTACAGTCTAACAAAGCTCTTTCTCATATGTTCTTTTCTTCTGAGAATTGTATGAAGAAAGCAGGGAAGGTATAATTTCTTCCATTTTCCAGATGAAAACATGGAGCAGAGAAAGGATGTCAGTAGACTGAGGTCACTCCACTAGAAAGTTTTAGGAGGCAGGACTGGCCCTCACATCCGGATTCTTAGTTGGAGGCAGAGCCGAGAGTGTAGTGTAAGGGGAATGGGGACAAGAGGGCACTGAAGGGAACAGGGGAGACTAGGAACATTTCTCATGGGAGTAGGGAAAATGGAAGAGCCAACAAATGAGCAGTTCTCGAACCAAGACTGCTGACAACTCAAAAAAAAAAAAACACACCGGTAAAAAAATATTTTAGGGGGCTGGCCCGGTAGCGTAGTAGTTAAGTTCGCGCATGCCGCTTCGGCTGCCCGGGTTCGCCAGTTCAGATCCTGGGGGCGGACATACTCACGACTCATCAAGCCGTGCTGAGGTGTCGTCCCACACAGAAGAACTAGAAGGACCTACAACTAGGTACTGGGGCTTTGGGGAGAAAAAAGAAAAAGAGGAAGATTGGCAACAGATGTTAGCTCAGGGCCAATCTTCCACAAAAAAAATTTTTTTTCAGTTGCACAAGGGATTATTAAAACTGATTTAAAAAATGGCTCAGAGCAAAATAACGGTCTCTATTCAAAGTGGCTATTTTGTAATTTATTTTTCTGTTGGAAGCAGGGTTGGTGGGATGATGTAAGCCAAATAAAAGTTTTTCTTATTTAAAAAAACAAAACAAAACTTTTTTCAAACCCTGGAGGAAGGACACATGATAACTCATGCTGCAAATTTTCTCTTGGTCACACCAGTGCTCCTGCACAATTAGCTTGATGACTCATTTAACATACTGCTAAAGTAAAAAAATACAGAATGACCTTCCTTTTTGCAACATATCCAGATACTGAAAAGTTATGATAATAATTATTACCACCTATTCAGTGACTGTTATCTGCCAGACACTGTGCTTTCGATATGTATATTATTTCTAATTCTCATGACAACATTGCAAGGGAGTTATTATTTTCAATACTTTACTTTATGAGGAAATAGGCTCAGAGGAGTTGAGTAACTTGCCTAAAGTCACACAGCTAGTATGTGGTTGAGCTGGTCTGTTTGACTCCATGACTTGTGCTTTCTTTTTTTTTTTTTTTTTTTTTAAAGATTTTATTTATTCACTTTTTTCCCCCCAAAGCCCCAGCAGATAGTTGTATGTCATAGGTTCACATCCTTCTAGTTGCTGTACGTGGGACTCAGCCTCGCGCTGGACGGAGAAGCGGTGCCTTGGGGCGCGCCCGGGATCCGAACCCGGGCCGCCAGCATCAGAACGCGTGCACTTAACCGCTAAGCCACGGAGCTGGCCCGACTTGTGCTCTTTCTATTCTGTTCCTTTTTCATTAAATCAACAAACACTGAGATTATTATATACCATTGACTTAATTCATCTTTTCCCTTAATTGTAAATACTAAATATGTAATTTTAAGAAAATAGAGAAATATGGTAGACAGTCTAAATTGTGCTCACATTTCTTGTCAAACCTTTTCTTTATGTTTTAGTTTTTTTGATTATATTAAGGAGGAAACCTTAAAAAGGGCATCTATAAGTGGATCAGAGGTAGGTGCTGTCAATCTGAGCTGGGGCAACAGCCAGTGGATAGCAATTTGGAGCCTAGCAGAGTGCTGAAAATTTCTTCACAACCCTCTAAAATAGTGGTCAGAGGCTTGAGGAGCACAGAACCTTGGGAAACAGTAAATTAACTTCTTTCTAGAGTGGATCAGCTATGGTGGTACAGCCTTCTGGACCCTCTGTATTATTAATCACCTTTGTATTCCCTCACTCCACCTCAGTTATTGATGAAAATCTCTGGGCCCGTGGCCTGAGACTCTGCATTTAGCAAGGCCCCCAGGTGATTTTTTAAGCCCTGCGCCCTAGTTCTAATCCCCTTGTTTTCGTTTCAACAGGTGAAATCAGGCAGCATCTTTGACAATTTCCTTCTTACAACTGATGAAGAGTTTGCTGAAGAGGTTGGAAATAAGACCTGGGGAATAAGAAAAGTAAGATATTCTCCCACTCTGAATTCCAGGAGTCTAACTCCTCAGTTGTATACTGTTCTTTGCATTTTAAAAATCAGCCTCATAGTCATTGTCTCACTTGCTGGTCACATGGCCCTGAGGGGTGGGGGAAAGAACTCATATTCACTGGACATCTACAACTTGGTACTTGACTCTCTGAGCATTTTCCAAAAGTTATCCCACTTAGTCCTTAAAACAACCCAGCAAGACAGATACTATAATTCCTGTTTTTCAGATATAGGAACTGAGATAGATATAGACAGTATATATAAACTGCCCAAGGTCACATACAGCCTTTAACTTGTTGAGTTAGAACTGATGCTCCTTCTGTGTCACACTCCCTGCTCACCGTGTGGTGATCTTGAAAGGAGCCACTGAACCCATTTCTGATGGATGGCTTGGAGAAAGAAGGAAGGTGTTAGTGCTGTTTACCAGCTTCCCTGCTCTCCTAGAACTGTTTTGTGAGTGGAGTGATAATTGGTCCACTGGCTTCATGATGGTGACACCCTCCATCCAGACTTCCTGGTTCTGCAGGAAGGTCCATTCAAGCAGGTTTGTGGCCAGTACTGGATTACCCAATAGGCAGACTAAGCTTGTGTTTAGAGTACCAGCAAAGCACAGGCACCAAAAAAAATTTTTTGAGAGAACTTTGATACTCAATATTTCCAAAGAAACATTGAAGTAGTTAGTCATCATGGAAAAAATAAAAAATTATTAGACTTTCTTATACTTTTTAGTCTGGTTTTGCATTGCTCTTACTTTGGGGTTATCATCTAATATTGTTTTGTTGAGGCAATGTTACATATTGGTTAAGAGTGTGAGTTTTAGAGTTAGATTGCTTGCGTTCAAATCCAGGCTCCATCACTTACTAGCTGTATGATCCTGGGCAAGTTATTTAACTTCTCTGATCTTCAGTTTTGTCATCTATAAATTGGGAATGATGATAGCAACTGTCTTGTAAGTTCCTGGCATATAGTAACTGCTCAATACCTGGTACCTATTATTATTAAACCAGACATTCACTTGACAAACAGCTGTTGAGTACCTATTCAAGGCACTATTATAGTTGCTGGGGAGATATCAGTGAAATAGAGAAGTTTCTGCCTTCGTGGGACTTATATTCAGTTAGGGGACACTAACAAGAAACATATAAAGAAGTAAATATATACAGTGAGTTGGTGAGACAAACTATGGGGAACAATAAAGCAATACAGAGGGCTGTGATCAGGAGTGGTCAGGGGAGGCTTCGTTGAGTAAGTAACATTTAAGAGTCTTGGAGGAAGTAAGGAGCAAGCCATGCAGATATCTGAAGAAGAAAGGCCTTCTAGGTAGAGAGAACAGCAAATGCAAAGTCCTTGAAATAGAAGCATAACTTGCTTGTTCAAGAAAGAGTAAGAAGGCCAGTGTAACTAGAGCTGAGTGAGAGAGAAGGAGAGTAGTTGGGGCCATGTCCCTGAGTAAAATGGGAGCCATTGGAGCCATTTTTAGTGAAGGAGTGGTATGAACTGGTTCACAGTATAAGATATTACTCTGGCTGTTGTGTTGCAAAAGACTATAGGAATAAAAAAGACTGTAGTGGAACAAAGGCAGAAGTAGGTGGTGGTAGCAGAGATAAAGAGAAATGCTCAGATTCTAGATCCATTTTGATGGCAAAACTCACAGAAGTAATTAGATATGGAATATGGAATTTAGGATTAGATATGGAACAAGACTAAGAGTAAACAAGGATGGCGCCAAGGTTTTTGAACTGAGTGACTAGAAGGATGGAGTTACCAAGATAGGCAAGAACAAGGGAGAATCATATTTGAGGGTGGGGATGGAGACAGAAATAAATGACAGAATAGTTAAACGTTAAGTCAGATATGATTATTAGAAATCCAAATGTCAAGGAGGCAGTTGGATATGAGTCTGGATAAGAGATATAAATTTGGGAGTCATCAGCCTACAGATAATACCCATGAAGCTGGATGATATCTCCTAAGGAGTGGGAATATATAAAAAGGAGATTCAAGGATGAGCTTTGGGGCACCCCAATATTTAGAGATCAGGGAGATAAAGTAGAACCAGCAAAGAAGACAGAAAGAGTAGCCAGCAAGATAGAAGAGAACCAAGACAGAGCAGTATCCTGTAGGCCAAGTGAAGAAAGTAGTTTAAGGGGGAAAAGGAGAGATCAATTATCTCAAATGGTCAAGAAAGATGAGGACTGAGAATGGACCACTGAATTTAGTAACATGGAGTTCATTGGTGACTCTGACAAGTGCAGTTTCAGTGGAGAGGTATAGGCAAAAAAGGGTTCGAGAAAGAATGGAAGGAGAACAACTAGAAACAGCAAGTATAGAGTAGTCTTTTGAGGAGTTTTGCTATAAAAAATGTAGAGAGAATGGGATGGTAGGTAAAGGGAAATGTTGCGTCAAGATTTTTTTATATATAGAAGATCTTCCTGCCTACTTGTATGCTAATGGAAATCATCCAATAAAGGGAGAGAGAATATAGGAGAGAAAGAGAATTTCTGGAACAATGTTCTTGAGACTATGACAGTGGATGAGATGTATTGCCCAAAAAGATGGGTTGGTTTTCCATAGGAGTACAAATATTTCATCCGAAATCACAAAAGGAAAGAATGACTATCTGAGAATAAATACAGGTAGGTGGGTAGATGTGGTGGTGGGAGTATGTGTCAGTTGCATTTTCTAGGAAGCAGACACCAAGATAGAGTTAGAAATCTAGGAGATTTATTGGGGATAATGCCTGGGAAAGAAGAAGGGTAAGAGGGTGCAGGAATAGACAGGCAAGTCTGACACCTGTGAAAGGAGAGGGGGGGGAAAGAAGGAGGATTGGGTAGGAATTGCTGGCCGAGTGCAGTGAGAAAGTCTCACCAGCCCAACAGGGCTCCAGTGGAAAGATCGACTATAGAAGAGTACTGTGTAGGAAATGGCCAGACCCTAGAACCCCCGCCATGCTCAGCCATTGGCTAGGGGCTGCTTTGGAACAGCGTGTCCTGGGCTCAAATGCCGCCGTGGATCCCCAGGTGTTGCAGCTATAGGCTATTAGCTCATGGCACTCCTCACAACTGACTGACAAGTTCTTCAAGGGAAATCCAAGTGGCCTACCTCCATGGCTGCAGCAGAGTATGTGGAAAATTTCTTCTGATTGTGGAATAGGAAGTAAGGCCAACAACTTAGCATCAGATTGGGAAAAATGCGTTGGAGGTTTGAGGAGAAGAAGAAGGTGAAAAATAGTTAACCAAGGAGAAGGAGAGTGAATCAACCACAGAAATATAGCAGGTTCACAGGCTAGCAGTAAGGGCTCACTTGAGTTTAGTTATAGTGAGTTTAAAAAGGGAACAATCAGTTTGGTTTTTTGTTTTTTCTAGCCATCTTCTCTGCTTAGGTGCAGGCAATGGAGAGTTGGATTTAACCAGAGTTGAAGGTCTGCCCAACTAAGGGAGGGAAGGGCAAGGGAGTTGAAGAGGTATGCAAGTGAGTGATCACAGAAAAATAAAGGAGAAAAGTGAGGACGTGAGTTGGTTGAGGTCTAATGAAAACGAGACAGGTTTAATGGATTGTTGTAGGCCTGTGTGGAGTTGAGGAGTTGGAGTTGGTGGTCTTTGGTTACCTTTAGCAAGAGCAGTTTTGGTGAAGAATGGAGGGTAGAAACAGATCAGGGAGTAGAGCAGTGAGAGGGAAGTGAAGAAATAGAGGTGTTAATTGTAGTCAGTGCTTTCCAGGCAGAAGAAAATGAAGGTCTGATCGAAAGAGAGATTTTCTTCCCCTAATAATGTGGGAAGATGCTCCCAGCAGGATTCTAGAAGGCCCCAGCCTACTGGGCATGTAGGTTCTCAATCTAGCTTTGTCCCCCAAGACTGGGTAAAAGACCACTTGGCCTAGATTCTCTAGGTGAGGATTAAAGTCTTAGACGGGTTTTGATGGTATCCTTTTTTTAAGGCCCCTCTGAATAGAAAAATCTATGAAGATGGCTCTAGGGATCCAATTCTGGGATCTGGATGAACACATTAGAGAACGCAGAAGGAGTCCCATTTTTGACTTAATACAAGTTTGTAATGGTCACAGTTCAAAAGCAAATTGAAAGAGTTCCCTAAAGACTGTATTACTGTGGTGTAGCAGAAAGAGGGCCAAACTCAGAGCCAGTAAACCCAGTTTCTAATCCTAGTTCTACCACTCACTAGCTATATATCTTGGGCAAGTCATTTAATCAGTCCAAACCTCAGATCCCTCATCTAGAAAGTGGGACTAGTAACACTTACCTCATATATTGCTGTGAGGAGTAGAAGTAATGTGTGTAGATCGTCACGCACCATGCTTAGCAATGCTCTAGGCATTCAGTAAATGTTTGTTGAATCAGAACCAATTTTATTTATGAACAAATTACACACACACACTTCTCTCCACCCCACACATACTGAAAATTTGTATGTAAATAAACACCATCCCAGAAATCTTTAAGAGTGTGGGAAGATGCCAGACATTTCTAAAGTGGGTTGACTTTGTTTGTACCATCTGTAAATTATTTTGAAATTCCACATTCTAACAGGATGTAGAGAAGCAATGGAGAGAAGTGTACGAAGAAATGGAAAAAAGAAAACAGGAAGAAGAGGCCAAGAAGAAAAAGGCAAAGGAGGAGGAAAGGGAAGATGACATCTGGGGAATTGAAGAAGAAGGAAGTGAAGAGGATTCTGCTGAGGAAGCGGGAACTGACAGGCAGATGAAGGAAGATGATGCTGCAAGAGCATTTCTGGGTGGAAATGAGGAAGTCGGTGTTGACCAGAAGGATGAACTGTAACGATAGCATGGTTACGCTCAGAGGAAACGATGTGGCTTACAAGGAGAAGTGTTCATGAGGTGGCAACATCTGGGGAGCAACATTACTTGCTCTTTTTGAATGAACTTCGGCTTTGTATTTCTACCCCACCTCCTTTGCTCTGTACGACCTTGGGAAAGTCGCACCACCTCTTGGGGCCTCTATTTCCTTGTCCATGGAAAGGGAGTGATGATTACTAGTTCATGAAGTTGTAGGGATCAAATGAGCTATGTGTGTAAAGTGCCTCATATAAATATACAGTCAACAAATAGTACCTGTTACTACTAGCATTATCATGGTGTTTCTAAAACTAACTGTTGGTAAATAAGCTTCTGTATAAACTTGATCCTCACTTTCAATTTATCCCAGTACATCCCAGGATTTTATTTTGTTTAAATATCTGTATTACTTAGTATTTACTGAGCAGTTCTGATGGTTGTACTTGTGGGTGGTATGTTTTCTTCTTGTAGATGTATCAAGCCTTAAAAACAAAATTAGACCTCCTCTTAACATAAGGAAAGATACTTGGTGAAAGTTCTTTTGCTTCTCTGCTGTTTTGTGACCTAATTTTTAATTAATTATTACTTGTTTGCTGGTTTGCTGGTCTTACATTTATCTTTTCTGTACCATCTGCTCACAACATCATTATCATATGCATTCATGTAGCTCTTTACAGATTGCAAAGTTTTCTGTAAATAAACTTTCCTATAAATTTGAGGAGCTCCTGCAATGCACTCCTTTAACCTGCATAGCAGCCATTGTAGAGGAAACTGTTATTGTATTCCTTTTACAGATGCAGAAACTGCTCAGAACGGTCAAGTCACTTGCTCAGGTTACCAGCTGGGTCAAACAGCTGATAAGGGGCAGGGCCAGTATCTGAATTCAAGTTTTTCTGGTTCCAAAGATTATCCTTCCATTGCATTAGGCTGTTGAGTGAGTGACTGAATATCTAGCACTATTGAATACAGATAGTAGGCAATGTTCCACACGGAAGAAATACTCTTTTAAGGAAAATAAGCACAAAGTAATTTTCCTCTTTTAAAAATTTTCTCAAAAAAACCAAACACGCAAACAAGCAATTGAGTGAAGTGTGACAGCCTTTTTATATTAAGAAGTGATACAGCCAGTGTGGTTGCCAGCTGTTTAAGCCACCATGGTTGATTCCTGGTTCTATTTACTTACCAGTTGTATTACCTTCGGCAAGTAATCTAACTTTCCTGTGCCTCATTTTTCACATTTGTGAAATGGGGTTAATAACAGGACTCGTTGTAAACATGGCTGTGAGGATGAAATGCTGACTCCTTCTGTCCTTTGTTTTACTAGGACTACACCAAAGGCTAATGAGAGTCAGGCCTAGTCACAGCTGTCATATGACAGCACAGGGTCTGTAGTAG
Organism: Ceratotherium simum simum; assembly: GCF_057802395.1. NCBI lineage: Eukaryota > Metazoa > Chordata > Mammalia > Perissodactyla > Rhinocerotidae > Ceratotherium > Ceratotherium simum. Next base: position 7,580,827 of record NC_141921.1, read on the forward strand.
GTGCTCAATAAATATTAGTTGAAAGAATGAGTAAAACTGTGGCTAGTGGTTTCAGGGAAGATTTTATGACGGAAGTGATTTTTTTGTTATTTGTTTTTTTTTTTTTTTTTTTTTGCTGAGGAAGATTCGCCCTGAGCTAACATCTGTGCCAATCTTCCTCTATTTTGTATGTGGGTCATCACCACAGCATGGCTGATGAGTGATGTAGGTCTACTCCTGGAACCAAACTCGGGCTGCCGAAGCAGAGAGCGCCGAACTTAACTGCTAGGCCACAGGGCCGGCCCCCTGAAGGAAGCGAGTTTTGAGCCAACTCTTGAAGAATGTGTAAGAGTCTGTCCAGTGGAGAAGGGTATGTGTGGACCAAATTCCAGAGTCCAAGAGCGGGGGACCAGGATTACAGGTATGGGTGGTGAGGTCAGGAAGGAGCAGCAGGAACTCCTTCTTCCTTCTTTCCTGTAGGTTGGTGCCTGGTGTAGTTTCTGGGCCTTACAATCTTTGGAATATTCTGGTTTAGGAAACTTGCCTTCGTGGGGGAAGCAAAACTTTACCTCTACCTTCTTAGGGTCTTCAGCTGGGCCTGAGAATTTAATTGACATAAGACAGGTTAACACGGGAAAAGCATACAGGTTTATTTAACAGAAGTTTTATGTGACACTGGAGCCCTCATAAGGAAATCAAGACCCAAAGAAGTGGCAAAACCTAAATGCTTTAATACTAGGTCAAACAAAAAGAGGCAGTTGTAGAAAAGTTACCAAATTATACAAGGAGGCTGAAGGAAGATAAGAACTATTTTAACAAGGTCTGTTTGTGTAGAATTCTCTCGGTATCAACTTCCTGTCCTTGATGATAAGAATGTTTCTTTTCTCCTGGTATATGGAGGGCAGCTCTCACATGGGAGTTTTATCTCCTGTTTTCAGGAGGAAAAGGGGAGATCAGAGAGTCCCTTTTGTATCTGCTGTTTTTCAAGTGCCTTTAGCTCAATAGAATCCTTATGCCAAAGTGGCATATTCTGGAGTGACATATTTTGGCACCCTTCCCCTTTCTATCTGTTTCTATAACGTGAGTCTTTCATTATGAAAAAGGGCAAGGCTTCAGGTGCTGAGTCTGAACATGGTCTTGGGGTTGGAAGGCTGGTGTGTGGGGTGATCCACATTTTAGGGCTGCCAGTCTGATATGAGCATTGTTTACTACTAATGTCTGCTCTGATTGGTCAAGCATATGTTCTATCAATTGCTACATATTTTCAAATATCACCAGGTAAAGATACTGATTTTCATGCAGAATTTTGGGGAAGGAGTAAACAATAAGGATCCATTTGAATATTGTTTTTAAAGCTGTTGCTTTTACTTTTGTTAAATTTTCTTTTGCCTTTATTTTGAATGATTGTACAAACATTATTTCAGAAATTAAGGTAATTTTAACAAGAAAAAATTCATGCATAGTTCCACCCATTCTGCACACAGACTTTGAAATATTTTTCATTTCCTTCTAGGAGTTGTTTTTGAACACCATCATTCTGCTGCTGAACCATACTCTTCCAGATGAGGTGGTTTTTTGTTTTGTTTTGTTTTGTTTTTGGTGAGGAAGATTCGCCCTGAGCCAGCATCTGTTGCCAGTCTTCCTCTTTTTCTCCTTTTTTTATGTGGGCTGCCACCACAGCATGGCCGCTAACAGATGTGTGGTGTAAGTCTGCACCCAGTAACCCAACCCGGGCAGCCCAGGTGGAGGGTGCTGAACTTAAACCACTAGGCTACCAGGGCTGGCCCCAGTCATTATCCCTTTTAAATTTCGTTATTTATTTTTTCCCTTTAATTCCGTTTCCTTTCCACACACAAGCAACTAAGTTCTATTTGATGTATATTTTTTTGTTTGTACATGTTCTTACAAAATGTGAATTTTTGTTTTGCATGGATGTATTTTTAATTTATGTAAATAGTATAGTGTTTATTTTTTTTTATTATTATTTTTTAAAGATTTATTTATTTATTTTCCCCCCAAAGCCCCAGTAGATAGTTGTATGTCATAGCTGCACATTCTTCTAGTTGCTGTATGTGGGACGTGGCCTCAGCATGGCGGGAGAAGCGGTGCGTTGGTGCACGCCCGGGATCCGAACCCGGGCCGCCAGCAGCGGATCACGCACACTTAACCGCTAAGCCATGGGGCCGGCCCATTATAGTATAGTGTTTAAATCTCATTTTGTTTCTTCATATTTTTCACTGAGCACTGTTTCAAAAATGCATTCATGTTGCTGTGTATATCTCTAATCTATTGCTTCTGATTGCTGCGTAATATCTCATTATCCAACATTTAGCACATTTTAGCTATCTACTCTCCCAGTGATAGACAGCCAGGTTGTCTTCGAGTCCCCACTGTCATAAAGAACACAGCAATGACTATTTTAACGCACAACCCTTTATGTGCCTGCAGAAGAATTTCTTTGGAATATATCCCAGGAGTGTTACTGAGGGCTCATGGAATATATGAGTTCTTAACTTACATAATTTATGTCAGATTGCTTTCCACAATGGCTAAACTGGTCCATATTCCCACCACCATGCATAAAGCTTCCAGCGTCCCCACAACCCCACCAGCTAGCATTAGGAAATTTTTATAGTTTAACGGATAGAAAAGGATAGCACATTGCTGTTTTAATTAACATTTCTCTGATATTTTTGAGCATCTTTTCATATGCCTTTTGATTTTTGGATTTCCTCTCTGTTCGTACTTTTTGATTATTTTTTTCTAGGGGTTGCTGCCCTCATTTGCTCACAAGAGTTTTGTGTATTAAGTATTTCAAGTATCTTCTCTCATTCTCTCATCTAGTTACTTTGTCCACAGCGTCTTTTGTTGAACAGAAATCCTTATTATTCATCAATATGTCTTATAGTTTGTGCTTTTGAAGTTTTGCGTTTCCCTTCTTTCAGTCACAAACGATAATAGTCTCCCATTTTTTTTATAATTTTATTTTTCACATTTATTATATCTTTAATTCTCCTAGAGTCCAACCTTGTATAAGGAGCAGAATTGTTGAAATATGGTAATTATACTTCAAGCCTTGATATATCAGTTTCTGAGAGGGGGATATTAAAATCTTCAGCTATGATTATGCATCTATCTACTTCTCCTTGCAGTTCTGTATATTTTAAGACTGTATAATACGGTGCATCTATGTGTTTTGCCTGTTGCATGTATGTTTCCCTATTGTTTCTTTTACGAGTATATGATGACTTTTTTTTTAATTCAAACCAGTTCTGCTTGTTAGTTTCCAAAATGAAATAAAAGAGATTTCAGAAAGAAACCCAACGTAACAGTGATCTTTGTTATACAGTCTGTGCTTCATTCTAGCCTGTGCATGTGTCAGCAAGCACAATAATTCTATCAATGACCAACTGCTTGACAAACAGCGGAAAGACCAGCTTGGAGGACAGGGCTCTGCCCACTGTCTCAGCCTGCTCCCCCTTATCTCAACAGGGCACCCAGACCCCCTCCCTCTGCCCAGGATTTTATTTTATTTTATTAATTAATTAATTAATTAATTTTTTTATTGTGAAATTTTTGTTGTACATTATTGTTTATCAGTCACCATGTAAGTGCATCCCTCCACCCCTTGTGCCCACTATAATGACTTTTTGTCACTTGTTATCTATTGAGACTAAAATTCCTTTTTGACAGATGTTAAGATCACAACCCAGTTCATATTTTCCTGGTGTATCTTTTTTCATCTTTCTATCTACCTCTTTAGGTTTTTCTATTTTGGTGAGGAAGATTAGCCCTGAGCTAATATCTGTTGCCAATCCTCTTCTTTTTGCTGGGGAAGATTGGCACCGGCCTAACATCTGTGACCACCTTCCTTTACTTTATATGTGGGACGCCTGCCACAGCATGGCTTGATAGGCTGTGCATAGATCTGTGCCTGGGATCTGAACCTGTGAATCCCGGGCTGCCGAAGTGGAGCACGTGAACTTAACCACTACACCACCAGGCCAGCCCCTATATCTCTTTAGGTTTTAAGTGTGTGTGTGTGTGTCTCTCTCTCTCTCTGTTTTTTTTTTTTTTTTTTTTTTGCTGAGGAAGATCAGCCCTGAGCTAACGTCTGTGCTAACATCCACTCTACATGTGGGTCACCACCACATGGCTGATGAGCAGTGTAGCTCCTCACCTGGGATCCGAACCCGTGAACCCAGGCTGCTGAAGTGGAGCGTGCTGAACTTAACCACTATGCCAGGGGGCCAGCCCTTAAGTGTGTCTCTTATAGCCCATTTATTGTTGGAGGTAATTTTTAAAAATCCAGTTGGTGAGACTAACTTATTTGCATTTAATGTAATCACTATATATTCAGATTTAATCCAACCATCCATTTACTATGCATTCTTTTTTCTTTTTAACCTCCATTTCTGCTTTCCATTGGCTAAGCTGAATTTTCTTCTGTGGGTTTAAAATTTATAGATAATATTTTTACCTTGTGGTGGTAGCCATTAACTTCAGACTCATACCCATGGGTTTAAGAGAGTTCCTCCATTTCAACAGTTTGAACAAAAGCCCAAACAGAAGTTCTAAGCTTGACTCTCAAAGATCTGATGTATCACATGCTCATGTTGACCCAGTCACTGTTGCTGAGGTGGGAAGTGTTTGATCTCCAAAGGAAACACAAGGTACCATTACCAAAAGAAGGTGGAACAGAGGCTGGGAGACCATAAAACAATATATATCCACTTCTTCTTTATATTCAATAAACTTCTTTGAGTCTCAGTTTCTTTATCTGTGAAATGGCAATGATAATACCTATCCCAAAGGGGTGATGTGAAGAGCAAATTGGGTAATAGATATGAATGTCCCTTATGAATCATAAAGTTCTGTACCAAAATTAGTTGTTATTCTTGCTCTTGCATTCCTCACATGGTATTACCATCATTTGTTTAGATGTTGGTATTTATCTGTTCTGCTACATGGGGAAGTACATCCTAGCCAGCATTTTCCCTAAATTGTACTGATGCCTGTAGAATTAATTTTCCTTTCCCAAGAATAATGAATGTGCAAGATGTCAGGATCATGTTTGACCTGGGAGTCAGTTTCCATCCAACGAGTCCTGAAGTTGCAGGGCTGGGTAACTTGCTAGTTAGACTCGCCAGACTGCACACAGCTGAAAGCTCGGTGCAATGGTGCCAAACTGGGCTCCAGTTCGTTCTCTACCCCATATTAGATGTGTGACCTTAGGCGGGTCACTTAAACTCTCTGAAAAACAGAGGTCATAAGAAGACCCACTTCTTAAAATTGTGGTAGGGTTAAATAAGATTATATGTAAAATGCCCTGGTCTTGGAGGAAGTCTTAAGCTTGTCAGACACAGATTCAAATCTCTTTATTGAGCACTTACTAATCTCCATTCTACTACATTATGGCTAGGTTGAGTGCAGGTTCTTTCTCATCTCTGAAGTACATTGAATTGCTCTGTTTCCTTAGAGAATAACTGTTGTCTCCATCCCTTATGTCTTCAGAATTTGGACCATAACTTGCCAGCAGGATAGAGTCTCACAAGAGATCCTGTTCTTTAAAGGTGACTGAAGTTGATAATTCTGCTTCTTTTCACATACGAAGATTTAGATTCAGACTAAACTGAATGTTTCAGAGTAAAGTGAAGGATGGTGTGTACCTGCTATGTTTACTGGACTAGGTTCTTCTGCCACATGACTGCTCATGAACCTAAAATAATACCTTGAATTAGGTACTAATGACCCCACTTTACTGATAAGGAAATAGACAGTCACACAAATTAAGTAACTTGACCAAGGTGACACAGTGGATAAGGGGAAGGGAGACAGTCTAGTGTAATGTAAGGAGGAAGGGCTTTGGAGTCGGATCTCAATTAGGATCCCAGCACTGCCATTTACTAGATCTTGAACTTTGGCCTGGTGACCTAATCTCTTGAATCTCAGTTTCCCTATCTGTAAAGTGGGGATTATAATAATATCTACCTCACCAGAATGTTGTGAGGTTGAATTGAGAGACTATACATAAAGCAGAGTGCCTGGCACACAGTAGGGGCTCCATAAGTCCTTAGGTACTTGATAAGTGTGCTGGGAGCCCAGAGTCCGTAGGGGCCACCCATCGTGCTGCCTTAGAGGAAACGAGAGTCATCATGAGGCTCCTTTAGAACGTTTCACTAGACATTCAGATGGTTAGCCTTACAAATCCCTTGGGCTGATTCAAGATGACAGTCCCAGAAAAGAAATGAGGCAGAAAGATACAGTGAAAGGAGCCCAGGTAGGGGAGTCTGGAGACCTGGGGTTTGGTGCTGGCTCTTATTTGGCATGTATGTGACTTTGGGCAAGGCACGCTGCCTCCCTGAGCTTCAGTTTCCTTATTTATAAAATGGAGACAATATTCTTTGCCTCACGGGATTGCTGGAGGTACAAATGCAGCAGATGGATGCAAACACTCTTTTTACAGTTTTAGAAACACTATGTAAATGTGAGGGTTTTCAATTTGTGTTTACTATTCTCCTCAGAGGGAGAGTAGACAGGACTCAAGACAACCTGAGACTTGCCTCCTAGAGAGCACGCCTTTAAGTGAGACCTGATTAACTATTTACTGCTGCTGCAGCAGCTACAACTTGTCCTCAAATATCAATTACCGTCCCTGCTAAATCCTCAGCCCTGTGGAAAGGCAGCAGTGCGCAGGCCATCCCCAACTGCACCCTGCCCAACACAGCTGTTTGGAGCAGGACTGGGACTCTGACCCAAAGGCAAGCAACACATGAGCTTTCCAACGAGCTACAAATGTGGCCTGGTTCCTAAAAAAATGAGTTGGACAAATCAATATTTCTCTCTCAGGAATTTGAGTTGGGAAATACAAGGTGATTGAGGCAATTAGTAGCAATAAAAACTATGACTAAAAGGATGTGAAGAGAGAGGCCATAAGGTTGAGTAGAGGTATTTGTTGGAGGAGACAGAGTCTGCGCTGTGACAAACCAAAGTGATGAGAAAGCAGAAATTATGAGTAAACAGAAGCTATGCAATAGAAAAAGATAATATATGTTTATTCAACAAATATTTCTAGAGTTCCTTCTATGAACTAGGCACTTTGTTAGGCTCTGAATATACAAAAGTGACTAAGACACAGCCTCTGTCTTCACAGCACTTAATTTTAGTGGGGAAGACAAACAAAACAAGTAAACAAACAAATAAATAATTACAGATCATTTTAGGGGCTAAAAAAAAAAACAAATATGGGGCTGAGATAGAACATGCCAGGAAGAGAGCTACTTAAGAAATAGCATGGTGAGGGAAGTTCTCTCAGAACAGATACTTAAAGTGATACCTGAAGAATGAGAACGAGCCAGGGAGAAGAGTATTTGAGGTAGAGGATGTGTGATGCCTGCCGGGAGGAAAGGGCTTAACACGTTTAAGGAAGCTGGAAAACAAAACAAAACAAGCCACATGACTGGAGAAAAGTGAAGGAAAGGGAAGCAACATGAGTTGGAAGGTAAGCAGGAGGCATGTCACAGGACCCAGCAGGCCTCAGTATGGAGCTGGAATTTAGTCCCAGCCGAGTGAGAAGCCATTAGAGTATTTGAGGTGGGATAGAAACATTATCCAGTATAATGTGGTAGATAAGCTTGCAGACCAGTCCAGGTCCAAACTTAAGTTCTACCATTTATCAGCTGTGTGAGCTTGGGCAAATTACTTAATCTCTCTGTGCTCCAGTGTCCTTTTCTATAAAATTGAAGAATTGAGTTTTACCTTATGGAGTTGTGAAGATTAAATATATATTTAAAGTGCTTATAGCAGTTCCTGGCACATAATAAACACCCAATAAATATAAGCTTGTATTATTATTTTGTTTTTAAAAAGGTCATTATATGGGGCCGGCCCCGTGGCTTAGCGGTTAAGTGCTCGCGCTCCACTACTGGCAGCACGGGTTCGGATCCCAGGTGCACACCGCTTGTCCGGCCATGCTGAGGCGGCGTCCCACATACAGCAAGTAGAAGGATGTGCAACTATGACATACAACTATCTACTGGGGCTTTGGGGAGAAAGAGGGGGGAAAAAAAGGAGGAGGATTGGCAATAGATGTTAGCTCAGGGCCAGTCTTCCTCAGGAAAAAGAGGAGGATTGGCATGGATTTAGCTCATGGCTGATCTTCCTCACAAAAATAAATAAATTAATTAAAAGGTCATTATAGCTACCATATGGAGAATGAATGTGTGGGGGATAAAAGGGAGGCCAGTCATGTGGCTGATGAGTACTTGGGGTGAGAGATGATCAGTGAGATGGTGGTAGTGGAGACACAGAGAAAATGACTAATTTGACATAATTTTGCAGGTAAAATTTTCGTATTTTACTGACAGATTAGACATTGTGGTTGAGGAAAATAGAGGAATCAAGAATGACTCCTAGGTTTCTGGCTAGAGCAACCAGGTGGATGGAGATGACATTTACTGAGAGGGAGGAGCCTGGGGGAAGCAGATTTGGCAGGGAAATTAGGAGTTCTATTTTAGACATGTGAAACTTAAGATGTCAGTGAGCTATCCAAGTAGGTGTCAATTAGGCAGTTGGTTATAAGTTTGGAGACCAGAAGAGAGGTCTGGGATGAAGATATGAATTTAGAATTCATTAGCACAATCTGCATTTGAAGACATAGAAATAGTCAAGATGTAGGAAGAGAGTATACAGAGAGAAGTGAAGGGAGCCAAGAAGAGGCCTGAGGAGCAACCAGTTTTAGGGTGATTGAATAGACAAGGAGAATGAGGAGAGGCCTGCGAACAGAGAGTAAAACCAGAAGAATGTGCTATCAAAAACCAAGAGATGAGGGGCAGGCCCCGTGGCGTAGTGGTTAAGTTTGCATGTTCCACTTAGGCGGCCCCGGGGGTGGCGGGTTCGGATCCTGGGTGCAGACCTAGGCACCGCTTGTCAGGCCATGCTATGGCGGTGTCCCCTATACAAAATAGAGGAAGATGGGCACAGATGTTAGCTCAGGGCTAATCTTCCTCAGCAAAAAGAGGAGAATTGGCAATGGATGTTAGCTCAGAGCCAGTCTTCCTCACACACACACACACACACAAAAACCGAGAGGAGAGCATGTCAAGAAAATTGCAGAGATCAGCTGAGTGTGGAACGCTCAAGTAAGGTAAAGATAGAAAAATATTGGTCACCGATGACCTTGACAAGAGCAGTTTCAGTGAAAGGGGTGCATAAGTAAGCATCAAATAGGTTGAAAAATGAATTGGAGGTGTTCTTGCTTTGACGGCACCCTATACTAAAACTGGAACAATACACAGAAAATTGGCATGACTCCTACACATGGATGACACACAAATTCGTGAAGCAGTCCCTATGTTTTGTATGTGGATTTGACTTTTGGACAATGTTAGCTTTTACATATTAAAAAAAGAAAATCGCATCAACAAGAATGAAAGAGATCCTAAAACTAAACATAAACAGAAACAAATAAACCTAACTAAATTTAAGTAAGCAATATGACCACTCTGAAGGAAAAAAAAAAAACTAATCCAAATAACTTTTGAACACCATATTTTGAATAGACATCCTTATTCTAAAAACAAGACAAAACTGCAAACAAATCTTAAACTCTATTTAGTAGACTGTTTCTGGTAGTGGAATGGACGTAGTGATTCTGAAACTATTTTGTGTGTATCATAACATTGAGCAAATGAAAAAAGACACTGATGCTGTTGAGAGCCAGAGTTCTCACTGTGGGTAAAGGAGGTGCAAATAAGGAATGGGTGAGAGCCCTGTGGTGCTGAATTGGAATTAGAGTACCAGTAATGAATTCGCGGTTAAAAATAGTTGAACTATATTACATCGCCATATTGCCATTTCCCCGCCCTCAGCTCTGTTTACTTAAAGGGCCTAGAAGCAATTACACCCCAGTAGCAATGAGCATATCTGGTGCCCAGATCTTGGGTTCTAACTACCATTCCCCACTAAAAGAGGAGCTCTTTGGAGAGATGGATGATTTCCAAAGGCAGGCAGGGAGAGTGCAAGACGAACTTGGAATATGGTATTATACCAGAAAGCAAGAAAGTGCCCCCCCCAAAAGATGGGTATGTGTCAAAAGGAAACCAGAGCTAGCTTGAAGGGGCTGTCACTGGCCAAATCTGGGACAAGCTGAACATTAAAATGAATAATGGCAGTAATGGATTATAATGTATTAAATAAAATAAGAATCCATGAGTCTATACTGATGATGATATATATATAAATAAATAAGAGAGAAGGGAAAGATCTTGCTTACAGTAGAATGCCGAACTAAAAAATGCTGATGGAGTGCTCGCTTCGGCAGCACATATACTAAAATTGGAACGATACAGAGAAGATTAGCATGGCCCCTGCGCAAGGATGACACGCAAATTCATGAAGCGATCCATATCTTTATACAAAATGGTGCAGCCTCTATGGAAAACGGTATGGAGATTCCTCAAAGAATTAAAAATAGAGATGCCCTACGACCCAGACATGCCACTACTGGGAATCTATCCAACGAACCTGAAATCAACAATCCAAAGAGGCTTATGCACCCCTACGTTCATTGCAGCATTATTCACCATAGCTAACAAGTGGAAGCAACCTAAGTGTCCCTTGAATGACGATTAGATTAAGAAAATGTGGTTTATATATATATACAATGGAATACTACTCAGCCATAAAAAAGACAAAATTGTCCCATTTGCAACAACATGGATGGGCCTGGAGCGTATTATGTTAAGAGAAATAAATCAGAAAGAGAAAGACAAACACTGTATGATCTCACTCATATGTGGAATATAAACCAACACATGGACAGAGAAAACTGTATTGTGGTTACCAGGGGCAAGGGGGGTGGGGGGTGGGCACAAGGGGTGAAGGGAGTCATATATATGGTGATGGACAAACAAAAATGTACAACCCCAAATTTCACAACGTTAAAAACTATTAAAACATCAATAAAAAAAATGCTGATGGAATAATAGAGTTATAAAATCACCATTTTGCAACCATCATAGTAATTGATTCAGGCAAGAATTATCAGTGAACGTTGAAACTTTTGGGCAAAAGTTTTGAAGAGGAACAGGATATTTACCTAGTCTCAGAGTACATCTCCACATATTACTCATTATTTACATAGGAAAAAATGCTAACTTTACAGTGAATAAACCTGGCAGATACCACCTTAACCAACAGATCAAAGTGAACACCAATAATAATGAGACCAAGGGACACCATGTTTCTCCTCATGTGATGCACTGAGGACACAGCATCCCACAGGTAGTATTCCTGCCCCCTCGGAAAAAAATTACAGTGTAAATCTAATTATAAGGAAATGAGACAAAACCAAATAGGGAAATTCTACAAAACGTTGGCCTGTACTTTTCAAAAATGTCAATATCATGAATAATAATGAAAGACTGGGGAACTGTTCTAGATTAGAGGAGACTAAAGCGTCATGACAGTTAAATGCATGCAGTACATGATTAGGGATCAGGCACTGGATCGGACTCCACATTTGAGTGGAAACTGACGTATATGATATTATCAGGCCAATTAGTGAACTTTGAATGTGGACTGTATATAAGGATTATATTAATGTTAAATTTTCTGAATTTGATCTTATACTTGGGTGGGGGTTGTACAGATATATAAGAGAATGTCTTTGTTCTTAGAAAATACACACTAAAGTATTTAGAGTATTGGGGTAAATACTATAATTCAAATGGTTCAGGAAAAAAAGCACATTCATATATATGCATGCATGTGTACGTACACACATGCACAGACAGATAAAGAGATTGCAGCAAAATATTAACTTCTGGTGCATCTGGGTGAAGAGCATATGGGAATTCTTTGTAATATTTTTGCAACTTTTCTGAAGTTTGAAATTATTTTAAAGTAAAAAGTTAAAAAATAAATTAGAAATGAGGAAGTAGAAACAGTATGCAGATGACTCTTGAAAAGTAAAGGGGAGCAGAGAAATAGGACTGGAGAGAGAGTGTTATAAAATAGTTCTTTAAAGATAGGAGAAACTAGAATAGGTTTGTGCTGAGAAGAACAATGATGGGTCTCAGCCCCTCCTATTTATGAAGAGAGATTCACTCAGACACCCTCCCCCAGGCCCTCTAAGACTCTCCTACCTTTAGACACCGTGAGCTCCTCTGAAAACACATTTTATTCCTTAAACTACAACCAGGAAAAGACCTTTGGGCCGCCACTTGAGGGCAGTACAAAATGATGCTGCATGTCATTCTGGTGGTTTTATTGTTTCAGCAGCTGGAACAAAACAAAGCCCTTTACATGATTTTCTCTCAAATGTGACATGAAATAAACCTCCATCTAACAAACCAATCTTTTTTTTTTTCCAAATATTTTAAACAAGAAAAGGCCAATATAATTCATGACAGAGGTTTGGGGAGAGGAGAGGTTTTTCTAAGGGTCTCGTGCTTAGGAAAATGCCTGGCACACGTTATGAGTTATATGACAATAGAAAAATTAGAGCATGTCAGAGTTGGAAGGGATCATAGAGAAGGATAAATCCAGCCTCCTCATTTATAGACAGGACCTTGGGTCCAGAGGAGGGAAGGGGCTTGGCCAAAGCCACCTTGACATGGTAGAGAAAGTAATGGTTTCACACTTGTCTGGTCAGTTTTGACGACAGAGGTTCTGATATTTTCAAATGACACCATAAATATAGCTTGCCAAGACATTGACCACACCATTGGTATTGATATGGAGTTCCTGAAAGAACTGTGACACCTCAGTTGTGAGACTGTGCCCCTTGTGTCTTCCTCTCCCCTGGGAAGATATGACTATTCACCTTCAGCTCTCATCCATTTCAACTGGTCCTAATGCTCTGGACAGGATAGTTCTGATCATATCTAACCTATTTCTCACCCATTTCTGGCAGGAGCTTTCTGGCAGGACCCTAAGGGTTCACATGTTAGACTTTCCTACCAACACTGGGGAATGGAGTTGAAGGCCATTGGAAAGAAAGTGAATGGGCATATGGCAATACATTGTTTAAAAAGAGATAACAGGGCCGGCCCCTTGGCTTAGCAGTTAAGTGCGCGTGCTCCGCTACTGGCAGCCCGGGTTCGGATCCCACTCACACACTGACTCACCGCTTCTCCGGCCATGCTGAGGCTGCATCCCACATACAGCAACTAGAAGCATGTGCAACTATTACATACAACTATCTACTGGGGCTTTGGGGAAAAAAAGGAGGAGGGTTGGCAATAGATGTTAACTCAGAGCCGGTCTTCCTTAGCAAAAAAAGAGGAGGATTAGCACGGATGTTAGCTCAGTGCTGATCTTCCTCACAAAAAAAAAAAAAAAAAGAATCCTTTCGGGCCAGCCCCGTGCCATAGTGGTTGAGCGCGCACACTCTGTTGCTGGTGGCCCGGGTTCGATCCTGGGTGTGCACCTACGCACTGCTTCTCTGGCCATGCTGAGGCCATGTCCCACATGCAGCAACTAGAAGAATGTGCAACTATGACATACAACTATCTACTGGGGCTTTGGGGGAAAAATAAATAAATAAATAAAATTATAAAAAAAAGAATCCTTTCTTGACTCCATATTCCCTTCTAGCTACTACACCATTTCTCTGCTCTCCATTTCAGCTAAACGTCTCTAAAGGATTATCTATATCCCTTGACTCCAAGTTTTCTCCTTTCATTTTCTCTTGAGCCCACTTTAATCAGCCTTTACTCCTTCCCTTAACTGGAACTGTTCTTGCCAATGTCACCAAAGACTTTCATGTTGACAAATCTGGAGGTCAATTCTCAGTCCTCATCTAACTAGCTCTATGATCAGATTAGAAACATTTGCTTACTTCCTTCCTGAAACACTTCTTCCTTGGCTCCAGGACAGACACCACACTTTCCTGGTTTTCCTCTAAACTCACTGTTCCTTCTCAGTCTCCTTTGCTATTTCCTCTTCATTTCTGTAATCTCTAACATTGGAGTGGCCCAGGGCTCACTAGTTGGACTTCTTGGATCTATAGACACTCACTGTACAGATGGTCTCACCCAGTTTCATGGCTTTAAATGCTCCCATATGCTAATGACATCCAAATTTGTATCTCCAACTCAGACCTCTCCCCTGAACTCCAGACTCTTATTCCAACTCCATCCTTGACATTTCAACTTGGATGTCTAAAAGGTATCTCAAATTTAGTCCAAGGCCAAATTCCTGATGTTTTCCCTAAATTAGTTTCTTCTACAGTCTTCCCTATCTCAATAAAAGGCAACTCCATCACTCCAGTTGCTCAGCCAAAAATCTGGCATCATCTTCAATTCTTTTCTTCCTCTCATACCTCACAGTTAATCTATTAGCAAATCCAGTGGGCCATACCTTCAAAATATATATAGATCTGACCACTTCTTACCACCTCTCCCACATAATGCTAACACCCTGCCCCAAGCCATCATCATATCCAGATTATGGCAACAATCACATATTTGTTTTACTGAGTTCTGCCCTTGTTTACCTGTGATCTATTTTTCCCATAATAGTCCAAATAATCTTTTTTATTTTATTTTATTTTATTTGTGAGGAAGATCAGCCCTGAGTGAACATCCGATGTCAATCCTCCTCTTTTTTTTTTTTTTTTTTGCTGAGGAAGATTGGCCCTGAGCTAACATCAGTGCCCATCTTGCTCTACTTTATATGGGATGCCGCCACAGCATGACTTGACAAGCGGTGCATCACTGCGTGCCCAGATCTGAGCCGGTGAACCCCAGGCCACCCATGCGGAGCACACGCACCTAACCGCTTGCACCACCAGGCCAGCCCCCCAAATAATCTTTTTTAAACCCAAGCTGTATGATATTCTTCCTCTGCTCAAAACCCTCCAGTAACTTTCCATATCATTCAGAGTAAAAAGCAAAGTCTTTAAAATGGCCTATAAGACCCCACTGGATATGGGACACTATAACCTCTCTGACTTCCTTTCTTAATTATTCATCTTTTCCCTTACTCTGCTCCAGCCATATTGGCTTCATTGATGTTTCTCAAACCACCAGGCACACCCTGCCTTGCATCTGCTGTTCTTTTCACCTTGATTGCTCCCCACTTTAGATATACTCTTGGTCACTCTCTTACTTTAAGTCTTTTTGCAAATGTTTCCTTATCCACGGGGACTTTTCTGACTACCCTTAAAATCTCAACCCCTCCCCCTTCTCATATATGCTCCCACCTATCTTTCTTCCTTCCCTGATATATTTTTCTCCTTATCAACTCAGGATTATATTTATATACCTATATATACATATAATTTATTTATTTATAATTTTATATATAGTTAATATAATTGTCACTCTTCCTCCATTGGAATATAAGTTACATGAAGACAGAGTTTTGTCTATTTTGTTTCCTGCTGTATACTCAGTACCTACAACAGTGCCTAGCACATAGTAGGTACTCAATAACTATTTTTAAAATTAATGAACAAATTCTCATGATAACCCTATGAGGTAGCTTCTATTTTTATCACCTCCATTTCATAGGTGCGGGAACTGAGGCTAAGGAATAGGCTAAGGAATTTGCTTCGGATCACACAACTAGCAACTGGCAGAGCTGAAGCTGGAATCAAGGGGTGTTTTCCTTTAAAGCCCACAACTTTAACCACTGTGATATACTGCCTTCTCTATATCCCTATAATCAGTCCTTTTAAGTCTATCACCACTGCCTCTGCTATAGTTTTGGCCTCAATAACGCTTACTTGGATCTCTTTAAAGCCTCCTTGACCCTACTGTTCCATCCTTTACACAGAGGCAGAGTGACATTTCTTTTTGTGTGTGCGTGTGTACAATTAAGTGGTTTTTAGTATATTCTCAGAGTTGCAGAACCATCACCATTATCTAATTGCAGAATATTTTCATTACCCCGAAAAGAACCCCTGTATCCATTAGCAGTCACTCTCCTTTCCCCCTTCTCCCAGCTCCTGGCAATTGCTAATCTACTTTCTGTCTCCACGGGTTGCCTATGCTGGACATCTCATGTAGATGGAATCGTATGATATGTAGTCTTTTGTGTCTGTCTTCTTTCACTTAGCGTAATGTTTTCAAGGTTCATCCATGCTGTAGCACATATCAGTACGTTACTCCTGTATAGAGCCAAATAATACTCCATTGTGTGGGTATCTATTCATCAGTGATGGACATTTGGGTTGTTTCTACTTTTGGCTATTATAAATAATGCCACTATGAACATTCATATACAAGTTTTGTGGACATATGTTTTTAATTCTTTAAGCTATATACCTAGGAATAGAATTGTTGGGGCATATGGTAACTCTGTGTTTACCTCTTTGAGGAACTGCCAAATTGTTTTCCAAAGTGGCTGTACTATTTTATACTTGCACCAGCAATGTCTGAGGGGTCTAATTCTCCAATCTTTGCCAACACTGAATTATTGCAATAATCTCAACAACTTCAACGTTTTGTATGTGGATATGCAGTTGTTATTGTCCATTTTTAAAATCATAGCCATTTTAGTGGGTGTGAAGCAGTATTTCATTGTGGTTTTGATTTGTATTTCTCTAATGATTAATGAAGCTGAGCATCTTTTTGTGCACTTTTTTGGCCATTTGTATATATTCTTTGGAGAAATATCTATTCAAATCATTTACTTATTTTTTAATTGGTTGAGTTGTAAGAGTTCTTTATATATTCTGGATAATTCACTTATCAGACATGTGATTTGAAAATACTTTCTCCCATTCCTTGGATTGTTTTTTCACTTTCTTTCTTTTTTTTTTGTGGGGAAGA
Source organism: Ceratotherium simum simum (assembly GCF_057802395.1). NCBI lineage: Eukaryota > Metazoa > Chordata > Mammalia > Perissodactyla > Rhinocerotidae > Ceratotherium > Ceratotherium simum. The sequence goes on from NC_141921.1 coordinate 7,597,587, forward strand.
TCGGCCCTGAGCTAACATCTGCACCAATCCTCCTCTTTTTGCTGAGGAAGACTGGCCCTGAGCTAACATCCATGCCCATCTTCCTCCACTTTATGTGGGACGCCGCCACAGCATGGCCTGACAAGCAGTGCATGGGGGCCCGCCTGGGGTCCAAACCTGGGCTACCAGCAGCGGAGCGCACGCACTTAACCGCTATGCTATGGGGCTGGCCCCTGTTTTTTCACTTTCTTGGTGGTGTCTTTTGAAGTACAAAAGTTTTTAATTTTGATTAAGTTCAATTTACCTATTTTTCCTTTTATTGCTTATGCTTTTGGTGTTACATCTAAGTAATCACTGTCAGGGGCCGGCCAGTGGCAGCAGCGGTTAAGTGCGCATGCTCAGCTGCGGCAGCCCGGGGTTTGCAGGTTCGGATCCCTTGCGCACACACGCACTGCTTGTCAGGCCATGCTGTGGCGGCGTCACATATAAAGTGGAGGAAGATGGGCATGGATGTTAGCCCAGTCTTCCTCAGCAAAAAGAGGCATGGATGTTAGCCCAGTCTTCCTCAGCAAAAAGAGGAGGATTGGCAGATGTTAGCTCAGGGCCGATCTTCCTCACAAAAAAAAAAAAAAGAAAAAGATTTTGGGGCAGGCCCCGTGGCTTAGCGGTTAAGTGCACGCGCTCCGCTACTGGCAGCCTGGTTCAGATCCTGGGCGCGCACTAACGCACTGCTTGTCCGGCCATGCTGAGGCCGCGTCCCACATACAGCAACTAGACGGATGTGCAACTATGACTTACAACTATCTACTGGGGCTTTGGGGAGAAAAGGAGAAAAAAAAAAAAAAAGAAATCACTGCCAAATGCGAGGTCATGAAGATTTAGATCTATGTTTTCTTCTTAGAGTTTTATAGTTAAGAAACTCAGTTTCTTCTAACAGTTTTATGGTCTTATATTTATATCAATGATCTATTTTGAGTTGGTTTTTGAATATGGTATGAGGCAAGGGCCCAATTTCATTCTTTTGCATGTGGATATCCAGCTGTCTCAGTACCATGTGTTGAAAAGATTATTCTTTCTACCATTGAATTGTCTTGTTGAAAATCAATTGACCATAAATGTATGGGCTTATTTTTTTTTTTTTAAAGATTTTATTTATTTATTTTTCCCCCCAAAGCCCCAGTAGATAGTTGTATGTCATAGCTGCACATCCTTCTAGTTGCTGTATGTGGGACTCGGCCTCAGGATGGACGGAGAAGTGGTGCCTCGGTGCGCGCCCGGGATCCGAACCCGGGCCACCAGCATCGGAGTGCGCGCACTTAACCACCAAGCCACGGGGCCGGCCCTGTATGGGCTTATTTTTGAAGTCTCAATTCTAGTCCATTGATTTATATGTCTCTCATTATGCCAGTACCATGCTACCTTGATTACTGTACTTTTGTGGTAAGTTTGAAATCAGGAAGCATAAGTCCTCCAGTTCTGTTCTTCATTTTCAAGATTGGCTATTCTGAGTCCCCTGCACTTCCATAGGAATTTTAGAATCAGCTTGTCAATTTCTACAAAGAAGTTAGCTGGGATTCTGATAGGGATTGCATTGAATCTGTAGATCAATTTGGGGAGTCTGCCATCTCAAACTTGTTTTCTAATTCATGAACATGAGAAGTCTTTCCATTTATTTAGATCTTCTTTAATTTCTTTCAATGATGTTTTGTAGTTTTCAGTTACAAGTCTTATACTTCTTTTGTTAAATTTATTCTTTTTTTTTTATAATTTTATTTATTTGTTTCTTTTTCCCCAAAGCCCCAGTAGATAGTTGTATGTCGTAGTTGCACATCCTTCTAGTTGCTGTATGTGGGACGCGGCCTCAGCATGGCCAGAGAAGCGGTGCGTTGGTGCGCGCCCGGGATCCGAACCCGGGCCGCCAGCAGCGGAGCGCGCGCACTTAACCACTAAGCCACGGGGCCGGCCCTGTTAAATTTATTCTTAAGTACTTTTTCTTTTTGATGCTATTGTAAAAAAAAATTGTTTCCTTAATTTCATTTTCAGATTCGTCATTGCTACTGTATAGAAATTTTTGTATATTGATCTTGTATCTTGCAAACTTGCTGAATCTTTTTATTCTAATAGATTCTTTTGTTGTTTCTTTGGGATTTTCTACATATACAAGATAATCTCATCTGTGAATAAAAATAGTTTTACTTCTTCCTTTCCAATTTGGATGCCTTTTATTTCTTTTTCTTCCCTAATTGCCCTAGCTAGAACCTCCAGTACAATGTTGAAGAGAGTGAAATTTCTAAAACACAATTCTGGATTTTTATTTCTCTCCTTTGGAACCTTTCAATGACTCCATATTGCCCTTAAAATAGACCTCATTTCTTATTAGCTTATGAGGCCAGGTTGCATCTCACCCTAGCCTTGCACCCTTCTAAGCTAAAATCTAGCCCAACTGAATTACATACGATACTCTTCCCAGCTGCTTGCTCTCTTTTGCTTCTGGGCCTTTGTGCACGTTGTTCCTGCTGCCTGATACACTCCTTTCTCCATCCGTCCTCCATCCCTTGCTTCACCAAGGTAATTTCTACTCATGCTTCAGGTCTCAGCTTACACATAGCTCCTACTAGGAAGCCTCCCCTTATCCCATAGTGCAGATGTTGTGTTCCTCCAGTGTTTCCACATCACTGGGATCTTATTCTTTTAACTTTATTACATGGTATTTGTAACTGCCATTTTACTTGTCTGACTTCTAGACTTTTTGCTTCTTGAGGGTGGGGACTACGTCTTTTTCACTTTTGTGACTCCTCTGCCTTGCAGAGTGCTTGGGGCATAGTATGTACTAAAAACTTACACGTTGAAGGAATTAATTAATAGAAAGAAGCCCATTGATACGTTCTTTATAAGTCCCATTCTTCAATAAACTTGTCCTTGGGAATCCTAATGAGTAGTCTGAAAATAAGCCCGCTAGGCTAGGAGTTGCAGGATGTTGTTTAGTGTTCCATTATGGGACTGAGATAATTATTGTATCTTTGAATGTAATATTGCATCTTTGAATCAGAATCTTCTCTGTTAAATAATAAAAAAAATTTTCACAATAGCCTTTGGGTGGACATTTAATTATAGGGATAATTTGTTTTATATAAAATTTCAGATCTATAGCTTTTCTTTTTTTTTTTCAAATTTATTTATTTATTTAGTGTGTGTGTGAGGAAGATCAGCCCTGAGCTAACATCCATGCCAATCCTCCTCTTTTTGTCGAGGAAGACTGGCCCTGAGCTAACATCCATGCCCATCTTCCTCCACTTTTTTTTTTTTTTATATGGGACGCCGGCAGAGCATGGCCTGACAAGCAGTGTGTCAGTGCACGTCCAGGATCTGAACCCAGGCTGCCAGCAGCGGAGCGTGTGCACTTAACCCCTACACCACAGGGCCGGCCCCTATAACCTTTCAAAAACAATTGGTTTTCTTTTTTTTTTTTTAACTTTATTTATTTATTTTTCCCCCCAAAGCCCCAGTAGATAGTTGTATGTCATAGTTGCACAGCCTTCTAGTTGCTGTATGTGGGACTCAGCCTCAGCATGGCCAGAGAAGCGGTGCGTCGGTGTGCGCCCGGGATCCAAGCCCAGGCCGCCAGCAGCAGAGTGCACGCACTTAACTGCTAAGCCATGGGGCCGGCCCACAATTGGTTTTCTTGAATCCAGTTCTTCAAGGTTGAGGATTTTCCCGACTCCACTACATTTTGATGTAGCAAAAATTACAAAAAAAATGTAGCTCTTTGAATGCTTGTTGTACACTTAGCATGGTACTAAAAACTTTATATAAATTACCATCATTTCATCCTTACAACTGCTCAGTGAAGTGAGGATTAGCATCCTCATTTCACACATGAAGGACAGAGCGGTTAAGCAATTTGCCCAAGTTCCCAGGGGCAGAGACAGGATTTGAACCCAAGCCTGTTTGACACTAAATCATGCTTTTAACCATTTACTTACTTCATCTTACCTACTTATAATGTATAATTTTGCAAATAGAACGGTTGTATCTTACTTGAGGTTAAGCTTGATGGTCAGTAAGTCAAAAATTGTATATTGTCAAAATTATCCCTGAACAATTCTTGAAGTTATTCAGTATAATACAGAAATACATTGTGTCTGCATAAGGTCAACATAGCCAATTTTTTCTTCAGCCTTAGGTCAAATCCTTGCTTCTTTGGTTGAGCATCAGCTGAAATCCTTGGCTTGCATATAGAGACAATATTGAAAATGACAACAAAAAACCCTTTCTTTAAACACTGCATACTGAGGGTGTATAATTACATTCATAGACAGTTAAATGCAAACATGATGCTACTCTTCTATTTACATACTTTGATTTTCTGGACTGGGGGATAGAGTGGTTAGTACTTCGAGAGCAAGTACATGCCCTTTTTTGTATCTTTCAGTGCCAAATGTTGCCGTGAATTGGGACAGTCTCCACAGATGTTTAAAATTTGACAGATTTACTTCAAATATCTGTTAGGAGAGAGACACAGACAGTGTTTATTAGTAAAGCTAATGAACACGGGGCAGTTATAAAGATAGTCAAATCCTTACACATTATTGTCATAACCATAATGTGGTAGTCCACATTTGTTGAGCACTTCTTCCCATGTGCCAGACACTGGGCAAAGTGCTTTATAATCATTATCCATTTAATTTTCTTAATCACTCTGATGTAGTTTGCATAAAACTGAGACTCAAAGACTTTTAATAACTAGTCCATGGTGTTATAGCTTATAAGTGGAGGACCCCGATTCAATCTCAAATTTGGCTGATTCCAAAGCCCATCCTCTTAACTGCTGTCCTGATGTTAGGGTTCCTGGACTATAAACCCAACCTTCTTTTGAGAGGGAAAAATAGATTCCTGACTGTGCTTTTTAAAAATCAAGGCCCCTAGATTTGAAAATGCCATCAACACAAAACAATAATGGTCCCCTTTGCTTCCAGGGTGATTTTGCATCTCTGAGAATCTCCAGACAGACACACTTCTCTGAGCCTCTTCTGGCCCAGCGGTGATTGCCTCTGGGTATTTCCTAACACTTCCTCCATCCTTCTCTGCTAGTTCCTTCCTCTACCATCCCCACCATACTCCATTCCACCAAACATCTCAACATGCCCTGAACATACTTGCTCTTCTTGCTTTGCTGACACATGCTTTACCTGGAAAGACCTGGCCCCATTGTAGGTGACGGTCAGGAGTTTGATGAGAAGTCCCTGGTGGGTTTTAAACAGGGAAATGATAAGATCCGATTCGTGTTTTAAAAAGATCACTCTGGGGGGCCGGCCGGTGGTGCAAGCGGTTAAGTGTGCACACTCTGCTGTGGTGGCCCGGGGTTCACTGGTTGGGATCCCGGGTGCGCACCGACACACTGCTTGGCAAGCCATGCTGTGGCGGTGTCCCATATAAAGTGGAGGAAGATGGACACGGATGTTAGCTCAGGGCCAGTCTTCCTCAGCAAAAAAAGCGGAGGATTGGCAGATGTTAGCACAGGGCTGATCTTCCTCACAAAAAAATAAAAATAAAAATAAAAAGATCACTCTGTCCATGATAAGGAGAATAGATGTAGGGACAAACGCGGAATTAGGGAGGTTAGTTAAGGAGCTTTAGCAGTGGTCTAGGAGAAAGATGATGGTGGTAGTGAAGATAGTGAGAAATAGTCAGATCTGGAATATATTTTGAAAATAGAATTGGAATTTCGGATATATATTAGAGGTTGAGCCAACAAAACTTGTCGATAGGTTTGGCTTGGGCTATAAAAGAAAGCACAGAATCAAGGAAGAAAACCGATGAACAAGGCACCCTCTATTTGTGTTATGAGATGTTCAATACAGTCATCATTTTAAACTGAGACACAACTGTGATTATGGCTTAGAAAATCTTTGCCTGAAAGAGTTGTCTATTTGTCATTATGTGGGTGTATGGTGTCTTAGTTTTCTCCGACTACATGAACCTGCTAAGCGCTAGACACTGTGCTAGGCTCTTTCACAAAAGTTTCATCATTTAACCTTCCCCAAAGCCTTAGAAGTAAGAATTAAAATCCCCATTTTACAGAGAAGGAAACTAAGACAATTTATGATTTGACTGAGGTTACAGAGTCAATAAGGAGCTGAGCTGAGATTTGAAGTCAAATTTGACTCTAAAGCCCATGCTCTTGTCACCACAATGATTCAAAGATACAGAATCAGAATTCCCCAAACTTTCCTCCTCTTTACTTGAATCCTCTCTGTTGACTCTCATGTGTCCTACTTTAGAGCCTGAGGCTGGCAAACAGGACAGCTTTGTTCTTTCTGTAGCCCATCCACTGACTTGCCTTGTGATCTAGGGCAAGCTTCTTAATTTGATGGTGTCTCAGCATTCCCACATGTTAAGCAGGGCTAGTAATTAGTGATGGAGACAATGCTTTGAAATCTGCAGATGAAAGGACCTACAGCCTTGAGTACAAATATTTTCTTTCCCATGGTGCTCTTTTGGTTTCTTATAGCTTCCAGGACCCTTCATAAGGAAAGAAAAATAAATAAATAAAGGGAAAAGGAAAGAAAATAGGACAAGTGTAAAACTGCATTTGCTTGCTCAGTAGAAGCCAATGAAACTTTTGGGCCATAAATGTAATAATCTCCCTTGTTCTATAGAGCTCAATAAATATTACTAATGGGTGAATAAATTTTTTTTCAAAAAACCATTAGAGTAGGCTTTGGTAAATGACTGAAGATCTTTAAAAACGATTCCTGTTTTATTTCTGTCTTCTTAAACCTAAATATTCTCCAGTAGGAAAAAAGGAGCTAACGCTTACCTAGTATCTGCTGTGTGTCAAGTATCAGACTAACTGCTTTCACATGAAACCTCATTTAATCATCATAATAGCATTATCAGGTAGGTGCTATTATTACCGTCAGTTTATAGGAGAGGAAACGATGGCTTGGTATAGTTCATTGACTTGTCCAAGGTCACAAAACCAGGAAGTTGCAGAGCCAAGACTGGACCGAGCTGGGCCTTCCCAGATCTAAATTCAGGCTCTTCCCAAGACACCCTGTTGCCCTAAAAAATTAGTGATGACGACAATTTTGAACTGTCCTATCACACCCTGGGTGTGTGTGGCATTTAAAAATCTCTTACTGCTTGTTCTTTTCAGTCCCTGGCACAAGGACAGTTATTTGTGCAGCACAATTGTTATTATTGTGCAGCCTCACATATTCTTTCTGCCCCGGGCAAACATGAACAATAATGGGCTATATTTATGAAACCAGCAGCTTGGAAGCATGAACTCCAGATTACCATTACAATTGTAGTATCATTTTTTTTTTTTGGGAGCTTAGCACCATTTATGTGGAAGGCCTTTCTCAAAGTCTCATGCAAATAAACTGGTTCTTTGTATATTCAGACAGCTCTTCACAGTTGTTTTTTTTCCATAGTTTCAATTAATCATCCTGCATTTCTAAATGCTGACATCACAGACATGTAGTGTTCATAAAGAGCTGATATGACAGCCACCTCCAAAAGTTGGAAAATAAAGAAATAAAAGTAGCCGTGGTTTCCCATAAGGGTAGGTTGGGAGAGGGAGTGGGAGTTAGAGCAGGATAGAAAGATGGAAAGACAGGCTGTTGACCAAGCTGTTCATGATCTAAGTTCTCCTCTTCAGGATCATCTTTGCATTTAGGGTTATTAGAAATCCAGAACCTCATCTTCAGCTTTCCCTGGTCCAAAGCACCATTTTATCAAGTCTTCGTGGGGGTGATCAACGTCTGTAGGACTCTAGCAACATGCCCTAGCAAAAAGCACATCTGAGTCAGATCTGTGTATAATTCCTAGCCTTGAGACTATGAATTTGGACAAATTCCTCTTCTGTAAAACAAAATTAATAATAATCCCTATAGGGTTGTCAGGAGGATTAAATGAAATAACACATATGAAAGCAGCTAGTGGTGGTTATCAGTATCCAGATTTAAGTCATCAGATACAACTTTACTTACGTAGGGAACATCTACCTTTCCAATGACAGGGATGTGTGTGTCAGCTGTTCAAGGCACTCCTTTCTTATAGCCAATGTATCTGCACAACTGACTTAGCAATTGGAGAGTTGTCTGAGGGGTAGAGAGTTAAATGTTGATCTAGAAGAATGGTGTCCTTATAACTACCACTTATTGAACATCTATTCCAGGCCAGGCTCTATGACAGGACACTTATGCATGATTTCTAGTCCTTACACCATCCTTACAAGGTATTATCATCTCCAATGTACACATGAGGAATATGAGGCTTAGAGACCCAGAGACATTAAATTGCCCTAGAAAAAACAGGTGAGTCATTTTCCTCTGCTTCGTGAAGCTCATTCTTGTTATAATGAATTAGATCATAACATATCTTCTATTAGCTACATTTTACTCTCTCAAACTAGATTTGGGATATGACCCAGTGCTTTGATGAGATCTGGGACATGCATTTGCAATCTGTCATTGGTGTGTCATTAAAAAAACTTCAGTTCCAGAAGGTCTAGGCCTTTTTGGGAGATTGGACCATCACTCCCATCCCCCACTACATGTTAAGTTTCTAATTTAAACCAGAACCAATGAGCAGAGAAAGAAGCCAGTACAAATTATTGGGGGTCTAGAAGGGGGCCTGGGGCAATTCCCATATAATGATTTTTAGCTAGTCTTCTCTTGCTGAGGAGTCTGATTATCATTACTATTATTTTCAGCAAGGCCCAAACCTGCTTTAAGTGGCCCTTACTTAAGTTATTTATAAAATATTTGTTCCTTGGTTTTCTTATCTGTGAAACGGGGATAAAATGAGGATCCAAAAAATAGCTACGCATGAGACTATACATTCAGTTCAGTTCAACAGACTTTTATCAAGTACCTATTTGACTCCACGAGTTGTACTAGATGTTGTATGTAAAAACATCTATAAACTGTGAAAAGCAATATTGTATAAATACAACTTGTTTTTAACTTTACATCACACAATAATTATAACAATAACAATTTCTTATATTTCCTCAACATTTTCCACAATGATTTGTTCATTTTTACACATCAGAAACTGAAGTTCAAATGGGTTAAAGGGTTTGTCTGAGATCATACACTAAGTGACTCCAATATTCTCCTTACTACCCCACACTGCCTTTCTAGGAACCTCTGTACACCAGGGACTCCCTCTATTCACCCAAGAGTAATATCTTGTATCTCATATGGTTTGGAGGAGTCTCCTTGAATAGCAAGTGAATTTGTACTCCATTAGCAATTTATTCCATGACTTTCGGATTTCTTAACTAAATTCGTGTATCTACATCTTTAGGTATTTTCATATATGTTATCTCATTCATCCTCACAACAACCCTAAGGTTGTACAGCTGGTAAACGGTACAGCCGGGATTGGAACCTGGATGTTTCTGTTGTCTAAGCCTTGTTTATTCCACTACACTATACTGCTTTGACTATTAGCTGTATAACCTTGGGCAAATCACTTAACCTCTATGACCTTCAGTTACCTTATCTGTAAAGTGGGTATGATGATTACTACCTTTCAGTGTTGTTGTGAAGCTCAAATGTGATAATCTAAAATAGAAAAGTCAAGTAGAAACATCAGTTGTGGTTACAGGTGATAAATGTACCAAGGTGGAGTAATTTAAAACAGTATCTCCCCTTCTCCCTTGAGTTAAAAAGAATAACAGCAAAAAGACGCCAAGGTCAAGTGGTTGCTCACCAGACCTGCATGTCTGGCTCTTCGTGGCTGGACCTTGTAAAAGGGGTCTAAGTAGAGTCATGGGGTTCTGGCGGCATTTCTGGCATGGTTTGCCTGTGGTGGCAAAGGTCTAAAAACTTGGGTGGGGCTAACTCCATCCTGGGCCTAGTTCAGTTGGCCCTCATGGTACGTCAAGTGGGGACTGCTATGATAATGGAAACGGGTTAGGGCCTGATAGAGTTGTGGTTTGTTGTTGTGGGAAGCTACCATGACTGAGAAAGGAAGACCAATTCTTGGCAAAAACATTATTATTATTTTTTTTTTGGGAGGAAGATCAGCCCTGAGCTAACATCCAAGCTAATCCTCCTCTTTTTTGCTGAGGAAGACCGGCTCTGAGCTAACATCTATTACCAATCCTCCTCCTTCCCCCGCCCCCCAAGCCCCAGTAGATTGTTGTACATCCTTCTAGTTGCTGTATGTGGAACACAGCCTCAGCATGGCCGGAGAAGCGGTGTGTTGGTGCGGGCCCGGGATCGGAACCTGGGCCGCCAGTAGCGGAGCCCACGCACTTAACCGCTAAGCCACGGGGCCGGCGGGCAAAAACATTATTGAAGCCTACTCTATGCTAGTCTAAGCTGTGAGAAGGATATAGTAGTGAGTCATCCCCCTGTCCTCAAGGATTTTACAGTTTAGTGGGGTACCGAAAAGCCCTCAACTAACTCTTAGAAGCAAGGCAGAGTATAATGAGGATCGTATCAGAACAACTAAGAGGTGAGGTGGGAGTTCCTGGAAGGCTGCTTGAAGTAGGTGGCATATATGCCAAGCCTGTAAAGATGAGAGTTCCAAGTGACTGGTTGGTTAGTCTGACTGAAGATGGCAGCGTGAGAAAGTGTAGGCTGTGTTACGATTAACACAGGCAGAAACTAAGGCCATGGGCCGGCCCTGTGGCTTAGCGGTTAAGTGGGAGCGCTCCGCTGCTGGCGGCCCGGGGGTTCGGATCCCCGGTGTGGATCCCGGGTGCGCTCCGAGGCACCGCTTCTCCGGCCATGCTGAGGCCGCGTCCACATACAGCAACTAGAAGGATGTGCAGCTGTGACATACAACTATCTACTGGGGCTTTGGGGGAAAAAAAATAAATAAAATAAAATAAAAAAAAAGAAAGAAACTAAGGCCTTTATTGAGTACATACCACATACTAGGGTCTGAGGATATGGAAATATATCAGAAACAGTCTTTGCCATTGAGGAGCTCTCAGTCTAGAGGGGTAGACAGATGTAAACAGTCATTAAGGTGATAATGACTTCAGAAGGTAGGGAAGAAATGTTAAAAAGAAGAGGAGAGTGTGTGACTGACTTGGGGAGGTCGGGAGATGCTTTGCAAAGGGAATGATACTTGAGTTGTTCCTTGACAAAGTAGGAGGAGTTTGCCAGGTGAACTGTGGGAGCAGTTAGGAGTGCTGCAGGCACCTGAGCAGGTCCCAGTGTTCTTTTTTTAAAAATTTTTTTATGAGGGGACTAGCCCTGAGGTAACATCCGATGCCAATCCTCCCCTTTTTTCTTGGAGGAAGATAGGCCCTGAGCTAACTCCGTGTCCATCTTCCTCTACTTTATATGGGACGCCGCCACAGCATGGCTTAAGCGGTGCGTCATGCATACCTGGGATCCGAACCTGCTAACCCCCGGCTGCGCGGAAGGGGAGCGCGCCTACTTAACCGGTTGCGTCACCGGGCTGGCCCCCGCCCTCGGTTCTTTTATTGGATAATCTAAGTGTGGCAGGCGGCAAGCAGGCAAGGAAAGTATTTCTTCTCTCTCTCACCTAGATTTTTGGCTCCTGGAGGAAATGACTTTTTCAATATCACACCCTAATAGCAGATGGTTAAATGAAAGGTTTTGGAGTCAGACCTGGATTCTAATCCGGCTATCTAATAAGCCGTATGACCTAATCTGTGTCTTAGTTTCCTCATTTGTACAATTTATTTGTGTTTCAATTCCTTCCATTCATACAATTCAAAAGTAAAGCGAGTAGCACAGAGCCTGCCATAAAGTCCTTTTATTATTTTCTATCATTATCTCATTTAATCCTCACAAGCATCCTGGACTTTCGGTATAATTTCCCCCACTTGGCAGAGGCAGAAGTTTAGAGTAGGTAGGTGACCTGCCTAAAGTTCACAGGACAATCCAGAGTCGCCTCCGCCTCCGCAGCCAGTCCGCCCTAATTTGACTTCCGCGCCGGGTTTTCCCAGGCTGCCCCAGGGGACAAGCTCCGGTCCGGCGGCGGAAACGCCGGCGCCAGAATTTGGGCGCCGCCGCGGCCTGCGCCGGGCGGGCGGGCGGGCGGGGCCAGGAGGGGCGAGGCGGGGCGGGCGAGAGGAGGGAAGTTGTCGAAGTTAGGGGAGACGCCCGCCCGCTCGCCCGGGCCTCGCCTCCGGCCGCTCCCTCCGCCTCCTCCCCGCCCCGAGCCCCCGTCCGCCCGTCCTTCCTTCCCCTGCCGTGCATGATGGAAACACCATGGCTGCGGCGGCCCAGCTCTCCCTGACACAGGTAACGCCGCCCGCCCGCCCGCCGGGCTCGCTCGGCCGCTGTCCCCGGCCCGGCCCCCTCCCCCACCGCCTGCGGTTCACCGACCCGAGCGGGTTCTCTCGGCCCGGGCGGGGCGGCCGGTAGTGAGAGCGAGAGCGTGCGTGTGACTGAGGGGGGGCGCCATCCCGAGCCGGCAGCTGCGCCGCGGCAGCCGCGACCCCGCCCGGGTCGGGGGCGCCCCCGGCCCTTGCGCCCCACAGCTGAGTGCCGCGTGCCCCGGGGTCCCCGCTCCGCTCCACTTAGTTTTCCCCCACCCAGGAAGTTTCCTGATCCCAGGCCCGCACCCCAGGTGAGCTGTGGAGCTCGCGCGGAGCAGCCTCACCCGCCGGTCAGCCCTCGCCCCGCACGAGGCTCGCCCTCCGGGCCGGGCAGCGCGCTTCCCCCGGTTAGAGTCACCCTCCCGAGCCAGACGCTCAGGGCCCCCTCTTTCCTGTCTAAACCGGCCTTTTCCCCCTGGAGTTCAACGAAAGCCCTGCTTTCCCCAGCAGTTTCCTCCAGGCGCCTCTCGTCCAGGAAAGTCTCATCTCACCCAGGTACTTCCCTGCTAGCTCCTTCCCGAATTGAGCCTCTTCTCCTGATCAGGTTTCCTTCTGGGTCAGACCCCCTATTAGTTTTTTCCTACTCAAGTTTGCTTTCACGCCCACCCGGTGGACTCGCACTTGATCGCTATCCAAGCGGATAACAGGGAAACATCCTTTAACAGGTGTGATGGTTCCACCGGTCTTGGGGCTGGGAACGACCGTAGAGATCACTCGTCCTGGGGGAATCTTCACCAGAATCTGTTCTCGGGGTTTCCTGTTGCCTTTTGCTTCCTTCAGAGTCCAGTCCTTGTGCTTCCCAGGAAGCCTCTCTACATCACTCGCTCTGGGAGCCTCGTTCCTCCCTCTCTGCAAAGAAAGCCCAGTACAATCTTCCCATGATGTCCAGGGTGATAAGGAGTCCTGCACCCGTCAGTCCCTTGCCGCTTCTCTGACCAAACTCACCCCAGCCTCTCACTTTCTCATCCTCTTTTTTCCACAGCTGGTGGCCATGTACTTCCCTGTCTGGGCCCACCCCAACCTTCCTGCCTGCCTGGTAGTATCTCTCTGCCCCTTTGTAGTCTCCTTGGCCTGGATTTGTCAGTGCTTTAAGGCTTTAACAGTGAGATAGGGTATACATTTGGGTCATCGAGTTGTCTGTGTTAGGATCAGGAGGCTTTGGGGAGGTTCACCTAGCACTCTAGGATAGGGAGACTGAGTGAAAAATGTTCTCCCCAGAAACCAGGAGTCACAGTTAAACATGTGCCTCAGGTGAAATAACTAACTTGAGTTTACAGGAATTATCAGACTCATAAGTGCTATTTTGCAGTTTGTTTGGTGTTGCTTATCCTCTTTTGACAAGCAGGTAACGGGGAAGAATTCTTGGAATGTGGTGTTGGTTGTGAATCTCTTTGGAAGGGACCCTCCTGAAACTCAAATTGGAGGAATGGGAACACTGACTTTTTGGTGTTCACTTTACGAGTCTAGTTAGTGACTTGCATTAAATAAGATCCCTTTGGCAGGCTGTTGCTGTCTGGCTCTGTTGGCCAGTTGGGCAGGAGTTTTCCCTTCTTGAAGATTTTGTTCTCTTGAAGACTTTTGTAGATTTGCTTCTTAGTTGTGTGCATAAATTCTCTGGGTAATACTGTGTTTTTAGTTTCTAATTACTATCATTTATCTCTGGAGATTTTCTTCAGGCTCTGTCAGTTTTATAGACAGTTAAATAATTTAAATATATTCCTGTGTTATGTACAGAGTAAATACTGAATCAGGAGTATTATCCTTAAATGTCTCACATATGAGAGAACATACCTTGATGGTTCATTTATATTAATAATTCAAAAAGTCAATTTAAAATATTTTGACTTTAAGACATTAAGAGGAAATAAGATATATTGTAAAGGCACAGGAAAAACAACCTTTCCAAGTGTTACTATACTATAATATGCCTCGTTATTTTAAAACTTTGTTGATTTGTGTTTTTTTACTTTAATTTTTTAAATTAAAAAATTTTTAAATTAAAAAATTTGTTTGAGGCAAATAAACTGAGATAGCAATGCAACCTGGTTTCACATTCGTTATTGATCTGTGTTTGTCGCGCTGCGGCCGCGCCCCCCCCCCCCCCCCCGTTCCAACACATACCCTTAGACATAGGTATACTTAAGTGAGAGATCCTCCAGGGCAGGGACCCCTTTTAATTCATCTCTCTCCTGTCAGTGCCCATCTGGAAGAAGGTGATTAATGACTGTCTTATGATTGACTGAAAATTTTAAAGGGCTCTATGACAGTTAGAAAGATTAAACAGATGCTGAAGTTAGTTTCTGCCTCTGGTCATGAGATAGTGATGGTTTTGGAGTAGGTTCATTCATTCAGCAAGTATTTGTTAAGGACCGATTATGTGCTAGGCGCTGTGCTGGGATTGTCTCGTTGATGATTTTTTGTTTTTATTAAGCAAAACTGACAGTTGGGGGAAAAATGTGAAAATATTTTAATTTACTCCTTCCTTCCTCTTCCTCTGCCTGCCTGTCAACCCTCCAGCTCCCCAACCACCAAAGTAAATTATCTAAATTTTCATATTCTAGCTTCTAGAGAGGATAGAACACTAGAGAAATGAAATGTTAGTTCCAGCCCCAGCTTTGCCAAGAGCTAGCTGTATGGCATGGAGTTAAATCTCCAGGCCTCAGTTTTCTTAACTTTTAATATTCATTCAACAGATATTTGTTGAGCATTCTTCATGTGCTAGGCATTATTCTAGGAACTAAGGATATAGTAATTAACAAAATAGATACCAGTTCTTAGAACTTGGAGGCAAACAAAACATGAAGCTTACATTCTAGTAGCTGATTCAAGGACCTTTCCAACTAACATTCTTTCTTATAGATCATATTCTATGATTTGTAGATCTGTTGGTGACTTTGCTGTGTACCCTTAGTGTTTTCTAATTTCAGTTGTCTTCACTAGATGTTCTGTTTTCTTCTTGACAGTAAGAAGTAAAACGAGTGAGAACGATCTTGTGATTTTTGCTTATGGTGGTAGATTACAAAAAAGATACTAATACTTTTTAAACTTTTCCAATTGCCTATTTCTTCCTCAAGCTTAATAATAACAATAATACTGTTAGCTTCTCTTTGGGAGTTACTCTATGCCAGGAATTGTACTTCACTTAATCTAACACTCCATTTTGCAAATGGGGGAAGTAATTTACATAAACCAGTAAGTGGTAAATCTAAAATTTGAACCAAGGTCTGTAGGACTTCAGGAGCTATTTCACTGTACTTCTCTGTGTACTAGATGCTTGGCATATCCAGTGCTCCCTTGAATTTTTGATTCTCTTTTTCAGTATATGCCCTGTTGTCCTAATTAGGTAGTAAACTTCTTGAGGATAGAAGCCATATCTTTTGCTTGAGTCTCCAGTGCCTTTCATGGTATCTTAACAATACAGTTGTTTGTGTGCAAGTAGAGCTCTTGATGATGATAAAGGTTTTATTTTATTGAACTATGGCATGATATGAGTTTTTAAAATAATCTTCCAGCAGCTTTATGCTGAACTTTTGTTTTAATTAGCAAGGATTCTTTTTTTAATAATGAAAAAGCCGTTAGAATGGGACTTAATTTTAAAAATCTTAGTATATGGTCTGAAACAATACTATAAGAATACATTTCCTTTTAACCCTTTTTTAATTCTTTTTTCTTTTTTTGTGAGGAAGATCAACCCTGAGCTAACATCCATGCCAATCCTCCTCTAAAATTTTGCCGAGGAAGACTGGCCCTGGGCTAACATCTGTGCCTATCTTCCTCCACTTTATATGGGACACCACCACAGCATGGCGTGACAAGTGGTGCCTCGGTGCGCGCCCGGGCAGCCAACAGCGGAGCGTGGGCACTTAAGTGCTACGCCATGGGGCCGGCCCCAACCCTTTTTTTAAATTGCAAGAGTGATATAACTGCATTACAGAAAATTTGGAAATTGGAGGAAAAATGTCCCATAATTTCACAGTTTCTGGTGTTTATTTTCAATTTCATTAAAAAAAAAGTACACAATGTGTGTTAATAAATGTTTTTCACCTTAGTGATCTGGTTTAACAATTATGACAGTAAATATAGGGTGGAGTATGAAAATTACAACATGTTCTCAGAAGCAGAAAAGGATTATTTATTCAGCATGACATTTTACTTCCTATTATGTGAAAGGCACAATAATGATATATATATTTTTGCCTGCAATTACGTTCCGGTATACTCAGGAAATCCGTGCTTCCTTGAGCCATATCTAACCATTCTCAAAAATGGCTTGGAATGTTCTACATTCGGGAGGAGTTGTCACAGTTAAAATTAATTAGGAACAGTTGGGTTTGTCCAATAGAAGATCTCCTAGGAATAACCTAAGAGTGTATTCCTTTGTTTTCACTCTGTTTGCAGACACAGTGATAGTAACAGACTAACATGTAGTAGAAAAAGATTGAGCCTCTTTATTTAGCGATCAATCATAGTTCTAATCTGCGCTGTCACTAATAGTCTGGTTTAAGGGCTCAATCTAAGGTGTTTTACTTACTCTTCAAGGAATTAATAAACACAGTTTATACGATTCTTTGTTTTGTGAGTTTTGGACTTAATAAAATTGGAACTCTGGCAACCAAAGGCAGGAAAATGGCTTGAGAGAGAGAGAGAGAGAAAGAGCCAGCGAGTGAGAGAGAGATATAGATAGATAGATAGGGGCCGGCCCCGTGGCTTAGGTTAAGTGCGCGTGCTCCGCTGCTGGCGGCCCGGGTTCGGATCCTGGGCATGCACCGCCGCACTGCTTCTCTGGCCGTGCTGAGGCCGTGTCCCACATACAGCAACTAGAAGGATGTGCAACTATGACATACAACTGTCTACTGGGGCTTTGGGGGAAAAAATAAATAAATAAAAAATTGTTTAGATAGATAGATATCTGGTTACTTGGAGAATTGATAGAAATAAATGAAAAGTTAATCCAGGCAGAGTTCATTAGGCAAATCCATACACTGGAATTTCATTTTAAAGTGGTTGAACTTTCAACAAGATAAAATATTATGCCTTTGTTAAAAATTGTGTTTATTAAGAGCTTGTGATAATCTGAGGAATGTTATAATTTGAATGCTGTATTTCAGTAAAGTAGAAACATTTTATTTAGACAAATGGTCTAACCCAGTTAAGCATGCATAGAAAAAAGACAAAGAAAAAAAAACCAAGATTTTATAGTATGGTTATGGTTTTTATATACCTTCCTTTCAATAGTGAGCGTGTAGTTCTTCTGTAATCAGCTGATTTAGCATTTCTTTTTTTTTTTTTAATTTTTTGTTTATTGCAGTAACATTGGTTTATAACATTGTAAAAATTTCAGGTGTACATCATTGTACTTCTATTTCTGCATGGACTACATCATGTTCACCACCCAAATACTAATTACAACCCATCACCACACACATGTGCCGAATTATCCCTTTCACCCTCCTCCCTCCCCCCTTCCCCTCTGGTAACCACCAATCCACTCTCTGTCCCTATGTGTTTGTTTATTGTTGTTATTATCTACTACTTAATGAAGGAAATCATACGGTATTTGACCTTCTCCCTCTGACTTATTTCACTTGATTTAGCATTTCTACATGACGATTTTTTGGAAAATTTATTATTTTAAATTGAAATTAATAACTATGTAAAGTAAAAAATCTGTGTTTTAAGATTGCATCTATACTCATATTTCATCTTAAACATTCCTGTGTTTGGATTTAGAGAAATTGGTCAGAATAATATAATAATTATTATTATAATTGGTTTGGAATTCAGTCAGAGGACTAATTTATAATTTTGTGTGCCGCTTTATAATTTACAAAGCATTTTATGCTCTCTCATTTGATCTTCACAATAACCAGTGAGCTAGGCTATTATTACTATCATTTCAAATTGGAGAATACTGAGGTTCAGAATTTGTGACTCAAGTTTTATAGCCAGTGAATAAAAGCCAGCATAAACCCATGCTAAAAATTCAGACAATAGGAGTAAGAGTCTCCTTATCTGGGCCTTCAGTCTCCTCCCTAGAGGCAGTCATTCTTGCCAGTTTCATGTGTGTATTTCCAGCAGAAGTCTGTGATGTATATGCAAATATATATATGTGTGTGTGTGTGTGTGTGAATGTGTGTATATATGTAGTGGCTTATTATTACATTTATTTATTTATTTTTAGCTTAATTGATCCAGGAGATTGTTCTATACCAGCACATATAGATTTCCCTCATTATTTTAAAAACTTCAGGATATTCTCTTAAATGAATATACTTAATTTATTTAACTAGGCACTTAATGATGGACATTTATGTTATTTCCAAGCTTTTATTACCAACAGTGCTGCAGTGAATATTCTTTTACACATCTTTGTGCACGTGTGTATGTGCATTAGTTTTTAGTGGGTATAATTGTTGAGCCAGTTTTTAATTTGGATATTGCTAATTTGCATTCAGAAAGGTTGTACCAGCAACTTTTCCTCCAGTCATCAACATAGTATATTATCAAACTTTTGGTCATTGTCAACTTGATATATAAAAATGATATTTGTTAAAAGGCTGCCTTATGCACTGTGCTTTTCCTACCACATAAATTTGAACATTTTAGTATCTTGTACAAAAGTAAGGTAGAAGTGAGGCATAAGAAACTTATCTTTGTGATATAAACAATGCTTTCATAAATTGGACTTGCAATTAAAAAATAAAGGTTGGAGCTCTTTTTTTTTTTAAATTTTATTTATTTATTTTTTCCCCCAAAGCCCCAGTAGATAGTTGTATGTCATAGCTGCACATCCTTCTAGTTGCTGTATGTGGGACGCGGCCTCAGCATGGCCGGAGAAGCGGTGCGTCGGTGCGCGCCCAGGATCCGAACCCGGGCCGCTAGCAGCGGAGCGCGCACACTTAACTGCTGAGCCACGGGGCTGGCCCTGGAGCTCTTTTAAAAACATTTTTATGTGGTACAAATATAGAAAGAAAAGTAAGCCTTTGTTCCTCCCTATTTAGATTGGGGATTTTATCATGGGATTTAATGGTACCCGGAGTTTCCCATCTGAAATAATCAAGCTGCTTATTTCTTGTGTGTGCAATAAAAATACAAATTTGGTTAAGAACATACTTTTGGGGGGAAAGCTTCTATATTACAATACTTTGGTTTTTTCTAGATCATGGTTTCTCAGTCTTGGCACTATTGACGTTTACGGCCAGAAAATTCTTTGGTGTGGGGAGCCGTCCTGTGCGTTGTGGGATGTTTTGCTGCATCTTTATCCACAAGATGCTGTTAGCACTCTTTCCAGTTGAGACAATCTCCAGACATTGTTGGATGTTTCCTGGGGCAAAATTGCCCCTAGTTGAGAATCACTGGTTTAAATATATGCTTTTTACACTTAGTGATGCGCTAAGGTATATGGGAGATACAGAGGTATATGTTTTCTTGGGATAGTGACGGGGGAATAGTTTATCTTCATATTTTAATTCTTAAACCTGCCATAAACCATGAATGACTAATTATGCGTAGATATTGAGCTTAAAAAACTTAACTGATGATACAACTGGAAATTGTGAACTTAATTTTATGTGTGATTTCTCTGCCTTTCTTAGCATGATCTTATTTTAGTTGTGGAACAATTTCCTAGTGGGCTAAATATTAACGCAAAGATCCCGGAAGAAAAACACTCTTATGCCACTGTTGAGAAGGAAGAGGACTGATGTTTTTTAAACTCCTAATAAGCAGTTGGTACTTTTAGGTGATTTACATATATTATTTCACTTACTCTTCACAGCCTTTCTACAAGTAGGAATTAATGTTTTGAATTACTTACTCAGGGTTGTGTTGTAAGTGGTAGATCTGAGATTTGAACCCAGGCACATCTGTTCTCAATCACATTTGCTATGCTGCTTTCTGTAAATAGTCATTGACAATATTTCAGATAAATTTAGGGATAAGAATGAACATGCACATGATATTATATTCCTCTGTTGTTATGTAAAAGGAATAAATATTCAGAGAGTGGGGTCTGTGTGCATGTGAGAGAGAGAGAGAGAAGAGATCAATACTGGGATAATAACAACAATAATTAATACTTATTGAGCATTTATGATGTGTCAAGCACTGTTTTCAATAATCCTTACAACCTGATGAACTTTTCAATAATCTTTACAACCTGATAACTGGATCATCCGTATTATCATTGTTTTACAAAAAAGAGAAAATTTAGGCACAGAGGCGAAGTAATTTGTTCAAGTCAAGCTGCTGCCAAATAGTAGAGCCAGGATTATAACCCAGGTGGTGTAAGCAGCTCGTATAAATTGAATGCGTCTGTGTATTTTTAAGGGCAAAATATCTCTGACAGAACTAATTATGACAGTGCCATTCCTTGGTTATAACTGAATATAAGTTCTAGGCTGCAGCATTTTCTCACTTGAAAATCAACTTATCATTGCATAGATCACATCTCTAGAAAGTGATTGTTGTACCAAGTTACAGTGGAGGGTTTTTGTAGACATGATAGAAGGTAGTTTTACATTTTTGCAACCTCTAGGAATTGATTACTCGTGAAAACCTAAGCCTGTCTGGGTTAATATACATCATGCCACTATTTACTTTCAAGCTAATAGTCTCTTGGAGATAGTAGTTTGGACTTGGAGTTTCTTCAATATTTTATTGCTGGAGACGATACCATGTGTCAGAGAAAAATTCCTGAGAAACAAACTGTTTTATTAAAGAAAACCTAGAACCACTAAGTCTAAGGATTTCTGATGCTCCAGACATGAACATTGTTGAGAAGGTGAAATAAAGGGCGACCTTGGGCTTTGCAGTCAGAATGTCTCAGGTTTAAATCCTTTATTTGATTGCGTAACAAATTTATTAGCCTCTATTTTTTTTTTAACTTATAAAATGGGGAATAAATTTAACCTCTAGGATTTGTGGTGAAGATTATGTGAAATAGTGGATATGAAGGTCCGGAATCAGTTTAAATGGTAGCAGCTATTAATAATAATAATAAAATAACAATAACAACAACAACAACTACCACCACTAGCCAACTATTTAAAATTGGTAGATTTTAGTTATTAACAGGGCTGTTAATTTTTATGAAATGTTGCACTTAATTGGAATTTTCATAGATCACTGATACTAAGGGTTATTAGTAGCCTCATTCTATCTTATATTCTCTAGGTACAACACAGGTATATCATTATGCATATACTAAAAATATGATACAGGCTTTAAAGGTGCTTCCCTTATTGCTGGTTTATCCTGTTTTATTTCAGCAAACATTTACTGAATGCCTCCTGTGTGTCACCACTGTGTTAGGCCTTGGACATAAAAGAGTATAAGACCTAGACTCATGCACTGAAGTACCTTTTAATCTTTTAGGGAGATAAACACTGACTCTCTGGCGTGATATGTACTAACATAAAGGATGATAGAAGTAAGGCACTGGGTGCTGTGGAATATCCTATGATTATGATGGAACTTTTTGTGGTAATTAGGTTTTTAATTTTTGCGTCATTTTACAATGTCTGACGTTGATACTGTAGATGACATTTTAAATTGTATTGAAAGGGACAGCGTAAAGCCGTAGGAATGTTTGATTCAAGTCAAATTGTATTTTGGTGTGTAGGGTTCACATTGGGGGGATATAACATCCATTTTTTTATGATTTATTCCCTGCTTTCTCTTTGTAATGAAGCGAGAATTTTAAATGTAGAGCATAGGACGTTAGGAAGGGGTTTCAAGGATAAGCTTTAAAGGATCTGTGACCTTCTCTAAAATAGTATGTAAAATATTCAGACTCGCAAGATTTCTATCCCATGAATACTGAGAGAAGTTTTATATAGTAGGAAGAACACTGGACTCAGTACAAGACAAACCTTGAATTTGAAATTTTGAATTCTCCCTCTGCCTCTTGTACTCTCTCTGGGTGACCTTGGCAAGTTACTTTAAACTCTCTGAACTTCCTTTTCTTTATGTATGATGTGTATACATTGTTGGAATATAGGAGACATTCAGTAAATAGAAGTGCTGTTATTATTATTGACACTCATAAATATTATTTTAAATTTTTTTCATTTCCAGAATTCTTTACTTATTAAAGAAAACTTGGAACATGCAGACAATCAGCAAGAAAAAGCATGGATCACCATTCATCCTATTCTTTAAATTTTAGTTTTTTTACTTCTTGTTTTTTTTCTTTACATGCTTTTTTAAATGTGATTGTAACCTCTCTGTCTCACACATACACCCATACATATATGTATAATTTTGTATTCTGTTTTCTTTAACTTAACATTATAGGTGTTTTCCTATGTGGTCTTCATAGCATCTTTTTAATGTCTTTAGAATATATTTATTGATTGGATGTTTTATAGTTAATTAAGCCCTTATGTATACAGATAATTTATATATCAATTATAATTAAGGCTGTTGCAAGTAACCTTTCATATACCATTCACTGAATTCTTTTCTGTAGAGTTACAGATGGTACTTAATACATAAATGAATTATTTTTCTATGTATACCTTTGAGTTTTAAAATTAAACTTGAGGGCCGGCCCCGTGGCTTAGCGGTTAAGTGCGCGCGCTCCGCTGCTGGCGGCCCGGGTTCGGATCCCGGGCGTGCACCGACACACCGCTTCTCTGGCCATGCTGAGGCCGCGTCCCACAGACAGCAACTAGAAGGATGTGCAACTATGACATACAACTATCTACTGGGGCTTTGGGGGAAAAAAATAAATAAATAAAATTATAAAAAAAAAAATTAAACTTGAGTGATTTTTGTTTATATTTATTAGATCTTGAATGGCAAAGCAGACAGCAACAGTAGTTTATGCAGATAGCAACAATCTCAAAAATACTGTTGTGAAGGAATTAAGTTTGAGTGTATGTAATTTGGCTGCAAAGGCCATTTGTAGTTTGTAAAAGTTCACTTAGCATAGGAAATTAGCATTAAACCTTGTGAGCTTGAAGAAGATTGGATGATTTCAGTTTGCATACAGTTTTCATCCTTTGCATGCTGGGTTGCTTTCATTCTTAGTCTATTCTCTACATTCTGTTCTGTGTTTTTTGTTTTTTTTTCTGGCACACTTTTATGCAGGGCGTTGTAAGATCTGGGGGTGGATTCTGGACCATCTGGCACTTGAGAATGGTTCAAAAACTTAACTCTATTGACTGTACTTTGAGCCAGACTTGCTTGAGATTTCCTGGTTTGTCTCTGTGCTTGATAGGTTTTTTCTTTTATACCCTCACAGCTTTTTATGACTTATTTTAGTACAGGAATTTTACCACTACCAGTGTTCATAGATTAAGGTGGATAAAACTTATTTTCTTATAACCTCACCAAAGGAATTCTTATAAGGAAAACTTCACAAAACAATCTATTTTAAAAAATAAGTGTATAATTGACATGACTTGTATACTTATACATGTTTAATAAATATTTAAAAATTGATTATTTTTTAGTATAATTATAGTTTTTCATCATGAGGCTAGGTGGAGAGAAAATCGTATTCTGCAAATTGTAAATTTACTGAGTTAATTTCTAGTTCTAGTTTAAAAATAATCCACGTGTCAAAATTAATGATAATTTTTTGAACTATCTGCATTTAGGAATGTGAACCATCAAGCACTTTTAAAAAGTACTAGTGGTACTAAATTTATAAAATGTTTAAAAATTGTTTAGTTGTTAAGATACTTTCTTTGAGCTTCCTGCCCTATTTCTTTAAAAATTTCTAAATTTAAAATTTTTAAAAGCCTTATTGACATATAATCCACATATCAAACAATTTGCCCATTTAAAATGTACAATTAAATGGTTTTTAGTCTATTCATAGATGTGTGCAACCATTGCTAGAGTAAATTTTAGAGTATTTTTATCACCTCAAAAAGAAACCTCATACTCTAGGTATCATCCCCTTTTCTTCCATGCTTCCCCAGCCCTAAGCAGCCACTAATCTACTTTCTGTCTCAATAGATTTTCCTATTCTGGACTTAGTATGAATGGAATCATATAATATGTGGACTCTTGTGACTAGTTCCTTTCACTTAACAATGTTTTCGAGGTTTATCCAAGCTGTAGCAAGTATCAGTACTTCATTCCTTTTCATGGCTGAATAATATTCCATTGTATGGTTATACTACATTTTCCATTTGTTCATTGATGGACATTTGGGTTGTTTCCACCTTTTGGCTATTACAAAAAATCATGCTATAAACATTCATTTACAAGTTTTTATGTGGATATATGTTTTTATTTTTGCCAGATATATATCAGTTCATGTGGTAACTCTATGTTTAATTGTTTGAGGAACTGCCACAGTATTTTCTAAAGCAGAAGCACCATTTTATATTCCCACCAGCAGTGTATGAGGATCAGGATTTCTCTACTTCCTCTCCAATAATTGTTATTATCTGACTTTTTGATTCTAGCCATCCTAGTGGGTGTGAAGTGGTATCTCATTGTGGGATTTGCATTTCCCTTATGACAAATAATGTCCAGCATCTTTTCATGTGCTTTTTAGCCATTTGTATATCTTCTTTTTTAGAAATATCCTTTGCCCATTTTTAAATTGGGTTGTTTATCTTTTTATTATTAATTTGTAAGAGTTCTTTATATATTCTGGATACATGTCCCTTATGAGATATATGATTTGCAAATATTTTTTCTCATTCTGTGGGTTGTCTTTCTACTCTCTTGCTAGTGTCCTTTGATGCACAAAACTTTTTTTTTTTTTTTTTTTGGTGAGGAAGATTGGCCCTGAGCTAACATCTATGGCCAGTCTTCCTCTTTTTGCTTGAGGAAGATTGTCCCTGGGTTAACATCTGTGCCATTCTTCCTCTATTTTGAATGTGGGACACTGCCACAGCATGGCTTGGTGAGCGGTGTGTAGATCCGTGCCTGGGATCCGAACCAATGAACCCTGGGCCACTGAAGCAGAGCACACACACTTAATCGCTACACCACCAGGCTTGGCCCCAACACAAAACTTTCAAATTTTGATGAAGTCTAATTTTTATGTTCTTTTTTGTTACATGTGCTTCTGGTGTCATATCTAAGAATCCTTTTGGAAATCTCAAGTCATGAAGATTTATCCATGTGTTTTCTTCTAAGAGTTTTATAATTTGAGCTTTTATATTCTTTGATCTGTTTTGAGTTAATTATTATTATTATTATTATTATTTTTGCTGAGGAAGATTCACCCTGAGCTAACACCTGTTGCCAATTTTCCTTTTTTTTTTTTTTTTTTAATATGAGCCACAGCACGGCCACTGACAAGTGGTGTAGGGCCGCACCTGGGAACCAACCCGGGCCACCGAAGTGGAGCATGCCAAACTTAACCACTAGGCCGCTGGAGCTGGCCTTTAAGTTAATTTTTATATATGGTGTGAAGTAACAGTCCAACTTCATTCTTTTGCCTGGATATCCAGTTGTCACAGCACCATTTGTGGAAAAGACTGTTTTTTCCACATTGATTGATCTTGTCGGAAATCAATTGACCATAGATGCATGAGTTTATTTCTGGACTCTTAATTCTGTTCTGTTGATCTATATGTCTATCCTTGTGTAGTACAACACCGTCTTGATTATGGTTGCTTTGTAGTAAGTTTTGAAATTGGAAAGTGTT
The DNA here is from genome assembly GCF_057802395.1 of Ceratotherium simum simum. NCBI lineage: Eukaryota > Metazoa > Chordata > Mammalia > Perissodactyla > Rhinocerotidae > Ceratotherium > Ceratotherium simum. The sequence continues at coordinate 7,623,512 of NC_141921.1, forward strand.
AGTCCTCTAACTTTGTTTTTTTTTCCAGAATTATTTTGGCTATTCTGGGTTCCTTGAAATTCCGTATGAATTTTAGCATTGGCTTGTCAGTTTCTACAAAGAAATCATTTGGAATTTTCATAGAGATTGCATTGACTCTGTAGATTAGTTTGGAGGGTATTGCTATCTTAACAATGTTAACAGTTCATGAACGTGGGACTTTTTTCCATTTATATATATCTTTAATTTTGTTCAACAATCTTGTATTTTAAGAGTGTAAGTTTTGTACTTCTTAAATTTATTCTTAAATATTTTATTCTTTTTTATTTAGTCTTAAGTTATTTGAATGGATGGAATTGATTTCTTATTTCATTTTCATATTGTTCATTGCAAGTGTATAAAAATACAATTAATTTTTTGTATATTGACCTTGTATCCTTCAACCCTGCTAACCTCATTTATTAGTTCTAATAGTTTTTTAGTGGATTCCTTAGGATTTTCTATATATAAGATCATGTCATCTGCAAATAGAGATAGTTTTACAGAACGTATCCTTTCCAGTTTGGATGCTTTTTATTTCTTGTTCTTGTCTAATTTCCCTGGCTAGAATCTCCAGTACAATGTTGAATAGAAGTATCCAGAGTGGACACTTTTGTCTTGTTCCTGATCTTGGGGGAAAGCGTGCATATATATATTCAGTACCTTGAAAGTGCCTAATTCAGCCATTGATTGTTCAGGAAACCTAGTATTATTTGAAAGGGGTTTAACTCACATTTTGGTTATGTAGCTCAGGGGTTTTTGAGAGCCGTCCTGTACCTTCAGCATCACCTGAGAACTTCTTAAAAATACAAATTCTTAGACCTCACCCCAGTCCTACTCTGAATTAGAATCGGAAACTTGGAGGTGGGGAATTTACTTAGCCTTTTGCTTAGTAAATGTAGTTCATATTTTTAAAAAACTAATAATGCTGCTAGTGAGTAACACAAGGTTTTAAGTATATGAAGCATGTAATATTCACAAAGACTCCTTATAGTAGGTATTTTCTTTTTATTTTTCTTACTTTCTTTTTAACATATGTGGAAACAACCCAGAGAGGTTGTCAGTTTTCTTGCTTTTGGGCATTGGTTAAAAGAGGGAGCTCTAGCATTGTACTGCATGGTTTGAATTCTAGTTCTGCCGTTTATTAGCTGTGCGAATTTGGGCAAGTCATTTAATCTCTTTGTGTTTCAAATTCTTCATATGTAAAATGTGAGTAAGAGCGTCTGCTTTATAGACCTGTGAAGATTAGATAATAAAAGTAAAGCACTGAGAATAGTGCCTGCCCCATAAGTCGTTAATAAATATAAATATTGGCTATTACAGTTATTGTTGGTCAAGAGCACCCAGCCATGGCCCATTTCTCATACCTTTCTTCTGTACATTTTTCTTGCTGTGCCTGAATTTCTCTTCCTCTCCTTTGCTTCATTCGTTCAACAAGTACTGGGTACCTACTGTCTGCGAAGCACTGGTATCTGTACTGTGACAAAGTTACAGGCCCCATGGGTTAATATTTCTAGTGAGGGAAACCAACAGAAACAAATAGATAATAAATAGATAGTGATAAGAGCTAGGAAGAACAGTAAAGCAGGATAAGGGAAGAGAGTACTGTAAGGTACTACTTGAGATAGGGTGGCCAGAAAGGCCCCTCTGAGGAGGTTATATTCTATCAGAGATCTGAATGAAATAAGAACTGAGCCATATGAATATTTATGGAAATGTTCCAGGTAGAGGGAACAGCAAGTGCACGGGCCTTGAGGTAGTGCACTTTGTAGTTGCTTGACTGGTTCCTTTAAGATTTAGTTTAGGTGTTACCTGTAAGCGACTTCCTCAGCTTTTTCAATCTTAATTTGTTGGGAAATAATTCAGACATGACTGTTATTGACTTTTCCTCTTCTGTCTCCCTTAGGTATCTCTGATGCCATAGCAACTGTGTTTGCTCCCTCTTGTTGCACTTATCACAATGTATTGTTATTGTCTGTTTTTCCCACTAGACTCTGAATTCTCACTATCAGGGATTATAGTTTCTTATTTATTTTAGTATTCTAGTATCTTTTCGACTTCGTATTTCCTCAGTGTATTTCTCTCTGTACTTTGTTTCTGCCTGGTAATAACCATAGTAAGTACAGTTTATTTGAATACTTTATTTGTCTTGCAGTCAGCTTAGTGCATCAAATACGTTTTTGTATTTAGCTGTTGTGTTTTAATTTTTCTTTTTTTTCTGTCTTAAGACTAAGTTCCAGGAGGGCAAAGAACTTCTTCTATTTGTTCATCTCCATGTCTGGACTGCCTGGTATAATAAGACATAATAGATCAGCAATTATTTGAATAAATGAGTGGTATGTTAGTATGTTAATATGTTGAGTCTTTTACTAAATCACATAGATTATATAGTATAAATCATATTTGTATAATATTCCAATAGACCCTGAACTAGGAGCTTTAAGCAAAATAGGTCATTTTAGATACTCTTAATGCTCCTAGCTGCTTTCTCTCAGCAGCACCTTATTAAGTCTAATGTACATGTAAGTTCTCCAACCAAAGTTATTGTATTTTCCTGACTAGGAATCAAAACATATGATCTAATAATTATACAGAATACTTGAAATTCAGACTAGATGAGTATTATCTCTGTACTCATGCACCAAGATTAGCCCCTTTTTCAATTCCATAGTAGAAATTCCTGTTCCTAGTACCTCCCAGATAGAAGCTAAGCAATTACAATTTCTGGCCTAGGTCATTCTCTGCTGAGTCTGCATGAGTGATCAGTAGACAACCCCCAGAGCAATGTTTGCATTTTAAAAGAGGAGTTTGCTAAGTAGGCCAAATGACAATTGGTGGAATGTGTTTGGCTGAAGGTAACACACTGGTAATATTTTACTAAACTAGGGGTTGAAAAGCAATAGATCTTTTCACATTACAGTATAGGTGAGTTGAGAGTATTTTTCCAGTCAGAGGTTCAGTCATTTGGCTGAAAAAGGATGCTTTTTATTTCCTGGCTTTTGGATTATTTCCAGGAAAAGACAACGAAACACTTGCAAGAATGGTTCATTGTAGGAAAATCAGTCAATGTAATACACCGCATTATTACAATGAAGGAAAAAACCACATGATCATCTCAATTGATGCAGAAAAAGCATTTGACAAAATTCAACGCCCTTTCATGATGAAAATACTCAATAAATTAGCAATAGAAGGGACCTTCCTCAACATGATAAAGGCCATATATGAAAAACCCACAGCTAGCATCATACTAAATGATGAAAGGCTGAATGCTTTTCCCATGTGATTAGGAGCAAGATGAGGATGCCTGCTTTTGCCACTTCTGTTCAACATAGTACTGGAAGTTCTAGCCAGAGCAATTAGGCAAGAAAAGGAAATAAAAGGCATGCAAATTAGAAAGGAAGAAGTAAAATTATTTTTGTTTGTAGATGACATTTTTTAAAAATTTTATTTTGGTAAATAGCACATAACATGAGATCTGTCTCCTTAACAAATTTTTAAGTGTATAGTACAGTATAGTTAACTGTAAGCGCAATGTTGTACAGCACATCTCTGGAACTTTTTCATCTTGTATTACTGAAATTATACCCATCGAACAGCAATTCCTCATTTTCGTCTCCCCCAGTCGCTGACAGCCACCGTTCTACTTTTTGCTCTTGTGAGTTTGGCTACTTTAGATATCTCATTTAAGTAGAATCATGCAATATTTGCAATATCTGTCCTTATTTCACTTAGAATAATGTCTTCAAGGTTCATCCATGTTGTAACATATGACAGGGTTTCCTCATTTTTTGTGGCTGAACAATATTCCGTTGTGTGTATGTACCACATTTTCTTTATCCATTTATCCATCGATGGACAGTTAGGTTGTCTCTACTTCTTGGCCATTGTGAATAATGCTGCAGTGAACATAGGAGTGCAAATATTGCATGTCAGTGGTAAACTCTGAGGGTTTGCCCTCTCTCCCATTTTGTAAGTCATTATGTTGATGAGAATTCCTTTTACCAAGTTCTTTGCTGTTTTGGGTATGAGAAATGGAACAACTAATAAACATGCAAAAATGTATGTTTTCTCAGTTCACTTTGATTTATTTAGGAAGTGATGTTTATTTCAGATTATACGTGAGATAAAAAAGTGAGGTTGTGTGAATATATTTTTTAAAATGTTAGATCTGTAGTATGAAAAGAATTGAAATAGTAAAGATTTCTGTTGGTTTATATTCTTTAGGTTAGGTTTGTATAGTTCCAGATACCAGTCAAGAAGTATAAAACTCACTTTATCAGCCAGTTTTATCCATTCTTGTATCAGAACCCTTTCGTGTGAGTGATAGGAAATGCCAATTCTGTCTTAAATGGAAAGGGAGTGTGTTTATGTAATTGAAAGGTCTAGGAGTAGAGTTGGCTTCAGATGTGTTAGGATCTCAATGATATCACTACTCAGTTTTTCCTTCATATCTTGACTCTAGTCTCAGGTAGGCTTCCTCATTGTAGCACTAAGATGATTGTAAAGGCTCAGGCTTGTATACTTTATAACTCCAAGTCCAGTGGAAAAGAGAGCCTCTTTTCTGATAGCTCCCACAAATGAACTGAAATTTTCTCTGATTGGACTAAGATCACTTTTTCCCTGAAATAGCTGGTATAGAGAGTAGGTTGAAGAGTAGGTTTATCAGAAAGAATTGAGGTTACTGATTGTTATAGGTTGAATTGTGTCCCTTTGCTCTCCCCCCACATTCATATGTTGAAATCCTAACCCCCAGTACCTCAGAATGTGACTTTACTTGGAAATAGAGTCATTACAGATATAATTAGTTAAGATGAGGTTATATTGGAGTAGGGTGGGTCATTAATCCAATATGACTAGTGTCATCATCAAAAGGAGAAATTTGGACCCAGGCACACACACAGGGAGAATGCCATGTGAAGGCTGGAGTTATGCTGCCACAAGCCAAGGACCTACCAGAAGTAGGAGAGAGACCTGGAACAGATCCTTCCCTAGTGTCTTCAGAGGGAACGTGGCCCTGCCAACACCTTGATTTTGGACTTCTGGCCTCCAGACTGTGAGACAGTAAATTTCTTTTGTTCTTAGCTACCCAGTTGGTGGTACATTAAAAATTGTTTTTTTTTTTTACTGATGTCATAATAGTTTATAACATTGTGAGTTTCCAGTTGTACATTATTATTTGTCAGTCACCATATAAATGTGCCCCTTCACCCTTTGTGCCCACCTCCCGACTCCCTTCCCCCTGGTATGTGGTACTTTTTTATAGCAGCCCCAGCAAACTAATACAGTGATCATGAATTTATGGTGATACCAGTCTGTCCTGTTGAGTGCTTTTCTCAGCTGCAGCCTCAAAGAAAAGAGGATGGTTGGGTTCATCTAGGTTTGGGATTTTGCTATATTGATGTGACCAAAATGCAAGAGGAGCAAGGAAATTTAGATTATTAGCAAGAGGATTATCGAAATGATGCATCATAGAATCAAAACTGAATGAGGATGGGCCGGCCCCATGGCGTAGGGGTTAAGTGCGCGCGCTCTGCTGCTGGCGGCCCAGGTTCGGATCCCGGGCGCGCACCGACGCACCGCTTCTCCGGCCATGCTGGGGCCATGTCCCACATATAGCAACTAGAAGGCTGTGCAACTATGACATACAACTATCTACTGGGGCTTTGGGGGAAAAAAATAAATAAATAAAAATTATTAAAAAAAAAAACTGAATGAGGAGGAAAGTAAAGCAAAGAGAAGATCTGATGGATCAGAGTCAGAATGAAATAATCCATGGATAAGAGGTCTTAGAGAGGTCAAAGGATGATAACTTGAAAGAAGAGGTTACGGTTGGAAAACAAGATGCCTGAGGTAGTGATTTAGGAGGTAGAGCAGTTTCAGGTAATGGTAGAAGGGCCGGGAAGGATGTTACCATGGTAGTAAGAGGATGACTGGGCCATAACATATGTCCACACTGGTTGTGCATTGTATGACTGTGTTTTGAGGAGACCCTTGGACTTAAGGAGGTCAGGGAAGGAAGAAGCCAGGTTGTTGGATGGGTTGTCCAAGTCTGTGGTGAAGTCATCCAGTGTGATGGAGGTTTAGGGTGAAGAGGAAGACAATCAGCCAGGTGCCAAAGCGTTAGATGAATGAAATAGAGTGACCAAGAGGTTAAAAGATAACAGTGATAAGGAAGAGGAGCGAGTAATTTTGTCGAAAGGTAAGGGCCTCAAAAGAGTAGAGCTTTATTTTGTTTTTGTTTTTAAAAGAAGAGGTTGAGTACAGTCAAGTGCTCAACTGTAGTTGAGTGCTCAACTGCGCTGCATAATGACTGTTTGGTCAACGATGGACCACATATACGATGGTGGTTCCATAAGATTAGCATCATATAGCTAGTGTGTAGTAGGCTATATCATCTAGGTTGTGTAAGTACACTCTATGAGGTTCACACAATGACATATTGCTCAGGACGTATCCTCGTTCATCGTTAAGTGATGCATGATGTAATGTGGACAAGTTGCACAGGTGAGGAGAGAGGAATTTAATCCCATTTCTAGATCCTGAGGTAGGCAGGTTGTTAAACTGGACAGCTACCATTTGAGAAGGGTACATGGGAGGTGAGAGATTGAGTTTCATTTGGGAGTTGAAGGTAACATTCTGAGAAAAGATTGTGTCTGGCTTTCTCTTCAGGAGAGGACCACGTGTTATTTCATGTAGAGAGGTGGAGGGAACATTCTCAGAAGTAGTTAAGGAAAAAAGGACTTGCCTACTTTTTTCTTTCTCTCCGTACTAGATGGGTAAACTCCTTGAGAACGGGGACTATGTATAATTCATTACTGTGCCTAGCTCAGTTGTCAATAAATGTTGAATAAATAAATTCATACTCCCAGCAATATTTGAGAATTTACTGCAACAAGTAATTTTACTAACGATCATTCATTCAACTAATATTTATTGAGGGCTTCCGTATGTAGTACTATGCTAGATATTGGGGATATGATGGTGAACAAGATAGATGTGGTTTCTGCTCCCGTGGAGCTCATATTATAGTGAGGGCGACAAAAAAAAAGCACACATACAAAATAAAAAGTTGTAGTAAGGTATTTGAAGGAAACAAGCAAGGCTGAGGTAGAAAATAGGAGAGAAGAGGACCTCCTTTTTTTTTTTTGCTGAGGAAGATTCACCCTGAGCTAACATCCATGCCAGTCTTCCCCTATTTTCTAATATGTGGGCCGCCAGCACAGCATGGCTGCTAACAGAGCGGTGTAGGTCTGCGCCCGGGAACTGAACCTCGTCTGCTGAAGCAGAGCATGCTGAACTTAACCACTAGGCCACCAGGGCTGGCCACCTACTTTCTAATGATCAAAAAAGTCTCTGAGTGGGTAACTTTTAAGCTGAGTCCTAAAGAAAATGAAGACACCAACTATACTTTTCAGGAAGAGGGAGTGACATGTGCAAAGGCTGTGAGTTGAGACAGTTTGCTCTTTTAGAAGAACCAAAATATCAGAGTGAAGTTAGTGGCCCTAGGTAAGGCTGGAGAGGTGAGCAGAGGCTGAATAATGCAAGGACTTGAATCTATGGCAAGTAGTTTGGATTTTATTTTTTGTCAAATGAGAAGCCATTGAGGGGTTTAAACAGAGGAAAGTTATGTCCTGATTTATATTTTTAAATGACTACTCTGCAATCTGTGTGGAGAGAAAAATAGATTAAAAGCAGAGAGGATGGATGAAAGATTGTTGTAATAGTCAAGACAAGATATGGACTAAGATATGGAGAGAAGTGGATGAGTTCAACATATGATTTGGAATTAGAGTTGATGGGACTTGCTGATGGAGTGAAAACGGCGAGTGAGGGACAGGGTGACACTTAGGTATTTACTTGTACATGTAGGTGGTTGGTGGTGGGGGAGGAACAGGTTTTTGGAGAAAGAAAAATATAAGTTCTGTTAAATGTTTGGGAAACATCCAAGTGCAGATGTAAAGTAAGTGGTTAATATATAAGTTTGGAGTTCAGAGAAGAAACTAAAGATATCATGTAGTATTTGAACCGTGGGAATTGATGTGATCAGCTGGGTTAGTGTAGAAAAAGGATGTGAGAGATGAGGTTGTGAATGTCTTTTGTAAGAGGTAAGGTGCTATACAAATACAGGAAATAGTTATTTTGTTTCATTTGTTCCTTATATGAATTTTTATAAATCCATGTATTATTTATTCATGCTTAAAGATAATGCTTCTACCACTCATTTCTGTTTATTTTGGACTGGCTGGAATGGCACTTGTAGGACTCACTGTCTTCTGATGAGAGACCAGAGCTACTCTTTCTATTTATTCTTTGTTACTTTGCCACCTAGATTTTTTTGTGTGTGTGAGAGGAAGATCAGCCCTGAGCTAACATCCATGCTAATCCTCCTCTTTTTGCTGAGGAAGACCGGCTCTGAGCTAACATCTATTGCCAATCCTCCTCCTTTTTTTTCCCCAAAGCCCCAGTAGATAGTTGTATGTCATAGTTGCACATCCTTCTAGTTGCTGTATGTGGGACGTGGCCTCAGCATGGCCGGACAAGCGGTGCGTCAGTGCGCGCGGGATCCGAACCCGGGCCGCCAGTAGCGGAGCGCGTGCACTTAACCACTAAGCCATGGGGCCGGCTGCCACCTAGATTTTTGATCAGGTTGAATTGGGTTTAACAAAAGCTAGACCATTATTGGTTTGAGTTGCTGGTATTGTCTGTTTACACCCGTTATTTTTCAGTGATATACAGCTGTACTATCTTTTGAAATTCTTTTGTCTGCCCTACTTAAAGCCCCTTTAACCTTTCATTTCTGATAATCTCCAAAGCAAATGTCTTTTTAGATCCAGATTTTGAAAACTTTCTTTAGATTACTGTACTTAGAGTATTCCTAGGTCTTTGCCTGCTGTGTTATCAATTTGTAATGGTTTGTTATGGAACCAACGTGAGATGTTAGCATGTTTGCAGAAGGGTGTGTTGCAACTTTTGCTAGAATGTAAACTTTTTTTTCTTTTTTTGCGCTGAGGAAGATTAGCCCTGAGCTAACATCTGTGCCAATCTTCCTCCACTTTATATGTGGGTCGCCGCCACAGCATGGCTGACAAGTGGTGTAGGTCCACGCCTAGGACCTGAACCCACGAACCCAGGCTGCTGAAGTGGAGCGTGCCGAACTTAACTGCTACACCGTTGGGGCGGCCCTGAATGTAAACTGTTTTGAGGGCAGGAGCCCTATATGATTTTTGTAACCGCAGACACAAACCTATTGTTCTGTCCCTATAAGGCATCCAGTACATGTTTCTTAAACTGTTAAATGAGTTGTGGATAACAGAGCTGAGGGTTAATACTGTGCGTTCTCTAAGGGAACTGCTTGGATGGCTGCTTGTGTTTCCTTGAACTCCTCCTCCCCACCAGCTCTGAAGATGAGGACTGCTCAGATGACTTGCTTTTCTCCACCCTTTCTACCCAGCTTCAAAGTTGTTTTCCTTTCTAAAGTTTCTTTATTACTGACTTTCCCTTGATTCTTCACACAGCTTCTGCTTGCTATTTCCTTTGTAAGTTTGGGTTGCCATTGATCCCTATTGCTCCTTTTTATTTTTTCATTCTTGTCTTTTTCTCTTTACTGTCAGCTTTCACTGTGTTTTCCTTTGTATTGTGAAAGACCTAGGTCTTTTTTAGACATCACAAGCCTATCAGAAGATTTTAGTCTCCTGCCCTACAAGCCATTCACATTGTGTAAACATACGTGTATAAAAGCATAGGCTCCTCTGATTGTGTTCATTTGGTACTTTGGCCTTAGGAACTGCTGTTCCACCATTAAAGGAGTGGTGGTGGTGGCTGTGGTGGAGGAGTTGAAAGGATGTAGGGGCTAGTTCCCCTTCTGCGTCTCAGCTCTTTTGAAAATGGAATATTAGAAGGCTGAATTCTAAATAGCTGATTTTTTGTGTGTTAATGTGTCAAAAATACTTGTATGGCAAATTACCCAGAAAATTGTGTGCCTTATAACACTTAGTTTTTATGTTCACTGGTACTGAATTGTTACTCATTTCCTTAAATTTTTAGAGAGAGCAAAACTAAAAAGATTTTGAGTGGTTTATTTGAAAGAATAAAACCTGTTCCATTGTCTCATTTTCACTACCTAGACTTCTGTATCTGTTTGCCTTTACACACAGTGTTCTTTCTGTCTAGATTGTAACCTTCTCTCTACTTCACAATGGTCTTCAACACTACCTTTTCATGGGAAGTTGCAAAAAGTAGTACAGAGAGGTTGCATATACCTCTCGCCCAGTTGTCCCTAATTGTAATACCTTGTGTAACTATAGTACAATAGTAAATCCAGGAGATTGACGTTGGCACAATTCACGGACCTTTTTAATTGTCATCAGTTGTATAGATACTTATTTGTACGTTTGTATGTATATAGTTCTATGCATATGCAATTTTATCATGTATGGATTCATGTAACTATAACCACAGTTAAGATAAAGAACTGTTTCATCACAGAGGTCCTTCATGCTGCTCTTTTATATTCATACCCACTCCCCTCTCCATTTTATTAATTTATTCACTGGTTATTCTTTGTATCATATGACCTTGTGATTAACTAAAAAAAGGATTGGCATTATGTTTTACAGGATATCTCTCTATTTTTACCTTTTCCACATTGGTACTATAACCAGTTACAATAAGCCTAATACTATTTCAAGTTTCAGTTCATTTTGTACACTATAGAATCATAGACTCTCAAAGTCATATAATCCAGCATCTCCACCCCCCACATAATCCCCCTAAAAATGAAACCAAAAATTCCATATGAAGCAACTCTCGACATTTATTTATTAACCTATGAAGTTCCCTAATAACCAGGACCTCTTCCTTGTTTATTTCTTTTTTTTTTACTGCCTGGTATACTTTGTTATTAGATTACCTATGTATTAATTTTTGTTAGATTATACTGCAATGAGAAACAACCCCAAATATCAGTAGCTTACAATAAAAAAGGTTTATTTATTGATCACATTATGGGTTCCATAGTAATCAGCTATAGTTCTACTCCACGGTTCTTTTTCATTTCAGCATCTAGGCTAAAGGAGCACCCCCTGTTTGTGACATACTGTTCTCTTGGCAGAGAGAAAAGAGCAAGAGCTGGTGAAAACAGACAATAACTCTTAAAGCTTCTGCTTGGAACTGAAACTTGCTCATATTTCAGTGGCCAAAGTAAGTCACATGGCCAGGCCAGCAGTACGGTACCCACAGAGGCACTAAAAGTCACATGGCAACAGGCAGGGATGTTAATACTCTTGTAAGAGGAGAATAAATGCTTGAGAATTATAATACAACCTACCAGGCCTTAGGGTGGTATACTATGCTGTACTTCTGTAATAACTTTTTCCATAGTAAAGTTTATTATACTTTACTTGATTTTTTTTCTTAATAAAAAGAGCAGCTTTTTTTTTGGTCTTTGTTGCATTAGTTAGGGTATTGGTTCAAGCCAAAATCACGGTGGCTTAAACAAGAGAGAGTTTATCTCCCTCAAGTAACCGTCCAAGTAGGATAAGTGGTGTGGGGCTGATATGGCAGCTTCGTGATAGTGTCAGGGCCCTAGGCCCTTTCTCTCGTTGCTTTTTTATTCTCAACCATGTTTCCCATCTCTCAGTCTGGACAGCTCCTCAGCCACCATATCTGCGTTCTGGCCGGGTAGAGGAAGGGCTGGGAGGTAGAAGGCATTCTCCTCCCCTGTGAGTGCACAGCCTGGGAGTTGGACACATTATTTCCTTTCAGATTTCATTGAGGAGAACTGGGATTTCAAGAGAGGCTGGGAAATGTAGCTTTAGCTAGGTGTCCACATGTCCGCGTAAAGCTTAGGAATACTATTACTAAAGAAAGAAGAGAAGAAAGGATATTGGGGAGCAACTAGCTATCTCTTTCTATTTCAATTAATTGAATTCTTACAAAACCCATGAAAAATGTATATTATTAGCACTTGACAGATAAGGAGACAGGCTTTTCAAAGAGGTAAAATAAGTTTCTCAAGATCACACACCTAAGAAGTAGTGAAATGGGCTTTGAGTCTAGGCCTCTCTGATACCAAAACCTGAGTGTTTTTTTACAAAACTTTGGTGGCTTTCTAACATCTCTTATTTACAAGCACTTAACATTTTTTCAGAGTAGTAATAAATAGCTGTTGACTGTTCAGAAGGAATTCTTCTTATATTTGTGAATATTTTACTTTGTGGCAACTGATTAGAGTTTATGATATAGCTAGTGAGTACATAATTGCTTTTAAATTATAATAATGTTAGAATTTTAAAAGGTCAGATTTTGATTTTGACAACTTGAGTTGAAACTTTTCTTTTGGAAACTAATTTAGTTGCTAAAAATTCATGTGCAATTTTGCATACTGATTTCAAGTTTTTGGATTTTTATGTTTTTCCTCAAAACATAACTTTATTGTTTTATTCTAATTATAAAATTAGGACATGCTTATTATAAAAAAGTTTTCAGAGAATACAGAGTAGTATAAAGGAGAATGTAAAAGCCATTTATGGTCCCATTATCCAGAGATAGCCACTGTTACCCATTTAGCTATGCCTTTCCAATTTTTTTCTCTTTGCATTCATTTATATGTGCTGTGTATGTGTGATTTTTTTTTTTAATGTAAAATGATCATATTTCGGGCCAGCCCCGTGGCTTAGCGGTTAAGTGTGCGCGCTCCGCTGCCAGCGGCCCGGGTTCGGAACCCCGGGCGCGCACTGGTGCACCGCTTCTCCAGCCATGCTGAGGCCGCGTCCCACATACAGCAACTAGAAGGATGTGCGACTATGACATACAACTATCTACTGGGGCTTTGGGGGGAAAATAAATAAATTAAATAAATAAATAAATAAATAAAAAATAAAATGATCATATTTCAGTAAAAAAAAAAAAGCCAATTTTACTGAGACACACCAAAAACACTCTGGTTATCTTGCTTGACAAGTGAATTGGCAATTTGGATGGCTTTTTCTCACTTAGCTGTATCGTATAAGTATATAGTAATCAGCGTAGAGTGTACTTTAGATCACATTAGTGAGCTAATGCCTTCTCAAATGTGTTTATGTAGTAACCAGTGTGTCTAGTGCGATGATTAATAAGGTACAGTTTGGAGCTCAGGATTTTTTACTACGTATGATTTTTTTTCCTGGGTACTAAAAATTCAACTGAATTGTCTTTAAAACTTAACTCTTCATTATTGATGGAACGTATTTTATTTGCTTTCTCTAGCAAAGTATTTACACCCTTGTCTGTAAGTAGGGGGAATATATAATTGTTTATTCAAACTGGGACGTTTTTGAGAATGAAAGGGACATTACAAATATTTAAAATTCTATAAGTTTTTTGAAATATGTATTTTTTTTTTTTGTGAGGAAGATCAGCCCTGAGCTAACATCTGATGCCAATCCTCCTCTTTTTTCTGAGGAAGACTGGCCCTGGGCTAACATCCGTGCCCATCTTCCTCCACTTTATATGGGATGCTGCCACAGCATGGCTCAACAAGCAGTGTGTCAGTGCGCGCCCGGGATCCGAACTGGTGAACCCCGGGCTGCCGCAGCCGAATGTGCACACTTAGCCACTTGCGCCACCGGGCCGGCCCCTGAAATATGTGTTTTTTTGGCCATCAAAATGGTTTTATTACATTGGTAGATCAGTAAAATAATTCTATTCCAAGTCTGTTTTCAAAAATAAAATTTTCTAAAACATTTGTTCTATGTTACAAGATAGTCTTTACATTGATTATCAGAATATTAAAAAACATAAGCAGAATAATTATTTTTGGTGATCATATTTTTTATCACTTTGAGTCATATCTGTCTCTCATATTGTGTCACTAATGGATTTCTGAAAAATGTAATTATTTTCCAATGTAGTTTAACTAGTTTTAATTTTTTCATAAAATTGTCTGTAGTATTTTTCAGTTACATTTTTATGGTTTGTGGGTGTTAATCCTTATAGTTGACTCTTCTCTATAACCAGTAATATTTTTTTTTAAAGATTTTATTTATTTATTTTTTACCCCCAAAGCCCCAGTAGATAGTTGTATGTCATAGCTGCACATCCTTCTAGTTGCTGTATGTGGGACTCGGCCTCAGGATGGACGGAGAAGTGGTGCCTCGGTGCGCGCCCGGGATCCAAACCCAGGCCACCAGCATCGGAGCGCGTGCACTTAACCACCAAGCCACGGGGCCGGCCCGATAACCAGTAATATTTTTAATTGCTAATATATTCTCTGTATATGTTGTGATGTACCTGGTTAGCTCAGGAAAAATTTTGCAAGATGGAGAATATTCTTTTATATTTTTGTTTTGTGAGGAAGATCAGCCCCTAGCTAACATCTGTTGCCAATCCTCCTCTTTTTGCTGAGGAAGATTGGCCCTGGGCTAACATCCGTGCCCATCTTCCTCTACTTTATATGGGAAGCTGCCACAGCATGGCTTGACAAGCGGTGTGTCGGTGCGCACCCAGGATCCAAACCTGCGAACTCTGGGCTGCTGAAGCAGAGCGCACGCACTTAACCGCTTGTGCCACCGGGTGCAAGATGGAGAATATTCTTCATTCTAATTTTTTTCTTATTGAAAACTATAAATTTATCAGCTCCAGTATTTTCACAGGCAGTGTCTTTTTGCCTCTAGTAAAGTTACTCTCTTTGACAAATTTTTTTATAAGGCAAATGTTGTCATATAAGTTGTCAATGTTATGATTGTTTTACATTTTCCACTAAATTTAGATGCTGCAAAATTGTAGGCTTTCATTTCCTTCCAGTGCAGAATATAAATTTATCCAGTTAAAAATAGGAAGACTCTTTTGATGGAACTCCTACAATTTATTACAAAGTGTAATTATAAAATTTCAAAATCAAATTTTGTATACTATTTGAGCTCTCATCATTTAATTTGTTCAGTTCTTCCCTTGCTTTTGAGGGATATGCTTCATGTCTTGGCAAACTTTGTTTAAAATAATTGGTATTTGCTAAAAGCTTCAAAAGCTGAAGTTTCTTTGGAGCTTTATTCATTGAACTTTAATCTTTTCTTTTTTTGATGAGAAAGATTGGCCTTGAGCTAACATCTGTGCCCATCCTCCTCTATTTTGTATGTGGGATGCCACCACAGCATGGCTTGATGAGCGGTGCGTAGGTCCGTACCCGGGATTCGAACTAGCTAACCCAGGGCTGCTGAAGCAGAGTGTGCGAAGTTAACCACTACGCCACTGGGCCCTTCCTGAACTTTAATCTTTAATTGAAGATTTCCAACTGATTTTGAACAATATGCAACCAATTTTTAGAGGACTTGGTTTCAAAAAGATTCAATACGGAGACACTTAGGTTGGATTCAAAAAGTCAATACTTCAGAGATTCCAGACTTTAAAATCTGATGACAGGTTGCAAGTAGAGCACACATACTGCCATGTTGAAGTATTTCTTTGTATTCAGTACCATTTTTATTCTTAAAATTTTAACTGTGGATATGTGAAAACATTTGTAAAATTTTTTTTGAGGTCATAATAGTTTATAACGTGAAATTTCAGATGTACGTTATAATTTGGCAGTCACCATATGTATGTGCCCCTTTACGCCTATGCCCACCCCTCAGCCCCCTTCCCCTCTGCTAACCACAGTCTGTTCTCTTTGTCCATTTGTTTGTTTATCTTCCACATATGAGTGAAATCATGCGGAGTTTGTCTTTCTCTGTCTGGCTTATTTCGCTTAGCATAATAACCTCAAGGCCCATCCATGTTGTTGCAAGTGGCACGATTTTGTCTTTTTTTGTGGCTGAGTAGTAGTGCATTGTATATATATACCACATCTTTATCCATTCATCAGTCGATGGGCAGGCACTTGGGTTGCTTCCATGCCTTGGCTATTGTGAATAATGCTGCAGTGAACATAGGGGTGCATAAGCCTCTTTGAATAGTTGATTTAAAGTTCTTTGGATAAATACCCACTAGTGGGATAGCTGGGTCATGTGATATTTCTATTTTTAATTTTTTGAGAAATCTCCATACTGTTTTCCATAGTGGCTGCACCAGTTTGCATTGCCACCGGCAGTGCACAAGGATTCCCTTTTCTCCACATCCTCTCCAACATTTATGTTTTGTCTTGATAATTATAATCATTCTAATGGGTGTAAGGTAATAACTCATCGTGGTTTTGATTTGCATTAATGGTTAGCGATGTTGAACATCTTTTCACGTGCCTATTAGCCATCTGTGTATCTTTTTTGAAAAAACATCTGTTCATATTCTCTGCCCATTTTTTCATTGGGTTCTTTGTGTTTTTGTTCTTGAGTTGTGTGAGTTCTTTATATATTTTGGAGATGAACCCCTTGTTAGATAAATGATTTGCAAATATTTCCTCCCAGTTGGCGGGTTGTGTTTTCATTTTGTTTGTGGTTTTGTTTGCCTTGCAGAAGCTCTTTAGTCTGATGAAGTTAGTTTGTTTATTTTTTCTTTTGTTTCCCTTGCCTGAGTAGACATGGTATTTGACAAGATGCTTCTAAGACCAATGTCGAAGATGGTACTGCCTATATTTTCTTCTAGGAGTTTTACGGTTTCATGTCTTACTTCAAGTCTTTAATCCATTTTGAGTTAATTTTTGTGTATGGTGTGAGATAATGGTCTGCTTTCATTCTTTTGCATGTGGCTGTCCAGTTTTCCCAGCACCATTTATTGATGAGACTTTCCTTTGTCCATTGTATATTCTTGGCTCCTTTGTCAAAAATTAACTGTCCATAGATGTGTGGTTTTATATCTGGGCTCTCAATTCTCTTGCATTGATCTGTGTGTGTGTTTTTGTACCAGTATCATGCTGTTTTGATTACTGTAGCTTTGTAGTGTATTTTGAAGTCAGGGATTGTGATGCCTCCAGCCTTGTTTTTTTTTCCTCAGGATTGGTTTTGCTATTCGGGGTCTTTTGTTGCTCCATGTGAATTTTAGGATTCTTTACACTGTCTCTGTGAAGAATGTCATTGGGATTCTGATTAGGATTGCATCGAATCTGTAGATTGCTTTAGGTAGTATGGGCATTTTAACTATGTTTATTCTTCTAATCCAGGTGCATGGAATATCATTCCATTTCTTTATGTCATCGTTGATTTCTTTCAATAATGTCTTATAGTTTTCATCGTATAGGTCTTTCACCTCCTTGGTTAAATTTATTCCTAGATATTTTTTCTTTTTGTTGCGATTATAAATGGGATTGTATTCTTGAGTTCTCTTTCTGTTAGTTCATTATTAGAGTATAGGAATGCAACTGGTTTTTTTTGTTGTTTTTTTTTTTTGTTGTTTTGTGAGGAAGATCGGCCCTGAGCTAACATTTGCCAATCCTCCTCCTTTTTTTGCTGAGGAAGACTGGCCCTGGACTAACATCCACGCCCATCTTCCTCTACTTTACATGGGATGCCGCCACAGCATGGCTTGCCAAGTGGTGTGTTGGTGCGCGCCTGGGATCCGAACCTGCGAAACCCGGGCTGCCGCAGCGGAGCGTGCGCACTTAACCTCTTGCGCCACTGGGCTGGCCCCACAACTGGTTTTTGTAAGTTGATTTTACACCCTGCCACGTTGCTGTAGTTTTTGATTATTTCTAATAGTTTTCCAATGGATTCTTTAGGGTTTTCTATATATAGAATCGTGTCATCTGCAAATAGTGCGAGTTTCACTTCTTCCTTTCGAGTTTGGATACCTTTTCTTTTTCTTGCCTAATTGCTCCGGCCAAAACCTCCAGTACTGTGTTGAATAAGAGTGGCGAGAGTGGGCACCCTTGTCTTGTTCCTGTTCTCAGAGGGATGGCTGTCGGTTTTTCACCATTGAGTATGATATTGGCTGTGGGTTTGTCATATATGGTGTTTATTATGTTAAGGTACTTTGTTCTGCACCCATTTTATTGAGAGTTTTTATCATAAATGGATGTTGGATCTTGTCAAATGCTTTCTCTGCATCTGTTTAGATGATCATGTGGTTTTTATTTCTCATTCTGTTAATGTAGTGTATTACATTGATTGATTTGCAGATGTGGAACCACTGTCATTGCCTTTTTTATCTTGACGTCTACTTTGTCTAATATAAGTATGACAACACCTGCTTTCTTTAGTTTGCCATTAGCTTGGAGTATTGTCTTCCATCCCTTCACTCAGAGCCGGTGTTTGTCTTTAGAGATGAGATGTGTTTCCTGGAGGCAGCATATTGTTGGGTCTTGTTTTTTAATCCATGCAGCCACTGTGTCTTTTGGTCGGAGAATTCAATGTATTTACATTTATATTGATATATGAGGGCTTAATACTGCCATTTTATCGCTTGTTTTCTGGTTGTTCTGAATTTCCCTAGTTTCTTGTCCTGTGTATTTCCGACTGCCAGTTCAGTTTGCTGTTTCTCTATGATAGTTTTCTCATTATTTATCATTTGTGTCTCTGTTCTGATTTTGTTTAGTAATTACTGTGAGGTTTGTATAAAAGATCTCATAGATTAGATAGTCCGTTTTCTGATAGCCTCTTATTTCCTTAGTCGAAGCAGGTTCCATCCCTTTCCTCTTCCCCATCTAAGTTATTGTTGTCACAACTTATTCTGTTTTGTGTTGTGAGTTTGTGATTAAAATGAAGTGATTATAGTTATTTTTGATGCTTTCCTTCCATTTTCTTTTATGTTATAATTGTTTGCTAACCTGTTCTGATAGAGAGCTGCAATTTTCTGATTTTGTCTGTTTATCTCCATGCTCAAGCCTTGGTAAAACCTTTCTTTTTATTTTTTTTTCAGGTATAAGGGCCTTTTTGATCATTTCTTGTAGGGAGGGTCTTGTGGTGATGAACTCCCTCAGGTTTTCTTTATCTGGGAAAGTTTTTATTTCTCCATTGTATCTGAAGGATGGTTTTGCTGGATAGAGTATTCTTGACTGAAAGTTTTTGTCTTTCAGAATTTTGAATATATCATTCTACTCTCTCCTAGCCTGTAAGGTTTCTGCTGAGATATCTGCTGAAAGCCTGATAGGGATTCCTTTGAAGTTTATTTTCGTCTATCTTACTGCCCTTAATATTTTTTCTTTGTCATTGACTTTTGCCAGTTTTACTAATATATGCCTTGGAGAAGGTCTTTTTACATTGATGTAATTAAGAGTTCTGTTGGCTTCATTTACATTTAATTCCAGCTCCTTCCCCAGGTTTGGGAAGTTCTTAGCTATTATTTCTTTGAACAGGCTCTCTGCTCCTTTCTCCCTCCCTTTTTCCTTTGGAATACCTATAATCCTTATGTTACATTTCCTAATTGAGTCAGATATTTCTTGGAGAATTTCTTCATTTCTTTTTAGTCTTAGTTCTCTCTCTTCCTCCATCTGCAGCATTTCGGTATTTCCTCAAAGTTACTAATTTTGTCCTCTATAATTTAGTTCTGTTATTTAAGGACTC
The DNA here is from genome assembly GCF_057802395.1 of Ceratotherium simum simum. NCBI lineage: Eukaryota > Metazoa > Chordata > Mammalia > Perissodactyla > Rhinocerotidae > Ceratotherium > Ceratotherium simum. The sequence goes on from NC_141921.1 coordinate 7,642,939, forward strand.
TAGATTTTTCTGTATCTCATTCATTGTTTTTCAACTCCAACATTTCTGATTGTTTTTTTTGTATGGTTTCAGTCTCTTTTGTGAAGAATTCCCTCTGTTCATTAATTTTATTCTTGAGATCATTGAACTGTCTTTCTGAGTTTTCTTGTAACTCATTGAGTTTCTTTCTGGTAACTATTTTGAATTCTCTGTCATTTAGATTGTAAATTTCTGTGACTTCTGGATTGATTTCTGAGTACTTGTCATTTTCCTTCTGGTCTGGAGTGTTAATATACTTCTTCATCCTATTTGGTGGGATGGACTTTTGCCATCACATAGTGGTAGTATCTGGGCACAGATTCCACCGGGGGGCAGGAGCTGTATTTTCTGAGCCCTCTGTGACCCCTGGCACTTGTGCTTGTCCATTGGAAACTGTGCTGACAGGGACCATGTGCCTTTGCCCACTGGCCAGTGCTGCTTTACACACGTAGGCACAGGCACTCTGGTGGGGATCCCCTGCTCTGGCCGACCGGCTGAGCTGGTGTGCCAGGCAAGGGGCGGGGGGGGCTTTCTTTTGCGGATGTGAGCCTGCGTGTTCCTGCTCTGCGCTCACTGTCTGCCTGCCTGGGCTGCTCAGCTTGGTGTGGATGCCCCTACAATTCCTTAGCCACCTTGGCATGGAGTGTTCCCACAGACTGGGAGGCAGCTCTGCGAGTGCAAGTGTTCCCACAGAGGGCTGCCTTTTCCCCCTTCTCCTCTCAGAATCGCGTGCCGGCCACTGCCCAAGGTCCCGCGTCCTAGATCGCTGCCACTTGGGAGGGAGAGGAGATCTGCTTACCTCCTTCCACTGCCTCCTGGGGTGGTCCAACACCCCTACCTTCAGATGTGTGGCTGTGTGGATCTCTCAGACGTCTGATGTGTTGTGTGAATGTCCTCTCTTTGTTTATGAATGTCCTTTTCATTGTAACTTAGTGGGGAGAGACTAAGGGAAGAGCTCACTCTGCCATTATGCTGATGTCACTCTCTCATTTATAAATTTTTACAAGTTGCAGCTAACTCACTAACAGTGATGACAGTAGAGCTCCATAATAAATAGAAATAGCCTCAAACGTTTAATGCAAATTCTGTCTATCCGTTTTCTGGAGAAACAAAACTTTAGTACTTAATTTTGCATTAAACATACAGTCTCTTCTTTTTAGCTCATTGCTCCTGAGAGGGCTTATTGGATAATAAAAAATGATTGCCAAACAACAAAATAAATAAGCAGTTGTAGATTTATACCATATAATAAATGACGAAGCCACCTCAAGAGTTTTCAGACTATTGACTCCTTGCATGTACTTCATTTGTACCTAACCTGTAATTTCCTGCTAACTTAGCCAGCTGGTGGCCTGGTGCATCTTGTAGATCGTTGCACATGTCACTGTACTGACTGGCACATCAAATAGCCAGCAGGAGCACCAGTGCCAATACTTTTTTCACTACCTTGGAAGGCTATAAGGAGGTAGCTGTCCATGGTTGTTTTTGTCTGAGGATACTTTTCAATGAATCTTCTTCATGCTGTCCTTGAAAAGAAGGTGTTAGTTATGTTGTATCTATAAAAAATCAGGAAAAGAAAGATGGAATTATCACAGTCTTCTTTCAGATTTCATCACTCGTTCAAGTGGTTAAATCACTTACATGCTACTATCTGATACCTTGGACAGAAGCTAGATGTGTACAGTAGAGGTGTATTAAATCCATTTTGGTGTATTTTAATGTAGTGATTAATAATAATAGTTCATTTAAGAAAATGAGAAACCTGAGGTAAATGGTAAACTGGATGGGATATGGGGACAACAGGTTGTAAATCGAGACTGTCCTGAACAAACTAGGGCATATGGAATCAGCATGGTATTGTGAAAGATGCATGGAGCTTGGAGTGGGACAGACCTGTGTTTAGGTCCAGGCTCTGCCATTTAAAAGCTTGGACAAGTGACCTCTCTGAAACTAGGTGTAATAGGTTTCTCCAGAGAAACAGAACCAACAGGATACACACACACACACACACACACACACACTCCTATTGATTGATTGATTTTAAGAAATTGGCTCATGCAGTTCTGGAGGCTGGCAAGTCCTAAATCTGCAGGGCAGGCCAGCAGGCTGGGGACCCGGGGAAGAGCTGAGTCTGAAGGCATTCTGGAGGCAGAATCCCTTCTTCCTCAGGGGATCTCAGTCTTTTCTCTCATGGCCTTAACTGATTGGATGAGGCTCACCCACATTATGGAAGATAATCTGCTTTACTCAAAGTTTACTGATTTAAATGTTAATCATGTCTAAAAAAATAACTTTACAGTAACATCTGGACCTGTGTTTGACAAAACAACTGGGTATCATAGACTAGCCAAATTCACACATAAAATTAACCCTCACACTAGGTTTCCTCATTTGCAAACTAGGATGATAATATGTGGCTCACAAGGATTAAGTGTGGTAGTATTTATAAAGCCCTTAGCAAAATGTGTTCTCAAAGTAGGCACTGAATGAATGTTTCTTTCTTAATCCAGTTTTGTACCCATTAAGACTATAGGCTCAACCTTGATGCTTGAAGATTTTTTCCCTGTTTATCTTTGTATTTCTAATCAAGACTCCCTTGTCCCTTCATCTACTTAATAAATCCTGTCAAATCTATCTTATAAACTTTTCTTCAAATCATACCCTTCTTTTCTGCCATTGCCTCTGTTCAGATTGTCTACTGGGCCATTAAAACTATTTCCTAAGTAGCCCTCTACATTTCATCCTACTTTCCCTCTTTATATATAAATAATCACCTAGAATTAATACTCTAAGTTAATAACTCTTGAATTTGTCCTCTTTTTTTATCTTCATTTTCTTTACTTTTACAATGGCAGGTGAAGCCCTTCGTAAGTTGTCTTCTACAAAACTTCACAATCTTATCTCCAATCCCTGTCACCATTCAGACTCCTTGCTATTCTTTTCAAACATAACCGAGCTTTCTGTTGATTGCATGCATTTGCACATGCTGGTACCTCTATATAGACTCACCGTCTCTCCTTCCCCTCATACTTCAAATTCTTGTACTATTGTCATCCCCATGAAGCCTTCCTGGATTCCCTTCCTGGTTCCAGAACACTCGTACACATTCATATATAAGCAAAACTGAGCCTTCAAACATTGATACTCTTCAACTGCCTTTCAGATGAGAGAATCAATCTGTTCATCAGCTGACCCCAAGGAGCCTTTTTTTTTTTTTTTAAGATTTTATTTATTCATTTTTTCCCCCCAAAGCCCCAGTAGATAGTTGTATGTCGTAGGTTCACATCCTTCTAGTTGCTGTACGCGGGACCCGGCCCCGGGTTGGACGGAGATGTGGTGCCTCGGGGCGCGCCCGGGATCCGAACCCGGGCCGCCAGCATCAGAGCGCGCGCACTTAACCGCTAAGCCACGGAGCCGGCCCAACCCAAGGAGCCTTTTGAACTGTGGTGTGAGTTGAATGGCACTCCTTGCCTAGAAGCATTTCAGATCTGATGATATCAGTATCATCTTTCTGTACATCAGTTTGTGTATTCTTTTTTTTTTTTTGTTCTTCCAAGGAAGATTAGCCCTGAGCTAACATCTGTTACCAGTCCTTTTCTTTTTTTGCTGAGGAAGATTGGCCCTGGGCTAACATCCGTGCCCATCTTCCTCTGCTTTATATGGGACGCTGCCACGGCATGGCTTGATAAGTGGTGCGTAGGTTTACAACTGGGATCCGAGCCTGCGAACCCCAGGCCGCCAAAGCGGAGCACACGAACTTAACCGCTACGCCACTGGGCAGGCCCCCCATTTGATTATTTTATTGAAGTGGTTTTTGAGTTGTATTCGTAGGTACCTTGGGCACTTCGGTGAAGGATGAATGCTTAAGGATTTGGGCCTTTCAACTGTCTTTAACCAAAGCATTTCACCCCTAATTTGTGTTTTGGGTTTCTGAGTAAAATTTTACATGAGGAAAAGAGTTCTGATGTCAAAAATAATTTTAAGATTCTTGTTTTATTTCTTATCTACCTTATTCTCAGTCATCTATGTAGTTGCCTTCATTCACTCCCCCTTCCGCCGCGAAAGAAACAAAACCAAACTTTGAAATCAAGGATATTTTAATCTTATTCATCGTTGTTGCTCAGATATCTGTTGAATGAATGCAAATATATTAAAGAAGTTATTGAATAGCGTTTAATTTCTAATTATTTATTTGTTTTAGTTATCAAGTGGGAATCCTGTATATGAAAAATACTATAGACAGGTAAGATTTTTGTTTCTTTGTCTTCTTAGATTGAACATAAAAAATACTTTCTTTAATTTTATTTATTTTCCCCCAAAGCCCCAGTAGATAGTTGTATGTCATAGCTGCACATCCTTCTAGTTGCTGTATGTGGGATGTGGCCTCAGCATGGCCAGAGAAGCGGTGCATCGGTGCGCGCCCGGGATCCAAACCCGGGCCGCCAGCAGCAGAGCGCGCGCACTTAACCTCTAAGCCACGGGGCCGGCCCTAAAAAATGCTTTCAACTCTTGATTGTATACGTGCAGATTACTAGCCAGGTAGATAAATTTGACATGTCTTGTTTTCAGTTTCTTGTGCTTTAGCCTCCTGCTTTGAGTACTTAATGCTTTTGACAAGCTCTCAGAAAGATGATTAAGCCCAAACATTTAATTGTCTTAAATATCTATCTTTTTTCTTTTTTTTTTGAGGAAGATTGGCCCTGAGCTAACAACTGTTGCCAGTCTTCCTCTTTTGGCTTCCCAAAGCCCCAGTACCTAGTTGTGTGTCATAATTATAGAGTTGTAGCTTTTCTATAGGGGACATCACCTCAGCATGGCTTGATGAGTGGTGAGTAGGTCTGCGCCCAGGATCTGAACCTGTGAACCCCGGGCTGCCAAAGCAGAATGCGTGAACTTAACCGCTGTGCCACTGGGCTGGCCCTTAAATATCTATCTTAAAAATCCATATAACATTAGATATGTTCATCCAGGTATAAATATCCAAATTAATTTATAAGCCAAATAGAAATGACTTACATATTGTTTTTAAGACTTATTAAAGTTTAATTTTCACAAAATTAAAACCATGACTCTCATACAAATATAAAATGAACATGTGTCGAGGATATTTTATTCAACTCATTAATTATTGGGAGAACCAGTAAGATGTAAAAATGAGAATATGAGTTATAGAGATTTATATTTGGCACCAGACAAAATTCATTGGTGTAAACAGGAATCATTGCATTCCTATCCGTTTTCTATTATTTAACCTCCTGCCCTACAGAGTGTAAAATAACCTAGTCGGTAGAAAGTCAGTTAAGGGTGCATACCATAGATCAGATAATCTAAGGGTATAGACAGTCTCATTTGCCTGTTTCCAAATATTGGATCATTTTTCCTAACAATCTCTTCCTCACTTTCTGATCATGATGACAGAAAAGGCTAGTCTCATTATATTTGGCTTGGCTGTCTACTTAGTTGCAGCAAATGTTAATGAACCATTATAGGTCTTGAGTGTAACTTGCAAATCTAGAGCCACACTCACTTTTTAAAAACTTCGATCGCCAAAGAATTAATTTCTACCTGAAATTTCTAAAGAATCTCAGATTGTACTTTTTAAAGCCTCTGTTATTTGTTCCTCTATCTTGAGGCTAGGATTCAAACCTTAGAAATTCCCTCCCCCCTGTTTCACCTGCAGTACGTATAAATATGAGTGAATTTATCTCATCTTGAGGTTTCCCATTTCTGCTTAGGTTCCTGGCCTGCTATGTGACCTTGCTTTACTACCTGAGAGACTGGGACCTTATAAACCAGGTTGCGGGCCAGTTTTCTTGAGAGGGGTTTGTAGACATTGGCTCCACATAAAGTCAATCCTTGTTCCTTGATAGTGGCTTGTTCTATCTGAATAAAAGAAAATCATTCTCAAATATGGCCTTGTTTTGCAAAGTCAATTTACTCAATTATATCCTGATAAAAAGAAGAACAAATTATTATTTAACCTATGTAATAATTATATTACCATAAAAAATAAGGACATTCAGTTAAAGGGGTATTTTTTTGAATTCTGAAAGGTCAGTGAGAATCAGATACCATTGAAAACTATTTCTTTCAGTTTACAAAAGCAGAGCTCACTAAATTGAGGGTAAGAGAGTGTGTAAGAAAAAGAAAGGGCTTTTCCACATGTCCGTTAGAAGATAGAATATTAACGGGGCCGGCTTGGTGGCGCAAGTGGTTAAGTGCACGCGCTCCACTGTAGCGGCCTGGGGTTCGCCGGTTCGGATCCCAGGTGTGCACCAACGCACTGCTTGGCAAGCCATGCTGCGGCAGCATCCCATATAAAGTGGAGGAAGATGGGCACGGATGTTAGCCCAGGGCCAGTCTTCCTCAGCGAAAAAAAAAAAAAAAGAGAATTGGCAAATGTTAGCTCAGGGCTGATCTTCCTCACAAAAATATAAATAAATAAATAAACAGAAAATAGAATAAATAATAAAAATAATACCAACAATATTCCAAGTAAATAACCATAATTAAATTTTCCTCAACAGTTCATTCACTCCTGTGTAGTTAATTCTTGGTCCCCTGCACCTTGGGTCAGGAGTTTGCTTTCATCAAATGTATCTACTTCCAGACTGCAAAGAGTTCTACAAATTCTGACTTACTCCACCAGTACAGTGTTGAAGTTAAGTGATGTCAGCTCAGAAGTCTTTACCCAAAAGTCTGTATTTTCAAGTGTTAATAATTCAGAGTACGTGCGTGAGGCTTTGAGACTGTCTGTCTTTGTTGAAGACATGATTCTAGCTGGTAGCTTATGGCAGAGCCTTTAGAGAAGCATCAGAGTAAACAGAAACTGCCTGTAGATGACAAAGACTAAATGGCTGTGTTTAATTTATTATAGGAACCAAAAGAATGGAAGATAGTAAAATTCTTTATTGGATTATAGTACATAAGTATTTCGTAAGAGTTTGATCACTGTTTTCCCTGAGTGCCTCTATATTTAGGCTATGCTTGGGGTAGGTCCCCCCCCCGCCCCCTGTCAGGAAGTAGGCAAAGAAGAAGAGTTCTGGAGAATTCTAGAGGCAGGTTTTCCAACCCTTTTTGTATTTCCTTGTTACCCCAAATTTGGATTGGGCAATTCTTTCTTTTTGGCTGAGTGCCTGATTTAACCCATGTTCTAGCACTTGAAAGAAGGGATTTTTCTTTTGCTCCTTTGCTGGGGTTCGCCTGTCTGGAATGCTTTGTATATGTTTACAAGCAAACTAATCTTCTAACTAAACCGGAAAGACATCTAGCTCGCAAATAACTTAGTATCATGTTACATTGCCTGTGACTTTTTAAAATTTACTTTTCGTTTTTACAAAATAGAACTTTAAGAAATCTTTACAGAAGTGAGAGTGATTATTTTTTTGAACTGTTTTTCTGTTCTTGGTGACCTCATTCTGTCTTAAAGGAAAGTCCCCATCAGTTAAAATGATGTGTCCCTTAAAGTGCTTTAGGAACCTAACAGTTTTAAAAATGTCTTTTTAAGTGTATTATGGCATCATTGCTGGTTTTAGAGCTGATATTGCTTTGATTTTTTTTTTTTTAAAGTGTTGCAGTTTCTAAGAGTAAGTATAAAAGCAGAAGTTAATGATTTTAGGATGTTTGAAAAATCAGATAACACATGTAGCTATTCCCATTTGTGAAAAGACCTCTCCAGGAAATGCCCTTTTCCTCCTATTGCCATTTGTGTTTATTGGAATTTAAATGGCAACTGTAGAAGACTTGGAGTCAGATATGTGTTAATGTTATGACTCTACTGATTTGCTCTACTTCCCTCTGAGCTTCAGTTTTCTCATTTGTCTAATGGGCGCGGTCAAAACACTTTGTAGATTGCCCGTGCTGTCTAGATGGTACTCTATACTCATGTGGGCTTTGCACATATTCCTTGACCTTTTGTTAGTCAAAGGATTCTTGTTCCGTTTTTGAAAAAGCCAGTTCCCAAATCACAGGGAGGAAGGCAGGTAAGTGATAATTTTGTCTTTGTTGTCAACTTACGGTTTGTATCTTTTCAGGTTGATACCAGTTTGTATCTTTTCAGGTTGATAACGGTAATACTGGAAGGGTATTAGCTTCTGATGCTGCTGCTTTCCTGAAAAAGTCAGGGCTTCCAGACCTGATACTTGGAAAGGTAGTATTTGTTCACTATAACTAGATTATAATGAGTATTTAGTAATGTAGGTGAATTGGATGCAAATTCAGAAATATACTGTCAAGAAACTTAGAAGTTAGAACTAAGTCATAGAAGCAGTTATAGTAATGAGGTGGAAGGAATTTGTGGTATAGTGATTTACCCCCTTGAAAAGTAAAAGTAAGGTGTTTTTTAGATTTTTATTAAACAAATTACTTTTTAGTAGGATGAAATGAGTAAGTAATAGTACATTTGGCTATTGTGGGGAGAAATAGTGCAGACGGGGACCCTTGCCACTCACTCAGAGTTGGCTGTATCCCTACTTCCTCTATTATAACTGTCTCTAACTTGTGTTTAATACGTGGTGAATAGAGTGGGGGATGAGAGGCTTAGGAAAGAGCACAAAGAGGTGGAAAGTCCCTCTCCTGGCTTGATCTCCTTTCGAATCCTTATAGATGATATTGCTATGTATTCAAAATCCTGAAAAATAATCATTATTAATAATTTAATTATTCACAAACAAACATATTCACAAATATTATAAATAACAAATTATTCACAACAATAACTATTTCAACTTGCCCCTAAGAAAGAATATCATCTTATAAGGGTCTAAATTCAAGGTAGTATGTTCTAGTAGAAAGAGCATTGGACTTGGAGTTAGAGCTTGGGTTAATGAAAACGGCATTGGACTGGAAGTTAGAACCTGGGTTTCACTTCTTTCCCTGATGCCTTGAATGTTCTTGAGTAAGTCACTTAACCTCATTGGGCCTTAGTATCTTTGTGAAGGATTGCACTAAATTATCTTTAAGGTTTCTTTCTACTTTTAATTCTGTGATTCTTAAATCTGAGTACCAAAGAGCATGAAGTTGTAAATTGCAGGGATTTAATTTATCTTTATGATAATTTTTGTTTAAAATATAGATTTATACTTTTTTTTCTAAATTTCAGATTTGGGATTTAGCTGACACAGATGGCAAAGGTATCCTGAACAAACAAGTAAGATTCAGAGAATTGATTTGAAAATATTTTTGAGTGATTCAGAATAAAAGATAGCAGTTTTTTGTATTTTTAAACTAAGAATTGGTTTTTTCCACCAGTCGGGTTTTGCAAGGTTAAGTGTCATAACAATGAAAATATTTCCAACCAGTAGACATTAAAGTAACTAATTCCCAAAGATTAGTGTTAGTTTGGTGACATTATTCTTCTGGAGTGTCTTAGTCTGTTTGGGCTGCTATAACAAAACATCACAGACTGGGTGGCTTATAAATAGCAGAAATTTATTGCTGACAGTTCTGGAGGCTTGAAGTCTGAGATGAGAGTGCTAACGTGGTCTGGTGAGGACTCTCTTCCAGGTTGCAGGCTTCTCGTTGCATCCTCACATGGTAGAAGGGGCTAGGGATCTCTCTGGACCCTCTGTTTATAAGGCACTACAGTCATGCACCGCATAATGACCTTTCGATCAACGACGGAACACATATATGATGGTGGTTCCATAAGATTAGTACCATATAGCCTAAGTGTGTAGTAGGCTAATACCATCTAGGTTTGTGTAAGTACACTCTGTGATGTTTGTCTGATGACACATTTCTCAGAATGTATCCCTTATCCTTTGTGGTTAAGGGGTGCATGACTGTCATCCCATTCGTGAGGGGATGGCTTAAGCACTTCCCAAAGGCCCTACCTCTTAATACCATTATCTTTGGGGGATAGAATTTCAATATATGAGTTTTGGGGGGGACACATTCAAACAATAACATGGAATTTATTTTTCTCAGTCATTCTGAGAGACTTCGCTCTTTGTATTTTAATAAATTTTGTATGTGTACAGGGTTATAAATAAAAGTGGATATTATTAGTTAAATGTGAAGATGGTATTGCTTTATACATTTGAAAGGAAGCTCTTGGCTAATCAAATCTTAAGTATTCTGGTCTAGGGCTTACCTCTGACATATAAACCAAAAAATGGTTTACAGGCCAGAAGTAAGCCCTAGACTAGAAATACATGAAAGTGGTTATAGGTATTGGACACCATCAGTGTACTTTGAAGTTTTGCTTGTTGGGGATGGATTTCAGAGTTCTGCAGTATTGGATTCAAAGCTTGCTACATGCTAATACATTGGCTGAGCATTGCTACTCAAGGCTAATTTCCCCCTTAGGGATAGCTAAAGCAGGATGAAACTCAGAAAAGGGATGGAAAATATTAGTCGAGAAGGCCAGAGTATTCACTCTCTTAATTAAGATTCCAGGGCTAGATTGTAGTCCCCCCTGCCCCCTGGGCAGGAGGGCCAGTTTGGTACATTGGAGACATAGGAAAACTAAATTCATGTGGGCTCCTAGGGTGCTCTGCACTGAGTCAGCAAGTTTTTGTTGAGTAACTGTTTTGAACCAGGCTTTGGGAATACGGAGGTGAACATGACAGATGTGGTCCCTATCTTTGTGAGTTTACAGTGTAATAAATTCTTCACTGATATTCCTGGACTTTGGGTGTTGACTTGGAGTGGTCTTTGTTACATCCAGGTGACTGGACTTATGGGTCTGCAGTTAAGCTTTGATGTTTGCGTTGGAGAAATAGATTTTCGAATTAACATGTGAAAGAAAAACCCCCCAATGCTTACTGAGTTTCTGTGTGTCAAAAATGACGGAAGGTGCTTTTTTCCCGTAGTATGGTTTTTGTTTTGTTCCTCATAATACCTTGCAAGGTAGATATTAGCCCTCCTCTTATAGAAGAGTTTTTTTTTTCTTTTTTTTTTTGTGAGGAAGATCAGCCCTGAGCTAATATCCGTGCTAATCCTCCTCTTTTTGCTGAGGAAGACCAGCTCTGAGCTAACATCTATTGCCAATCCTCCTCATTTCTTTTCCCCAAAGCCCCAGTAGATAGTTGTATGTCATAGTTGCACATCCTTCTAGTTGCTGTATGTGGGACGCGGCCTCAGGATGGCTGGAGAAGCGGTGCGTTGGTGCACACCTGGGATCCGAACCCAGGCCGCCAGTAGCGGAGCGCGCGCACCCAATCACTAAGCCATGGGGCCGGCCCCTAGAAGAGTTTTATTTAACTTGCCCATGGCCTCACAACTTCTAAGGAGCAGAACTAGAATTTAATGCAGGACTATTTCACTTCAGATCCAATCTATACTATGGAAGTGGACCTGATTACCTAAGAGTAATTGAATCACACGTAGAATGGGAAGGAAAAGAGGATTAATGTTGGAATACTTAGAATACCAGCATTTAAAGGTTGGGGGAGGCATTGACTTCAACAGAAGAGACTTAAAAGGTCAGAGGAGAGCTTTATGAAGCTATGTTGGCGGAGGAGAGCTTCAGGGAGGATCATACTGTCCAGGCTGCCAAAGAAAACAAGTAGGATGAGGCTTCTTTTTTATTTTTTTGAAGAGTCTATTCTATTTGGTAGCTAGGAGGTTATTTGTGACATAGGTGGTAGTTTCTCTAATGGTGGGAGTTGAAGTCAACTTGCATAGAAGCTTGTGCAGTGAATGAAAAGAGAAGGAGAGATCTTGAAATAGCATTTTCTCAAGGAATTTATGAGTGGGGACAAAGCAAGTTTCTAAGAATATGTTAGGAATTGGGTGAGAAGGGTATATGTGAGCGTAGGAGGTTTGAGAAAAGTAGTGAAGGATTGATTGCATCAGCAGTTGTACAAGGATATTGACAAGTTACAAGTAATTATAACTGGAGTGAAGATTTTTTTATGTCTATTTCCAGACCTAATTTTAACTAAAACAGCTGAAAACCAGTTGCTTCAGCATCTTTGCATTTACTTATTAAATTTTAACTCAGACTTCAAATGCCAAAAATCCAAGGACCTTTGGGAGAGGTTTACAAGTATTTTGAAGTCAAGCAGTTATATTATTGTTTTAGATGCCACGCAGTTATTCTCTGTAGCTTTTCTGGAATAGCAATAATTGAGTCACTTGAAGGATTGATCCAGTTTCAAAATGTATAATCTTAAATCCACAGATGACTTTTGATAACATTTAGGTATTATTTTCTTCTGGGCTTTTTTTCAGATTCTTTCTCACTTAAATGATAAAAGGCATTTCTTAACATCATTAAATGTTCTTTGAAGCATGATTGTTAATTTTGTATGATTTCCACTATATGTATCACAATTTGTGTATTTTCCCATGTATATTAACACTTTTTTTTCTATTTAGTACGTTAGGAACATCTTTGTACATGAATCTCTTCTCAATTTTAAAGCAAGTATTTTTCAAGCAAATATACTGTTATATTTGCTGCTACATAAAAACCTTGGAGTAATTGTGAATTGTTTTGTATTTTCAGGTTATAAGTATGTGTGTAGATAGAGGGATAGATGGGTGAATGGATAGATAGATAGATAATGCTCTTAACATTCATACTTCTCTTTCTCAGGAATTCTTTGTTGCTTTGCGTCTTGTGGCATGTGCCCAGAATGGATTGGAGGTTTCACTGAGTAGCTTGAACCTGGCTGTTCCTCCACCAAGATTTGTAAGAAATGCTTTTCAATTTAAATTTTATTTAGTTGAAAAAAAATACCACATAATTTGAAAATTAACATAACTATATTAAAAAATTTTCTCTCTAACTGCTATCACTCAGCTACCTTAATTTCTTTTTTAATGGTTACTGCTGTTATTAGTTTTCTTGTGTATCCTTCCAGAGTTATTATATGTGTATATAAAGAAATATAAATACTTATTTCCTCATTTTCTGTTAATTGTAGCATACTATATACACAATTCTATACCTTTTTTAATAACTTAATATGTTTTAGAGATCTTTACATATCAGTACACAGAAGCTTTCTCATTCTTTTTTATAGCTGCATAGTATTTCCTTGCTTCTATTTACCATAATTTATTTAACTTCCTATTGATAGGCTTTTAGCTTGTCTCTAATCTTTTATAATAAAAAATGCTGCAATGAATAATAACCTCGAATATATATCATTTTGCAAGTGCAGAAGTATATTTATATGTATAAATTCTCAGAAGTGGAATTGCTGTTTCAAAAGTTTGTGCATTTGTAATTTTCACATATAATATCAGCTGTCTTCCATAGTGGTTGTGGTAGTTTGCACTCCCACCAGCAATTGGTTGAGTGTACTTTTGCTAACATACTGTTGTCAAATTTTTGGATCCTTGTCAATTTGATAGGTGACAAATGGAACGTTAAGTGTGGTTTTAATTTGTCCTTTTGGTTTTGTAGAATGAGGTTGAGTAGTTTTTCTCACACTTATGAGCCATTTACATTGCCTTCATGTGAAATGTCTATTTATAGCCTTTGCCTATTTTTCTAGGGTTGTTGATCTTTTTCTTATTGAATTCCAGAGGCTCTGCATATATTAGGAAAACAGCTCTTTGTCTATATGAGTTGCAAATATTTGTTCCCAATTTGTCCTTTTTCTTTTGACTTTGTGATGGTTTTTTTTCCATAAAGAAGTCGTTGTTTTCTATGTAAATGAATTATCAGGATTTAAATTGTTTTTGTGGTTTCTTTTTTCACATTTTTGTTTGTCCTGATATAAGATAGGAGTATGGATTCAAATTTATGTTTTTTTGAAGATGGCTACTTTAGAGACCTAATACAGTTTGTTGAATAATCAATCTTTTCCTTACTGATTTGAAATGCCACCTCAATCATGTGCTAAATGCTCATGTGTATTTTGGTTTCTTTCTGGGTTTTTCTGTTCTTACCCACTGATCTGTTTATCCATATGCTGATCTCACATTGTTTTAATTATCATAGTTGGTAATTTATTTTTGTATCTGTCAGGGCTAGTCCTCCCCACCCTTACCCCTTTTTTCAGAAGTTTCATGGCTCTTCTTGCTTGTTTTTATTTATTTATTTTTTTGTGAGGAAGATCAACCCTGAGCTAACATCTGCCAATCCTCCTCTTTTTGCTGAGGAAGACTGGCCCTGCGCTAACATCCATGCCTATCTTCCTCTGCTTTATATGGGACGCCGCCACAGCATGGCTTGACAAGCGATGCGTTGGTGCGTGCCCGGGATCCAAACCGGCAAACCCCAGGCCGCCGCAGCGGAGCGCGCGCACTTAACTGCTTGTGTCACCGGGCCGGCCCCTCTTCTTCCTTGTTTTTAAATTCAGTATTTTAAAAGTATTTGGTCTGAGTATTATGAATTTACCTTCAGTTTTGAGAATTTCTGCACTTCAAAGTTTAGGCATGGAATCAGAGGTTAATTTAGGGATTTGTTGCCTAAAGATGTTACTATAAAAATTTTTCAAATATATTCATCTGTGTCTGTAAGCAGATAAAAATAATAAGTTGGGCATGCTGTTAGTAAGTTCATGTACTTAAAAATCTTGAGTTGGATTGTTGTCCCAGTTTGTTTTCCTTAAATAGTGTTGGGAAAAATTCATCAGTTAACAGGGCCATAAATATTTTTGTTACATTCAGATATCTTTATCTTGATTTCAGTTGTAATAGGATTTCTTCTATAATACTTATATGTTTTAGTTAGTGTTCCACAATCATTTATGCAGCTAACTCAATTTTTTTTCATTTGTACTTAGATGAAAGTCTAATAGAGATAATGTAAAATAGTATGTCCTGTGCATTGAGATCCAACATTTTGTATGAATGTATTTAAATCCAAAGACCACTTTTTCTCCATTGTTTTATTGATGTGAGGATTTCAAACCTTCATATACTGTATTTTCCTTTTTAGCATGATACCAGTAGTCCTTTGCTAGTCAGTGGAACCTCTGCAGCTGAGCTCCCATGGGCTGTAAAAGTAAGTAAACTTTGTAACTATTCTCTCCTTACCCCTGCTTTGCTTCCATATAATCCTCTCCCCCTACTTTCAAAATATATTGCAATCTGCACTAGAGTTTCATTTTTTACTGTTGGGGGAATACTGGTACTAGAAATCTTTTGAAGGATCCTATGGCTCTGTCAGCCATTGTGTGACAGTTAGTATTAGCTTGATCTCATTTCCGTTATAATGTAAACTAAAAATGGTGATGTCATAATCTTGTATTAACTAAATATTTGATGATTAGATAGTTTACCCCACTAGTATTATTTCTTGTTTGAAAATTCTGGTTAACTATATAGTCTCTTTATGGCTCTAAAACAAACAATTCTTTCTGAAATCTTTTTCTGAGATGAGTATTTTGCATTATAGCTATTTGGAGGCATCATACTGATTATAGCTATCTTATTAGATTTTAAAAATTGTAATTTTAGAATAGTATTAGAAATAGCAGATCAAATGACCTTTAATAGATGTGTATAGTTTTGTCAGAAAGCCATTTTGGTTTGTATGCTTGTGTGCTAGTAACTAATTTTAAAAATTGTAGGGATTTGGCCTTGACTGAGCAAATCATGAAAAATAGTTTTTTATGTTATACAAGTAACTTTCCAGGATTTTAGGAAATGTCTTTTTATTGATAAGAAGAAGAAATCTTGCTTTGGGAAAAATGGGGGAAACTTGATATATTCCTAGACGGTAATTTTCTATTTAAAATTTGTTTGAGTTTGCGGTGTGAATAGCACCATCTTTAGAAAGTCACTAACTAGCTTTGTTGTTATAAAAATTGCTTCCTTGCTGTGGATCTGTTTAAGTGCGAGTGTTGGGCTAGATATTCTTCTCAAAGCCCTTCTATCACTGAAATCTTTTGATTCTAACCTAACAGTAGAAAAGCAAAGATAATGTTCCAGCTACTAAAGGAATGGAAGGGATACTGAACTCTTGAGTGGAGTAACTTAAATTATTATTTACTATAATATATTTTGATGAAAGTGAAGAATGTTTTTTATTTTTTTTTGGTGAGGAAGATCAGCCCTGAGCTAACATCTGTGCTAATCCTCCTCTTTTTCCTGAGGAAGACCGGCTCTGAGCTAACACCTATTGCCACTCCTTCTTTTTTTTTTTTTACCCCCCAAAGCCCCAGTAGATAGTTGTATGTCATAGCTGCACCTCCTTCTAGTTGCTGTATGTGGGACTCGGCCTCAGCATGGCCGGAGAAGCGGTGTGTCGCTGCGCGCCCGGGATCCAAACCCGGGCCGCCAGTGACGGAGCGCACGCACTTAACTGCTAAGCCACGGGGCCAGCCCTGAAGAATGTTTTTTAAATGATAGTTTAAAAAAATATGTTGTCTATTCTTTGAGGACTTGTTTTTTATAACTGCAGTTAAATCCGTTTCACTATTATTTAACTTGTGATCTTTTTTATATTACAGTCTGAAGATAAGGTCAAATATGATGCGATTTTTGATAGTTTAAGCCCAGTGAATGGATTTCTGTCTGGTGATAAAGTGAAACCAGTGTTGCTCAACTCTAAGTTACCTGTGGATATCCTTGGAAGAGTAAGATATTCTTAAATTTGAAATGTAATTTTTATGTATTTTAACTACCAGGAGCACTTATAGCTCATTGTTAAAAAATACAAAGATCTTCTTTTAAAGTTGCGTTGTTACAGAATTTTTTGTGTTCTGACTTAATATGTAAAGTTACTGCTGATTTATTTCTTTGGTTATTCCTTCTAAAATATGAGTGTTTGATAAGCCCCTTAAGTAGGTCCGTTTTTCTTTGTGCTGTACACTCTGACCTCTGAATTCCTTGCCTTAATTTCCAGAGACCATTGGTATTTTACATTTGCCACCTACTCCGTGGCTGTATCATGGGGCCTTGTCATAAGGAATAGTTTCATGTCTGAAATTGTAACGTCTACTCTCTAAATAGAACTTCCTGTCTTTCTAGATCTCTTTCCTAGACACTTGCAAGACTAATTCTTTGACTTCATCAAGACCTTTAAATCTCAGACTGCTTTACTTTCCCCATCTTTTGAATTTACTTTTTTCCTCATCCAACCTGGATTTTTTTGGTCCACAGTTTCATGTCAGTATCCTAGCTCTCTTTGCCATGTTTTCTGACTTCTCTCCTGCCTGGTGAAAATGCAACTTTACATGAAGCTAATTGTCTACCTTCTCTGTGGTTGCATATGGAGTACTGAGAAAGTCTAATAAAGATTGGTATCATCATAATTTCATGATCACCAACTTCACTGGGGCTTTCCCTACTGCCAGCTACTCTTGTGATATTTCGATAGTGATTTCTCTCTATCCCTCTTCGTATTTCAAACCTTATCTCCTTTCATTAAACCTCCAGCCCTTTAATCCAGGGCTTAGTCAGACTACATAGGGTTAAATCCTGGCTGCACCATTTCTTAGCTGTGTGACCTTTGGCAAATCATTAGAAAACCATATCTTAGTTTCTTAATCTTTAAAATGAGCATGATTTCCGGTTTATAGGGTTGTAAGAATTAAATGTGATAATGTACGTAAAGTACTTAGCACAGCACTTGGTACGTACTCTTTGAATGCTAGCTGCCATGATGATGATGATGAAGGTGACAACGACTACCACCATACCACCAGTAGTAGTACTACTGGATCAGTGTTGTATAGGTTAGGTGCTCAATCAGTATTAATTTAAAATTCGTTTTCTAGTATTGTTTCCCACTAATCATTTCTCCACTCTGTGGTCAGTGTGAGATTTCTAAACTGCAGATTTAGTCCTGTTATGGTTTTTTTTTTTTTTTTGTGAGGAAGATCAGCCCTGAGCTAACATCCGTGCTAATCCTCTTCTTTTTGCTGAGGAAGACCGGCTCTGAGCTAACATCTATTGCCAATCCTCCTCCTTTTTTTTCCCCAAAGCGCCAGTAGATAGTTGTATGTCATAGTTGCACATCCTTCTAGTTGCTGTATGTGGGACACAGCCTCAGCATGGCCGGAGAAGCGGTGCGTCGGTGCGCACCCGGGATCCGAACCTGGGCCGCCAGTAGCGGAGCGCGCACACTTAACCACTAAGCCACCAGGCTGGCCTGAGTCCTGTTATATTTTGACTTAAAACGTCTTAGTAGCTTTCCGTTGTGTTTAGGCTGAAGTCCAAACTCCTTTCAAGGCATTTAATGACCAAGCACTTGCTTATCTCCATTCCTGTTTCTCACCAGTACACTTTCTCTTCCTCCTCCAAGTAAAATTTTGTTGAATGACTTAAATATCTTTTTTCCAAGGATTTAACATAGTTTTATAATGGTTCTAAAGCTATGGGAACTACTCTAGATTTAGAGCAAATCTACCAGGACCTTTTAGATTTTATTTCTTCTTTGTAAGCCCTGGACATTAGCTAGTTAAAGGTTAATGACGCAGTATTCGTTGGGTATTTCTTTTAGTTGATTAGAGATTCTGTAGTATAGGGAAAACAATAATGGACTTAGTTGGAAGTCCTCACATTGAAAACTAGTTATGCTACTTAATAATAGTTGCATGAACCTGGATAAGTCATGTCTAAAACAGGGTTGATAGTACCACATGGATTTGTTGCATGAATTAACTGAGATGACGTTTGTGAAGAAGCATTGTAGTTTGTTTAAAGTACTGTGTACGTAATTGTTTTCTAACTGGAGAGGAACAAAATATTTTCTTTAAAAATCTGTAAAGATATTTCTATTTAAAAAATATTAAGAGTTATTACTTCTTTTTACAGTAATGTTAATATAGCACATAATAGTGATATAGTAAAATGATGAGCATAATTGAAATTTCTCAGAGAAATAGATATTATAGTGTTTAGGCGAAACTTTCCCCCCATTTATGTATTTGGTTTTTACGAGTAGCAAATGAAATGAAAGAACATTAATCTTTCTCAATTCTTTGCTTTTTAAGGTTTGGGAGTTGAGTGATATTGACCATGATGGTATGCTTGACAGAGATGAGTTTGCAGTTGTAAGTAACCTACTACTCTGAAAATCTTAAACATTTTAATGGTTTTCTCAAGTGAAAATTTCCTCTTTTAGTTCATCCTTAGAGGAAAACTGTATTTCCCTAAGATTCTTGGTAGGAATATTTTTTTTTTTTTTTGAGGAAGATTGGCCGTGCACTAACATCTGTTGCCAGTCTTCCTCTTTTTTCTCCCCAAAGCCCCAGTACATACTTGTGTATTATAGTTGTAGAGTTGTAGCTCTTTTACATGGGATGCTGCCTCAGTATGGCTTAGTAAGCAGTGAGTAGGTCTGTGCCCAGGATCTGAACTGGTGCACCCCGGGCCACCGAAGCGGAACACGCAAACTTAACTGCTCCACCACCGGGCGGGCCCCAGTATGAGTATTTTTCCCTAGAATTTATGGGTAGTCAATAAATATTTTTAAACAAATGGATAATAGAAAATGTATGTTTTTGCCGTCTTCATTTTATTTGACCTTCAAGTATGCAGGAATATATGCTTTGGATAATGCACTGTAAAGATGCTGAATGGTATTATCTTTTGTATCCCCACTTGACCAGGCATCTCAGTACCTGCTTCTCCAATGGAATAATATCACTTCAAATATACCCCCAAATTTTCACATTTATTTCATTAAAGGAAAACATGAATAACACTTCAGTTTCATGTCATTTAGGAAGGCAGACAGTGTTTTGACATCTTATCTGAAGACATGTTGTCCTTAGTAATGGGATGGTTAATTGCAAAATGAGTTGTATTCATCTCTTCCTTAAAGGTTAGATA
This sequence comes from Ceratotherium simum simum, assembly GCF_057802395.1. Taxonomy (NCBI): domain Eukaryota; kingdom Metazoa; phylum Chordata; class Mammalia; order Perissodactyla; family Rhinocerotidae; genus Ceratotherium; species Ceratotherium simum. The sequence continues at coordinate 7,662,643 of NC_141921.1, forward strand.
ATGCTCTGCTGTGAGCTCATGAATGGTAAATCTCTAATCCCCATTTTAATCTCTTATTTGATAATTAGTCTGTTCAAATTTTCTCTCTCTATTTTGCTAAGGAATTGTCCATTGCTTTGACTTGCAAACTTGTTATCACAGATTTGTGTTATTCTTTTTAATCTCTTCTGGGTTTGTGGTTGTGCTCCTTTCTCATTCCAAATCTTATGTGTTTTTGTTCCCTCTCAGTTTTGGCTTAATTGGATTTTATCTAGTTTATTGATTTTTTTTTTTTATTTAAAAAGAGCCATCTGTTGGGTTTATTTATCTTTTCTATTATGTTTTGACTTTTTATTTCATTCTTTTCAGCTTTTAGCTTAATTTCTTCTTCCTAGTTTCTTATGGTTTACTTTTTTATTTTTGATTTCTGAAGATGAGTACCAAGTCACTTTATTTTTTATCATCTTGAATATTAAAATCATTTAAAGGACATATTTTTCCCTGAATACAGATTTAGCTGGATTCCATAGATACTGGTACAAAGTATTCTCCTTTTCACTACTTTTTAGATAATTTTTAGTTTTCTTTGATCATCTGTTTAGGAATATATTTCCTGATTTCAGTGTAGTTAAGTTTGTTTGGTTTTTGTTAACTTTGTATATACTTTTATTTTTATTTATTTATTTATTTATTTTTTAAAATAATTTTTTATTTATTTATTTTTTTCCCCCCAAAGCCCCAGTAGATAGTTGCACGCCACAGCTGCACATCCTTCTAGTTGCTGTATGTGGGACACGGCCTCAGCATGGCAGGAGAAGCGGTGTGTCGGTGCGCCCCCGGGATTCAAAGCTGGGCCGACAGCAGCGGAGCGCGCGAACTTCACCGCTAAGCCACGGGGCCAGCCCTGTATATACTTTTAGCTTGATTAGATTATGACTAGAGAATGTAGTCTTTAAAATCTCTACTTAAAAAAATTTGCTGGGGCCAGCTCTGTGGCGTAGTAGTTAAATTCGAGCTCTGCTTCGGCGGCCCGGGGTTCATGGGTTCAGATCCCGGTGCAGACCTACACACAGCTCATCAAGCCGTGCTGTGGGGGCATGCCACATACAAAAAAAATAGAGGAAGATTGGCATAGATGTTAGCTCAGGGACAATCTTCCTCAAGCAAAAAAAGAGGAAGATTGGCAACAGATGTTAGCTGAGGGCCAGTCTTACACACACACACACAAATTTGTTAAGGTTTTCTTTGTTGCCAAGTTCATGACCTATTTTTACATTTCTGTTTGGAAGATATTAGACTTCTAGAAATCTATCGTGTTGATTTTATTGATTATTTTCCAGTTTCTCTTTGTCCGTTTCTTTTTTTTTTTTTGCTCTTTCATAAATTTTATTCTGTTTATATCCCAAGAGCCAAATGAAATAGGCAGAATGCATGTTATCACATTTGAAAAAAAAAAATACAGAAATAGAGACTTCAAGTTACTTGAGTTGGTGGTCATAGGTCCCTAGTCTTTTTTATTTTAATTTGGGTGATATTTGGGCCATGGCAGGGGATACTCCCTCACAATGTTAACAAAAGTTATCCCAGCTATATATCAAGGGTTGAATGTTTGTGGGATGTTTTAGGGAAAGGTGGTGTATCAAAGAGATTTGGCTGATGAGGTACTTTGAAAGACTGTCAAACTCTCTATATTAACTTTTTTTAAAATGGTTTTTGTGTTAAGAATATTAGTACAAAATCTTTGCATTGGTAAGATGTGTAGAGGGATTTTTTTTCTTAAAAAGACAAAAATTAAGAATTTCAAAGGAACGTTTGTTTGTATAAGCATAGTTAGGATAGGTAGGGAATAGTATTATCCTCGTGTGACAAACTGTAGTATATGTTAAGGTAAGTGAATAAACACAGTTTATCTTATATGCCCTGAAGCCTTTTCTTAGGCAACTTACTCTCTTTTTTTAATAAAAGTAAACCTTTATTAAAAGAGTAATTTAAGAATAAACAACATATCTGTAGGAAATTACTACTTAAAAAAATAGTGAAAACCCGTATACCTTCTCCTAGATTTACTATTTTTAACTATTTTGCCATATTTGGTTTCTTTCTATGTGCATTCATCAGCACTTGTTTCCAACTCTATCATGCTTAGTGCCTTTAATTTTGAAATCCAGCTTGTGTGATACTAATATTGCTTCTGCTCTTTTTTATTTGGATTACCTGATAGTTCTAAGGTTTAGAATGTCTCTCTCGAAAATGGGGCATTACTGTGTTTTAGTTTTTTACCTAATTTGACAGTTTTTGTCTTTTAAGATAACGACAGATATGTTGATTTTATTCCCCCTACCTTATCTATTTATTTTACATTATTATTTTCTCTCTTTTTTTTAGTTTCTTATTGTTACTGGTTATCAAGTTGTGGTTCATTCATTTTTCCCATCTTATTAGTGTGGAAATTCTGTAATGTCTGTTCCATTAATGGTTAATATACCTTTCCCTGTGCTTACCATACTTATTTCTCCAGTATTTGAAAACAAGATTGTTAACCCTCACTCCAGTAAAACGAGACCCTTAGACTATTTTCGCTTCTTTTCTTTCTCCTTCAGCTCGACTTCTCAAGATTTTAGAACATTTTTTGCAACTAAAATTCTAGATTTTACTTAATTTACTTCTTTTGGTTCTAGGATTTTCCATGTAGTTTTGTCAATATTAATAGTCTCACTAGCATTCTTTTGGGTAGAATTTGCCTGATATATTTTTTTCCATCTTTTTACTTTCATGAATGGGACAACATAGTCCATACTGTTTTTAAAAATTATAATTACTGGGGCTGGCCCAGTGGCACAGCGGTTAAGTCAGCACGTTCCACTTTGGTGGCCCGGGATTCGCAGGTTTGGATCCTGGGTATGGACCTGCTTACCACTCATCAAGCCATGCTGAGGTGGCATCCCACAAAGAAGAACTAGAAGGACCTACAACTAGGATATACAACTAGGTACTGGGGGCTTTGGGGAGAAAAAAGAAAAAAAAGAGGAAGATTGGCAACAGATGTTAGCTCTGGGCCAATCTTCCTCCAAAAAAAATTATAATTATAACAACATAGCCAGTGTAACTTAAACTGTAAGTCATTGATTTTTATCTTTGTTTACAAGCATCAGTATTTTTAAAAGCGTTGATCTTAGGCTTCTTTGAAAATTGAAGTAATTTTTAAAATACACTTGCGATAGTGGAATAACTCTGAACATTTTAAATTATCTTCCTAAATAATTAAATATAAAGGTAATGTACTTATTCACATGATCAGTTCTTTTGGACTGTGGCAATTTATACTCTGCCAGTTTTCTGGTTTGTTGAAGTATAGCATAGATTTTTTCATAATATCTTATATTACTAATTAAAACTGGATTCAATATGAGAATATGTTCAAGACTTACCTCTAAAATTCTTACCCTTTTCTTTTTGGATTAAATGGTGCTTTTTGTTGGTTTTAAAGACCTAGTATCTGCTCTATATTTATTTTTTGAATGGGAACAAATAAATATGAAGTTAATGAAAGATTCTAACTTGGTTTGTTGAATTACACTATGGATTTTTTTTTTCAGTAACTTCTTTTTTCACTAATGAACCAAAACTTGATTGAACCTGAATCTTTATGTTTGAGACTTGCCTTTAAACTTCTTAACCAACTTCTTTCTTTCCTTTTATAGCATAAATGAGATTTTCAGTGGGTTTATTTTTTTAATTGGAGTAAATAAAGTTGAAGTTAGTGAGAGATTCTAACTTGTATAACTTCTGTTGCTGTGTGAACCTTTAATGAATGGTCCTTGTTTCTTTTCAAATGTAAATGCTTTTTCATATTTTCTGAAACCTAGTGGATTAATTAAAAATCCAGAATCTAGAATATCTTTGAGATTTTTTTTTTTAGCTGGATTTGTAAAGGTCAGGCCTTGGCATGCCTTGGGTGTTCTGGCCACAACTAAAATGACTTTTGAGAAGTGTGTGTGTGTATGTACACCCCAAAAAATAAAATGGATTTTAGAAATAATTCCCATGTCCTTGAATGTGGATTTTTAAATATCTGTGACTATTGCCAGTATTCTCTTTGCTTATTGATGAATTATATGACTCGAGTATAAGGATATTGGAAATATATCTTCCTGAGTTTTACTTCTGACTCATTTAGCTTAGTAGAAAGTCTCTGACAGGGCATTAAGTTTTGCGAAAGGGCCAGATTTTCCTCTCTGATGTCATTTTGAAAACTCAAAATGTATATAAAATTTTAGTATTGGTATTGAACCAAGGGAAGTGACTAATAATCATGTTAAAGTTTATTGTTTTCTTTGTCGGGATGAATTCCACAAGTTTGCAGTACTGTTCTGTGAAATAGTTCTTTGTTTTATTGAGGCTGAAACTACTGCTTTTAAACTTAAAGAGAAGAGTTCTAAATCTAGTAATTTAGTATTTGGTAAATGAACTTATGCTCATGTTTTTTAGAGTTGGACAAGATCCTATAAATTAGTTCCTCTAAGCAGAGCAGTTAGTAGTAGAGCCAGGGCTGAACCTGGGCTTTCGAGGTCGTGTTTTTTTTTTTTTTTTAAATAAACTAAATTTGGGGATGGTTTTATATTTACAGAAAAGTTGCAGAGATAGTGCAGAGAGTTCCCCAGTACCCCTCACCCACTTTCCACTATTGTTAACATATTACATTACTGTGGTACATTTGTTAAAACAAACCAACATTAGTACATTACTGTTAATCAAACTCTCCAGGCTTTATTTGAGTTTCACCAGTTTTTCCTTTCTGTCCCAGGATCCACTCTAGGCTACCACATTGTATTGAATTGCTGTGTCTCCTCAGTCTCTCTGGTCTATGATAGTTTCTATCTTGCCTTGTTTTTCTATGACCTTGGCATTATCGAGGAGTACTAGCTAGGTATCCTAGCTGTCTCCCAATCTAGGTTTGTCTGATGTTTTTCTCATGATTAGCCTGGGGGTATGGGTTTTTTGAAAGGATACTGCATATGTGAAGTGACCTTCTCATCACATTTATCAGAGGGGTACATGATGCCCACATGCCATCACTGGTGGTGTTAACCTTCATCACTTGGTTAAAGTGATGTTTGCCAGATTTCTCCACTATAAAGTTACTTTTTTTCCCCTTTTCCTACTCTATTCTTTGGACAGATAGTCTCATGCCCTTTTGACTTTGTATTCTGTCTTCATATCTATCTATTGGTTTTTACCTTCTCACCAAGCCTTAACTTTTTCTGTCAGGTAAGTTCTTAGACTGAAAGTGGTCTAAATTTTGTCAGCATTTGTTGAGTCCTTATCATGCGAAGAGTTTTTGGCATTTGGAGATTTATAAAGGACCTGTACGTGTCTAATATTAACGTGTTCACGTTGTATGGAAATTAACTTTGTATGTTTGCTTCTTTTATTTGGTTGTATAACTGAGAAATGTTTTTGCTTTTGTATTTCTAGTGCCCAGCACAGTGCCTGGTGACTAGAAATTTCTCAGTAAATGTTTTGTTGAACTAAATTGGTGAAAGAAACTTTTGTTACTTGGAAAACACAGGAAACACCTGATATTTTCATCCCAAATTGCTATTTTAAGAAATTATAACTGGCAATTCAAATAATTAAGTAGACCATTGAGCAAATAAAACTCCTAAGGAAACTCCTAAAATACTAGTTCTCAAAGTATGATCTCCCATCAGCAATATCAGCATCACTAGTGAACTTAATAGAAGTGCAAATTTTCAATCCTTGCCCCAGACCAACTGAATCAGAATGTCTGAGATAGGGTTGAAAAACCTGCGATTTAACAAACCCTCCAGGTGATTCTGATGGCCACTAAAATTTGAGAAATACTCCCAAAAAAGTATAGAGAAAAAAAAATCAAAGAAAGTAAGTAGCTACTGGTAATTGACTGCAACAGTGAAACTAAATCCCCTCTTTCCCTGCTATCCCTGAATAAGCGCAAGTTTATTTTTGATGCTTTTACTTTGAAATCATCAAAAAGATGTTCTAAATGCTTCTTAGTTAAGTGTCTATCTCTAGCTGTATAAATGAATTTGCTAGTACATTTCAATTTAAAAACAAGTTGCCAGCCAGATGTTTTTGTGTGAGTCTGGTACATCATTTGATGTAGTTGCTGTATTTGTTTCAGTGGCAGACTTTGATTAGGATAAAGTTCAATATAATAAGAAAACAAATAAAATCACAACCCAGCAGTATATTGTTTGCTTATTCTGTTGTATTTGGTGGAAAAATTTTTGGCTTCAGTTTTGTCGGGCAAACTATTTTCAAGGCAACATGAAATTAATATATTTTTTTAACTTCCAAAAAGGTGTTGTGTATTGGCATCAGAAGGCTGACATTGCTTTTTTGCTTCTAGTGTCCACTTTTCCAGCAAATGACTCCCATCTGCAGCAAGGGGGATGCTGACCTTTAATGTGCATGTTAGTCACTTTCAGATCAGTGCCAATCTAATAATATTACATATATTGTGAATTTGCTTGAAAGTGTGTATTAGCCAGATTGTTTTCTTTCTAGAGTTTTAAGCTTTTGGAGATGGAAAGTTTGTTTCTAAAACTGAAATTCTTCAAATTGACTAGTGAACGGGGAGAGGAGAATTCTTGGTTTGGGTCAAATGATTAAATGATTAGTGCAGGACAGACAGCATAGCATCACCTGGGAACTTGTTAGAAATGCAAATTCTCTGGCCCAACTCCAGACTTATTGATTCTAGCATTCTGGGAGCAGGGCACAGAAATCTGTGCTTTATCAAGCTGTCCAGATAATTCTGATGCTTGCTAAATTTGGGTACCAATGGGTTAAAGGTTAGTTTTATCGCTTGTAGGGAAGAGCATGGTAATGTAAAATTACACTTGCACTCCTAATAAAGCTGATCAAATCTGGAAAAAACAAGAGCTTTGTAGCCAGAAAATCTTGGTTTGAACCCTTCTCTATCATTTCTTAAAATTATATTGAGCAGGCTACTTATCATCTCTGAGCCTCAGTTTCTTCATCTGTAAAATGATATTAGTAATCTCAGAAATCATGGGTCATTGTTGTATTAGGTGCTCAATCAATATTGATTTGAAGGCCCCACAAAACTTAACTTAGAAGCAAACTTCTTTTTGGGGAGAATTGTCATTTTCAATGGAATAAAAAATATTAAGAAGAAACACTCAAGCTTCCTCCCAGTTCCTGTTGGAATCTTTCTGGAGGTTCCAAGTTGCCTTGTGTAATTTCATATGCTTGAAGATAGTCATGGGAACTTTTTTCTTTTGAAAGTTTTAAAGGTGCCTTGAATTCTTTAAGATGGAGGGTATATCCTAGGTCAGTCTGTATGCAAGTTGTCCCACTTTGTGCAAGTGCTTTATGTATTTAATAATTAAAATTAATTTAATAGGTAATACATTCTCATGGTTCAGAAATCAGTACAATATAAGAACATATTCAGTGGAAAAAATATCAGTTCCAACCTTGTCCTCAACTGCTCCATTTACACCTACTCTAAAACCACCTAACTCCTTTTCTTAGTTTCTTGTTTATCCTTCTAGAATTTCTTAATGCAAATATAAACAAATATGAATAATTATTACCCCCAACCACAAAAGATAACACATTATACACACTGCTCAACACTATACTTTTTTCATGTTTAACAATATCTTCAATATGTTTTCACATAGAGAGCTCTATGATTCTTTTTCCTGGTCAGCTTTGTTGAGGATTGGTTTACATACTATGAACTACGTTTAGTTTATGTATATACTTTCATGAGTTTTGACAATTGTATATACCTGTGAAGGTTTGAAGGTACCACCACAGTTATGATACAGAGTGTTTCCCATGGGCTTTTTGTAGTTGTTTCATAGTATTTCATACTATTTCATTGTATGGATGTACCATAATTTTTTTAACCAGTCTTCTGTTGATGGGCACTTGGGTGCTGATACAAACAATTCTGTAATTAATAACCTTTTTCATACCACGTTACCTTTGTAGACGGGTAAGTCTGAGGATAGATTCCCAGATTTGGAATTGCTGAGCCAAAGGGGCAATAAATAAATTTGGTAGATGTTGTCAGTTTGCCCTTTATGGGCTTGGTTCCAGTTTGAGCTCCCACTGGCAATGTATGAGAGTGCCTGTTTGCCCAGCCTAGCTAACAGAGTATATTATGAAACTTTGAATTTTTGCCAATTAGGTGGAAAATAGTATTTTAATATAGTTTTACAGTTTTCTTGTGAGTGAAAATGAGCATATATTAGTATGTTTTAAAGGATGGGCCATTCGTAGTATTTACTTTTCTGTAAAATATCTGTTGATACTTTACTTATTTTCTTCTTGGATTTTGGTTTATCTTCTGTTAATTTCTAGGAATTTTTTATATATTAGGGAGATTAGCTCTTTCCTTGCAAATATTTTTTCCCAGGTTGTTTGCTTTTTTTGAGGAAGATCAGCCTTGAGCTAACATCTGATGCCAATCCTCCTCTTTTTTCTGAGGAAGCTTGGCCCTGAGCTAACATCCGTGCCCATCCTCCTCCACTTTATATGGGATGCTGCCACAGCATGGCTTGACAAGCAGTGCGTCGGTGCGCGCCCGGGATCCGAACTGGTGAACCCCGGGCTGCCGCAGCGGAGCGTGCGCACTTAACCACTTGAGCCACCGGGCTGGCCCCAGGTTGTTTGCTTTTGACATTACAAGAACTTTAGGTGAAGAGTGTGCGTCTAAGTTTTTGCTACTCAGGATATCTTCCTAAAAGTTGCTTAGCTTTGATTTATTTCCTTTTTCCCTCCTTCCTATTGTCTTTCCCTCTTTCTCCTCCTTTCCTTCCCAGCCTAATTTCTTTAAAAAAGGATTTGAGACAGCTTGACGATGCTTTGTTGTTGAACAATAATCAATTCAATGAGTGAATGTTGTTAAATGATTTTAATATATATGACCCTGGTTCATCTATTTTGAAGGCCATGTTTTTGGTATACTGTGCATTGGAGAAAGAACCTGTGCCAATGTCCTTGCCTCCAGCCCTGGTGCCACCTTCTAAGAGAAAAACGGTCAGTATATCAGGCTCTATGTGGTTGACCTCCTCTTCAGCATCAGCCAAGGAACCTTACCACTCCTTACCACCTGTAGGCATTTTACCTACCAAAGCACCGTTAAGACAGGTATAGATTTATCAGTGTTAGAGGACTTTTTTTAAAAACAAAATGCATGGCATTTAACAGTTGGTTGCTTGATGAAGATAGAAGGAGCAAAGGGAGCAAAGGTTTAGAGCTCCCTCTGGTTGAACCTGCATAATGTGATGTCCCAGAGAAGACAGATAATCCTTCTCCTGCATTTGGCCTTGCTTAGGTCATATGGATGTTTCATTGGCTTTGCCTTGATCTACCTAGAATTAAAGTTGGAGATAGAAGATACTCCATGCTAATCTGGCGTGCTTGCCCTGGCATAGTTAATAGGTGTTTTTGTTTATTTAATCTCTAGTTAACTCTTGATTCTTTGGGATCAAATTATCCAATTTTAGATTGCCCAAAGCTTTTTGTCCCTCCATCCTGCTTCTTGTCAGGCTGAGTAAAGGAAAAATAATGACAGGATATGCAAATCAGCCAGTTCAGCTGCAGTTAAGAATGCTGAATGAAACTATTAAAAGTAGAGATTGAGGGGCCGGCCCCATGGCATAGCGGTTAAGTGTGCATGCTCTGCTCCTGGCGGCCTGGGTTTGGATCCCGAGCACGCACCGATGCACCGCTTGTCAGGCCATGCTGTGGCAGCGTCCCATATAAAGTAGAGGAAGATGGGTGCAGATGTTAGCCCAGGGCCAGTCTTCCTCAGCAAAAAGAGGAGGATTGGCGTGGATGTTAGCTGAGGGCTGATCTTCCTCACAAAAAAAAAAAAAAAAGTGGAGATTGAGAATTATCTGAATATTTTGTTTATACAGACTCTCCCAGTTACCCATATTAATGTGGTCATTCATAAGTCAAGAGTTAACTGTGCTTGAATTTACTTATTATTTATTTGTTTATTTTTTAAATTTTTTGTTTATTGGAGTAACGTTGGTTTATAATATTGTATAAATTTCAGGTGTACATCATTATACTTCTATTTCTGCATAGATTACATCATGTTCACCACCAAAATACTAATTACAACCCATCACCACACACATGTGCCAAATTATCCCTTTCACCCTCTTCCCTCCCCCCTTCCCCTCTGGTAACCACCAATCCAATCTCTGTCTCTGTGTGTTTGTTTGTTGTTGTTATTATCTACTACTTAATGAGTGAGATCATACGGTATTTGACCTTCTCCCTCTGACTTATTTCACTTTGCAAAATACCCTCAATGTCCATCCATGTTGTCACACATGGCTGGATTTCATCATTTCTTATGGCTGAGTAGTATTCCATTGTGTATATATATCACATCTTCTTTATCCATTCGTCCTTTGATGGGCACTTAGGTTGCTTCCAAGTCTTGGCTATTGTGAATAACGCTGCAATGAACACAGGGGTGCATGTATCTTTACACATTGGTATTTTCAAGTTCTTTGGATAAATACCCAGCAGTGGAATAGCTGGATCATATGGTAGTTCTATCCTTAATTTTTTGAGGACTCTCCATACTGTTTTCCATAGTGGCTGCACCAGTTTGCACTCCCACCAGCAGTGTATGAGAGTTCCCTTCTCTCCCCATCCTCTCCAACACTTGTTGTTTCCTGTCTTGTTAATTATAGCCATTCTGATGGGCGTTTACTTATTATTTAAAAGAAAAAAAGTAAAATGGGCATCTGTAAATATAATCCCAACTGACCTATATTTTTCTTCTGTAATATTCTCTTCACCACAGCATTTCCATTGGGGTGTGATGGAAGTGATACACTGTTGCTGTAGTTAGTGGGGTAGAATTGCTCAGCATTTGTGACAGATACTGTAATGGGTTGAAAGAGTGACACTTCAAAGTTTGTTTCATTTTGGCAGAAATACTATATATATATATTTTTTCTTGTAGTGGGTTGTATCCCCTGCAGATAAAGCTAAATATGATGAAATCTTCCTGAGAATTGATAAAGATATGGATGGATTTGTGTCTGGATTGGAAGTCCGTGAAATCTTCCTGAAGACAGGTTTACCTTCTACCATACTAGCCCATATTTGGTAAGACTTTATTTAAATTAATTTATAATTTTATTTATTTATTTTTTTTCCCCCAAAGCCCCAGTAGATAGTTGTATGTCATAGCTGTACATCTTTCTAGTTGCTATATGTGGGACGCGGCCTCAGCATGGCCGGAGAAGTGGTGCGTCGGTACGCGCCCGGGATCCGAACCTGGGTCGCCAGCAGCGGAGCGTGTGCACTGAACCACTGAGCCACGGGGCTGGCCCTAAATTAATTTAAAAAACAAATATAGTTTTGTATCAACTCTAGTTTTGTGCATTCTTATTTTTAGGCGTTTGTAAATAGGATAGTTTTTGTTTCAGAATTCTTTTTTTTTTTTTTTTTTTTTTTTTGTGAGAAAGATCAACCCGAGCTAACATCCATGCCAATGCCCCTCTTTTTGCTGAGGAAGACTGGGCCTGAGCTAACATCCGTGCCCATCTTCTTCCACTTTATGTGGGACACTGCCACAGCATGGCCTGACAAGTGGTGCGTCGGTGTGTGCCCAGGATCCGAACCTGGGCTGCCAGCAGTGGAGCGCGCGCACTTAACTGCTACACCACGGGGCCAGCCCCTGTTTCAGAACTCTTTATAGAGAAAATTGAAATCTGAGGATTTCTTCTGGGTAATGGACAAAAGCTTGAGAATGGGTTACCTGATGTTTTATAAGATTAACAGTGCCAGTTAATGATTATTAGAATGTTAAAATGCCTCATCTGTTTATATCAGATAATTAACCTTAAATTTTTAAGGGAGAATCTGAAAATCTGAAATTTAAACAGTATAAAAAACAGTATCTTCGGGGCTGGCGCGGTGGCATAGTGGTTAAGTTCGTGCATTCTCCTCAGTGGCCCGGCGTTTGTAGGTTTGGATCCCGAGTGTGGACCTACGCACCATTCGTCAAGCCGTGCTGTGGCAGGCATCCCACATATAAAGTAGAGGAAGATGGGCAGGGATGTTAGCCCAGGGCCAATCTTCCTCAGCAAAAAGAGGAGGATTGGCAACAGGTGTTAGCTCAGGGCCAATCTTCCTCACAAAAAAAAAAAACCTAAAAAAGTATCTTCAAGGCATCCTCATATGATACTGTAGGGTATATGTATACTTTTGTACCTTTACATAGGAATTACACATTTCATCCTTAAAAAAGACAAACTTTAGTGTCTCTAGTGAATTTCACATTAAATGAGATAATGTATATGAAAATGCTTTATCGTGTGCCTGCCACTGTTACACTTTACTATACCAGAGGTTATCTTGAGGTTTTCAAAGGACAGCAGACATCAGAAGTGAAGTTGCACACAGTTGCAAAGAGAAACTTAGAAAAGAACAAAGTGGGACAGTAGATCTGCCTTAAAAGGAACAAGAACCCAAGACTGGGAAAGATTAAATATGTTTAACTAATAATAGCTGCCACTTTTGAGTGCCTAGGCTAGGCGCTATGCTCAGTAAATGTCAGCTGTCGTGGGCTTGGCATTATCCCCAGACTTTTTATGTATTTTGTCTTTAATTCACACAGTAACCTTGCAAGATGGGTGTCATCTCCACTTTAGAGATGAAGAAACTAAGTCTTGGCGAGGTCAAAAAATTTGGCCGAGATCACAAGAAATAAGTAGAAAAGCTGGAATTCGAGATTTCTTTGACATCATAGCCTGTATGTAGTCTTTTTGTCAGGCCATGTTGGCTTTCAATGAATCAAACAGATCAGGACTTCAGAGAGCTGAGCTTTAAAAAAAAGAAAAAGGAGAAGAAAAGAAAAAGCAAATAGAATAAAACATTTGCTGTTTTCTTTCAAGTGATTTTGTAAAGCTTTCCAGATTGCTGCCTTCTCTTCACATGTGATCTGTGTTTGCAGCTGTTGTTTCTGCTTTGACTTGGTGATCCTTATATCCTCCTACTCTTAAGAGTTGCAGGAAGCAAGCCGACATGGAAATTTTTGCTTGTTTTAGAATCATTCTAATGCCACTAATGAATGAAATTTGTTGAAAGTTACGTTTCATTTTAAATATCTTTTAATGTTGAAAATGGTGGGAGTAGAGAATGTTGGGATTTTTTGGCCCAACACAACTCCTACTCTGTAGTGGTTCAGGAAATTTGAAGGAAGGCACAAAGCAATCCCAGATTAGAGGCCTGTGCTCAGCACCAGGGTGAACATTCTCTTTTTTATACCTTTTTAGCTGATCTCTCTCTTTTAACATTTGAGTGCATTTTGGGCAAGCCACAAGTTGTTGTGACATTTTTTTAATTCAACTGATCATTTTTAAAAAGGTACATAGTCATATTACTTTTCGCCTGGATTTTTGGAATGGTAGTTGTGGCATTTATATACTATTCATTTTGTTTATTTGTACAGGGCATTATGTGACACAAAGGGCTGTGGGAAGCTTTCAAAGGATCAGTTTGCTTTGGCTTTTCACTTAATCAATCAAAAGTTAATAAAGGGCATTGATCCTCCTCACATTCTTACTCCTGAGATGATTCCACCATCAGACAGAGCCAGTTTACAAAAGGTAAGACAACTTGAAAGAAAACCTGAATGCACTAAGAGAGAAACAAGTGCTATGTCAGATGATAGACTCAATTTGGATGGAATAGAGGAGAAAATGTATCAGGCTAGGAGCAGAGCAGTATACTGTTGGTGGATTAGTTTGTGCCTAGAAGTATGCTCGAATGCCTTGTATAACACCCTTGGGCTACAGCTTGTTTACCCCAGTGCGTTACACATATGGCAGCCGTGTGTTCCAATCTTAAAATTGGAAAAATGTGATTTTTCCCCTTCTGGATTTGTGAATTAATTTTTATGAATAGGGTGTAAAATTTAAGTGAAATCTCTAAGAATTAAATTATTGTGTTTCATTTTATGATTCACTCTTACGGAAAACAAATACAAATTTGAAAACAAAATCTAGGAGATTATGATTGCTTGGTGCAGTTTTAAATAAATAAATTTTAAAAAACCCAAGAAAAACATTATGTTGAGGAGAAATCTGTGTGGTTTTGTCTTACATATGACCATCTATTTCTGGGCATATGACTGAATTTCATATCTGAATGGCTAGAAGCAGGTTTTAGCTACGTTTGGTTTCTGGTCAGCAGTGGGAATTTTCAAAACTACGTTGTTTTAGCCATGTTGTGCCTTGATTTTTCTTTCCTCATCTAGAAACGCTTCCTAGTATAGTGCATTAACAATATCTTGGCCTTAAAAGAACTTGTATACTCTAGTGGCTATTTGCCTTTAAAAATACATAGTTTGTATCTTTAAATCTTTTGTGACCTGTAAAGTAACCATTGCTGTGGTGATTCTTCAGAGTTATATATAACAGGAGTTGTTAAATTTGTGGTATGAGGAAAGCTCTCTTTAAAATGTCAATAGAATATTTTGGTTTTGCATTAATTTTGTCACATAGGTTAAAGAATCCCATTTTAACAGACCTAATAAAAGTCAAAATTGGACTTTTTCTAAGTCAACTAAGTGGAAATTCACAGCCACCAAGTATAGAAGTTATTTAATGAGTTTTTATCCTATTTAAATAAAATCAATATTTGATTATCTGTTTTGTGAGTTTTTGTGGGGGAAGCATTTTGTGAATTTTTCGAGATTTCTTGTGATATAGGACATGAGCTCTCTACATTGTGGAGAAGGCTAAAAGTGATGCCACCTAGAAAGATAAAGGTTACAAAATTGTATTATGTCCTCTGCTATAACTGTATCTCAGTTATGGAACATTGTTGTTTCATCCTTTCTTTCACCTACATAGAGTGGTTTTTTCCCCTTGCCACCTTTACTGAATCTCCCGCCAACACAAATTACAGATACGACAGAACTTTCTGAACAAATTATGTTTGTTCATTGAAATCTCTGTAACATTAGTAGACACTTCAAGTTGCATCTGCTATACCAAGTTTTTTGTCTGAAGTCCATTAACTAGAGCATAGACACCCTTGTCTATTTGTCAGATATCAGTATTATTCATTAAAATGGGATTTTATCATTGTTGTCTTATCTATTAACCAAAATTTTTAACCTTAAAAATTAAAATTTGCCTTGGTTTTGTCTTTCAAATAATCTCTTTATAATCTGATTTTTTTAGAACTGCATTTTTTGCAGCTTTGACTAATCCCTTTTTGAATTTCGCTCTCCTTTCTGTGTTTTTTCTAGTTTGGACTATTTTTTCCATTCTGCAGCACTCTGCTTTTCAGTTTCTTAACTCTCCTCTCTCAAGGTCAGAGCTTTACTTTATGCCTTTTTTAGCGTTACAGTTTTTGGTTTACCAGATACGTTTTGAAGTTAGAGGTTTTTTATGCAGCAAAGTTGATGCAGAGAAAATACCTAAACAGCATGCTTTGTCACATGTCTGTCACTTGGTCCTTGTGTGCATTTTAACTTGCCGTCCCTAGGCTCTGTGATCCGCTTAAAATCACCAAAGTGGAGTTTTTGTGTGATGCACTAAATAGGGTGAGAGAAAATATTCTGAAAGAAGGGGACATGCTACATTTTTTTTCATATGCCCTTCTTATACTTTATGTATTGTTAGCTGAACTTTTTCCATGCTTCCTGGTTGCATGCCATTTTATTGCTTTAGAATGGGAGTTTAATTTTTGTGTCAGCAATTGAGGAGTGACACAAGCAGTACCAACTACAGTGCACTAATCTTCCTTCTAGAGTCATCTGTGGTGTCACCTTATAACTTGTTTGAGGTTAAACTTATTTGTCTCACTCTTCTTATTCGATGATATTTGTAATAGTGAAAGACTGTCACATGTGAGTCACTTTTTTAGAGTGACAGAAGAGGTGTGGAAGTCATGAGTTTCTTGGAACGCTTGCACCTCTGATAGTGAATTTCTCAGTAACATTTAGGGGATGTAAGTTACTCTTAGTGATAGAAGTGAGACCAAGTGCTGATTTTTCATTTTGTTCACCTGTCAGACTGTCTGGCCAGGCTTAGCTCATAAGTCAGGTTTAGACAGAGTTAAAATCCTAGTGAATACCTGTCACATTTAGAAATCCACTTTAAAATTTCTGATTTAATTTAGGATGATAACGGTCTGTGTAGAAGTGAAACGCAGTAAAACAGTAAGAGATATTTGATACAAATCTGTAGTTAATATAAAATTGAAAATAATATTAATTGAATCCTATTATATGAGTTTTAGTATTTATGGTCAAAACAACCCCCAAAACATCTGAGGACTAGTAATGCAGTGTAGCATAAAGAAATATAGAAGGAATTATTTGCCAAATTTTATGAAGTACCTGTTTATCAGGTTGGCTTTTAGGGCAACGGTTTCATTTACCTAAATGATCTTGATATGCAAATAGTATGGGGCATAGTGTAAAATAGCACTTGAATTTAATTAGACGTCTTCTGATCAATATCTCCTATTAGCTCCATTCAACTTGAAGCAAGTCATTTAATGTGTTTCCTTAGCTCCAAAATAATAATATCTGCCCTACCTACAGCCCAGTTTTCAGATTAGTTTTGAGAATTGACTAATAGATTTGAAAGTGCTTATTAAGTTGTAAACCATCATATAAACGTGAGGAGATGGGATATTGTGAACTTTAAGGTTTCTTCTTCTGTTGTGCAAGTTGGTGACATACATTAAGTTCCTAGCAATATAAGTATTAATACTAAGTTTTATGCTCTGCTGGTAAGGTGCCCGGTGTATCTTAGTTTTACATGTTCAGACCTCAGTTTTAACATTTCCTAACTGTGATTATTCTGTTATTTGTCAGTCTGGTTGTAGCGTTGGGTGTAGTGCTTGAAGGAGCAGTTATCTTTTTGCTCTGACTTCACCCAGCTAAATAAGGAATCAGCAGTGGTTCACAAAGGAGATTGAGCCAGAGTGGAAGCAACTCATTGGGAGGCCATTCATCTTTTAAGAGCATATTCTGTTGAGGAAGTGAATTATAATATTACACTTATAAAATATCATAAAGTTTGTCGAGTGACTTCACATGCAATATTTATTTCATTTAATTTTTAAAGTGGGCAGGGCAGAGATGATTCCCCTATTTTACAGTGAAGCTCATGCAGCTAGTAAAATAGCAGAGTCCAGAATAAACCCAGCTAGATTTTGGTGCCATAAGGACCGTTCAGAGACCAACTTTGACACCTTCATTATTGAAAGAAAACCATATAAAGGATGTCATATTTTTTTTTTTTTTTTTTGATTTTATTTATTTTTTGCCCCCAAAGCCCCAGTAGATAGTTGTATGTCACAGCTGCACACCCTTCTAGTTGCTGTATGTGGGACTCGGCCTGAGGATGGACAGAGAAGTGGTGCCTCGATGCGCACCTGGGATCCGAACCCGGGCCGCCAGCATCGCAGCGCACGCACTTAACCACCAAGCCACAGGGCCGGCCCTAAAGGATGTCATATTTGAAGACAGTTTCATATATGGTGATATTAATATTTACTATGGAACATGCTGAGCAGTTGGTTTTACTTTAAATAGGGTAGACCATTTTAGTATTTAAGTATTTAACAAAGTAAATATTTGTTGAATTGAATAAAATCAACCACTGCTATAATTCTGAGAGTCAACAAAAATTTATATACTTACTCTGTGCCATATGATACAAGTACAAATAAATCACCATCCATCTCCCCAAGAATTTTATACTTCCGTTCAGAAATTAGTTTATAAATTTGATATCTGCTTTACTGTAAGGTTATGGACAGTCTGGGATCGAATGACAAGGACATTGGGATCTGAAGTGGTGGTACATATTATACAACAACAGCTTTTAGAGAATTTAAGGGAAAATGTCTTAGTATATAACTGTATGTTCGTGTGTGTATAAATTGCACTAGATGTGGTTTCCTCAAATGAATTAAAAGTGTTAGTACTACCATAAAATATGTAATACCCTGTATCCATGTCGTGTTTTTAAACACTTTTAATGCTTTGCCACATATAATTTTATAGTAATAATGTATGATTTTGAACTTTTTGTTTTTAGAACATCATAGGATCAAGTCCTGTTGCAGATTTCTCTGCTATTAAGGAGCTAGATACCCTTAACAATGAAATAGTTGACCTACAGAGGTATGTATAGTAAAATTACAACTGATTATGTAAATACACACACACACTCTTTTCTGTTTCTAATTGGTAAATGCTACTTTATTTGGTTAAGTACCATGGTTCTTGAACTGGGAATCAGTGTGCCTTATTTCCTCAAATCTAAGACAAATTTTAATTGCAGGATGCTCTTATTTTCTTACATAGCACTAAAAAAAGAAAAATCATTGCCATATAAACAATGGCATGCCATCAACTATAAGATACTATTTGATATGTACAGTGAAAAATGTGTATCTTAGAATGAATGAAATGTAGTTTTCTTCCAACTTCAGATATTTGAATAACATATTAGGAAAACATTAATACATTTTATGGAAGGAATGTTAAATGCAGACACCATGCCAAGAGGTTTCATAACTGTTCTCTCATTTGATCCTTACAAAAACCTTGTAATTTGAGATAGATGTTATTGTTCCTATTCTACAGGTAAGGAGTTAAGATGCTTAGAGAGGTTATTTTGCCTAAAGTCATACAAACCTGTCAGCAGTAGAACTAATACCTGATCTCAGGACTACTTGATTTGGAGTTGAATCTTCTTTCTTATACATAGGTACTGTGTGGAACAGACTTGAATACAAGTAGATTTGAATCTAAATACAGGAGGTACTATTGATATTTCCTTAATTCTCTTGTTCCCTGGGAAATTTATGGTAATACTCATCGTAAAAATGACCTCCTAAAATTACTTTTTAGAAGGTTAGACCATTTTTCCGTCTACAAGGCATTGGATTTAAATATCACTTTGTATTTACTGCAAACCTTTTTGTTTTTTTAACTTCACAACACTTTGAAGAAGATATTGGCTGATGCTCCTTTGATGGTATTGAGACACAAGGGGATTAAATGATTTATCTGGGCTATATGGCAAGAACTTGGCAATGATCTTTCCTCATCCATGAGACTACACTGAGATTGTTGTAGAGAAATTTAGTTATGATTTTTTCAGTTGCGAGAAAGAGCTCAACCCAGGCTAACTTAAGAGAGAGTGAATTTATTGACTTGTGAAACTAAGACCTCTTAGAGGTAGGGATGGCTTAAGGCATAGCTTCATACTGGGGCTCAAATAATATAATCAGTTCTCTTGCTCTCTCCATTTCCTGTTTGCACTTCCACTGGGTTGTTCCATTCTCACATAGACTTTCCCATTATGTTATCAAGGGGACTATAGCACACCTAGCCTTATGTACTTATAATTTCAAATCTAGTGGAGTGTCTCTTTTCTGGCAGTTCCTGCCTAAGCTGTAAGATTCAATCTGATTGGATTTTAGGATCTTAGGATCATGCCTACCCCTGAAACAATCAGTGGCCAGGCATGTATAGTTTATTGATTTGTCATGAACTCTGTCCTGGGAGTGATGGAGGTGGGGTTGTTTGCCACATGGAGGAGGGGGTATCCTCACATGAAAATTCTGCCAGAAGGCAGATTGAATTCTGGAGAGGTAAATGTCTGCTGGAGTCAGTATAACTTCAAATCCACAGTAATTTCAGTGATTGGCCTTAGTATCATCTACCTCTTTGAACAGTAGGACTTGACATTATGTACACTCAGTCTGGGCACCTTTTAAAAATATCATTGTTGGGGCTGGCCCGGTGGCGTAGTGGTTAAGTTTGCGCACTCTGCTTCGGCAGCCCGGGGTTCGTAGGTTTGGATCCTGGGCACGGACTTATGCACTGCTCGTCAAGCCATGTGTGGTGGCGTCCCATATACAAAAATAGAGGAAAATGGGCACAGATGTTAGCTCAGAGTTAATCTTCTTCAGCAAAAAGAGGAAGTTTGGCAATGGATGTTACCTCAGCCAGTTTTCCTCACCAAAAAAAAAAATATATATATATATATCATTGTTTAGTTTTGAACATATCTTCTACTAAATTCTACCAAATTCTTATCTTCTGCTCGAAAATTGGTCTTTGCCTGTTATAGAAAGCCTCTAATATTGGAATCCTAGAAAGTAAAAAACAAAAACCAAAAAACCCTTGGAGGTCATTTAGTCCAATTTCTTCCTTACTCTTGGAAAAAAAAAAAATCAGATCCAAAGTCACACATCAAGTCAGCAACAGTGCTAGCTGACACCCATGCCAGCTGTGTAAGTTCTAGTTCTGTGTTCTTTCTGTTATATAAGTCTACTTCTCATTAAGATTTAAAAATTTTTCCTTGGGTTCAGGATAGGAGTAATAAACGTTTGATTACTGAGTCTATAATAGTGTGTGGACTTTCATTTTCATATGGTCCATAAATGGTCTGTTAACATTTTTTCTTGCCTTATGTGGAATGAATATTGAATAGTAGTTAGATTTGAAAGTACTTGTCTTCTGTGCCTTTCAAACCTATGAAAATGGACACATATGTCAGTATTCTAGGACTTGTTTGACTTCAACAGTAGTAATTTAATGTATGAAATGTTTTTGCAGTGAATAGAGCATCATACATATAAAGTACTTACTGGTGCAAACATTTGTAATATTAGTTACATTTTGGTCAACTGAGCTTTCTGTCACTTCTTTTTTTTTTTTAAAAGATTTTATTTATTTATTTTTTCCCCCCCAAAGCCCCAGTAGATAGTGGTATGTCATAGTTGCACATCCTTCTAGTTGCTGTATGTGGGACGCGGCCTCAGCATGGCCGGAGCAGCGGTGCGTCGGTGCGCGCCTGGGATCCGAACCCGGGCCGCCAGCAGCGGAGCGCGCGCACTTAACCGCCAAGCCACGGGGCCGGCCCTCGGTCACTTCTAATATTAAGTTGTACTAGTGGCAGTCCTGTATAGTGAATCACAGGTACCAACATAAGATCAGACATATATAACATTTTGTGACTATCTGTCTTATTAAGAAAATCAGAGAGAGCCAAAACCTTCTTAGGTTTTAGGTTGTAGTCACATTTTATAAATGTGTCATTCATTTATACATGATTTGACATTTATGAAAATATTTTCCCTAGGCTTTTATTTTAGGTGAGATCTACATTGTAGGTAAACTTCCATCATCTGTTAACTCCAGTAATGTCATAATGAGACTCATCTACTCAAGCTAAAAATATGGTTGTTAAAATTCACTTTTGTAAATGATTGTATTAGGTCACTATCACCAAATCTTCAAGATATTACATTATAAACCTTGGCTTTTGTTATTGTGAGTAACAGTTTTTTCTGTGCAATGGTACTGCTCTTCGGCCTTTAAATCTTTTATTAATATATCAGGATGTGATGGATATAACTACAAACAGGAAAAGAGAATTTAAACAGATTTTGTTTGTGGCTTTTACTAAATTGTTATTGGACAAAAGGTTAGCCCCTTATAATTTGTTGGTTTTCAGATGAAGATATTTAATTTTAGTCCAAGGACCAAACCTGTAAATAAGCAGCATACATAATATGGAATTATAATGAATATAATGAATATGGTGCTTTACAAGATTTATTTTTTCCTCCCTTGATGATGGTTATACATACTCATAAAAAAATTTGGAAAATACAGAAAAGCATAATAAAGAAAGCAATATGTTTCTTAGAATAATATATATATATATATTTTTTATAATTTTATTTATTTATTTTTTCCCCCAAAGCCCCAGTAGATAGTTGTATGTCACAGTTGCACATCCTTCCAGTTGCTGTATGTGGGACGCGGCCCCAGCATGGCGGGAGAAACAGTGCGTCAGTGCACGCCCAGGATCCGAACCCAGGCCGCCAGCAGTGGAGCGCACGCACTTAACCGCCAAGCCACGGGGCCGGCCCCTAATATTTTGTTTTGAGCATTGAAAATCAGTGGAGATATGGAAAGCCTATATAACCTCAACAGTTAGTTGGGTAAAGAATGTTCTGTGTTATTGGTCAGAAAATGAGACGTTGTTTTCATCTCTAGTTCACCAAATTGTTTCTAGTTGAAAATATAAGACATTGAGAGCTTGAGGCAGGATACCTTTTTTCCTTTTTTTTTTTTTTTTTTTTGCTGAGGAAGATTCTCCCTGAGCTAACGTCTGTACCAGTCTTCCTCTGTTTTGTATGTGGGTTGCTGCCACAGTATGGCCGCCGACGAGTGGTGTAGGTCCACGCCCGGGAACCGAACCTGGGCTGCCAAAGCAGAGTGCGCCAAACTCAACCATTAGGCCACGGGGCTGGCCCCTCATTTTTTTCTTTATATTTGTTATATGATTACTACAACATTTGCTATATAGGGATTTAATTATGTCGATCAGATTAAATTAGTATGATATTTTTGACTTCAAGAAGGAAAAGCAATGGTTGTATATAATAATCTTATCAAATACCTGGATCTCCCACCTGAGCTCAAGACCTATATTTTTCATTGTCTGCTAGTGTTTTCATCTGAATGTCCAGTTGGACATGACTTCCTAATCTTCTGCTGGTCACTGTCCTTGTCTCTTTTATTTCTCTTTCTCAGTGACATTACCATCTAGTCACTCAAGCTAGAAACCTGAGATTTTTCTTCCTCTCATCTTTATTCTTTTATCTTTGAAATGTTTCTTGAAATCATTCCTACCTTCCCATCTCCTTGGCCAGATTAACTCCTTTTCATCCTTCAGATCTCACCTTAGACATCATTTCCTCTGGAAGGGAAGCCTTCTCGGACTACTTTACCTCCCAACTCCCGTATCTGTCAAATCTTATTTAAAGAGCCTATCTTACATAGTTTTTTTCCCCCCTCCCCAACACCCCAGTACATAGTTGTATATCTGGTTATAGGTCCTTCTAGTTCTTTTATGTGAGCTGCTGCCACAGCATGGCTGTTGACAGATGAGTGGTGTCATTCTGTGCCTGGGAACTGAACCCAGGGCGCTGAAGCAGAGCGTGCCGTGGAGCGTGCCGAGCTTTAACCACTAGGTCATCAGGGCTGGCTCCATAGTATTTATATTTACACTTGTCATAGCATTTACTGTACTTTATTATAATTGTCTATTTTATTTGGATCTCTCACTAGCATATGTACTTCTTAAGTGTAGGGACTGTTTGTTAACTGTTGTAGCCCTAGTGCTTAGCTTATATAATAGATGAGAAAATAGTTTGTTCAATATTGTGGAAATCTGTCTGTTCTACTGCTTCTGTCTTAGTTTTAGTCTTTATCTCTTATCTGGATCACTGCTATAACCTCCTGATTGACTCTTTGCTTTGAGTCTCCTTCTTTCCTTTGGACTATCCTACCTCCAACTGCTGTATAAAATACAACTCAGATCCCTTAGTGACTCCCCATCCCCCACTGGATCCACTTTACTTTTCTGAGTATGGTGTAAAGGCTCTTCCTTCACGATGCTCCCTTGGCATCCTGACTATCCTTTGGCCTTAGCCACCTCCCACAGTAAAGTAGAATCATCTCCCCCTGTGACACTGTAAAGCTCCTTGAGAGCAGACACTGTGTTTGCCCTTGTCCTCTCAGTGTTCAGCAGAGTGCTCTAAGCTATCATTTCAGTTTTATCCCTCTTCTCCAGCCATGTGGTGGCTGGGCTTATTACCTCTCACTTCAACATGCCACCACTTTTTTATTCCTCTGTGCCTCTATTCTTATTGTTCCCCTTTGCTTGAGCACACCTTTTTGCCTTGTAAACTTTTACTCATGCTTCAAGGCCCAGCTTAAATATCATCTCCTTTGTCAAATGTTCCCTGAAACCTTGATTGCCAGTTGCACTTTCCTTTCTACTTCTAGAGACTTTATTCCTTTATAATAGTACTCACCACATTTCATGTGGTCTTTTTTTATATATATCCTTTTTTTTTTTTAATTTGAACACCTCCAGGGCAGGAGCTATGTCTTATTTGCATAGGTCTAGAAATTAATGCACACAAGTGCCTGACATCACAGAATCTCAGTATAGGTTAGTCGATTAAATGAATGAATCAAAGTATGTTATAAATATTAGAATATTTCCTAGACTTAAATCCTACAAAGTTTATGGCAGACTAGAAGCCATATGTTAAATGAAACAAGGCAAAAGATCTTCTGAATAATAGCTTATTTTGAAGACTATAGAAGAGGATTTTATAGACAAAAGGATTTTTAATCCTCACAGGGACATTAAGGTTAAGGGCTGGTTTTTCATATTTTGTCGACCTATTTTTGTGTCAGGGGTTTTCTTTAGGAATCTGATGAAGGCTATTAGACTCTGCCTCCTGATAAAAAGAACATGTGTATCCATGTGAACCATTTGCATTTATTTCAGGAGTCCCAGATGCTTAAAAACTATCCATGGGCCGGTTTTTAAGAACCCTTGCTCTGAAAGTAAAGTGGCTCAAATAGAGAAGTTCTTGGCAGTGAAAAAGCAAAACATACCAAGAAATTGCTTCAGTCACTTAGATAGTTTGGTGGTGAATTATGCTGAGGCAGAAGTTAATATTTATTTGTCTTCTACTTCCTTCCTGTCTCTGTCCTTTTAGCAAGAACGTCAGGAAGTAAAAGCTATATCCTGTCAGGCCAGTTTGTTATCCTGGTCTTGGACCAGTAAACAGGATAGATAATTATAATTATAATTACTAGACATTGTGCTATGTCTGCTTTATATAAATCATCATCTTCATCATCATCGTCCCCAACACCCAGCTCAGCACGTAGAGCACAGCATTTACTGAACAGGTTCTCAGCAAGCATTGGTTGGAGAAGCTGAAGAACACTTGCCCTAGTTGAAGAGAGACTAGAATGGTGCAGCCAGAATCTGTAGATCTCTACTAAGTTATATTTAGGAACTGATTTTTTAAAGGATATTTGACAGTGTTAGCATATGGTTTGAATTTTTTAAAAATTTATGTTTTTGGTTTAGTTCAGTTCAAATACCATTAGAAACCATTAGCTCTAGCTCTGGAGAGAGCGTTGCTTATAGTGTTGAATCTGGAGCTCTTTTGCTTATATAATCCAACTTGATCTGTGTCTAGCCCTGTAAAGATCTAGTATCTGTGGTACTGATACTAGAAACTCTCAATTGTGACTCAAGAATGGCATTACTGATTGAGTAATTGAAGCTCTAGGTTGTAGTATGCATTTGTTTGGTAGTAAGGAGGCATTTTAATTCATTTTCACGTAAAGTGCATGGCTCATCATTTAAAACCTCTGTTTAGGGAGACTTCCCTTATTTGAAACCCTCTTTGCTAAAGTCTGAGTCTGCACAGTCTAATACAGTAGCCATTAGCTGTATGTAGCTATTGAGCATTTGAAATACAGCTAATCCAAATTAAGATGTACTGTTAGTATAAAGTATACTGGATTTCAGAAAAAGAATTTGGATATATTGGGTTAAATAAAACATATTACAATAAATTTCACTTTTTTTTTTACTTTTTAATATATAGCTATTAGATCATTTAAAATTACATGTGTGGCTTGCATTATATTTCTCTTGGACCACCTTGGTCTGAATCAATTGTATTCTGTAAAAATTATGTTTCATTTGCTTGCATTATTTTGTAGCACTGGTAGCTTATTAAGGGGCACTTACCTCTTTTAAGAGAGCAGTAGTTTTTTTTGTTGTTGTTGTGAGGAAGATCAGCCCATAGCTAACATCCACACCAATCCTCCTCTTTTTTGCTGAGGAAGACTGGCCCTGGGCTAACATCTGGGCCCATCTTCCTCCACTTTATATGGGACGCCACCACAGCATGGCCTGACAAGCGGTGCATCAGCGCACGCCCGGGATCCGAACCCAAGCTGCCAGCAGTGGAGCGCGCACACTTAACCACTATGCCACGGGGCCGGCCCCAAGCAGTAGTTTTTAAGATGTGTTACAGTATGTCTTTGGGAGACAAAAATAGCTACCAAGAAATTTTAGCACCTAAAGGATTTTGATGGAGTCAGTCTCTACGAACATATTTAATTCCTAACTGCAGTCACTCTGGATGCTTCATTACAACTTTTCAACAAGCCAGTAAAGGTACTTTTATACTAGTAAATAGTATAATGGTAATAATATAGCTGACATTTATTAAGCACTTATTGTTTGCTAGGCGTTGTGCTGAACTCTTTCTAGATGTAATATAAATTAGTCCTCCGCATCAACTTTATTATCCCTATTTTATAATTAAGAAAACTAAGGCCTAGTTTTAAAATTCTTTTCTTTTACTTTTTTTAATCTCATTTGTCCTGCTAGATAAGTAGAATAAATTAACTATTTGGGGTTTGCAAAATAAACTTTTATTTCCCTCTTTAAAAAATGAACCATCTAATTTTGGATCCTGCCACTGACAGGGCAGTGGTCGTATGAGCCACACCCCAAACTTTGAGTTTTTCTTGATTCCAGTTAGGCTTTCTTTTTAATAATTTGTGCCCATGAACATATTTTCTGATTTATTTTTCAAAAATAAAACTCATTAAAACAGAACTAAGTTTAGTTATTCCCATAGTACCATAGGCACTTAAACTTTTATAGTATTTATCTTATAGTTTTATAATTAATGGCAATGTTTGTTTTCCCAGCAAATTATAAGTAGGTGCCCAACTTTAGTTTTGTTTGGCATATAGTCGATATTCAATAACTAGTTGTTGAAAGAATGAAATAATACACAGTCATACAGAGAGTGTGTAATTAAGGCAACTTTTAGAGAAAAACTTAAGATACAAATCGGTATCTTGACTCTCAAACTTTAAGTTTTTATCAACTCACCAAGAATTCTTAGAGTAAAAGGACCTCTGACTTTCAGACTGGTTTGAATTACAAGCCAAGGCTTTCTCATTAACTGTCTATAGTTGTTACTCTAATCTAGCTCAAGACTTCTGACAGTTCGCAAGATAAGCAGTGTCAGAGTGTTCTGTTGCCTTTCCAGCAGTTGTCGTCAGCTTTCTGAGCAATGAGAGCCTCTGCTTCCTTTTGCTTCCACAGGGCAGAAGCCAGCAGGGAACTTCAGAGCCGTGTTGCTAAATAATGCCATTCAGAGTGTGAAAATGCATGGCTCAGAAACCTTTAGGGACTCCCATTGCCTGTATATTAAAACTCTATATGTCTTTACCTAGCACTGAAGTGCTACCATTCCAACTTTATTTAACACACATGAACCCTCCATCCTAGATAAATTAGCCTACAGAATTTTCTCAGCTCTGTGCTTTCTTTTTTTTCTTTTTCATTAATTTTTTTATTGTGGTAAAATATACGTAGCATAAAGTTTACCGTTTTAGCCGTTTTTAAGTGTACAATTCAGTGGCATTAATTGCATTCAGGTTGTTGTGCAACTATCACCACTATTCATCTCCAGAATTTGATCATCGCAAACTGAATGATTTACTTGCTATCATCTTCAGTCGCATGCAATATTCTACCCTATGAGCTCTATCCTCTCCACTTTATTATTGATGTCATAAATTACATCTTTATGCATTGTATATCCACTAATATAGATTTGTAATTATTTTTTATGCATTTGTCTTTTAAATCCTATAGAAAATATAAAGGGGAGTTGCAACCCCAAATTACAATAATACTGGGTTTTTTCCCCCTATGTATTTACTTTCACTGGAGGTCTTTATATTGCTTCGAGTTACTATGTAATAGCATCCTGTCATTTCAGCCTGAAGGACTCCCTTTAGCATTTCTTGTAGCACAAGTCTAAAGGTAATGAAGTCCCTCAGCTTTTGTTTATCTGGGAATATCTTAGTTTCTCCCTCATTTCTGAAGGACAGTTTTGCCAGAATATTTTCAGTTGACAATTTTTTTCTTTTAGCACTTTAAATATCTCATTGCATTCTGGTCTTCAAGGTTTCTGCTGAGAAATCCAGATAATCTTAGTGAGGATCCCTTGTACATATGTGACAAATCTTTTCTTACTGCTTTCAAGATTCTGTCTTTGTCTTTCATCAGTTTGGTTATAATGTGTCTCAGTGTGGGTCTCTCTGGATTTTCCTGCTTGGAGTTCACTGAGCTTCTTGCAGGGTAGATTTGTGTATTTCATAAAATTTGAGAAATTTTCTTAATCTACCTTAGTCTGCCATTTTGCTTACATCCTCTGTGCTTTCTTGCATAAGCTCTCTCTTGCATTTGAAATGCCATTTTCCTACCCAACATTCATTCTTTGCTTCAAGGCTTAGCTGACGTCTCACCTCCTTCACAAAGCATTTCCAGGTGGAGTACTTTCTGTTGATAAACATACCATTTACTATCTGCACAGCTTGTTTTGCAGTTAGTGAACCTGCCTTCACTGATACCAAGGAACCCTTTTCTGACCCTTTGCAGGGACAGTCAAGATACCCATCTTCTGTGTTCCCACAGCACCCTGTGCTTACCCGTTGTAGCACCCGGTACACTACATTGCAATTATCTTTTTGTATTCTTCTGCCCAATCCTCACACACTGAATTGAGACTTTCTTAATGTCAGGGACCTGTCTCATTGTTTTTTGTATCCTTAAAGTGTAGCACAGTGACTAGTATGTAGTAGGATTCAATATTTCTTTGTTGAATCAGTAGATAGGTCTTAAAGTTGCACAGAGATATATTGGGTTTCATTGTGTATTTTCTCTTTCACTCCTCACAGCAATCCCCACATATGATATGTAAAGTAGATATTCTCTTCAATTTATTTTAAGGAATTGGCTCACACGACTGTGGGAGCTGGCAAGTCTGAAATCTGTAGAACAGACCAGTAGGCTGGAGACCCAGGGAAGGAGTGGATGTTGCAGCTCAAGTCTAAAGATAGTCTGGAGATATAATTCCTTCTTCCTTGAGGGACCTCAGCTTTTTTCTCTTAAGACCTTTAACTGATTGGATGAGGCCTACCTACACTTTGGAGGGTAATCTACTTTACTCAGAGTCTACTGATTTAAATGTTAATTTTATCTAAAAAATACCTTTACAGCAGCATCCAGACTGGTGTTTGATCAAATATCTGGGTACCGTGGCCTAGCCAAGTTAGTACATAAAATTAACCATTGGAGAGGGTGATAGGAGCCAAGGCCTAAGCCCTAAAAGATGCTCTGTCTCTCTGCCTTTCTCCTCAGCTTCTTTGTGTGACAAGTTTGTTATTCTTTAGGCAGGGACAACAAGTGCCAGCAGCACCTGGACTCGCAATTGTCCATCTTCATCATTTCACAGGAATGATTTTTCTTAAGAATGAGATCCATTTAAAGTGCTTATCACGTAACACCTATCCTTTAGTAAATGCTTAATAAATGCTAGTTTCTGTAATTATTACTATTATTAGTAGTAGTAGTGGTAGATATCATAGTGGTAGTAGTAGTTTTCCATTAGTTCCAAATAAAGACCTCCTAGATAAAGATTCTGACTGCCTTGGCTTTGGTCATGGGCCCGTTCTTGAGTTAATTCCTGTGATTGTGAGGTGAGATACTGGTGACTGGTTAAGCTCTGGACAGGAGTCAGTCCCCGGCCAATCATTGCTCCGAAAGGTTGAGTCTGTAAAAAGATGGCATCTTCTACTTGAACCGTAATGGGCAGAAAGATGATAGTTGAGGGAGAAGGAGAGGAGCAGTCTCCCAAAAGAAGGGTTGCTGGTAGGGTAAGGGAGGATCAGCCAGAACAAATAGCTGTTACTGTAGTGATTTAACTAAGATGACCTCTCATGGAGCCAGTATTTGAATTCTGGACTATTTTATTCCAAGTCTTATGCTTTGAAAACCATATAATAAGTTTCTAAAAGTAGAGAGTAGTTAGATTATTTTGAATATTTAGACAAGATTTTTGGGCAGAGATTTCAGTGATTACATTACATATTCAACAACTGTGTATTAGAATCAATGTTTTCTAAACTTTTTTGTAACCCATAATTCTTTTTAACAAATTTAAAAATTACTCTATCAATGTTATTTAAAATTCTAAGTAATGTTAATATCATGAGTAAAAAGAAACCACAGCATAAGCTCAAAGCCTGCTTTTTCGTAATTACATGACATCTTGTACATTTCACCTTGCAAATCTTAAGATGGTAGAGATATTAGCATCTGCATAACGAAAAATGAGACTGAAGCTCTGAAAGGTTATGTGACCTAATCAGAGTCAGAAAAACTACTTCATGGCAGAGCCAGATTAGAGCCCAGGTCTCCAGTTTTAGTCCCCTTTTCTTGCTCTCCTTAAGACCCAGATGCCTTCCTGAAGACTACATAATGAGAATAACATGCTTTTCTGTGTTGGCTTGTGAGAGAGTTATTGGCAGTTAAACTACTTAATAATAAGAGCATAAATAAGTTTCAGGACTGAAAAATATACCTTCATGAGTTTCACAACTTTCTAAGTTTCCAGCTGGTTTCTTATTTTTATTATTTTCTGGTTGGAAAGTAATAGATGCTTATGTTCAGAAAAAAAGACATAAACTATGTATCTGGGAAGGACTTTGAAGGTGACTTAATCCTGTTTCTCTGACAATATTAGCGTTATATCAAAATTAAGACAGATTGCTTGCTCCCTTCTTCCCATAAACAGAGCCTGGGAAAATGAAAGTGAATTGCATGGACTCAAGGTCCCTGAGCTTGACTGCCCTTACGAATAGCTTTTCACTGCTTCATAATAGGTTTATGCAGTTATCAACTTGAGGCTTCTGAAAGCCTGACTTGTGCTTTGCTTTCCTTGCGTATTCAGCTACTAGGATCCATAGGACAGTGAGCCTTTGGAACACCAGGGAGCTCTATCCCTGGCCCTTCTTTATGGCTTTGGTATTCCTTAGGATGTGCCAGCATCTTGGGAGTAAATAGGGCCAGGGAGAAAGTTTAAGATAGAGGGTGTGTGGGACATTTCCTTTTCCTTTCCTGGATATTACTAAGGTTAAGGCAATAGCTTTTTCTGATATCCAAGATGACTAGTGCTTTGGGCAAAATGCTCACATACCTGTTTTTGAAATATATCTTATGTCTGTCTCATCCGCATATATTGGTGGGCTCCTTAGGAAACTACATCTAATTATTGTTTTTTGTTGTGGCACAGAATCTGGAAAGAATTAAGTTTTTAAATTACTAATGTTAAACAGAACGCTTTGTATAGTTATGCATCTGTCACCTTTAGAAAAATATACCTGTTATTTGAAAGAGAGGAAGTAAAAAATATGGACAAGCATCCTTAGCGCACCCAAATGTGTGTTTAGGTATTTTTACTTGCATGAAATGAGAAGGATAGCTATAGAGCTTAAGAGTCTATGGAATATCACAGAATGACAGTTTGGCATCTGTGAAATTATAATATAAGTTACTGAGAAAATTATTTGATTTTCAGTCTCATTTATAGGACAAATTTTCAATTGTAATGTTTTTTATAGAAAGTAATACAACTGATCATTTTATTGTTTAAGTTTTCTGTTTAGTAATGTATGTTATACACTACTTGGTAATAAAAGGAGTTATTATGAGACCAGAATTTTACTAGATGAAAGTAGATCAAAAATTAAATTTAATTGATCTTAGTACTAAGAGAAATTAATACCTGAAGATTCCCATCTTTTATTTAGTTGGGAATGATCTTCAGAATATGTTCGGAGATATCACCACTGCTCCCCACCGCTCTAACACCCAAAATTATGAAGAGAAATTTATGCTTTCTAAGCTTCCTCCATTCTACCCAGTCATAAACTGTGTTTGCTGGTTAGAGCTGAGAATCCTTTGTAATCTGTTTTCCTTTTTTACCAAGTGAGCTTCCTTCTTTTGCTCTCCCATTCTTCTGCCTTGGCTACGTTAAGTCAGCTCGCTGCCTTCTTGCAGCCCTGTTTTCCTACATGCACACTTGATCTTCTGAGCAGACACTGTCAGTAACAGC
This sequence comes from Ceratotherium simum simum, assembly GCF_057802395.1. Classification (NCBI taxonomy): domain Eukaryota; kingdom Metazoa; phylum Chordata; class Mammalia; order Perissodactyla; family Rhinocerotidae; genus Ceratotherium; species Ceratotherium simum. Next base: position 7,694,545 of record NC_141921.1, read on the forward strand.
AGTTAACAATGGAGGAGAAAGGATTGAATACAAGCATGCACATGAGTGTGTGCAATGCTGATCTATGATACCGTGTAATGTTTTCTGTTTTTGTTGTTATCTACTGTGGGAAATGAGGAGCTGAATTGATATTGACCTTGTATGGAATGCCTCTGAGGATTTGGGCTGCGGGGAGGGGCCTGGTTTTTCATGTGACTTATGTGTGACATGCTGCAACAGGACTGAAAACATTCTTCTGCCTGCATGAGGAGGAAAGAAAAAATTTCCAAGATTGAGTTTGCAGAATTTGTGGGGTATATTTAGATTTTTCTTCCTGTGTTTTTCTATTTTTCCATTTTACCTAATTTTTATAAGGGTTGGAGGTGGGGAATGACCTTTGCATAATAAGTAGATTGAGGTATGGGAGAAATGGGTTGCAACAATGGTTCGCATGGTAAGGGACTGTTTAAAATCTCCACGACATCGAGACCCACATTGGGACCCATCTGACAAACGGTTATTGAGCTCCTTGGCCATCTGAAGTGTTTAAAAGTAGCAGTGTACAAATAGCTTTATTCTTGTGCTTTTTTTCTCCCATACAAATCTTAAGAACATTGTGTCTGTATATCCAAAACAGTTGATTTATGTCTACATTAAATCTCACCTCAAAAAGGTGAGAAATATGAATGTAGCATGCGGTTGTCCCTTAAGTATCTCATTTGGTCTAATTTTCGCACTTTCTTTTATGCTACAGCTTAATGGAGCCTGAGCTTATGTTTGAGTTATGTCTGGGACAAAACTGAAATATAGTCATGAAGCTCTAAGGAGAAACTCTGCAATACTAGTCTGGAGGACTTCTTGAATGCCATCCTCCCTTCTTCATGCTGCCTTCTTTTACCTTTGCCCCTAACCCAAAAATGTACTGCTGCAGAGTTCTATGGCTTTTTCTCTCATTTTGTAGAAAAGAAAGTGAAGAAGGACTCTGTGTGTGTGTGTGCGCGCGCGTGTGTGTGATATCAGTACAAACAGGCAGTTAAATTTATGACATCAAAAGAAATAGCTTTATTTTGTAATTGTGAATCTAAGGTTGCTTAAGATTCATTCATTAGGAATCCATCTTTGATGGAACCATATAAGAATTTAGATAATGATGTTTCAAAATGCAAGTGGATCCTAGCATGTTTGATCTGAAGAGTAGAAAGAGATAAATGCTAATGTGATTCTTTTATTACTTAGTATACATTGTTGTATATATTTGATCAATTGAGATTGATAGGTGGTCCTAAAATAGCTTTTTGAGCAGATGCGGTATATGATGGAGCAAATGGCCTGTGTATTGACAGTCTTTTCCATTTTCTCTATGTTGTTTCATCCACATAGATGAAAAAATAGAATTTTTAATTCTAAAATTGGTGCACACCAGTGATTTAAGGGGAAATTAACACTTCAGTAAATATCCTTTTCTTAATATTGTTGACTGTTTCTATTAGCCATTTTCATTTGATTTGACAGTATACTTAAGGGTTAAGCTTACAGAGCTGATGCAACCCCTCCTTTTATTCACCAGCAGTTTTCATTGGACAGCATTTCCATAGCAACAGTGAGGTCAGTGAAACCTGAGTGTTTCATTGATTATATTTCTCCTCGTCCTTTTTTAATCTATTCTCGTTTCACCACATTTTAGTGAGAAAGCGTTTTTATTTATTTATTTTTTACAAACAGAGCTTATATTGATTTCTATTCCATAAATAATTAAAAGAGGGTAGAAGTCTGCCCTTCGTTTAAAAATTGAATGTTTCACTATGTATTTAAAAAGTGATTCAGGATTAGGAGGATGGATAACCATACCGGCTGTAGCTGATGTTCTCAAATATTCTTGCATTGTTTGCTGGTCTTCTAGGGAAAAGAATAATGTGGAACAGGACCTTAAGGAGAAAGAAGATAGTATTAAACAGAGGACAAGCGAGGTTCAGGTACGTGAACTGTAAAATTCAGTGTTTCATTTCTGATTTAGGAGGATTCATTTTAAATGTATAGGGTCATTTACTATGTGACTGTTGTGGTATTGATGAATAGGTCAAGGGAATACCTATTATTTATATGATAGAAATATTCATCTTTGCAAAATGATTGTTTTTTTCTGAATTCTGGCCTGTGAAGATTACACTGCAATGAGAAAGCAATATTTTTCAGCATAAATTTCTAGTTTTAAAAGTATTTTTAAGATAATATTTACCTGCATATTGTATCATTAAAGGTAAGTTTGAATGACTTACAATGTAAATATTATACCAATAAAATTAAATGAGTGAGATCATCATCATCATCATGAAAACACAAATTGCTTTTTCATGGATTTGAGATTTTTTTTTAGCTAAGAGACCTACTATTTTAAAGTACTGTTTCTCGTAATACTGGTAGGGTGGGAAATGATATGGAACAATTTAAAATTGCTATTTAAATTGCTACTATAAGTTGCTTAGTAGCCAAGATATCTTAAACTTTGACATAAGGAGATTTAATTCATTTTCACAAGTGCTGTGTTAAGTAGCTTCATTTTACAAATAGAAAAGAAAATAAAACTTTGGTTTCCTACTGGGAAATGATACAAAAAGGGGTATTTCAAACATTAAAAATATAGAAAATTGGGCAGTGTTGCTTTTAGAGCAGTAAGCAATGCATGTGACAGTGTTATTGGGGCACCGCTTCCTGAATGCTGCACCAGCAAATACAGGAGGTTGGATGTAGAAGCACTGGCAGCAGTTGCCAGTAAGAGCTCACGGATTGGCATTTCTTAACACGTTACTTGTATGTTGGATTTCCCTGCTTGTCTTGCTAGTTTTAAATTGGTGACAGCTCCAAATTGTTAGATCCTTTGTTTTGTTTTGAGGTAGGACATTCACCAGAGATTGTCTATTAGGTGGACTGTGCTAGAGTGCGGAGAATGATTTACTGAGAGATTGAGGAAGAAGCCAGAGAGACTTCTTGTTGGAAGTTGCTTCTCTTATTGGATGACTGCATTTATTATATATTCTGGAATTTTCCTAGAGGTGATGCAGAAGTCAGGAGATCGTCTCTAATATATTTCTCTTTGTGGCAGTGAGATGAAGGGTGGTTACCTCATTATATTATTTTTGTGCAGTTTTTGAGCTTCTTAAGAAATGCAAAAGAGTCATTCCTAAAAATAGTTTAAGAATGGAAGATAAAATAATCTACAAAATTTTTCTCAATCTGAAGAGATATAGTTACTGATATAATCTTGGACAGCTTCTAAATTTAGCCAGATAATGTTTCAAAGTACAAAGGTTTTTGTGATAGATAATATTTTGTTATTTGTTTACGTCTACCTGTTGATTTTTCCCTGCTCCATCTTTTAAGGATGTGAATTTAAATAGCCAGTTTAGAAGAACATTCAAATTTACATTATTCCTTTCAGGCCAAATGCTATCCTTAGATATGTGATTTCTTATAATTATAGAAGTTTTGTTGTCAGTCAAAGTGTCTTGGGGATTTGCTTGTCCTTCTTTACTTAGTGGTGATGGTAAGATATATGTTAAACCTTAAGCTTTGCTAAATTCAAAATTTATGATTGACAGAGGAAGTCTAAATTGTTGAATTTTTCTACATAGCATGCTGTAAATAAAAGGCATCTTGGGGCATGGTTAGTACAGACAAAGTTGTAATGGTTGAACATAAGTTCATTGAAAAAGAACAGTGGATTAATGCTTTGCATTGGTAGATTTATTACTCATTCCACCCCAATACAGGTATCTCTGTGTTATCCAGGGTAATGAGACACCGGACTAAAAATGACATGGATAGTTGACATCTACAAGTAATTGAAACTTTTTATTTTAGTGATCATTTTCAATTTTCTAAAGCACAAAACAACTTAGCAGAAGTGGTAGTAAGTAGATATGTATTGAGTTAACTCTGATTTACCCTTTGGTAATGAGGCACAGCCTAGGAATAATAGAGATAATTAAAATCTGTAAATAACTCCAGCTCCTAGTGCTTATTTTCTAATTTCTCTGGCCAAAGGTAGTTTACTAGAGCTATTAATAAATAGCAGAATCAAAGAATATGTACTTCACTGCTTGTTTTTGACCCTATTTTCTAGTAGGTGCTAATGAGAAATGCCAAAACAAAGACATCAGAAGAGAAGTAAGGGAATTTTGACCTATCAGTGAGTGTTTGCCTAATCCAAACTTGGCTTTTCCGAGTGTTCTTGCTTTTCTCCATATTTATAAAGTCACAGATAAAGATTATACAAGCTCAAATCTCAAGCACAGAAATCAAACTTTCAAAGCCTCTTTAGATGTGACCAAAGCACCAAAAGACTAGTTCTTTTTTGTTTGTTTTGCATTTATATTAATCTTCCTAATCTAGTTAAATTAGAAAATCTACTACATAATTTCTAAATTTTTGTTTCCTATGTATATTCCCGTATTCTACCATCTTGAAAACTTTCAGTTCAAGATTTTTTTCTTGAAGACCAAACCAGTGATTACCTTCAAATTTTATTTCATGAGATGATCACTGTTAACTCATATGAGGTACACTGCTAGTTCATCAAGTTCTATGGAGAGGTTAGGCCCAAAGTGATCCAAGGAGGGAAAGCTATAAAAGGCCATTCTATCTCAAATGTTTATGGCTTGGGCTTTTTTGTTGTTGTTCAAGGGAAAAGGTAGACACACATTCTTTCCTACCTTAAACTGCCTGTGTACCATTTTATTAAAATTTTTCTTCTGAGAAGTCAAGAAATATTTAGGAATTCATCCTCATATGTATGCTTTCTTCAGTGTTGCATAGGAGTTTATAGGAACAACTTGATATCAGACAAACTTGAATTCAGTTCCTGGTTCTGGCTCTTCCTAGGTTTGTGATCCTAAGTAAGTAATTTAACCACTCTGCACATTAGTTTTCTTGTCTGTAACATGGGATAATAGAAATACCAAACACTTAAGGTTGCTATAAGAACAGAATGAAATACTGCAGGTAAAGTGCCTCACAGAGTGATTGGCACCACGTAAGAGTTCAGTAAATGTTCTGATTGGTAGTAGTTTTCTATAGCCTACTGTCATCTCCTTTTTACCCTCCCTTCCTGGTCAAGCTCCTTCTTCTCTGCCTTCTGTCTTGACTCAGGGCTATCTGCACATAGGGCTCACCAATTTGAAAATGCTCTTTTTTTTTTTTTGCTATTGCTGCCACTTTAGCTACCAACCTATTTCTCTCTCTCTCTCTTTTTTTTTTTTTTTTTGCTTTGTGTGGCCGTTTTTCCCCTTCCTATCCTTTCAGTAACCCTATTTAATCTGCTGTTTACCATGCCACTTTGCTTTAATATTTCTCCCCAGGACTAGCAATAATCGCAAGGCCAAATCCATTGGTCCTTCCTGCATTGATTACTGCTTTCTTGGATGGCGCTCTTCTAGATATTCTCCTGCCTCTCTGACTCTCTGTTTCTGTTGCCTTTGCCAGGGACTGACTGCCGTACTGTCTCCCTTCCTCACCTCCTCCTTTTCCGTACCCTCTGTCATCCATTTGCTGATGACTCCCAAATATTTTTCAAGCCTTCGACTCTCCTGAGTGCCAGTCTCACATCTCCAGTTAGGCATTTTGATTTTTATCATTTCAAAATCAGTATGTCTAAAATGAATCTGATCTTGTTGATAATTGAACTTTCCTATTTCTGTCAGTGTTTTTCTTTCTCACTACTGTCACCTTATCACCTAACATCAAAAAGTTTAAAGTCAGGTTATGAATGCTTATCCCATCCTCTTCTTCCCTTTCTTCCTAAACCATTTTTAGTATCATGACTCTCAGATGTGAAAATCCTTACTGCTACCCACTGCCACTGTTAATGATGGAAGGATCTCATACCTCATGGGTATATTGGAGGTAGAAAAGAAGATGAGATACAAACCCTCCTATTGTACTACTTTATTTTTTGATTGCCTCTGAACTGTGTGCCAAACACATTCTCTTTCTTATTCCCACCCTTATACCTTTTGTTGTTGTAATCTAGAATGTTCCTTACCTCCCTGCTCATGTGAGTTCTACCCAGGCCTTAAACCTCAGCTCAAATCGCACCACTTCTCTAACACTTTCCCTTCTGGGGCTGGCCTGGTGGCATAGCGGTTGGGTTTGCGCATTCCGCTTCGGCGGCCTGGGGTTTGCTGGTTCAGATCCTGGGCGTGGACCTATGCGCCGCTCATTAAGCCGTGCTGAGGCAGCGTCCCACATAGAGCAACTAGAAGCATGTACAGCTATGATGTACAACTATCTACTGGGGCTTTGCGGGGGAAAAAAGGAAAAATAGGAGGAAGATTGGCAACAGATGTTAGTTCAGGGCCAATCTTCCTCAAAAACAAAACAAAAAACAATTTCCATGACAAACATTTAAAAAAAAAAAAAAATTTCCCTTCTCTGTCCCTTCAGTCTACACTAGTCTTTCCTGTGTTGGAAATCCCAGAGGAGTGTGTATACACTTATATGGTGTGTCCAGTATGTTACCTTATTGTACTAGTTTAGTGTGTATGTATATAGATTCCAATATCTTGAGGCCTGTGTTGTGAGCTCCTTAGCTTAGAAATTGTACCTTAGATGATATCTTTCACTATATTTGGTAATATATTGTTAGATAGAGGTAAATTTAAAGAAGCTGTTGACAATAGAAATAATTAAACTTCAATTTTGTGCATGAAATTAAAAATAGGACAAGACACATCCAGAAACCACAGGCAGAAAGGACTGGGAGCTCAGTAGATGTCATGAAGAGTCAGCCTTCTCCATATTGTTCAAGCTGCCCTCATGCAAAAGAAACTCCCAATTATTTATACTTTATCAGTAAGATTCAGTAATTCATAGTAATTGTCCATGTTTTTTTACATTTTAATTCACTCAGTTGTTTTTTTTCTTAGATGAGAGGGATGACTTATTTTGGGTGGAAATAAAATTAGATACATGAGCTCAACATTCTTTTCCTAGCGGTAATGTTCTTAGAACATGCTGCGAAGCATATGACTGGAAACTAAAGGCAGGTTGTTAGTGAGGTTTTCTAACACCCACCCTAGTTTAATAGACTCTCTTTCTGTTCTTTGACTTAAACATCTTGCTCTGTAGGTGATACTTTTTTTATATTAAGAATATGCCTATAACTCCCATTTTGAAAATTAGGCCAACATAATAAATGTACCTGATTATTTCTAGTTTTGGATTAGTCTATAGAGATTTTTTTAATCAATTAAATGATTAACATTTTCTATAAGATTACCAAAATACTTAAAATTCCCCTTGTTCTCTTTAAGAATTCTTCATGTATAGATATACTAGTATATGTCTGTATATATGCTTTGATATTTGTTTTTAAGTATTTTATTCATGAATTAGTGTCCTTTTTTTGCTTATTTTTTACTCTGTATTTTGTATGAAACAAATGCAAATGTATTCATGTTGCTAATATTTCATAGGTTTAATGCTTAACTTCTTCAGTTGTACAACTGCCTTGGGTTCCTAAAACGAATTATTTTACTATTTAATATAGCTAAGAGTTTTTATGTATTTGTTTAAATTTTATTTCTGCTACCCACCTAGCACTTCATGAAGTGTGGCAGGATGAGGATGAGTTTATCATTTTCAGTAATTTGTGTGATTTCTAGAAAACAGGGCATTTTCCTTAAAGTTTCTTTTTAAATAAAGCCAAGATCCCAGCTCAAGGATCCCTTCATTCCTAAACAAGGAACCTTGGATGTGGCTTGCTTTGGTATTTTTCTAAAACAAACCTTGGCACTGTGTTACAGTAGTCTTGTTCACTTCATCCTTACCATTCTCTCATTGCTGCTATCCTCCTTTCTTTTGCTGTTGATGGCACAGGTGGGCAAATACAGTACAATCATGAAAATAGAGCATAACTAGGAAGGCACCTGCAAACACCTTTAGTCACTCACCTGATGGTATGGCATTTGGTAGTGCTGAGGTCGTGCAGTGATTCAGGAGAGGATTTTCCCAAAGGGTTACCTTAAGGATAAAAGAAAATTATCCTATTTTAGTAGAAGACATTGTTTGCTGGGAGAACCTGCCACTGCCCTAATCACGGGTGGGGCCGTGGGGGGCCAGGGAGGGAGATGTGCATCTGTTGCCTTCACTTAGTCTCAGGATAAGTAAACCTGTACCAAAATAAAATAGCCAATTATATCTGGATACCAATATTGATGTGGAAATTGCGTTGCAGTGGTGGTAGCCTTACAAGTAATTTTGCAGTGAAATTTGATTCTTATTCTTGTTAGTGCATGTGTTTATATCTGTTCATTTTGATTTTGTGTAGTTCAATAATTTTAAGTCTGCTTACTGAAAAAGAAGACCCTTTTGTATATAGATTAGTATTGGAATTTTTTAGAGAATCTCTTTTCTCTTATTTAGACATAGATATGGGGAAACATTAATTATAATTAATTTTAATATGGATGTCTATTCAGCTTAAAATATATCACTAATATGGGGCATTTTCTCAGTAGCCTTTCTCTTAAAGGCCTGTACTTTTGTGTTACTGTGTGGATTTTTACTGTAGCTAAAAAGTGAGGTTGGGAAATTTGAGTGAATGTGTTTGCTCTTTGGAAGAGAAAGGGCAAGAATGAGTAAATATTATATTGGCTTGTTTATTCCCTTTCTTCTTGCATAAACCTATCTTCAGTGTGTTTGAAGTGGCTCACTACAAATACTAGTTTTGAAAAATGGTTCAGTTTATTAAAGGAAATCCTACTATTGGTAGTTCTTACATAAAAATTAAGTCATATCAGTATATTTTTATATTGGTATGAATCCACCAGAGATATGTGATTCTTGAAAAACTGCAAACATGACATTTTCTTTTTTTTTTTTTTTTTGTGAGGATGTAAGCCCTGAGCTGACATCCATGCTAATCCTCCTCTTTTTGCTGAGGAAGACCGGCTTGAGCTAACATCTGTTGCCAGTCCTCCTGCTTTGTTTTTTCCCCAAAGCCCCAGTAGATAGTTGTATGTCATAGTTGCACATCTTTCCAGTTGCTGTATGTGGGACTCGGCCTCAGCATGGCCGGAGAAGCAGTGCGTTGGTGCACGCCCGGGATCTGAACCTGTGCCGCCAACAGCGGAGCGCGTGCACTTAACCGCAAAGCCACGGGGCCGGCCCAAACGTGACATTTTCTGATTGTAGTACTAATGAGTCCATTAGTGATCCCGTAAAATATAGAAAAGTATAAAAAGAGAAAACTCCATGATTTCACAATTCTAGGGAGAGCTGTTTTTAACATTTTGCTATATTTTTATGAATATACATAAATGGCTTTATATTTATTTGTGATCATACTGTATACACCTTTGTATTCAGCTTTTAAAAATTAGCATTATGTCCTAGACATTTTCTTATATTATGTGACCCTTTTAAGGTAAATTTTATTTTTCTTAATTGAATTTACAGTAAAAGCAGAGGCATCAAAATTGCATCTAATTATAAAGACTAGATATGATTAGAGACCTCAAGTCCAAGATTTTTCTTTGGGGTTTGAGAGAGGGTAGGAAATTAGATTAGAATATTTGAAGATAGAAAGAGGTAACAGATATTTTTCCTGTCCCCCCCCCCCCCGAATATTTTTAATTAAAAGGAAAGGGAAAAAATTTTTTCCCAGGATTCTTAAAAAAAAAAATGGTTTTTGGGCCAGCATATCATTATATATAAACTCTATAATAATTTTATCAACAAAGTAAGGTATTTATAATGGATTATATTTCCAAAGTAATAAAATTAATTACTTTAGATCTGCAGGTGACATTCTTTTAAAATATTTTAAAATTGAATTATAAGAATTTTTCAAACCACTGTGCTTTTTCAAGCTACTATTTTAAAGTGAAGCTGTTGTTTTGCCTTCGTGAAGAGTAAGAATAGCACATAATATAATGTAAAAAAACAAATATATAAGCTCAAAAACGCAAGAAAGGTACATGCCACAGGGATGTACTAATGCAGTAAAAATTATTAACCACTGTGCTTTTTCAAGCTACTATTTTAAAGTGAAGCTGTTGTTTTGCCTTCGTGAAGAGTAAGAATAGCACATAATATAATGTAAAAAAACAAATATATAAGCTCAAAAACGCAAGAAAGGTACATGCCACAGTGATGTACTAATGCAGTAAAAATTATTTCCATATGGTGGAATTTTTTTTTTTTTTTTTTGCTGAGGAAGGTGCACCTGAGCTAACATCCATTGCCAATCTTCCTCTTTTTGTGTGTGAGCTGCCGCCACAGCATGGCCGCTGACAGATAAGTGGTATAGGTCCACACCTGGGAACCGAACCCAGGCCGATGAAGTGGAGTGCTCCAAACTTCAACCACTAGGCCACTGGGGCTGGCCCATATAATGGAAATTTGAAATGTCAGATCAATCTTGGTCTCTAGACTATAAAAATATTGAATCAGTATAGAAATTTAGGTATTATTTTAATTTAACAAAAAGCATTTATCATAGGTCAGTTTGAGGCTAATATTAATATTTAGCTATAGTTTAAATACAGAGCGAAGCCTTTCAGTGTATATTGAAAGACAGTAAAGTCCTTTCTTTCTGTCAACCTCAGGCACATCTCCCAAGTTTCTCCCAGATACTAGAATCCTTGTGATAGTTGCAAATCATGGCTTAATTGATTGTCTGGAATGTGCTAGGCATTATACTAGGTTGTGGAACCTCAAAGAAAGATAAGGCATTGGCTCTGTCCTTCAGCAGTTTATTATTTAGGGGGGTAGCTATAATACAGTGTAGTTAGTGTGGTAACAGAGGTTAGGTACAAACTGCTGTGAGAGCACAGCAAAGTAAAGAGCTATAAAACCAGTAAAGGAAGCTCCAGGTGGGTCAGAGGAGATGAAATTTGGCTGGACCTTGAAGAATGAGTAGTGAGATTCCAGATAATGATGGTGTAGAAGAGCCTTCCAGGCAGAGGAAATCGCTTAGGAAAGGCACAGGGACATTGAAATATATGGTCTATTGGAGAAAGAAGAGTGTCTGTTGAGGCTGAGGCACAGGTGAATATGAGGAAAGGAAGGTGGTAGAAGAGGAAGGGGCCCAGATTTGAAAGTTTTAATGTCTTGTAGCCAGTTTTACTTTATCCTGCAGATAAGAGGGAACCATCATATGTTTTTGAAATAGCAGAGTGATTCAAGAAATTTCCTTTGCAATGAATTATTTTTTAAGGAAGTTGGACATTTGGAATAGGAAGAAACAAAGGCAGAAAAACCAGTTATGAAACAAGGGAGGGAAAGTGAAAACTAGCACGTATTTATTGAGAGCCAGTGCTAGGTACATATCTAAAGCTATATCTCTTTGGGCCGGCCCCGTGGCTTAGCGGTTGGGTGTGTGCGCTCCGCTGCTGGTGGCCCGGGTTCGGATCCCGGGTGCGCACCGACACACCGCTTCTCTGGCCATGCTGAGGCCGCGTCCCACATACAGCAACTAAAAGGATGTGCAGCTATGACATACAACTATGTACTGGGGCTTTGAGGGAAAAAATAAATAAATAAAATCTTTAAAAAAAAATAAAAAAAATAAAGCTATATCTCCATTTTGAGTATGAATCAGTTAACAGTATAAACAAAGTTAGGCATGCCGGTAAATTAATGATAAAGTACTAGTGGAGCTCACCATTATGAATCTGTAATTACGTAGACTCATGGAATGTTAGCCCAAGAAGAGTCTTTCATGATCCTCCATTGTGTTGGCCTCTAAAGGAATTTTTTAAAGAAAGCAGCATGATAGTAGTTGTACTTTTAGATTAATCAGTTGAGAAAATACAAGATAAAAAGCAGTTATTCTAGGCATTGTTCATTGTTTTATTTAGTCACAGAAGCATCTACATATATTTGAAAAATGGTGGCACACGTGTGAGACATTTAGTTTACAGACAGTATACAGCATAGTGTTTTAGAGCTCAAACTCTGGAATCAGAACCTGGTTTGAATCCATCGCTTGCTGACTATAACTTTGGACAAGTTACTTGCCCATCTGTACCTCAGTTTTCTCATCTGTAAAATGTGAGTAACAATAGTACCTATCTCATAGATCTGTCCTATGGATTATAATTGAGTTAATATATGTAAAGAGCCTGGGACAGTACCTAACACATTGTAAGCGCTATTGAAAGTGTTTGCTATTATGATGATGATGCTGTCTTGTCTAAATCATGCAATAATTCAGAGACCTTCTTCTGATAAGTTTTTCTTCCATTGTTCTTAGATTCTTATTCTGATGAATGATTATTGGGGTCTTTGAATAGGTATGTTATTAAAAAGATATTGTTATTTTTAGAAATTTGTGTTCACGATTTTACTTCACCCTCCTTGAGATCTCTGCACACCTCCTGCCGACACATGCCTTAGAGTTATCTTTCTCACTTGTGGTTCCTTGAGAGAATTAAGTCTTTATATGGAATCATTTATATATAATGAATGAATCTCTCTACTCTGCATCTACAGTGGTGCTAGTAATGTACCATTCTTCGGAGAATGGGAAAATAGTCACTGAAATGATTTTCTGTGGTTCAGATGAGAAACCTCAATTGCCAGAGGATAAGTGAGTCAGACCATCTTGGTTGCTGTGTTTCGTAGTGGTAACGATAATGGCAATGGCTGTTTTCATCTATCTCCTAGGGTCTCCTTTGTATTTTTTTAAAATAGACTTTATTTTTTAGAGCAGTTTTAGGTTGAGAGCAAAATTATGCAGAAGGTACAGAGATTTCCCATTGCATTAAAAAAAAAAATCTCTGTAGCCTTTATTGTTAAGCATAAGGTCTGGCACATAGATGAATAAATAAATATAGCATTTTCAAAATCATTTATGTTTTTTTGTTCTAAGAAATTCTTTCTTACACTGAGATCTGTATTTTCTTCTATACATCTTAAAGTTTTGTCTTTCATGTTTAGGTCTGTAATTTACCTGGAATTTATTTTTCTGTTTCATATGATTTAGAAACTTACTTTAATTTTTTTTTTCTTTTTGCCATATGGGTTTTCCTAGCATCATTTACTGAATAGTTAGTTCTCTTTTCCTCTAGTTAATTTTAATGTCATGTCTTTCCATCATTTTTTCTGTGTGCCTAGATCTGTGTCTAAATTCTCTTTTCTGTTCCTTTGATCTATTTGTCTATCCTTGCATCAACACCAAACTGTCTTAATTATTTTAGCTTTCCAATAATTCATGATATCTAGTAGGGTAAGTCCATTAACATTTTATAATGCTGTGTTTTTTTGTTTTTCATCCAAATATGTTTTAGAATCAGCTTGTCACGCTCCTTGAAAAATCTTGCTAGAATTTTTATTGGAATGTATAGATTAATTAGGAGAAAATTGACATCTTTATGTTATCATTCATCATTCACTAAATATTTATAGGGTACCTCTTGTATACTGGGAACTGGGAATACAGCATTGAACAAAACTCACAGATATCCCTGGACTTATGGAGCTTACATTCTAGTGGAAGGAAATAGACCATAAACAAGATAAATAAATTATATGCTCTATTATTCATAGTAGCCAAAAACTGGGAACAATCTAAATGTCCATCAAATGTGTATCCATACAATGGAATACTACTCAGCAATAAAAAGGAACAGACTACTTTTACATGCGACAACACAGATGAAGCTCAAAAATATTATACTAGGTATAAGAAGCCAGGTACAGTAGACTACATATTATATGATTCCATTTATGTGAAATTTCTACAGAAGGCAAAACTATAGTGACAGAAAGCAGATCACTGGTTGCCTGGGGCTTGAAATGGGAATGAGGATTGACTGCAAAAAGTATGAGGGAAATTTTTTTTTTTTTTTTTTTTTTAAAGATTGGCCCTGAGCTAACATCTATTGCCAATCTTCTTCTTTTTTTTTTTCTCTCCCCAAAGCCCCAGTACATAGTTGTGTGTCCTAGTTGTAGGTCCTTCTAGTTCTTCTGTGTGGATGCCGCCTCAGCATGGCTTGATGAGCGGTGAGTAGGTCTGCGCCCAGGATCCGAACCAGTGAACCCCATGCCACTGAAGCAGAATGCGTCAACTTAACTACTATGCCACCAGGCCGGCCCTTGAGGGAACTTTTTAGGTGATGGAAGTGTTCTAAATCTGGATTGTGGTGATGATTGCACAACGATGTAGATTTACTAAAGCTTATTGAATTGTATACTTACAATGGGCAAATTTTATGTTATGTAACTTATACCTCAGTAAAGCTGTTTAAAATAATTATTTTATGCCAACACAGGTAAACCTTCAAAACATGCTAAGTCACAAAGAAGCCAGTCACAAAAAACCACGTTATGTGATTCCATTTATATAAAATATCCCGAACAGACAAAGCTATAGAGATAGAAAGTAGATTGGTAGTTGCCGAGATCTGGGGTGATTGGGAGGGAAATAGGGAGTGACTTCCTAATGGATATGGAGTTTCTTTTTGGGGTGATGAAAATATTCTATAATTGTTGTGGTGGTGGTTGCACAGCTCTCTAAAAACCATTGAATTGTATACCGTATAAATGTGTGAATGTTATGGTACGTGAATTATCTCAAAGCTGTTCTAGAAAATAAAAGTATATGCTATATATGAAGGAGAATTAGGGGAGGGAGGTGGTGGTTGGTGGTGGTGAGGAAGGCCTCACTGAGAAGGTAACAATTGACCAAAGATTTGAAAAAGTTGAGAGATTGAGCCGTGTGGAACCTGGGAGAAGAACTTTCTAGGAAGAGGGGATAATCAGTGAAAGATCCTGAGAAGGGAGCATATCTGGCATGTTTGAGGAGCAGCAGTGAGACCAGTGTGGCTGAAATAGAGTGAGCAAGAGAGAGAGCAATAGGAAAAGAAGCTGGGAGAGGGGATCATGTAGGGCCACTGTAAGGACTTTGGTGTTTACAGTAAGGGAGATGGAGAGTCAATGCAGAGTTTTGAGTAGAGGAATGGCATCATCTGACATAGGTTTTTAACAGTGGCTGCTGTGCTGAAAATAAACTGAAAGGTAGCATGGGTGGAAGCACAGAAACTCATGAGAAGGCAGCAGTCCAGGAGTGAGAGAAAAGTGACTTGGACCAAGGTTGAAGAAAAAAGTGGTCAATTGTTGAATATATTTTGAAGGAAGATGCAGCAAGATTTGCTTGACAGATTGGAGATGAGATGTGAGAGGAAGAGAAGAGTCAAAGAGGATGCAGTATTTTTTGGCCAGAAAAAATGAGAGGGAGAAGATTGAGGACAAAGTGGATTTAGGGAGGAAATGCCAGGAGTTCTGTTTTTGACATGTTAGAGAAGCTAGTCAGACACTGAAGGACAGGTGTGAGTAAGCAAATTGGATTTCTAAATCTGGAGCGTAGGGAAGAAGTCCTCAAGTAGAGATTGTGTTTAAAGCTACGAGTCTTCCAGTCCACCAGCACAATAGACTTAATAAGACAAGACCTTATTTTCCCTTAAGATAGGCTTTTAAAAATTGTTGACCTTCCCCTGCCTCCAAAGAGAATAAATATGTTAATTTTCTTATATTTCAGGATCTTCAAGATGAAGTTCAAAGGGAGAATACTAATCTGCAAAAACTACAGGCCCAGAAACAGCAAGTGCAGGAACTCCTTGATGGACTGGATGAGCAGAAAGCCCAGCTGGAGGAACAGCTCAAGGAAGTCAGAAAGAAATGTGCTGAGGAGGCCCAGCTGGTAAAGTCTGGCCGTTTACTGCTGCCTGTGTCTATACCTTAGTTGCTTTTCCTGGCTTAAGATCTTAAGATGGAAACGTTCTCTGCTGCTTGTTGTTGTTGTTGTTAGGTGGCAATATGGTCAACAGTTTGGGCACATGAAGGAGATGAGTACGGTTCATCCAGAAATTACAGGCCCTCTTTAGGGGACATAGGGCACTTAATGTCCTATTTTTCCAGATTTTAGCTGGAAGTATGGTATATCTATGCCTTCAACTCTCCTCTATCTGTCCCCTAATTGCCCTTTTCTACCAAAAATATACGTCAAAAAAGACTAAAATAGTAAACTAAACTAATAAACATATTGCATTATGGAACATATTAATGACATTTCTTTTTTTAATTTCCCTTTCTTCTAATTCACCTCTGTATTATAGATCTCATCCCTGAAAGCTGAATTAACTAGTCAAGAATCGCAGATCTCCACTTATGAAGAAGAGCTGGCCAAAGCTAGGGAAGAGCTGAATCGCCTACAGCAAGAAACAGCAGAATTGGAGGAGAGTGTGGAGTCAGGGAAGGCTCAGCTGGGACCTCTTCAGCAGCACCTGCAAGATTCACAGCAGGAAATCAGTTCAGTAAGTCTTTGTGTCAGTGAGAAATACACTCAGATGGGCCCTCACGTATCCTTTTATTTTATTTATTTATTTTTTTGTGAGGAAGATTAGCCCTGAGCTAATATCCGATGCCAATCCTCCTCTTTTTGCTGAGGAAGATTGGCCCTGGGCTAATATCTGAACCCATCTTCCTCTACTTTATATGGGACGCCACCACAGCATGGCCTGACAAGCAGTGCGTCGGTCCGTGCCTGGGATCGAACTTGCAAACCCCAGGCCACCGAAGAAGAGTGCGCAAACTTAACCGCTGTGCCGCTGGGCTGGCCCCCACATATCCTTTTAGTAAATAATACTTTCTCAACTTTTGCTCCTTCTCCCTCTGTCTAGTTTATTATTCATTTTTTCAGTCATTTTTTACAAATAGGTTTCTTGTCATTGGTCATGAGTTAAAACTATCATGCATTTTGTACATCTGATGATTATCATTGGAGTCATGGTTAGATAGTTTAGGTTAAAGTGCTGGCTCTGCCACTTACTGCCTGAATTATCTTAGTATCAGATTCTTCATCTTTAAAACTGGAGCATTAACAGTACCCCTACCCCCTAGGGCTGCTGTAAGGATTAAATGAGACAAAACCTGTGAGACATTTTTGCATAGTATTTGGTATATAAATGCTCAGTAAGTCATGCTTTTTTTAATAAATAATAACCCAGTGTCTTCCCTTTTGTGATTACTTTTTTAAATTAGGAAATTGTTCTTTATACAGATAAATGTGCAGTGTTGTGGTGGGTCCAGAGGATAGATCCTTTGCTTTGTTATTTCTAGGCTTCCCTAAATGGAGAATAATATTTTATAGAATGGTAGTAAGATGATTAGGTAGAAGCATAGAGATTGTGTAGTCCATTCCTTTCATTTTGAATTTGAACAGACAGAAGCCAAGGAAGGTTAAGTAACTTGCCTGTGGTTACATAGCCTTTAAAAGAGCTGCAGCCTGGAATCCAGATCTTCTCAAACCTAGTCTAGTGTTCTCTGTTAATTATTATATATAATGAAGTCCTTCCCCTCGATGTGCTTCCTTCCCCACCCTTGTCTAGCAGATGAATTACCTACTCATTCATCTTGTAAGACGTAGCTTAACCTCTTATTTCTTTATGACATTTGTTGAACCCTGCCTTTATTGGCCTCTATACTTCTGTTATACCACTAGTAACATTTTTCCCTATATATTTGTTTATGTGTCTGTCTCCCAGCAGACTGAGCCTTTTTTTTTATCTCTATCATTTAGCAGAGTTCTTGTCCCAGTGTAGGTGCTCAATAAACTCAATAAACACATAACCCAAAAGAAATTATCCTAGTGGGAATGCTACCAGATGAATGGATGTTCTTTAACATAGTTTTCTTCTTTTAATTTTTTTAAAAACTGATTTTTTGAAGTATAATTTACATACTATAAAATTCACATGTTTTAAGGGTACAATTCGTGATTTTTAGTAAATTTAGAGTTGTTCAAACATCACAGTCCACTTTTGGAACTTTTCCATCACTCCCAAAAGATCCCTTGTGCTCTTTTGTAGTCAGTCCCCACTCCTACCCCTAGGTAACCACTAATATGCTTTCTGCTTCTATACATTTGCCTTTTCTGAGCATTTCATATAGATGAAATCAAACACTTTCTCATGTGGTAGTCTTTCTCATGTGGTTTCTTTCACTTAGGGTAATGTTTTGAGGCTCATCCATTTTGTAGCATGTATCAACATTATATTACATTGTATGTTTATAAAGTATTTTGTTTATTCACCAGTTAATGGGCATTTGGAGTCTTTCTACTTGTTGGTTATTATGAATAATGCTGCTATGAACATTTATATACAGTTCTTTGTGTGGACATATGTTTTCATTTCTCTTGGGTATGGCGTAGTTGGTTATATTGTAAGGTTATGTTTAACTTTTTTAAACTTTAAATTGCCAAAATGTTTTCCAAAGTGACTGTACCTTTTTACATTCCCACTAGCAATATATGATGGTTCCAGTTTCTCCACATTCTTACCAACACTTTTATTGTCTGTCTTTTTGATTATAGTCATTCTAGTGGATATAAAGTGGTATGAGATACCACTTTTTATATCATTGTAGAGTGATATTGGTGAGGAAGATTACCCCTGAGCTAACATCTGTTGCCAATCCTCCTCTTTTTGCTGAGGAAGATTGGTCCTGGGCTAACATCCGTGCCCATCTTCCTCTACTTTATATGCGGGACGCCTGCCACAGCATGGCTTGATAAGTGGTGTATAGGCCCATGCCCGGGATCTGAACCTGTGAACCCTGAGCTGCCGAAGCAGAGCATGTGAACTTAACCACTATACCACCGGGCCGGCCCCTCATATCGTTTTTGATTTGCATTTCCCTAATGACTAGTGATGTTGAGTATTTTTTCATGTGCTTATTAGCCATGCGTATATCCTTGTGGATGAAATGCCTAAGTCTTTTGCCCATTTTTAAAAATTGGGTTGTCTTATTATTATTAAATTACAAGAGTTTTTAAAAAATATATTCTGGGTATAAGTCCTTTATCAGATATTTGATTTCCAAATAATTTCTCCCAATCTCTGGCTTGTCTTTTCGTTTTCTTTTCTTTGACTTTTTTTGAAAGGGGACTTCTTCCAAAGGAAGGAGTATAAATGAGAAAAGTAGAAAGAACTCTGGGTATTATAAATTATCATTGAGAAAATAAAACAGTGTTTGAGAGTAAGGAAAATAGCCTCAACAAACTATACTACCAAGTGTGCTAGAATATATTTGATATCTGTGGAAAGAATTATATCCTCGTGTCTGATCTCCAAACCTTAAGAATAAATATACCAATTTCTTACGTTTGAGTGGCTTGTGCGTCTTTCCCACAGAGGGCAGTATATTCCCATGGGTCTGTAAACATGAAAATCCAGTTGTAAATTAACCCGAGACTTTCATTGCTCTCTAAAGCTAACCTATAGCTTTTTTGGAAAAAGGAATAACCGAAGAAAATTTTTCTGACTTGCTGAATCTTCATTTTTACTTCTTACGTCGTATTTGCAGCAAGAAAAAAAAGCAAAGAACCTCTGACCTTAACTCTATGCGAATACATTACATACTATTTTTATTCAAATGTTCCTGGCATTCCTGGCACTTCTCTTACACAATTTGCAAAGAGCTGGTGTTAGTTGCATGATTTTTTTTTTCTATATCCTCTTAAGTTTATGCAGAGACTAAGGAAGAACATGGGCTTAGTGATAGTTGCATGAGAGAGCCAGACACAAGAAATCCTAGTTTTGTTTAAGATACTATTGATTGTCTCAGAAATAACTTTAAGAAACAAACTGTCTGAAGTAGAACTATTTGATAGGCAAGTATTTCCAGTTACTGCTTCATCTCTATTGATTGTCTCAGAAATAACTTTAAGGAACAAACTGTCCTAAATAGAACTATTTGATAGGCAAGTATTTCCAGTTACTGCTTCATCTCTATGATGGGTATTATTTTAGTGTTAAGGTTTTAAAATTTAGACTGCAAGGTTGTAGTGGATATTGAAATTGATTTAATGGTCATGATAAAAATTTTTTTAAAAAAAGAAATAAGAGAAAATAGGAAACATCAGAGTGTATTATATATAGTTAAGAGTAAGTATTACTTCACTTGTTTCACCACTGTATGTGCATGTATGTGTGTGTATGTATAATTATATATATATGCGTGTACGTCTCTATTACACATGTGTATTTATGTATACACATACACACACAGACATATCAAAATATATACATATATATTTACTGGATTAGGATGTAAAATCTGTTTCTTTCTATGGATTATAGTAAAAAAAAGTTTACAAGCCACAGCTCTATAGTACTAGGAATATACAAAGCATAAGCTGTGTGTTACAAATGTGTAGTATTTTTGGATTGTTAGTTTAAGTTCTAAATACAGGTTTGGTAGATATATATGCTTACTGATGCCCAGTGTTTAAATTTATAAGCACAATATTTGTGTTCATTCACTGAACATATGCTAAGCACTTACAGTGTACAGCATTGTGCTAGGTGTTGGAGATACAAGGTAACAAGATTTGTGGTCCCTACCCTCAAAGAGCTCAAGATGTTTAACTTTTTAAAAATGGAGTGAATTAGTGGAAAAGGAACAGAGGAAGACTTAATTACTGTAATAGTGAGAAATGTAGTGTGCTAGGCACTTTTACGTACATTGTCTGTCATTTATATACATTTACTTTTCTTTACATTTTACAGAGTTCTTTTTGCTTCACATAATAATCATCTGTGGAGATAATTCTTATTCCCTTTATGGATTAAGAAATGGAGGCTTGGAAAGGTTACTTTGACTAAGATCACCTAATTAGAAGGTGACAGAGCTAGATTTACCTCTCTCTCTCAATCCAGTATAGTGTTCTTTCCCCAGGTTATGACCCTGAAAAAACCTATGGTGAATTACAGATTCCAAATTGAGCAACTTAAAAACCTTATGGGGAAAATAAGATTAGGGAAACAGAGCCTTGATTTATGAACTGTCAATAGGTAATTTTTATGTTTGCTAAAAACAAAAAACATAGCATGCTAATAAATAAAAGGAATTCCAATGTAATTAAAAATATATATTTTATGAGAAATGAGAACTATTTGGTAAAATTCCATTTATTATTATTTTTCACTAGAAACATTTTTTGATTCTGCCTTCTCTTCAGTTTCTTTGTTATTTGTAAATTTGTTTTTCTTTATTATACGTGTTGGTATAAATAAGCATTTTTTCCTCCCTCTGATTCCCAACATTTTTCTTTTATATGTATTACAACTTATTGAATCTTGCCTTCTGTGTCCCGCCATTGTCCCAAGAGTATAAAGTCACTTGGATATTGTGGTCAAAAAAACTTTGAGTGTTCTTTATTTAACCAGTTTAGTATAGCTTAGATTGTGAGACCACCTCCTAGGGCTCTAGCCCCTTAATAAATAATGCCAGAGCATAGGTCACTAGCTCGTTTTACCTTTGTCTTTACTCCTCTCCTTCCTAATGGGAGTATGGATGGTTCCAAAGCCTTGTGTACTCCCCTTCAACTTCTTTTATCTCTCCTAAGGCTTTGTCACAAAATCTTCTCTTGCTTTGTCCTTTTGCTGTTTTTTCCCCAATACTGTGACCCTTTTTCTAATTATACCCTAAAGCACTGCCAGTATGCAGATAATTGAATCAAAATACTTGGAGCTTTCAAAAGATGTACAGAAGTGAATCTATATATACTGGGATGGATTACTAACATCTTTTCTCTAAGTCATGCTGCATTCCCAGAGGATTCTCCTTAATGGAAGCAAATTTATCCATGACCAAGTCTAAAGGTATAGCCATTTTTAGATTACGTGTCTTTCTAGTAATAAATCTTGTTTTGTGTTTCTGCTTTGTGTTGACAGATGCAAATGAAACTGATAGAAATGAAAGAACTGGAAAACCAGAATAATCAATTAAATTGGTGCAGTAGCCCACACAGTATTCTTGTAAATGGCGCTACAGATTATTGCAGCCTCAGCACCAGCAGCAGTGAAACAGCCAATCTTAATGAGCATGCTGAAGGCCAGGCCAATCTAGAGTCTGAGCCCATCCACCAGGAGTCTCCAGTGAGTCTAATAGTTCCATAACCTTCATAATCAACTGCAGTGAGTAGCCATTGAAGAATTTTAAGCAAGAAGTGACATGATTGCATTTACCTTTTAGAAGATGTAGAAAATGGAGTAGAGAATGGGACTGGACAGAGAGAGATACGTTAACGGACTATTATAATGGTCTATATGGGAGTTGTGTTAGCCTAAACTTAAGCAGTAATGGGAGGGGGGCCGGCCCTGTGGTGTAGCGGTTAAGTACGCATGCTCCGCTGCTGGCGGCCAGGGTTCGGATCCCAGGCGTGCATCGATGCACGGCTTGGCAGGCCATGCTGTGGTGGTGTCCCATATAAAGTGAAGGAAGATGGGCACGGGTATTAGCTCAGGGCCAGTCTTCCTCAGCAAAAAGAGGAGGATTGGCACAGATGTTAGCTCAGGGCTGATCTTCCTCACCAAAAAAAAAAAAACAAAAAGCAGTAACAGGAGGGATGATGAGAAGAATACAAGTTTGAGAGATATTAAAGATATAGAATTAACAGACATGATTTTATTTAGGCAGTGCAGTCTTGATACATTACACAATATTCTTTTAAGCACAGAAGGCAAATTACTAGGTTATCGTTCAAAGACACAGGATGATAGAAAATAGAGATTCCCCCTGCCACTTAAGCCTTATTACCTACTGGTCTAAATCCAGAAAGTAATGGGAAGCCATGGAAGGATTTCTAACCAGAAGGGTCATGATCAGATTCACATTTTAGATCTATTACTTTGGCTACTATAAGGAGGATAGATTGGAAGGGCACATATTGGAGGCAGGGAGGCAGTTGGAAGGTTACTACAGTAATCTGGATGAGAAATGATGATACTGTAAATGGGTGATAGTGTCACTGGGGTTGGAGAAGAAGGGAAGGATTTGAGAAAGAGGTAGGAGGTAGACTCAGCAAGACTTGGAGGCTAGCTAGGGGATGACCAAAGGGAAGTGGTTAAGGATGACCTGTAGTTTTGAGCCTGAATGACTTCGATGCTTGGTGATACCATTTT
This sequence comes from Ceratotherium simum simum, assembly GCF_057802395.1. Classification (NCBI taxonomy): domain Eukaryota; kingdom Metazoa; phylum Chordata; class Mammalia; order Perissodactyla; family Rhinocerotidae; genus Ceratotherium; species Ceratotherium simum. The sequence goes on from NC_141921.1 coordinate 7,717,491, forward strand.
TCTAAGAAAGATTTTAGAAGTCCTTCAATGAATATGTTCTGCTTGTCTTTTTTTATTTTTTAGTAATTTTTGGTTATCCTTTGTCAGTTTTCTCTGCCAAGTAGAAAATACATTGTTAGTCCATGTAGCATTAATATTTTGTAGGCAAGAAGTAGTCCTGAAATACCACCTTCTGGTGTGACTGATGAAAATGAAATGGTGACTGCAGCTGTTAATGAAAAAGTTTGTCCTGAATTTAACAGTGACAGATGTTCAAAAGAGGTAAAAATAATTTTGTATGTAAATGTTCTTATCACTCTTTTCCCTAGATGGGTTATACTATTTCAGGTTAAGGAAAGAGAAAAATGTGTTACGTGGACTTTATGACTATGGAAATATTTGTTATATTACCATCATTTGATTTTTCAAAGCTTGTTATTTTATTTTAAAATGTTACCTTTTAAAACTTTGGTTCCTAAAACATTTTTTAATTTAAAATTATTTTTAGGAAGACCCATTTAATGTAGAATCAAGTTCACTGACAGATCCAGTTACAGATACAAACTTGGATTTTTTCCAGTCTGATCCTTTTGTTGGCAGTAAGTACTCTTATTTTTATATCATAGATTTACAAAAAGAGGCTTTTTCATATATAAACTGTATAAGAATTAGGGCTTCTGTTTTGAGAGCCTACTTCTTGTAACAAAAGTAGAGGAGAGTGATGTAATATGCTCAGATTTGCTAGTATTTGTCCTCTTCAGGCAACCAAATCCTGAGACTAAGCCTTTGATTGTGTCTTAGGAGCCCCTGATTAAAAACGTATGTTTCTCCTTCAGAATAAGGACCAAAAGGAAGACATTGTGGACCAGAAGAGGAGATTGGATACTCTTAAGTCAAGTAGCAATTTTTTACTAAAAGTGCCAACACCATGGTTTTAAACCAGTGGAAGTCAGAGTAGTTAGAAGCCTGATTGCTGCCCGTAGGGTGCCTGCAGTCTTATTGAAGAAATATAATTTAATAAATTAAAACATCTGATGTCGCTGTAAACTGTGTTAAATACTACTTGTGTTAAAGCTCTTTTTGCATTTTATTTATTTCAAAAATCAAATTGTGAAACTGATAGGTCAGTTTATATCAGCTTTAAAGATGGGAAACTGAGGCACATAGATAAAATAACTTCCTTAGAGTCCTGGCAGAAATGAGCCTAGATATTAGAACTCCTTTTAAGAAAACATCCTTATTGAGATATATAAAGTGTTAAAAGATATATTAAATTGTATGTTTAAAGTGCACAATTAAATGGTTTTAGTATATTCACAGAGTTGTATAATCATCACCAAAATCTAATTTTAGAACATTTTTTATCGCCGCATAAAGCAACTCCATACCAATTAGAATTCACTTCCCGTTCCCCTAACCACTAGCTCTAGGCAACCATTAATCTACTTTCTGTCTCTGTAGATTTGCCTATTTACAGAATTATACAATATATTGTCTTTTATGTCTGGCTTCTTTCACTGACTGTAATATTTTCAAGATTCACTCATATTTTAGTATGTTTCAGTACTTCATTCCTTTTTATTGATGAATAATACTCCATTGGATGGATATTCCACATTTTACTTATTCATTGATTGATGGACATTTGGGGTGTTTCCACTTTTTTGGCTATTATGAATAATGCTGCTCTGAACATTTATTACTAATTTTTGTGTGGATATATGTTTTTATTTCTCCTGGGTATATATCAGATCATACAGTAACTCTATGTTTATCATTTGAGGAACTACTAGACTGTTTTCCAAAGTGTTTGTACCATTTTACATTCCCACCAGCAGTGTATGTGGGTTGCAATTTCTCCTTATCCTCACCAACACTTGTTATTATCTATCCTTTTGATGATAGCCATCCTAGTGGGTGTGAAGTAGTATCTCATTGTGAGTTTGATTTGTATTTCCCTAATGGCTAATGCTGTTGAGCATTTTTCTATGTGCTTTTTGGCCATTTGTATATCTTCTTGAAGAAATGTTTATTCAAATAATTTGCCCATTTTTTAATTGGGTGGTTTGACTTTTTATTGTTGACTTGTAAGAGTTCTTTACATGTTCTGAATACAAGCCCCTTATCAAATATTTGATTTGCACATATTTTCTTGGAATTTATGTTGTTTTAATTTTTGTGTGTGTGTGTGTGTGAGGAAGATCAGCCCTGTGCTAACATCTGCCAATCCTCCTCTTTTTTTGCTGAGGAAGACGGGCCCTGGGCTAACATCCGTGCCTCATCTTCCTCCACTTTATGTGGGACGCCGCCACAGCGTCCCATATAAAGTGCGTGCCTGGGATCTGAACCGGTGAACCCCGGGCCGCCGCAGCGGAATGCCCGCACTTAACCGTTTGCGCCACCAGGCCGACCCCAATGTTGTTTTAATTTTGATGAAGTCCAATTTACCTATTTTTTTCTTTTGTCACTTGTGCTTTTGATGTCATATCTAAAATCCAAAGTCATGAAGATTTACTCTTATGTTTTCTTTTGCGTTTAATAGTTTTAGCTGTTACATTTAGATCTTTGATCAATTTTGAGTTGATTTTGGTATATAGTATGAGATAGGGGTCCAACTTGATTTTTTATTCTTTTGCATGTAAATATCCAGTTGTCCCAGCACCATTGGTTGAAAAGATTCTTCTTTCCCCTTTGAATCGTCTTGGCACTCTTGTCAAAAATCAAATGACCATAAATGTAAGGGTTTGTTTCTGGACTCTTCAATTCCATAAGAGTTTTTTTTTTAAACTTCAGTGAATGTCAGTGTCTTTCATTTCTGATGTGGTGATGGTAATACGCATCCATTACTCTTGTGAAGGGTAGAGATTTTGTTAGTAAAAGTCTTGCTGTTGTGCTTGTCTTTTGCCCTCCATCTGGAACCTCAACTTGTAGTCAAAAGGTAAGTATAGTTGGCTCTAACTAAAATTTGCCTTCTTTATGAGGTGTGTTGATGTTCTGTCTTTACTCTTTATTATTTTAAGTATTTCCTGGAGGTGGATGACATTCATTGTTTCATCTACTTCGACAGAGTTAATGAAACAAACTTTGCTTTAAGAAACTTTGCTGTTGTTTGAACTTTAAGTAATGATGTCACAACAGTAAATATTGTTATTTTGATTTCTGCTAATTTATTTTATCACAGGTGATCCTTTCAAGGATGATCCTTTTGGGAAAATTGGTCAGTATACTTTTGGGAAAATTGGTCAGTATATTGTTGAGGTCCATCTTAGTGTTAGTCTGATTCTGCTTAATTATAAGCTTATGTTGTATTTAGGAATGAGAGATCACAGTTGGGTAGTTATAGGAAATGGACTTGCTTTTTATTCAGTTTTGAAACTATCTAAGGCCTCACTAAGATGTTGTATGTGCCTGGTATTTTCAGAGAGAAAGTGGTAGATTCTTGTGAATTTGCTTAATAAACTGTTAGCTTTACTCTTTTAAAACTGACATTAGTGTTTATACTTAGGTGCTTTTTAATAATATTTAGGCTGATTTCTCCTTCTTAGCCAAGGATTAGATGAGTATAATGATCTACACTACTGCAGGGTTTAGAACTTCTGTTTTCCTAAGATTATAGCCTATTTGTATGAATGAGGGAAAAGGAAACATCTTAAAGAATTACTAAATGTCAGACTTCTTAAGATATTCTTTCTCTGGGATTTTTGCATTAGAAGGAAGCAAATCTTGTGTACCATTTAGTTATGCTTCCCAAACCTGTTCCAGACTATTGGCTGTTACCCTTGCACTCAGGGAGAGAAATACATTTAGAAGTTTTTGTTGTTGTTTCTTTAATTATGATAGTATAGAATAAGGATTTTAAAATGGGACCCCTTGACATTCTATGCTAATTTTAAAAAGTAAGTTTAGGGGCCAGCCCGGTGGCGCAAGCGGTTAAGCGTGTGTGCGCTCCGCTGCAGCGGCCCAGGGTTTGCTGGTTCGGATCCCGGCCGCGCACCGATGCACTGTTTGGCAAGCCATGCTGTGGCGGCATCCCATATAAAGTGGAGGGATATGGGCACGGATGTTAGCCCAGGGCCAGTCCTCCTTGGCAAAAAAAGAGGAGGATTGGCAGATGTTAGCACAGGGTTGATCTCCTCACAAACAAAAAACAACAACAACAAAAAAAGTAAGTTTATTAGGTGAAAGACTGTATCGTTTATCAAAACCACAAAGGAACCTGTGATCCCCACCCAAAATTAGAATCACCAGCTTAGAGGAATTGTTTAAACCTAGCATACAGGTAACATTTGTGTAGTAAGTGTTGGAATTATTGATTTGCTTTGGGTTAATGATGACCAAGTAGGAAAGAACGTTCATTAAAGCTGTTTAACTAGGTGCAAATGTCTGTACTTTTTTAATGATCATTATCATAATAAAAGTACCTAACTTAGATTCTCCAGGAGTTCAAAATGTCTTCTAATTAAGGCAATTATGCCTTCAGGTGACAGGAAATTTAGTGTAATAGTTTTTAGTCTCTTAAATTTATGCTATATTTTCTTAGATCCATTTGGAGGTGATCCTTTCAAAGGTTCAGATCCTTTTGCGTCTGACTGTTTCTTCAAGCAATCTTCTACTGATCCTTTTGCCACTTCAAGTACTGACCCTTTCTGTGCAACCAGCAATAGCAGTAATACATCCGTAAGTGGGAGAGTTAAAAACTGTCAAATGGATAACAAGTGTCCTAAGTGAGTTTCTTGAAATATACAGTGATGAAAGAATCCTCTTTTATATTACTTCTAATGGGCCATATAAAAATTTCAGTCTCATCTAGCCCATCTAGTTTTTGATTCAGACTGGTATTTCACAGCTTGATCATCCACTGGAATTGACTAGAATAGCTTATGTCATCCAAAAATCAAGTCCATCCTTCAAAGGACCAAATATCCCTTGGGGATATTTAAAATAAATGAGTAGAAGTCCATATACCAGTCTTAAGTAAAGCTTTTCAGAAATGTTTGGTATGCATTATTGAAATAATGAAAATCAGTTTAAAAGGAAGAGCATTAATGTTTTAGAAAAATCATTTGTTATTTTATAAACACATGTGGAATGTTAATCTTGTAAAAAAGTACAAATTCCCACTAAATGTCAGACTCGCTTGAGAACATACATACTACAACAATCACTATTTAATAACAACATGCTATGATCCAGGTACTTCTGTGTGCTTTACATTCATTGTTTCTAATCTTCACATGAACCTTGCAGAGTAGGTGTTGGTATCCCTGTTTTAACTATTAATAAGGACGCTGGGACTTGGAGAAATTAACGTAACCAAGGTCATACAGCTAAGTGCTTTATCATCTGAAGGCTTTAAAAACAAAATCTTTATATTATGGATATTTAAACATACTCAGAGTGATATAATGAAATATTTTAACAAACCTCCATGTATCCATCATGCAATTTCAATAATTATGAATGATTTCGGAGTTTTTTGTTCTTAATTTTTATTTAGAGGTTTATTTTTTTATTTTTTATTTTTTTAAATTTTATTTATTTATTTATTTTTCCCCAAAGCCCCAGTAGATAGTTGTATCTCGTAGTTGCACATCCTTCTAGTTGCTGTATGTGGGACGCGGCCTCAGCATGGCCAGAGAAGCGGTGCGTCGGTGCACGCCCGGGATCCGAACCCGGGCCGCCAGCAGCGGAGCGCGTGCACTTAACCGCTAAGCCATGGGGCCGGCCCTAGAGGTTTATTTTTGAGGCAGGATGTTTCACGTCTTTAAGTAAACCAGACCCGGAAAGGAACAGTTGATTGACAGGCATTTGAAGCAAAAATTTTGTCTTTTTAATGCTCTTAGATTAAGAATACTTCCTTAAAAGAGTAATCGATTCTTTTAAAGGTAGTAGATTTTAGTATTCTTGAATTGCTTCCTTACTTTCCTCAGTAAAGAGCTACTTGGCCAACAACTGGTATTTTCCATTGATGTAAACTGAGCGAATGCCTCCATAACTGAATATTTGTGGTTTCCACAGGCTACTGGATAGTCTGTTTTCCTATAACAGTTAGTTTGCAGTGTGGACCCATGTGCCAAATTCTTGTAAAATTGGCTGCAACCTGAATTCTTTTCCTCTCACCTTATTCTAGTCTCTCATTCTCCACTCTTAGCATTTCAAGAACAAGAAAGCCAAAGCAACTCTTCCTAATTTAAAAATAAACAAGTTTCTCCTGTTCTTCTCCCCTGGTGAAATTTTTCTGCCATTCTTTCTACTTACTTTTTCTCTTTTCTCCCCAGTTTTTGAAAGCAACATTGCCCTTGCCGACAGCTCTTAATTTCCCCATTAAAAAGACAACAAAAAAAAAACCGAATTGGCAATGTAATAATAGCTACGTTTAGCTAATGTGTTCTGTGTGACAGGCATGGTGCTAAGCTTTTTTCATGTGTTACGTCATTTAATCTTCACAATAATTCTCTGATGCTCATGTTATTATCCTCATTTTTAAGGTAAAGTAAATGAGACTTAGATTAAGTGGTAGTAAGTTAATAAGGGGTAGAACTGAATTCAAACTCTGGTCTCTCTGACCAAAATCTTAAGGTCTTTACCACTATAGTCTATGATTTAAGCGTAATTCCTCCTGGCTACAAAGCCTCTGTTTTTTGTGATCTTCCTTCTTTTTAAACAGAGGCCTCTTCTGATTATGCCTCCAGACATGAATCTCTCCCCAAAAGTCTTTCCTATTCCCTCAAGGCTAGTCTCTGCTCTCAGAGGGACATAATTTTAAAAACCAAACCAAATCAAAACAAACAACTGTCATTTCCTACCCTCCAAGCTAGTGTGTGGTAGCGTTGTGTGGGTGCTAAGTCATGCCGTGAAAGCAGGGAGTGGAGGGCTGACGTAGGAGAGAGAGAATTTCAGTGATAAATTAGGTGACCTTGTAGGAGGATTTTGGAACATAAATCTATAAAATCATACCATCTGAATTTTAGTTATGAAAATTATTTCTGTGTACTAAATTGCCTAATTATCAAACTAAAGAGAGTTTTGTGACCACTTGCTCCTTTGTTTATGGGCTGCACAGTTTGTCGTGTTTCCCTTGCTATGCCAATGGCCTTTTAGAGTGGTTGCACAGTGTGTGATGAAGGACTAGTAATTAAACCTGACGTGCATATAGGCATGCTTTTTCTCTTTCTCTCTGTGATGGCAAATAAAATCTGCAAGCTATTGTTAAAAACCAGGCCTGTTAGATTTTCCTTTTCTTAACATTAAGAGAAGAAGCGGTTATAGTTGGTGACTTAAGTTATCATGTCAGTGACTCTCTCACAGTAGTATTTTGACTGTTATATTAGGAACCATGGAAAGTTACTTTGCTATATAGACCAGCTTAATTTTTTTTCTTCAATTGCTATTTATTCATTCAGCAGATACAATCAGTATAAGATAGAGTGCAAGTTTTACAATAATATCACTGGCATTAGTGAAAATAAATACTATCATGTTCAGTTCTGAAAACTTCATTAGTATTAATTACTTCTTTTTGCTAGTAGTTTTAATGAGTCCTCTTCTATAAAGAGAGAATATACTATAAGCCCTGGTTAGCATTACTTTTCTTTTTTCAAATACATTTGTTTTACTTAGAAATTTATAAATTGAGCTCTGCAATATCCTCTGACATTCGGTTGTAATATCCATTTTATTGATGATTAGAAATAGAGCCTGTAAGGGGCCGGCCCCGTGGCTTAGTGGTTAAGTGCGCGCGCTCCACTACTGGCAGCCCGGGTTCGGATCCCGGGCGCGCACTGAGGCACCACTTCTCGGGCCATGCTGAGGCCGTGTCCCACGTACAGCAACTAGAAGGATGTGCAACTATGACATACAACTATCTACTGGGGCTTTGGGGCAAAAAAAGGAGGAGGATTGACAATAGATGTTAGCTCAGAGCTGGTCTTCCTCAGCAAAAAGAAGAGGATTAGCGTGGATGTTAGCTCAGGGCTGATCTTCCTCACAAGATAAATAAATAAAAAGCTGGGAGTCAGAAAAATCATACACACAAAAAAATAGAAATAGAGCCTGTAATACAGAGGACATTGATAGCCATGAGTCAGAGTAGGAGATAAATATTCTAAAACTCTTTTCACACCCCTTTCACCTGTCTTTTGGCTGGCCTCTTAAAAAGAGCCTTTTTTAAGAGAAAGAGAAAGTTCAGTTATCTTCCTAAATATACAATTTGTTTGACTAAGGTTAAAAAGTAAAGTCAGAAGACAATTCACTAGCAAGAATCTCTGGCTTATGGTAAAGTCCTCACTCTTTTAACCACTCACCTTTGCCACTTGATCCAGATTTTTACACGGCTTATTATTGAAAGTGGCAGGATCTTTTTAGCAGGAAGCACACTTGCACTTGCTCTCTCACTCTCTCTCCCTCTCAAGCATGTGTGTTTCCTCCAAGGGGCAGAATGCTAGAAGTATTTTTAGATAACAATTAGAAAATGGAAATCTAGCATTTTCTGATTTAAGTACTAGGATATTTGAGTTAGAATAGTATGCATCCTAAATGCAGCATATCACCCTGGAATAGGAAAAGGACATTAATGGAAAAACTGATGAAATTCAAATAAAGTCTGTAGTTCATAGTTTTGTACCAGTGTTAATTCCTTAGTTTTAGTAGATGTACCATGATTTTATGAGATATTAACATTAGAGGAAGCTGGTGAAGGGTGGATGGGAACTCTCTGTATAAGCTTTACAACAGTTCTAAAAATATAAAATTATTTCAAAATAAAAATTTGAAATAGTGTGCATCTATACAAGTAGCAAAATTATGAAGAAAAGAAAAGAAATGAATACCACCAAAGTCAGGATGGTAATTACCTCTACAGAGGAGAGATGGGATTGTGATTGGGAAGGGGTGCGCAAAGACTTCTGAGGTATTGGCAGTTTCCTAGGAGATGATTACATAGATGTTCATTTGATACTTATTTGTTAAACTGTACATATGTTTCATACTCTTTTCTGAATGGATGTTATATTTCACAATAAAAGAAGATTAGAAAATGATATGGGGCCAGCCCCGTGACTTAGCAGTTAAGTGCGCGCGCTCCGCTGCTGGTGGCCCGGGTTCGGATCCCGGGCGTGCACCGACGCACCACTTGTCCAGCCATGCTGAGGCCACGTCCCACGTACAGCAACTGGAAGGATGTGCAACTATGACATACAACTATCTACTGGGGCTTTGGGGGAAAAATAAATAAATAAATAAATAAAAAGAAAATGATACGTGATGGTTTCGATTTAATAAGATTGCAAATCAGTAGTGGGAGACATTTGTTCCTAATGTCTTGTATTCCTTAATTTAGAGTTTGTAAAGAATATTTTCTTTAGTGTGGCACTGAGGGTTCAGCTATAAAATATTGCCTCTCTCAGTCATAGTTTTGTGTAATTTGTTTAGGTAGAAATGTTGAAGCACAATGATCCTTTTGCTCCTGGTGGAACAGTTGTTGCAGCTAACGATTCAGGTAAGGAAATAATTTATCAATTTCTTTGAACAGTAAACATTACCCTTTTTTTTTACACTTATTTTGGTCTCCAAATATATTTGTCCTGTTTATTTACTTTTATTGCACAGTTATACCCAATTGTAATTACCAATAATAATTATGATAAGTGTTTGTGTATCACTTTCTACTTATCTTCTCATTTATTGTTCATGTTAAGTATTTTACTAGAATATGTCCCATAGCTGATATCAGTAAAACCAGTAAAAGTTTTTTGCTTCATAAAAGGCAGTGTTGCTTGGCAGTTTCAAAGTCAGCATTGACTCTTACGGATCTTGGCCTAAATTAAAAAATTAGTGGTTTCCAATAGGTAATGATAATAACTTTACAAATAGTGCATAGGTTGTGTTAATAATACAAAGAAAAGCTAAATGTTATTCTAGCATCCAGTCTTCATGCTTTATTTATGATATCTAATTTTCCACATATTATTTTAATAACCTTTTAAGTAATATTCCCATTTTAAAGATCAGCAAACTGAGGACCAGAACATTAAGTAACTTGATCAAGATTATATGGTTTGCTGGATTTTTTTTTTTTTATCATTTAACTTTTTATTAAGGTTTAATATAAATACAGAAACATATATAAATTTCATTATTCTTTGGTAAACAGCTCAATTTTTTTTTCAGTCAATATGCACACAGGTAAAACTATCCAGATCAGATATAGAAAATTTCCAACATCCCAGAAGGCTCCCTTGTGTCCCTTTCCAGGAAATAAATATCCTCTATGTTGACTTGCATCACCATAAATTTTGATTGTTGCAAAATTGAATTCCAATATATTCAAAGAATCATACTGTATGGAATCAGGTCTAAATTTTAATATCTAAATTCTTTGGCTCAACACACCATCTGTGAGGTTTATCTCTAACGTTCTTGAATACTTCAGTAGATTGTTTTTTATTGTTGTGACTTATTCCTCTGTATTTATATCCACAATTTCATTAGCCATTCTCTTGTTAATGGGTTTTGAGTTAGTGGGCTTTGGCAACTATAAATAAAGTTGCAATGAACATGTATTATCATAGTTATGTGCATGCAGTTCTCTTGAGTATATATCATAGCAGGTATATACTCAGCAATGGGGTTCCTGAATCATGGGGCTAGAAAGATGTTAAGTTTTAGTGGATTCTGACAAATAGATGACCAGAATAGTTGTAAAAATTTATCTACTATCAGTAATGTATGAGAATTCCAGTTGTTCAATATCTTTGCCATCACTTAGCATTTTCAATCTTATTAATTTTAACTCTATTGGTGTGGGTTTGCTGGATTTTAATCAGGTGAAGCCAAGATTCACACCTAAGTCTACCTAAGTCTAACAGAGTCTAAAAGCTTTTTCAACTAACTCGGCTTCTTTCTCACTATTCATTTAAAAATTAAACAGACCAGCTATTGTGTAGGAGAGCAGGGAATTAGAGGGAAGTGGACTCAAAACGTGTACATATCATGCTGGAAATTGGTTGCCTTATTTTTCCACATGAAATTAGGGTGAGTTATGCAGTACACAAATTTGCTGATGGTGGCAAATTGAGGATTATGAGCATAGAGAAAGATTAGTAGAAATACCTTCACAGTTTGGATTTCTTGTATTGTACAAATTGTAACAAGATGAGATTTAGCAGTGTGTGTTACTTGTTTTCAGGTTGAAAATTAACTTCCCACGTGAGTAGCAAGAAGAAGGAATGTAAAAAGCAGATATATAGAAAACAAGATTTAATGTAGTACTGGGTATTAGTTTAAACCAAAATTTAGAATGATAGCAAATAAGATTTCTAAAAGGCTTATTGTAGTAACAGTGGTTAAATTATATCTTTTTAAAATATATGTGCTTTTTTAGACTCTCATTATTGAACTGATAAAGTAATATATTGCTGGGATATTATGTGATTAGAAGGGGTAACCTAAGAGAATAAAATGAAACGTTAATACATTTATAATTAACTTCTGATTGCCCACACTAAGGTATGGTAAGTGCTATGAGAGTTCATAAAGCTGCAGAAATTTAAAGGAAAGGGAGATCACCTCTATTTGGGGTAAATCATGAATGATTTTAAAGCAGAAGGTCGCTTTTGTGGTATGCCTTGAAAGAATGGGCTGGGGGGCTGGCCTGTGGCGTAGTGGTTAAGTCTGTGTGCTCCACTTCAGTGGCCTGGAGTTCGCAGGTTTGGATCCCGGGCGTGGACCGACCCACCACTTGTCAAGCCATGCTGTGGTGGCGTTCCATATAAGGTAGAGGAAGATGAGCATGGATGTTAGCCCAGGGCCAACCTTTCTCAGCAAAAAGAGGATGATTGGCAACAGATGTTATCTCAGGGCTAATCTTCCTCACACAAAAAAAGAAAGAATGGGCTAGAATTTTTAATAAGTAGATATGGAACCAGAGTATGTAAAGCAGAGAGAGTAACATGAGCAAGGAGTGGAGGAAGGAGACATGTTCAAGGAAAATAGACATTTTGATAAAGCTTATTTATAGATAGAGGAATGGTCAGGTTAGGGCTGAAGTGGTCGATTGCAGCCTTACTGTAGAGGTTTCTATTACCTCTGTTGGTCTTCTCTTTCAATTCCAGCTCCCAGCTCATTTCCTGTAAAGTGGTAGGATAAATGACTATAATAGCCTAGGAGGGGGCTAAGATTTATTGTTGTTAATCGTAACAATAATAGATACCATTTATTGAGCACTTGTGTGGTTCCAGCACTCCATGTGCTAACCATTTTCTCATATGTACTTGGTCTCATTTAATTCTCACAGCAACTACATGAGATAATTGGTATTATGTTTATTGTACAGACAAGGAAATCAAGACATGGGGAGATGAAGCTGTTTCACAAAGTTAAAGAAGTAGTAATAGGAGGACCTACATTCAGATGAGGTCTCTGATTTTCTACTAACCTCTTTGGTCATTCCTTTTGTCTCCTTTGCTGATTCTTCTGCTTTCCCCCAACTTCTTTGTGTTGTGTTGCTTTAGGTCGTAGACTCTGGACCTCTTTTTTTCTCTATCTGTACTCCCTTGGGGATCTCATTTGGTTTCGTGGCTTTCCATACCATCTATATGCTGATTTATATCTCTAACCACATCTTTTTTCCTTAAAGTGATAGACTCAGCTTTATTTGTTTTGGAGGAAATGTTGCCAGATACTCAAATCTGAATAACCATTGTTTATCTGTCACTTTTTTCAAGTAAAAATGACATTCCATGAAAAAAGCAGCTAGTTAACTTCTTTCTCAGACTATCAGGCAAGTGCTTTTCCTCCAGATAACCATCATCCTTTGGTACTCAGCAGAAGTGCTTTATGCATATTTCCCATTTTGTCACTCAGAATTTTAAAAATTGTGTGTACCAAAGGGTCACAATTTATTAAAACTAATAATTTTTATTGATTCATCAAGGACAGACATTCTTAGGTGCAGTTGGCCTTTTTCTTCCCCCTGCGAGTTTGTGATGGGGAAGAATACAATGGCTACCAGCCGGTAAAGTTGGGTGCCACCACCTTGATTCCCACTAAGCCATCAGCAGTTTTACCCACCATTGGTTGTGTGACATTTTTGCAAATATCAACACCATGAGAAAGATAAATAACATCTTCATATTCTGAAAATATTTTTGACCTTACAGACCTCCCTAAAAGGGTGTTGGGGACTCGGGGGTCTATGGACCGCACTTTGAGAACTGCTAATCTAATATGTTCTAAAAGATTTTCCTGTTGCCCTATATTCTGCTGGTCTGTGTTCCCTTAGGACGGCTTGCTCCTAGGAGGTATCTGGGACAGATGTCTCCTTTTATTCAAAACGAGAGCAAGAGAATAATCTCAAAGTCTTGGAGAAAAAGCTAAAGAGTAGAGGTTATCTTTTTAGTTCTGTATTTAGCCTGGTGCTTCTGCTCTTCTCACTTCCTGGGGTGGCATTTTCCAGTTCTGTGCCTTCAGCTACAGCCTATTTTGTGATGACTCCTCGATTTAGTCCTCTAGTCCTGAACTCTCTTCTGAGCCTCCAGTACCTTCAAGTTACCTACTGGATATTTCCTTTTAGGTGTCATGCTCAACAATGCTTAAAATTGAAATAGTCATCTTTTCTAATTAGTCTCTCCTTCAAAATATAGTATGAACAAAAATCAAAAGCAAATCTTTACCTCCTCCTATGTTCTTTCTGTATTAATGACACTATTACTTACCCTCAGCCAATCATCCTAGACTTCTTCTCTATCATTCCTCACCTCCAATAAATTGCCAACTCCTGATTTTTTACCCCCAAATGGACTGTGATTGTCTGTTCCTCCTTATGCTCAGCTTTGTTTGGGTCCTCATCGTGGTTTACGTGGACTAGGATACTAAATTGCCTCCAGTCTCTTTACCTGCCAGTCCTTCATCTACATGACTGCCAGAGTTGTCTGTCTTAACATTTGATCATGTTACTAACCACAAGTCTAGGTCACTAGCCTTGTGCTCCAGATATGTGTTTATGTGTGTATAATTTTTATTGTCATTTATGTTATATATTACCTATATTATTATGTATTATTTATTATATTATCTGTATTATATTTGTATAATATATATTTATATTTGATGGTCTTTTACTTAATGTGTCATAGGTATATGTCTGAAAGTAAAGTTGTCCACCCTATGAAATATAAAACAATACTAAACATCTCTGTGAATAGTATTATCATTGACTCAGTTGCCCAAGTAGAGACCTGGGAGGCTTGGTTGCATCCCTATTCTTCTACTCCAGAGCTTCTGGGACGTGGCAGAGGCTTACCAGTTGACTGCTGAAGAAATGAATTAATGATTTGTCTCAAATCTGCTGCATTGTCATAAGATTTTGAATTGAATGCAAACATAAACAGTCTACAGAGGGGTTGTCATGATTAGAACATGGGTGCTTGAGTCCAGCTACCTGCACTTATTCAGATAAAATTGCTAGTTGCTTAGGTTTTTTTAGTCTCAGTTTCCTAAACTATAAAATGAGGTTCATAATTATACCTCATGATTTGTTGGGTAGGTTAAATGAGATAATGCATGTTCAAGTGTTTATTGTGGTTCCTATCGTAGTAAATGGTAGCTGCTGTTATTACTACTACTACTACTTTTTGGTTTAATGGTTTCCAAACACAAACTAATGTTACTTGTAATATACTCTGTTAGTTCCAAGTTAAATAGGGACAATGGAGAGAGAGAGATTTTTATTTTTATTTTGACTTGTAAAAATTCTTTTTCCACTTCAGTATAAAGGGAGATTAGTTCTGGTGCTAGAAAATTTTTTGCATGGAATATTTTACTAACTCCTGACTGAGAAAATGCAGTTTCTCAGTCCAACTCTTAACTAAAGCTTTATAATATCCTGAGGATGTAGAAGGGAGCTCATGGCCTCCCCAGAGCATCTTTGACTCCAGCAGTAGTAAAATGCCAAGTAGGTCTTCGTTTTTGTAGACAATGACTCAGGCTAAGCACACAGATGTTCGCATATTTTACTATTCTTAGGCTCTGCTTTCTTTCATGTTTGTTCTCTAATTTTCTCCATTTCCACAAACCACAGGCCGTAACTGTCTCTTCAAGGCCACTTAACTTTTTGAATGAAAAGAATGTGTGTGCGTGAACAGGTGTGGATTTGTGCACAGTCATGCATCGCTTAATGATGGGGATATATTCTGAGAAATGCATCGTTAGGCTATTTCATTGTTGTGTGAACATCATACAGTGTATTTACACAAACCTAGATGGTATAGCCTACTACACACCTAGGCTGTGTGGCACTAATCTTATGACACCACCGTCGTCCTATACGTAGTCCGTGGTTTACCAAAACGTCACTATGTAGTGCATGAATATATTTGTGTATAGTGTGCATATGTCTCCCTCTTCTCCCACCTCTTTTCTGTCCACAAATAAAAGAAAGTGAAACATTTTTTGTAAAGTCTTCTTTGCTTCCTCCTCATAAACCTAGGTATTGCTTCTCTTTTGCTCTCTTTGAACCTGAACACTTACTGTGTGGCAGTTGTATACATGTATATCACTCAATTAAATCATGAGTTCCTTGAAGGTAGGTGTTGTGTCTTATTCCACTCTAAATCCGCAGTACCTAGCCTTGAACATAATAGATGCTTAGTAAACGTGAGTGGATGAATGGGTCAGTGAGTGAGTGAGTGACTGAATGAATGAATTGGAGACCAGCTTGAGAAAATGGATCCTTTGTTAATGACCAACATCTACACCTCAGATTATTCATGAGTATCTCTTGAAAGTTTTCTCTGAACTTGAGCTTGATTATCTTGTGGGTCATGAATGGGTCATTTGGGGGAAAAAAGTTTTCTTCCTCTTCTCAGGATTCTCGGGTAGACAGCTGTTTTATGGAGATTATTTATGAGCGTTAAAACTGGTTTCCCTTATTCCTTGTTGGTCAGCTGGTTGTGCTAAGATATGTTATGTTATCTTTTTGGAAGATCCTTAATAAATAGACAGTTTCTGTCCCTTTTTTCTTTGAACATTTTCGATAAGTATGAGCATCTCCTATTTGCCAGACCTTGTTCTAGGCCTTAAGGATACAGTAGTGAACAAAACAAAGTTCTTGTCTTTATAGAGCTTGTATGGGAAAGATAGGCAATAAAGAAATATATAATATGTCGAGTACTGATGCATGCTGTGAATTAAATCAGGGTAATGGGATAAAAAGTGATATGCCTAAAATGTAGCTTTATCATTCACACCTCACAAAAAAAGCGTATCAGCATAGTATGATCGTCAAATATGTAAGGGAAAAAAATACCAGGAAAAAAAGCTGTTAAAGAAGTATGCTAAAATATTAGTGAGGGTTATATCTGATAATGAGCTTATAGATGATATTTCTCTTATTATGCTTTTATGTATTTTTCCAAAATGTTCATTACCTTTATTCTTGGGGAGAAGAGGGTGTTAGTGAGGTCATGTTTGCATTTAAAGCCTCATTCTGCTGGCCCATAGCTCCTGTGTGCATCAAGAGGAAGAAAGCCACCTTCTGAGTTCTTCTCCAAGTGTTTCTGGGACTCCTCAGCAGGTGTCTTGTATGCAGTCTGAACAAGTTCACATTCAGTGAGTCCTTCCAGTGTCTGTATAGGCCTCTGTTTCATATCAGCCATGATCAGTATGTGAGAAAGTTCTTGCCGAAATCGTAATTCTCTAATTTGGGGCAAAAGTGCTTTGTCATTCATCCAGGATATGTGCCCCAGTGTTTGGACCAATGCTGAATAGGTCATTTATTCTAGTGAAGAAAGTGTAGAAAAACTCCAGTAGGCTACATGTAGCATATTCTTGATACACAAATGTCATATTTTTTATTAATTTCTTTTACAATATATACTTCACAATATTTCAGTCAAACCTGACCTAACTCAGTACTATTGCCACATGTGTTATGCCTTCTTGTAAAAGCTGTGGGACAGCGGTGGAGAAAAAGCATGAAGCAGATTTTTCAGTCCAGTGAAATGAGCCCAACTGCTTTTCCCTTGTCACCCTCTACCAATCAGGAGAGCGTCTGCACCCTGCTGAGGCCGTACCTCAGCTGCTGTGGCATCAGGAATTACAGGAAGGGGAGGAGAAAGAAGGGAAAGCTTGACACAGCACCCGTGGCTAGGCTGCGCCCCAGGCTGTGAGACTCAGCAGATAATGTAGTGATAAAACATCTTTCATAGCTAAAGCTGTAGGATTTCTTGTAACTCTGGACTTGCAACCTTGCCCTCAGGTTCAGAGTTGTTGGTGTATCCCTAATGGACTGATTTTCTTCTGTGTTTCTACTCACCCCCTTTTACTTACTTCCTCCACCCTGTGATTGTCTTGGTGACAATGCAAACAAAAATAATATATATCTTCCTTCCCCTTCTTCTGTTTACGTCCCTGGTGTACTCATTTTTAGAGGTAAAGGCACACTTTACACATTTAAATGGCTGGGTGGGCACACTTTTGTTCTGAAACTGATTTGATGTAAAGACCAAGAGTTGAGGAAGAACAAGGAGAATTTCTTTTCTTTTCTTTTCTTCTTTTCTTTTCCTTCCCTCCCCTCCCCTCCCCTCCCTTCCCTTCCCCTTCCCTTCCCCTTCCCTTCCCTTCCCTTCCCTTCCCTTCCCTTCCCTTCCCTTTTCCTTCCCTTCCCTTCCCTTTTCCTTCCCTTCCCTTCCCTTTTCCTTCCCTTCCCTTTTCCTTCCCTTCCCTTTTCCTTCCCTTCCCTTCCCTTTTCCTTCCCTTCCCTTCCCTTCCCTTCCTTTTGCAGTAACATTGGTTTATAACATTATATAAATTTTGGGTGTACATCATATTTTGATTTCTGTGTAGATTACATCATGTTCACCACACAAAGACTAATTACAATCCATCACCATACACGTGTGCCTAATCACCCCTTTCACCCTCCTCCTTCCTCCCTTCCCCTCTGGTAACCGCCAGTCCAATCTCTGTCTCTGTGTTTGTTTTTGTTTTTATCTTCTATTTATGAGTGAGATCATATGGTATTTGACTTTCTCCCTCTGACTTATTTTGCTTAGCATAATACCCTCAAGGTCCATCCATGTTGTCACAAATGGCATGATTTCATCATTTTTTATGGGTGAGTAGTATTCCATTGTCTATATATACCACATCTTTATCAGTTCGTCCCTTCATGGGCACCTAGTTTGCTTCCTAGTCGTGGCTATTGTCAATAATGCTGCAGTGAACCTAGAGGTGCATATATTTTTACGCATTCGTGTTTTCATGTTCTTTGGATAAATACCCAGCAGTGGAATAGCTGGATCGTATGGTAGTTTTATTCGTAATTTTTTGAGGAATCTCCATACTGTTTTTCATAGTGGCTGCACCAGTTTGCACTCCCACCAGCAGTGTATGGGAGTTCCCTCTTCTCCGCATCCTCTCCAACACTTGTTATTTCCTGTCTTGTTAATTATAGCCATTCCGACAGGCATGAGGTGATATCTCATTGTAGTTTTGGTTTGCATTTCCCTGATAATCACTATGTTGAACTTCTTTTTGTGTGTCTCTTGGCTATCTGTGTATCTTCTTTGGAGAAATGTCTGTTCAAATCTTTTGCCCATTTTTTAATTGGGTTGTTAGTTTTTTTGTTGTTGAGAGGTATGAGTTATTTATATATTTTGGACATTAACCCCTTATCAAATACATGGTTTGCAAATATCTTCTGCCAATTATTAGGTTGTCTTTTCATTTTGTTGATGGTTTCCTTTGCTGTGCAGAAGCTTTTTAGTTTGATATACTCCCAGTTGTTTATTTTTTCTATTGTTTCCCTTACCCGGTCAGACGTGGTACTTGAAAATATGCTGCTAACACTGATGTCCAAGAGTGTACTGCCTGTGTTTTCTTCTAGAATTTTCATGGTTTCAGGTCTTACATTCAAGTCTTTAATCCATTTTGAGTTAAGTTTTGTGTATGGTGTAAGATAATGGTCTACTTTCATTCTTTTGCATGTGGCTGTCCAGCTAGGAGAATTTTTCTGTGCCTCTTTGCTTGCTGTCTTACCCTCTCTTTTGCAGTTCTCTTTCCCCTCCTTCCTTTGTTTCTTTCTATTTTCCTGTATCAAGCAGCAATTCCTATAAACATTCTTTGACTTTATTGGTAGCCCTTATGCCTGAACAGGTGAAGCCTGTCTCAAAGTAGAGCAGTTTGTTCCAGCTGAAAATGTTAGTCCATTTGGTAAGTACACTATGATGGAACAGATAGCTTCTCATGCCTGTGGAACAGTGGTTAGATAATCGCTTTCACAATTACTGTTCCTTCTGCCTGAAATAGCTTTCTCTCCCTCACCACCATCTATTTGGCAAACTCTGTTCCTTATTTAAAAGACCTGGCTCAAATGTCAGGCCTTCTTTGACACTTCCTGTTCTCCCAGATGGATAGTGACTCCTTATACAGGTTTTCATACCTCTCTAATAGCTCATTTAAGGTTGTTTTATTATTATTTGTTTCCGTGTCTCTCACTAGACTGTGAGATTTTCAGGGATAAGAACTATATCTTCTTATTTTTTTGGATTTACTGTATGGTCAACAAATCTTTTTTGACCTTTCATTCTTCATTAAATAAGGCTTAGTCCCTGTTTTAAAGGACCTCACAATCCAGTAGGGGTGATGTATCAGTCACAGATAACCATAGTACAAACTAGAATGCTGTCAGTGCCACAGAGAAGGAAGAAATCACTTCTTGCTGTGGGAATTAGAGACACCTAGGTTATTCCAGGCTTTGTGGATGAGGTAGCATTTAAAATGGGCCTAGAAGGATGAGTGTGAAATGTGAAATTAATGGTGTCTAGCTTTTTTTACTTCTTGATGTCTTTGTGAGAAATAGTTTAAGCACATGGGAGCTATATTATTTGACATGCATTCCAAAGCCTTAAACACTTTACCTCGAGTTAGTTTACCTGCTCTTGATCTTAAATCATTCATCAGTTGATTTATACAAAGGAATATATCTTGAGGGGATATCAATGTGCTTACTGTCTTTGTGGATGTAAGTCATAAATTCAGGAACTAATATTTGGGATTAGATATTTTTCATCTGTCTGACTGTTACCAAGTGAAAGAGGACATGGGGGCCAGCCCCGTGGCATAGCGGTTAAGTGCACGTGCTCCACTGCTGGTGGCCCGAGTTCGGATCCCGGACGTGCACTGATGCACCGCTTGTCAGGTCATGCTGTGGCGGCGTCCCACATAAAGTGGAGGAAGATGGGCGTGGATGTTAGCTTAGGGCCAGTCTTCCTCAGCAAAAAAAAAAAAAGAAAGAAAGAAAGAAAAAAAAAGAGGAGGATTGGCATGGATGTTAGCTCAGGGCCGATCTTCCTCACAAAAAACAAAAAAAGGAAAAAAAAAAGACATGAAATTTGATGTCTTTCTGTCCTGTTGCATTGATTTTCTTTATTCATTTTAGCCACAGACCCCTTTGCTTCTGTTTTTGGAAGTGAAACATTTGAAGATGGATTTGCTGACTTCAGCATATTGTCAAAGGTAATCTGCAGTGACTATTGGGAAGGTAAAATGTACTCTTTCCACCAAAGCAGCAGTCCTTCCTTTAAGTTATATAACCCTCTCACAGACAGTGCAACCTGATTTCAATGAGTCACAGCAAATGTTGATTCTAGATAGAAATGAAAGATAAGATGTAATTAAAGTAGACATATTTCTATACATAAAGACAATGGTGAATGGTACAGTTAATTATAATTTTCTACTGACGGGTTTGCTCAACAACTTCATTTTAAGAGTCTTCTGTGTTTTTAAACACGTTTCTTCCAACTGAACTACATTTTTCCCCTGTTAATATGGCCTGGGTCAATAGCTGGTAAAATCTGGGCATTCATTCCATCTCCTCTGCGTTGGTTACTTGATTTTATGTTCTGAGGCTGTTAGGGTTAATATTAAGATAATTAATACACATAGTCCAGCACTATATGTCCCCTACCTCTTTTCCAGTTGTAGCTCTAGGATTGATTCAGGCCAAAAGAGTAAAATTAGAATATATGTCAAATTGTCTATATCACTAGTTCTCAACTGGGTGAATTACCACCCAACCCCCAACCCCTGGAAACATTTGGCAATGTCTAGAGACATTTTTGGTTGTCACAACTGGGGAGAAGGGGTATTCATATCTAGTGGATAGAGACCAGGGATGCCGTTAAACATCCTAAAACACACTGTTCAGCCCCCCACAACATAGAATTATGTCCACCCCAAAATGTCAGTAGTGCTATTGTAGAGAAACACTGGCCTAAGTAGATCTAAAATTGTAATGTCTGATTCATTATAGAAAAGTGATTCATATTAGAAAGGCAGGGTCTTCAGACCTACATTAAGACTTATCATTCCATGGGATCAGTGTGCTTTAAAAAATTGACTTTTTTTTTTTTAATTTTATTTATTTATTTGTCCCCCAAAGCCCCAGTAGATAGTTGTATGTCATAGCTGCACATCCCTCTAGTTGCTGTATGTGGGACGCGGCCTCAGCATGGCCGGAGAAGCAGTGCGTTGGTGCGCGCCCGGGATCCGCACCCGGGCCACCAGCAGCGGAGCGCGCGCACTTAACCGCTAAGCCACGGGGCCGGCCCTCAAAAATTGACTTTTAAGGTGTCTCTCATGTTTTTCAAGATGCCATTTTCTTTGGTATTAGTATTAAATTTCCTATATTTAAGTGTATTGGGAAGTGTGGAATCAATATTTTTTTCTTTGATTATCATTTGGAATAGATATTCATTTGAGGAAAACCATACAGTCCCTTTACGATGGGCCTCAGGTGGTTTTATATTGCCTGAAGCTTAACAAACCTTTAATCCAGAGTTGTCTTGTTTTGGTATGATCTGTTGCCCTTAGTAAGTAGTGATGTTATAATCACTACTCATATAGAACAATTTTTTTAAAAAAATTTTCCCTTTGGCCCTGAATACAAAATGGCCCTCAAACTCTCAGAATTGAAATAAGGCTGCATAATATTGAAAATCATTCTTCCAAAGACTACATATACAGTTTGGTTGGTATAATATATATAACCACATATAAACATTTCTTTTCAAACAAAGGTCAACAATGAAGATCCTTTTAGTTCAGCCACATCGAGCTCTGTCAGCAGCATGGTTGTTACACAAAATGTGCTTGAGGAGACACTGGTCAAAAGTGAAGACGTACCCCCAGCACTGCCACCGAAGATCGGAACTCCAACAAGACCCTGCCCACCACCACCTGGTATGAGAGTTGGTACCTTTCCTACGTCAACTAGATGCTTTTTGCTTTCTGAAAAGTATTGTGTGGGCCTTATTTATAGACTTATATAAAGGGTCTTAAACAAAACACATTAAAGAACATGGCAGAAGCCTGCTGCTATCGTCTGTTCTGACCTCAATACAGAATTACGGACATGTGCCTAAGAGACCAGCATGTGTAACTGTCTTGAGTTACTTTTCTGGCAAGAGCTAATTTCTTTTTAAATTATTTTAGGGAGGCAGTAAATGGGAAGAGGAAAGTATCAATGAAATCTCTTGCTTTTTTGGAAGCTCATTGGTTGCCATTTGAATACAGTTTCCTGCACTTTGATGTTTTAATTAATTTCTATAAGACAAGAGTAATTCAGAGTCCCCTTCTTTTCCTGCCAAATGTAAAGTCTTTCTTAAATCCTTTAATGTGAGACTATATAGCCTTTTTGGTATCCAAAATTCAGCAGTATAGTGATTTAAAAGAAAGTATTGTTTTTCTTGAAGGAAAATATTATTTACCTCACTTAATAAGAGACTCCTTTATTTTATAAAAGTGACTTTTGGTCCAGAAACAAATGCTTTTTTTTTTTTTTTAAGGCAAGATTGGCCCTTTGCTAACATCTGTTGCCAATCTTCCTTTTTTTTCTCTCACCAAAGCCCCAGTACATACTTGTATATCATAGTTGTATAGATGTAGCTCTTCTATACAGGACGGCGCCTCAGCATGGCTTGATGGGTGGTGAGTGGGTCCATGCCCAGGATCCGAACCGGCGAACCCCGGGCCGCCGAAGCAGAATGCGTGAACTTAACCTCTGTGCCACCAAGCCAGCCCCCAGAAACAAATTCTTAATATTTTTATTTTTCTGTTTTTTGTTTCATTTTGTTTTTAGCACTATACAAAGGAAAGGTTTTTTTGTTTTGTTTTTAATGAAGATAATAAAGTTCATGAGAAGTAGCTAAAAAGGCAATCCCCTGAGTGGTTGCATTGCTGGTAGGCTGTTATGCGAGGAGACACATCTGGTACATTGTTGTCTTAATCATATATCATATCATTCCTTGATAAATTTTCAGCCACAGTAGTTATAGATTATTATTCTTGCCTTTTCATAGTATCTCCCTATGGTATTTATTGGGCAGATTATTTTTTTCTTCTTTGACTTAAAGAATTGCGTGTATAATTTTTAATACTCAATTATCTGTTGAAAAATCAGGTAAACAAGTAAAATGATTTCTATCTTTTCAGGAAAAGTAACCTACATATATATCGCTAGAGGGTAAAGTTGTCAGAATATATTAAAAAACAAATGAGTCAATTTGCTCATTTAAGTTTTACACCTATGATGCCAATAGGTTATTTTTTTAAGTCCTAAGTAAAATAATATACTAGTGCTTTAACTAAATCTAAGAATCTTCAGCAAAGCAAGTATATATCACTGTAGAAATTCTAGGTCAAGGAAAGAAGGATGGTTTGTTGGAGACAGCACTGGACTGGGAGCTTAAAGATCTGAGTTCTAATTCTGGATATCTTCTGACCTGCTCTGTGATCTTAAGTGTGCAATTTCAACAGCTGTCTGAGCTGTTAGATGGTGGCGCTAATTCTAAGTTTGCCTACCTTCACAGGGTTTTTGGAAGGATCTATTGAAATATGAGAAATGAACATCTTTTGTAAGCTGCTACAGTGATGGAAAAAATCTGTTGTTATGATTGCTATTACCAGCTTATCCCATTTTAGGAAAAATATATATTTGAAGACATTTTAACATTCTTTTGTTTTGTCTTATTTCTTGGTGAGGAAGATTGGCCCTGAGCTAACATCTGTGCCCATATTCCTCCATTTTATATGTGGTATGCCTGCCGCAGCTTGATGAGCGTTGCGTAGGTCCATGCCCAGGGTCCGAACCTGCAAACCCTGGGCCACAGAAGCGGAGCTCGTGAATTTAACCACTGTGCCACCAGGCTGGCCCACATTTTAACATTCTTATCTTTTCTTCAAGAAGTACTAAGTTTAAGACTTTAAAATTAGACAACTTGTTTGAAAGTAGTGATGAGTTAATGAGCAACACTATGCTGTTGTTTGGTCAAAGATTAGTTTGTCAGCAACCACAAAGGTTTTAGGCTCTGCGCTTCAAAACATTCTCTTTATTCTTAAGTTTGAAATACTGTAGGTGGCAAAAAGTGGGTGGGGTTTGTCAAGATAATCTTTAATTTTATGCTCCCAGGTGTTGTATATAGATCCAGAAAAAAATCTGAAGAATATTGGCATTTTCAAAGGTCATTTGCCCTTACTGCTACTAGTGGATAACTATCAGGCAGAAGTCCTAACAGCAGAGGCCATTTCTGTCTTTATTCTTTGTCATTCTCCTCCTGTTTTATCCTTTTCTCTCTTCTTGGGAACATGCTGCTTTGGAGAAGAAAAGGTTTACTCTTTGGGCAAAAATATGATTTCTGGCCCATCTCCTCCCCCTTTGCTATTTTTTCTTTTGGCTACATAGAGCTGGAATGTATTTGAGAGATTGTGAAAAATTTGAGGACAGACTGCTATGGCCATTTAAGACCATATTAAGAATGTGTTTTAGGCACTCACCCATCCTTCACCCCCAGTTCTTTAATGCTCCCTATGTTCATATTTGTGTGTTTGTGTTTGCCATATTTGCTGGTTGAGTTAATTGTCATGATTTTGATCCAGGGAAAAGACCCATCAACAAATTGGATTCTTCTGATCCCTTTAAACTGAATGATCCATTTCAGCCTTTCCCAGGCAATGACAGCCCCAAAGAAAAAGATCCTGATGTGTTTTGTGATCCATTCACTTCTACTACTACCACTACCAATAAAGAGGCTGACCCAAGCAATTTTGCTGACTTCAGTGCTGTAAGTACTATGAATGGGCTGTTTGGGGGAAAATCTTTCCATTGACAGCTTGAAGAGTTTTCAAAGATTACTTTGGAATCTGCCAAATTTGCATCATTTAAACTAAATTTATCAACATACTAAAAATGATCTTTCTTCTTCTCCCAACCAGAGCTTCTGTTTGATTCTGTTTTGATGGTTGTAGAATTATTCAATTGCACAAATGATTTTAGTAATCTCAGTTCTCGTGGTATATACCAGTTGTTTTGCAAATTCTTCTCTTGGTCTTGGTAAACAATATAAATAAAATCCTGACAGTTATTATTTTGCAAATTGTTATGGATGATGGGCCATTAGAGAGTCATTTGCTATCTGCCCACTGGATGAATAATGCCAATAATGAGCTTGTGTATTTGTAACTGTGTATGTGTGTTTGTGTATAAAGCTTTGATGATTTCTGGACATCAGTCAGCAACTAGTATATGAGAGGACAGGGCCAGGGATTCTTTGAATAGAAAGTGAAAGTCTGGTTTTATATGGTAGCGTTTTTAAAATGTAAATGTCAGTTTTATGAAATAAATACGAATGTCAGGAGCTAAACAATCTTTAATTATTTGGAGTGCTCTAATTCACTAGCCTTCCATATTTACTCTGCATTCTCCCATAATGACTAAAATAGACCAGTAAAAACAATGGAAGGGGGCTGGCCCCGGGGCTTAGCAGTTAAGTGCGCGCGCTCCGCTACTGGCGGCCCGGGTTTGGAACCCCGGGCGCGCACTGTCACACCGCTTCTCCGGCCATGCTGAGGCCGCGTCCCACATACAGCAACTAGAAGGATGTGCAACTATGACATACAACTACCTACTGGGGCTTTGGGGAAAAAAAGAAAAGGAGGAGGATTGGCAATAGATGTTAGCTCAGGGCCGGTCTTCCTCAGCAAAAAGAGGAGGATTAGCATGGATGTTAGCTCAGCGCTGATCTTCCTCACAAAAAAAAACAAACAAAGAATGGAAGGATAGGGCCGGCCCTGTGGCTTGGTGGTTAAGTGCACGCGCTGCAATGCTGGTGGCCCGGGTTCGGATCCCGGGTGCGCATCGAGGCACCACTTCTCTGTCCATCCTGAGGCCGAGTCCCACATACAGCCAACTAGAAGGATGTGCAGCTATGACATACAACTATCTACTGGGGCTTTGGGGGTAAAAAATAAAATAAATAAAATCTTTAAAAAAAGAATGGAAGGATGCTGTGATAACAGCATAGGCAGGGCCTGGCATATAAGATCACAGAAATGGGGCAACAAACTCTGGAGGGACATAAAGCAATGACATATATTCCACCATTATTCAGGTAAAAACAAGGATTTTTTTTTTAATAAAATTCTTAGAGTAACAAAGTTTCATTTGCCCAAATTTTTTTTCAGGCGAAATGACCTTCATTATCATTACCTATTCTGTAACAAAGGAATTTTCCTCTACTTATCACCTTAAGCCCTTGAAATGGTTTTGGAAATAGGAGATATAGTGACCAGGTGACCCTGGCCGCAGTCTGCCAAATGTCTCCCTTAGTGTAGCACTGGGTCGCTCAACCAGTCACTTTATCCTTGCAGCCGTTTCTAGTTAGAAAGGAGGTAGGCAGGAATCTGCATGCAACTAAGGCAGACAGAATAGACTGAGCTACCCACCTTTTGAATCTGTACTCTAAGTTCCAGTGGCTTTTAGTTCCAGTGGCTTTTAGTTCCAGTGGCTTTTTCTGAATGTCAAGGAACAGAATAGGAATCAATATTTTGAATATTGGAAAATAGAGTGTCAGAATTATATTGATTTAATTTTTGTTAGATGGAATTTGAGTTGTTTCAAGCAGAGAATCCAGAATTGCTCTTTTTAGATTATAATCCTCTTAGTATAAAATAACCTTCTGGCAGTTTGTGGTATTTAATATCTTAAATATGATTTCAGCAAGTCAAAACGTGGTTGGAATAAGTCTTGAGTAGTAGCTGAGGCACTTTTGCTTATTTCATACTCCAAAATCTCAATATAGTATATAATATAAAGCAGCTCATAATAAGAATGTCTTCCTTTTTTCATTATGAAAGATTTGTTAAGTATTATAAATTTCAAAGGGCCTCTAATTCACTAGGAAAAAAGGCACCATTTTCAAAAAGCCTGGAAAGTAATTTCATTTCATCCTATTATGGTATGCCTCTGTATGACAGGACTTGAAACCAAGTAGAATTTATTTATTTATTTATTTATGTAGGTTTTGGTGAGGAAGATTGGCCCTGAGCTAACATCTGTGCCCATCCTCCTCTATTTTTCTGTATGTGGGATGTCACCACAGCATGGCTTGGTGAGTGGTGTGTAGGTCCACGCCCAGGATCTGAACCTGCAAACCCTGGGCCGCCAAAGCCGAGTGCATGATCTTAATCACTACGCCACCAGGTTGGCCCCAGACTTTTTTATTTAGTAACTGCCAAGGTTGCTGTTTTGAGTGGATAAAAATATTTCCCTGACCTAATAATTACCAGTGTTAAGGTTTTATTTAGACTGGGTCAAAAAGTTCTCAATGCCTGCCAAAATCTTGATAATGCATTTAAAAAAATGATTTAATGATTTGGTCCACATCTTGTTTAATATACCAGTACTACTATTTTGTATATAGGAAAATCAACATATTCTTTCTTCTGTACCTGAAGGGCTAGGATAAGGTAGGAAATCACCAGTGGGATTAAGTTGAAAATGATTTATCATGTGAGGATGCTCACTAAAGTTGAAGTAATAAATGTTTTACATTAGATAAAAAGGCTAGCCCTCTCTTGTTTTTAAATCTAATTCACCTGAAGTATTTCTGCTTTTTTTAAATGTTTTAATGTTTAGCTTTATAGATTTTCTATATGTAGACATTAATTTTTAAAGTTAAATAAGTAGTAAAACTGAATGTGTTTTCAGAAAAACAATTCAACAAGTAACAAATAAGACTGTTTTCAGAGTCCTTCAGGTGAAACAAGTAATGTCCTTTTGTAAAAAGTATTTTTCCTTCTTTTCTTTTTATTTGTTTTACTCATTAATTTATTCATTCACTCCTTCATTTGTCTTTTAAATGGCAGTATCCCTCTGAGGAAGATATGATTGAATGGGCCAAGAGGGAGAGTGAGAGAGAGGAAGAGCAAAGGCTTGCCCGACTGAATCAGCAAGAGCAGGAAGACTTAGAGCTGGCTATTGCACTCAGCAAATCTGAGATATCAGAAGCATGAAGAATTCTCCTGTCCTTTGCCAACCACACAACACGGTTCTTCCTGAATACCGAAGCTATTTACAGTGTGTATCAAAACTACCTATGAGCATGGGAATACAAAACGTTTGAGATACCTGTAACTGTGACAAAAGTTTGGGTTTTTTTTTACTCCATTTAAGATTTGTCTTTTTTTTTTTTTCCCCCTGTAAAAGCAGTAACACAGTCAGACTTCACCTAGGCCCCTGTTCTGGTGTGCATTTACTGTGAGCTTCTGCCTGCCTATGCTACTTTTACTGTGTAAAGCTAGAGCACCCAAGCTTCTGCCTTCTGGAATATAGAGAAATAGTTTCACCTGTGGTACCTGTGTTCTGTAGTTACTCCAATGATAGCCAGTGGGTTCTTAAAGTTTGCAATATTCTCCCGATTTGAATGGTTGAGAGAGGGGAAGAGAAAGAGCATGCTATTTCTGATAGTGCACATTGGCCAATTTAAAGAGCATGTTTGTATTTCCTGATAATCAAAATCTTGTTCAATTTGTTTTTTATAGACAAGGAAAAATATTTTGCGTAAATTGACTCCACTATTGAAAAAGAGATAATTTAGGTTGAACCATTGTAGCTTTGGACTCAATCTTTTCCTAAAGAAAAATGTTAAAGCCTCATGTGTGAAATATACTTAAAAAAAAATTCGCTGGATTTAAAGAATTTTAGATAAAGAGATACCTCTCCATAATTTTAAGTGCTAGACAGTGGAGAAAATTTATCACCTAAAATATACCAATGAGAGTATAAGGTAAGCAAAAATCTTAACATGGCAACCATTCTGCCACTGCTATGGCACTGTCTTCTTTAGTTGATGGTAGGTTTATTTTTTTACTTTTGCAGAAGAAACTTCAGCAAGCTAGAACTGGAAGGTACTTTAATTTTTTGTATATATATATTTTTGTTTTCTTTAATGAAGGCTCAATTACTTGAAATGTAATAATTTTCACTGAATACAAATGAAAAAAGTGACATGTATTAAATCATATTATTGCTTTTTGTCCATCTTTGTGGTTTAAAATAGTTTATTCTCTTCTTCTCTGTTTTTCACCTATAAAATTGGCAGACTAGCAAAACAAATCTTGTTTTTTTAATTGGGAGAGAAGGGACCTGCCAAATTATCCAAGCTCTTCATGTGATAAAAGCCTATCTCCTGTAAAACTGACCTAGCAGACAAGCTGAATTGAAATAGACTGTGAAGTAGGCTGTAAATTGCAGAGTAATCTTAGTTTTTTTTAACATCAGTTACTGACTTAGATAGTGTATTGAATACTAAGATAAAGAAAAATGCACCTAAAAACTAATTAAAAGTCTCTGTGGTCACCAAGTCAAGGTGGTATTGATTTGTGTTAATCAGAGTAACTTATTGCCTAGCCTATGAATAAATTCCAAAATATCCAATTCGTTTCAACTTGAAATGGTGCTTTTTTTCTCTCCACACACAATTGGACTGCTGCAGTTTAAAACAAACTTAAACCACTTTCTTGCACTGCTAACTTTTTCTACTTTTATAAATTGAAACATTTCAGCATAGAAGTCATACATATCAAGCAAGAGCTGAATTATAATGACAAGGCTTTAATTTTGATAAACTAATTCAGTGACCTAAGGATATATTGCAAAAGTTGATTGAGAAGGTAGTGTTGGGAGTTGTGATAGGTAGTGGTTTTGGGTTTTTTCCTTCCCCTTACACTTCAGGAAAAAGGTAAGTTGACTTGAACAACCTTCTTTTGCACTGGTAAAATGAACAGATGTTTGAAATGCTTTTAAAGTATTTTTTTTAATTAAAAAAACACTCTGGAAAAACTAAATATATGTAACTTATAAACACCGACTTTCAATGTAATAAGTGTACCCTAATCTTATATATGTTTAACTGGATTACATAGATTCTTATCTTTTGTTAAAATATGTATACTCAGTGGACCAATATAAAGTATGTATATATTATATAAATATATATATATGTATGTATCTATATCTCCATGCTCTCTTGTGTAGGGTGAATGTCTTAGAGTCGTTTGTGGTTATATTTTACATTGTTGACTCTGGCTCCAGAGCCTGTGTTGGAAAAGGGCAGATAAGTATTCCTGAGAGCAAAGTGGCACTAAGAAAGTTTTAACCATCTTCTACATACTTGTTCAGGTTTATTTGTGCTCTCTTTGTAGAATTTCCTCTTATGTTTCAAACTTCTAAATTGTAGCTTGTAATTATGAGAACAATAAACTTTTAAGTAATAATAAAGCATACTATCCACATCCTATTTGAAATGGAGTTTTACATAGTTCTCTCATGTCCATGCTGTGTCCAAGGAGGGGCAGGTATATAATCAGCACAGATTAATAAGTGTAAAGTGCTTGAGACAGTACCTGCTGTAGAATAAATACTCAATGCATGTTAACTATTATTTTTAGTTATCATGTCCGGTTTCGTGAAAAATAGGAAATGTGTGTGCATAGAGACAGTGCCTGAAACAGGTGGCTTAGCATCTGTTTGTTGAAGGAGGATTTGTGACATGGACTCTAGGAGGGCACTGTGGTGTAAAAAATTCATACAATCCTGGGGTGGAATCCCTGGTCTGCCATTTTTGAGAGTTATTTAGCCTCCCAGAGCCTCATTTTCCTCATCTAATGAACATCATAACACCTAACTCACAGGACTGTCCTGAAGGATTGTACTTGGACAGCTTTTTAATATTATTTATTTTAATTAAACAAATTCAGCCATGTTATTAATAGTGAAAATAGCTGTTGGCTATTGAATGCACATTATGTGTCAAGCACTTTGTGTGTGTTCTTGTTTAATCTTCACAACAGCCCCAACTGGCACTATTATTATCCTCTAGTGTTTTAGAACTGGGGAAACTGCGGCTCAAAAAGGTTAAAATAATGTGCTTCAGATCATATGCCTAATAAGTAGATGAGCCAGGAATGACTCGGATCTCTGTGATTCTAAAACATACTCTTTCCAGTTTACCATGCTTTGTCTCATTTTGTGTGGAAAAAATATGCTTATAGGAAATGCTCGGAACAGGACATGATAAATAATAACAACAAGTAACATGATAAGCTTCAGGCAGGATCGTTTGGTGCTTTACATGTCTTAGTTCATTTAATCCTCACAACAACAGTAACTCTGTAATGTATAGGTACTATTATGGTCTCCATTTTATAGGAGAGGTGCCCTAACTAGGCCATAGTTATGCGGCTAGTGCGGGAATTAACCCAGGAGACTGGCTGTAGAGTTCTAACCACTACTCTCTATTCCTGATAAAGGTGAGGAGCCAGAGGAGAAATATCATAAATAGAATAATCCATGTAGTCTCTGCTTTGAGGATTAATGAAATAGACCTATTACGTAGCACGTGGCATCTTATAAAACATTTTCCAATTCATTCTATTTAATCCTGATCAGGATTTAGAATAGTTTCTGACACATGAAAGCACTCAACCATTGTTATTAATATTACCATAAGTGATAAGTATGTAGAGGAGATGGCCAACCTTGCTTTTATTGAGGAAATACAAATTTTAAAACCATGAAGCTAGCAAAAATGAAAAATAATTTAGGGGCTGGCCCAGTGGCATAGCAGTTAAGTGCGCGCGCTCCACTGCTGGCGGCCCAGGTTTGGATGCCCGGTGCGCACTGATGCATTGCTTGTCAGGCCATGCTGTGGTGGCGTCCCATATAAAGTAGAGGTAGATGGGCACAGATGTTAGCTCAGGGCTGATCTTCCTCACCAAAAAAAAAAAATAATTTATCAGTGCTGGCAAAGCCCTGGAAAGAATACATAAGAAGGTAGGCAAAGAGTAGGTTTTGAAGAGTTTGCCTCACAGGGTAAGGCATTCTAGGCAGAGGCTGTGGCTCTGTAATAAGACAAAGGGGTAGGGGACCGTATAGTGTGCTAGCAAGCAGCAAGGATTGAAGTAGTCCACTGTGACTAGAGTTTAGGTTTGTGGGCAAAAGAGTGAAGTATTTGTGTTTGTATGTAAGCAAGACCTCACTGGTGGCAATTTGGAGGATTGCTTTGGGAAGGAACCAGGTAAGGCAGGAAGAGCACGTAAAGGCTGTTGGAGTCCTTCAGATGAGATGGTAGGGACATAAAGTGTGGCTGTGGCTGAGGCCTGAGGGAAGGGGACCAAGTTAGGAGAATTAACAGGCCTTAGAGTCTGATTAGATGTAGGTGGTGAGGGCAAAGGAGTGGCTCACAAATGTTAGCAAGCATCAGGATCACCTGGAGGGCTTGTGAAACCGCAGATTGTGGGGCCTCATCCCCAGAGTTGCTGATTTCAGCAGGTCTAGAGTGGGACCTAAGAATTTGAATTTCTAACAAGTTCCCAGATGATGCTCAGGTTGCTGGCCCAGGGACCTCTATTTGAGAGCCACTGGAGTAGGGGCTAACTTCTAATTCTCTTTGTTCTCCTGCTAGTTTTATTCAATCTACTCAGTTAGTTTGCAGTGTTGTGGCACCTTGTTATTCTAGACTTGACCTGTGGATTCTGCTTCACAGTGTAACGCACCTCTAGTCTTTCTTGTGGATAGAGTTTCAAAAAACAGTAATAATTGCAAGCTAACAGATGACGTTTACTATGTGCCAGTACTATTTGAAGCATTTTATATATACTGATTCATTTTAATCTCCATAGCAGTCCTTTAAGTACTGTTATTCCCAGTTTAAAGATGAGAAAGCTGAGGTGCAAAAAGGTTAAATAACTTGATCACAGAGCCAAAAAAGTGCCAGAGCTAGAATTCAAACCCCGGCAATCTTGCTCCAGAATCCATGCTCAGTCAGTCTGCTCTGCTGAAGGAAACTTACATTAAAGTACTTTCCATGCATGGATCTATAATGTACCTCTTACTGCCAGAAAGTGCTATATTGTGTGAGTTTTGGAAATGCCCAGTGAGAAAATCGTTGTCATTCCATTCACTTTTGCTAAGGTGTATTGTGTTTTGGGTACTGTGCTGGGCCAGGGACAGAAGACTCCTATGAGGGCCTTGCCATCAGGGGAGATAAGACATTTACTTACAGTTAATTTCACAACATTGCATATTGAGGATTATGATAGAAATGTTGGGACACCCAGAGGACAGAGAGAGTAGTTCTAGCTGAGAGGACTGGGGAAGGCTTCCTAGAGGAGATGTCCCCAGGACACAGTATTCTTAGATGGTGACCGTTGAAATAAAAAAAGCACAGCTCTCCCAAGGCTGCATTGTTGGGTGTCAGGGCTCTGTTGACTGGAAAAGGCTGGCAGACGGTCTCCCAGGAGGCCTCATTTAAGGGCATTCATTACTTTAGTGAATTCAGTCTGGTCTGAGGTCTGACCTTCAAGTGTAGAAACCTGATTTTCATTAGTAAAACAGAGATAGAGCTCCCATTAAGCAAGTTCACAGGGACTGATGTAAAGACCAGAATGTCAGTTTCCAGTAAAAGTCGCCACAAGGTTTGGAGTGCCCACAATTGGTTGAACAAGATTCCTTCTCCCTTGTTGGTGCCTGGATGCCTCCTGCCTCGGAGGCTCTTCCCTCTCTGCAGCCAGGGCTGCCTGGGCCCCTCTGATGAACACGTTTTTTTAGATTAGTATGTTTAATCAGGCTACAGTCTGGTTTGGCTGGTTGGGTAGCTACAATGTCTTTTTGGGGTGACTTTGCATATTTTTGCTTTCATTCATTCTATGTGGCCTCTGTAGTTTACCTCCTCCTAAGGTAGATATTCCCGTTTCTGAGTTCTTAGTGAAACATCTCAGCCCCTGGGCTCTGATTCCACCCTTTCATTGATCTTATTATTTATTGAGTGGATATGTGCAGGCCTTCTCCCTGACCCATCCTCCTCCAAACCATCAACAATGTCCTAACAATTCTGCCTTTTCCTGTCTCTCAACTCTGTCCTCTCCATCCCTGGTGCCACTGCCCCAGTTCAAGTCTTCTTCATCTCTTTTAGACTTTTGTCAAAGTCTCCTAATGTCCTTGCCACCGATCTGTTTTTCTCTCTGCTTCCAAACCATCCTCCATGCTGCAATCAGATTCTTCTAGACTTGGAAATCTGCCCCATCACTCCTACAATAAAACATGCCACTGATTCCTATGACACTCATGTTGAAATTCTAACTCCTTAGAATGCGTTTCCTTCGTAATCTTAATTTCTGACTGGTATTTAATCAGTAATGGCTTGAATATGTAAGCTGGTTTTTCCCCTTTAAACAAATTTTGAGAAAATGCTACTTGAAGGAAATAAAGTACCCCTAATCTGATTGTAGAGTATGGAATCCTTTCGAAATGTGCATAATTTTACTCTCTAACTTGATGTTTTTCAGACAACAGGCTGTAATACATTAGTTGGGTCATGAAATCAGTTTAGTGAATTGAGCAGCATGGAAAAAATGTAAGCACAGTAGTATAGTAGAATGAAGTACCATGTACCAATAATCAGCTTCAGTAATTACCAATTCACATCCAATCTTATTTGGTTTATTTTCCTCCCCACTTCCCTCTCATGTTATTTTGAAGCATATCTTATACTTCATTTCTAAATTTTTTAGTATGTTAATGAGCAGTATTTTAAAAATCATGAAATGGAATTTGGTATTGAATATGTACTAGGTCACAAGATAAAATGTTTGAAAGCCAGTGATTTTGTAAACATCTCTTTTCAAGTAAGAAATGTGGGTCCTAATGTTATGTATTCAGGTTAATAATATAAAAGATTATCTCATGGATGGGGAGCTATGTCTTTGTAGAGAGACCCCACCTCTTTTTCTTTCCCACCCCAATAAGTGTATAGAATGTGTTCAGCTGCCCAAGACCTGAGGGCCTAGTCTCAGCCTCTCCTTTCTGTTTCCTCTGGAGTCAGAACTTGAGAGGACTGAGTTCTTTTGTGGAAAAGAGAAGAGACGAGGAAAAGTAGCTGACGCTTACTGAGGACCTTCTCTGAGTCTGGCACTGAGGCTCTTAATAGATTACCCTGTATGATCCTCACAACACTTAGAATTCTAACATGAGGTATGGAAAGATGGAAGTGACATGGCTAAGACCCCCCAACCTAGGAGAGACCAAGCCCGTTCCAGCCCAGGGGCCTCGGCTCTGAGACCTGCTCTTGCACCATACCAGGCTGCCTTTTGCACACCTGGCCTTAAAAGCAGCCCTTTGGGCCTAAGCAGTAACAGAGGTCAAACGCAGCAACCCTGGGCTCTAAGCAAGAACTGATGTTCTCAGAGAAAACCCTGATTCATTCCAGCTTTCTGAGAAGGTTCCTGGCCTTGTAGAAAGAACTCAGACCTTGGAGTCTTATAAACATGGGTCTAAATTCTGGCCTTACCATTTGCTAGCTGTGTAACTTTGGGTAAATCTTTCAATCTCTCTGGACCTCAATGGGGATAACAGTTATTTCACAATGTTGTCGTGAAGATTAAAAATGATGGATATAAAGTCTTTGTTCCTGTTACATGGCAGATGTTCACTAAGTAAGAGCTGTCATGTCTGTTTAAGAAGACAGAAAAGGTAATAATACATTTTAGGAAAATGTCTGTGATTAAATGAAAGGGAATAAAATTCAGTGATCTCGAAAGTTTATTGATACAGAACACTTCATTCCTCACTGATTCTGGATAAAACTGTCACATAGTAGGAGGTGCACATGACACACACTGTGTGTCCAGCACTGTTCTGTTTTGTTTGCATTAACTCATGTCATCCTCACAGCAACTTTTGTGATAGGTGCTGTTATCCCCATTTTACAGATGAGAAAACTGAAGCACAGAGAGGTTAAGTAACTTGCCTGAACTTCACACAACTACCAAGTGGTGAGGCCAAGATTCCAACCCAGGCAGTCTGGCTCCAGAGCAAGGGAAAGAATAAAACCTGCTCTACCTTGGGGTTGTTCTGAGATTAAAAATGAGATAAGCTTTGGGAAGGTGGTTTATAAATGCCATGTGCATTTTAGGAGCTTGTGTGGGGGGCAGATTGGGACTGGGGTTAAGAGATAGACTCAAATCTAGCTGCTTGGGTTGGGTCCTAGCTTTGCCACTTAACTGGCCTTTGTGATCTTGAGCAGATTACTTAATCCTCTGCTGCACTTTCTCAAGTATAAAAATTGGGCCTGTAAAAGGACATACCTGATAGGATTATTTTGAGGATAAAATGAATTGGTACATGTGAAGGGTTTAAAATAATACCTAATATAGTTCTAAACAAATGATGGTAATGATGAAGAAGAAGATAATGAGAGTGAAGACGATGGAGAAAAAGGAGAACAGGAAACAAAGCTTGAAGTTTGGGAACCCTGGGATTGAATCCCAGCTCCTGTGCTGAGCTCAGGAACATTTCTAAACTTCTGACTCAAACATTCTCAAAACAGAGTTGTTGTTCAGATTAGAGCTAAATTAAAGGTCCTCAGCGCAGTGCCTGCCACTGAGTAGACACTTGATAAATAGTAGTTCCTTCTTCATTTACTCAACACTGAGCACCTACTCTGTGTAGCAGTGGTGCTAGGCTCCATGGAAGACCCAGATGTGAGACATTCTCTGTACCTTCAGATAGAAATCTGAAGAGTGGGACTAATATGGTCATTGATGACTAATATAAGGGTTGAAAAATATGTAGTGCTGAATGCTGTGGAGAGACATAAAAATGTAACCTCTGAATAAGGAGAGATTCCTCCATTGGGAAGAGACAGGAGGGCTTCCTGGAGGAAGTGGTGTTGGCTGTGGGCGCAGAGGCTGGGAGGGACTTGAATCCCACCTGGGATTAGACTGAGCTCTGGGCCTATAGGAGACCAGCGTTGAGGCTGTGTGGTATTGATTCCTGTAAGCCCAGGAGGAAGTTGGCTATCTGCAGTGCCCAACGCTGCCAAGCTGGACAACGCTCTGTGTGCTGAAGGGGTTTGGGCTCTTGGGTGCACTGTAACTGGAATTTCCAGATCTGGAAGCTCAAGCTTTGTGGTCAGATAGGCAGCATTCTCAGGCCCTTGTTGATTTGCCAGGACCGTGACATGAGTGCTCAGAGAAAGGAGGAAAGGTATTTTCTCTGCTGCCTACCAAGGAATAGTGAGAGAACCTGCCCAGATGATCCTTGAGGCACTTGCCCTCTGCTTTGCTTCGGCCTCCTACTCCATGCCTACGCCACCTGCGGACCACAGGCAGGCTAGGGGGAAGCGCCAGATGGGGCAGACAGACCTGGGTGTAAGACCTGGCTCCACAGCTTGGTCTCAGGGAAGTCAGTTAACCCCTCTAAACCTCAGTTTCATCAACTGTAATGTGAGAGTAAGCGAGTATTTAGTAAGATGAAACTAGGGCTTGGCCCATTAGAGAATGTCTCAGACTTGTCAGAATCAGTCATCATTTGTTAGACACGTGATTTGTGTTGCACAAGTGCCTAGGATACAGGCCCAGCCCAAAAGGAGACAGAAATAGTCCGTCAGCCACCCTGCTTCCGCCCTGTGTTCAACCCCCATCCTCTCTTACTGAGAGAAGTCTCTAGGGACCGGTGAATCCATCCTCAAATACCTCCTCAAGGTGCTCCCCTGCTCCTTTGTCCGTAGTTGAGCTTCCCATGGAAGCCTGCTGGACTGCACTGCCGGGGGCTCACCTCGCTCCAGAGCTGATTCTTCTACTTGTTAGTAGTTATTTAAAATAAAAATAAAAAATGCACATGACCTAAGACAAAATCTGGGGTTTCAAAGAAAGTCTCTACTGGAGACAGGCAGTGTCTCATTCCCCTCTGACTGCCGCCTCCACAGGGGTCTGGGAATCAGAAGTCTGGGAACGGGGTCATGCCCCAGTGCCTTGCCTGGCCAGCAGACTCCGCTCTCAGGCCCACAGAGCTCTTTCCTACCTCCCTGCTCCCCTGCTCTGTGCCCTGCCCTTGCGGCTGTCCCAAGCCCCTGGCGCCATTTAGGTGCAGCCCTGGTTAAGGTAGGTTCTGTACTTCGGCAGGAGGGAAAGGCATTGGTGACACCATCGCCCATCTGTACAGAGGCAGGGCTCTAGACTGGGAGTGGAGAGGCCTGGGGTAGGTCCTGGTGCAGCCACTGGCCCTCTGTGTGACCTTGGACAAATCCTTGGCCATCCTGGGCCTCGGTGTCTCCTTGTGACTAATGATGGGTCTCCACGGCTCTGGACGGGAGTGGTCTTGCGATGGGACCCCAGGTTGGCTCGGCTCCGGGACACCGACGCCCTTGCCAGGCAGGAGGCGCCCGCCGCGGCGGGGAGGAGCCGCCGGTCCCGCCCCGCCCAGGTGCTGCCGCCGGAGCCGCCACCGCCGCCACGAGGGGCCGCCCGCGTCCCCGTCCGAGTCCAGCCCGTGCCCATGGCCTTTCTGACCGCCCGGAAGGGGGCGGCCTGCGGGAAAAGCGACCGCAGGTACCGGGCGGGGGCGGGGACTCGGCGGGAGGCGCGGATGGGACGGAGGGGCGGCTGGGGAAGAGCCGACGGCAGGGACAGCTGAGGGGCACAGCTGGGGACAGCAGTGTGCGCGCTCCCCGGCGCGGGGTCACAGCGGGAGGGCCGGGGCCCGGCGCCTCGCACACCCCCACGTGCCCCCTGTTCGCGTGTGACGGCCCCGGCAGTGCTGGGCCTGAAGGAGGCGGCCCCCCAGCCCGGTCCTACCCGAGCCCCGCCTCCAGTGCCGCAGCCTGTGGGCCACCTGCGAGGGCCGCTCGGGAGCTGGACCCTGCGCGCGCTGCGAGTCAGGTTTGGGCGCCGCGCCTCCCCTCAGCCGGCCGCTCCCGCACCTGGTCCTCCCCGGCGCCTCAGGAGCAGACACCTGGGCGGCACCGTGTGCCCCGACAGGTGACAGCAAGCACACTGTCCTCCCAGGGGCTGTCCACATCTGGGGGCACAATGTGGGGGGAAATCCTGGGTCCCACCCAGTGCGGGTCCCAGGTGGAATTATGTGCTCCGCAGCTCCTCCAAGGTCAAACCTTCAGGGATGTGGCACTGCCTCCTGTGTGTCGCCTCCACCTCCCCAGCTGTCCCCACCTCCAGGATAAGTTAGTGTCTTGAGATGTGTTTCCAGGAGAGAGGGGATAGCCCTGATCTCTCTTCTGAGCTTTGACCCCCAATTCCTTCATATTTACGTATTTCAAGTTCACCCTGCTGCTAGCCCCCCCACCCCCTGCCCTCCAGTGCCTCTGACTGTCCTATGAGCACCTCAAACTTGGCAAACCCCAAATCAGACTCCACATCTTCCCCCCAAACCTGTTCCTCCTCCTGTGTCCCCATCTCAGTGAATGGCAGAGTCATCCACCCTGTTGCCCAAGCCCAGAACCTGCAAGTCATGGCTCTCACCTCCTTCCCGCCCACCCCAGGCTCCAAGTCCTGCTGATTTTTATCTCCTGGATGTCTCTCAAAGCTGTTCATTCCCCTTGGACTATTGCAACAGCCCCTAACTTTCCCAGTTCCTCCAGTCTCCCCATTTCCATGCATCCTTCAGACTGGTGTCGTCGTCTTCTTTTTTTTTTTTTTTGGTGAGGAAGATTAGCTCTGAGCTAACATCTGTTGCCAATCCTGCTCTTTTTGCTGAGGAAGATTGGCCGTGGGCTAACATCCTTGCCTATCTTCCTCTACTTTATATGTGGGACGCCTGCCACAGCATGGCTTGATAAGCTGTGTGTAGGTCCACGCCCAGGATCCGAACTTGCAAACCCTGGCCGCCAAAGCTGAGCGTGTGAACTTAACCACTACGCCACTGGGCCAGCCCCAGACTGGTCTCTTCTAAAGCACAAACCAGACCTTGTCATTTTGCTGCTTTAAAACCCTTCCACCAGGCTGGCCTGGTGGCATAGCGGTTAAGTTCACGTGCTTCGCTTTGGCGGCCCAGGTTTCACAGGTTGCCTCTGCCTGGAATGCCATCCTCCGCGCCTGACATTCACCCCATAAGACTCAACGTTAGGTGATCTCTTTTAGAGAGCCTGTCTGACCCCAGCCTAGAGTCAGGCTCAGGAGCTTTCAGGGCTCCAGCATCTTTGCTTTGCTCTCATGGCTCTCATTCAGACTTTCAACAAACGTTGTTGTACACTTACCCTGTTCCAGGCGTTGTGCTAGGCACTGCAGAGATGGTGTTACTTCAGACATACAGGTCCGTGCTCTAGGAGACCGTGTTCTAGTGGGAAAGACAGACTAAACCAGTAGGCAAGTAAACAAGTGGACACCAGAAGTTGATGCTGTGTAAAGCTTAAAATAGGGCAATGTGATGGACACTAAAATCGACTATGTCCAGAGCATTCCTGGCAGTGAGGACGGCTCATGTCAAAGCCTGAGGTGTGCCTGAGGAGCAGAAAGTGGGGTGGGTGGTTGAGGATCAGTGCCTGGCGGGATCTGGGGAGGCAGGCTGCCCAGAACAGCAAGGAGTTGGGATTTCATTTTGTGTTGGGAAGCCACTAGAGGGCGTCAGGGAGGGGATTTACATATTGAAAGATGACCCTGCTACCCTATGGAGAAAGGATTTTTCAGACAGATAGGCCATTTCAGCGCTGGGTCACGGTCAGTCATCCTCTTCTGTCTCCACATTACACATGGGTGGGGGACAGAGTTCATCTGCCCCCGGATCCCGGAGCCCAGCACACAATGAAGCTTAGAGTGGGCCACAGTTCCGATGAGGACATGGGGGAATGATTTCTGAGAAGGGTGAGATCCCCTGGCTGGGATGGGGAGGAGTGGCCGTGTCCAGATGGATTTCTTGCCCGAGGCCCGCCCTACCCGTGAGAACTCAGTTGTGCTCTGTCCTGCAGGCACCGGGGAGCCTTCAGAGTTTCAAATGTGTGTATGTTGCTGATGTCACAGTGAGGAGGGAGACCGGGAGTCCTGAAGGGAGGCTGGCGTGGTGACCCAGGACGGACGCTGGAATGTGGATTAGGAGAACAGAGGCAATGGGGGAAAAGCAGCTGAGAAGGCAGAACTGAGAAGTGGTGAATGGACAGGCTGGGAGGCGAGACCCAGAATCACTACTGATGGGAGGGACGTGAGAGACAGCGAGGAGGAGGGGAGAAGGGGCCCTCTGGCCAAGTAGGGAGCCTGGACACATGTGAGGGCCTGGACACATGTGCCTTGTACTTCAGGTGGAACTTGCTGGACACAAATACCCAGAGAATTTTTCACTCTCAGTTGTCCCCACAAGGTCTCCCACCTGAGGCACAAACCTAGGTCTCTGTTCTCCCAGCTCAGGACCTGTGACTTCTCCACCTCAGCCCCTCACCCGTCTCCCACAGCCTGGCGGAAGGGTGAAGGGCTTAGGACGGGGCTCATCCCCTACTCTGCCACTTACTTACTGGCTCTCTGACCTTGATTCAGTTACTTGATCTGTGTGAGCCTCAGTTTACCCAGCTGTAAAATAATGGCTACTCACTGAGCGGTGGGAAACCTAGTGAAGTCACATTGGTAAAAGACCTAACAGACAGCCACCGTGGCATATTTGGTATTCAGTAAATGTGAGTTCAGGGGCCAGCCCTGTGGTGCAGGTGGTTAAGTGCACACGCTCTGCTGCGGTGGCCCGGGGTTCGCGGGTTCAGATCCTGGGCGCGCACCGATGCACCGCTTGGCAAGCCATGCTGTGGCAGCGTCCCATATAAAGTAGAGGAAGACGGGCATGGATGTTAGCCCAGGGCCAGTCTTCCTCAGCAAAAAAGAGGAGGATTGGCATCGGATGTTAGCTCAGGGCTGGTCTTCCTCACAAAAAAATAAATAAATAATAGTGAGTTCACTGCCATGAGGTAATCTTCCTTCTAAGGTATTTGCATTGAACAGAGGGAATTCTGAAAGGCTCGGGAGCCAATGGTGGGTTTCCAGGCACTAGCTGGGAACTGTTAGGATAGGAAAATGATGCCCATGCATGTTATGATGGGGACTGCCATCTACTCAGCCTACAAATAGGGCCCCTTTCTAGCCATACCAGTAGCCCCCACTCATGGCTGTTCCTGCAGGAGACACACCAGGAACAAAGGAGCAGGCAAGTGCAGGCAGGCAGATTGCTTTTGAGAGAGCAATTAAGTGGCAAGCTGCTGTGGGAGGAGGGGTCTCCCCAAGAATGGAGGGGCCCAGCTGAAAGGCTGGGGGCCTGTTGGGACTGCTGTCCACAGAATTCTCGCCGTAGCTTGAACCCAAGCTCAAGGAGTTCTCAGATGCTTTTGGGTAGGGTGTTTCACATTTGGTGACTGGAACTCTTGGGCGGCTTTGGGGTCCTTTCCTTGGGACTGGATCTGGACTCAAGGCCAGTGCTGAGTTATCACTCTGTAATTGCCAAATTCTGCGAATTGAGGCATTTATTACCAGACTTGTGATTTAAAATTCCAAGGTTCTACAATGTTGGAGCTACTGATCCCAGGATTCTGATCTATCTTTGTTGAGGGCAGCTGCCTAGGGTAGGAGAGGGCCCTGGTGTTGGAGGCACATTGTGGTCCCTCGGATCCTCAATCCCTGGTAAGGATACCATGGAAATCTCCAAGTAACCTTTGTCCCTCTTTATCGTTTCCAGAGGGATTCTGACTTGGGACATTTTTGGTCCTTTCTTGAGGTTGTCAATGGGAAATCGATTATTTAGGTTGCAATTTCAGTTCT
Source organism: Ceratotherium simum simum (assembly GCF_057802395.1). Taxonomy (NCBI): domain Eukaryota; kingdom Metazoa; phylum Chordata; class Mammalia; order Perissodactyla; family Rhinocerotidae; genus Ceratotherium; species Ceratotherium simum. The sequence goes on from NC_141921.1 coordinate 7,760,385, forward strand.
GCCAGCATGCCAGTTTCTGATGTATCTTCAAATCTGTGACTTTAGTTGTTTGAGTTTCTTTGTCCTTCTCCCGAAAACTTCTGCCTCTCAACTCAGTTTGTCTCTGTGGTCAGCTCCATTCTCTCTCAATGCTCACGGACTTCTCCGCTCAGTGCAAGGCCGGGCTGCCAGCAGCTTCCAAGCTCCAGCCCTGGGACAGTAGGACAAAGCAGCGCAAAGTGCTCTGGAGCCACACAAGCTGCTTTTGGATCCTGACTCTGGGACTTCCCAGCAGTGTGACTTTGGACAGGTTGTTTAACCTCTCTGTGCCTCAGTTTCCTCGTCTGTAAAATGAGGGTAATGTTAGCACTTGCCTCACAGGGTTGTTGTGAGGATGGCATGAATTCGTTTATGGGAAGCACTGAGCACAGTGCCTGACACGTAGTCAGTGCTATACCAACCAATGTTCCCGATTATTCTTTTTTTTTTTTTTTTTTTTTATTTTTTGCCCCCAAAGCCCCAGTAGATAGTTGTATGCCATAGCTGCACACCCTTCTAGTTGCTGTATGTGGGACTCGGCCTCAGGATGGACAGAGAAGTGGTGCCTCAATGCGATTCCCGATTATTCTGATTCGTCTCCCCAGGCCAGGCCAGGCCAGGAAGGGGCATCGCCACCAGCCCTCCCTTCAACCAATCACTGTGTCCTAAGAGGTAGGGTCAAGTAAGAGGATGCACCTCCCATTCAGCCAATGGGGCTGGAGAGGAGGGAAGGAGAAATAGTTCTCTGAAAACAAGCTGGATGGGGCAGGGGTGTAGCATAGATGTGGCCACTAAGTGGGCCTTGAAATAAAGCCACAGTTTCATGAAGTACCCTAGTTACGACTTACTTGGAGCACCCCTGCCCATCTGTCTCAGAGTCTTCCAGCTGTTTTTTGGCACCCTGGGAGCTGGGAACTAGTCCCTCATGGCCCCCCTCTGGGGGCCTGTGCCACCTACCACCCTTCTGCAATTGTGGCTTTGCCAGCCCCAGCCCCATTCTCTCCCTGACGACCACCCCTACCCTGACCTGGAGGGGGTCTGGGGGAGTAGTCCCTCAGGCTCTTCCCTTTATCACCCCATCCCCAGGGTGGGACAGACCCTTCCTCTCATTCCCCACTGCTTGACTAGGACCTGGCTGTACCTTTGAAGAGCAGCTTAGGAAGCAGGGAGTGAGCAACAGAAGATTTTTATCATTCTGTGGCCCCTCTTCAAGCCCCTCAGCCATCCTGGAGAACTTCCTCTTCTGGGAGGGCCCAGTGTATGTCTTCCAGCATCTTCCTTCCCAGGAGAGAGGAGGAAATTTCTTGCTTAACCCAAGACAATCAAGATTTCTTTTCCTTTCCCAAGATCAGCCTTTTCCCAGGTGAATGGCGGTGCAGAAATCTACTGCTTTCAGGTGAAATCCTTCCTCCACCCTACTAAGTGACTGATTATATTATAACCAGGACAATTATGTTGGGACTTCTGACAGCGGATGGGACACCAGGCACCCCATCCAGGTAGACCTGGGTCAGACACTCCATTCCTTTTGATTCCCTTTTTTCCCCACAAGATGAAGTTTGTCCCTGCTTGTTCCCTCCCACAGCCTCAAGTGTCCCCTTCTCCCTTGCAGAGTCAGCTCTGGCAAGCACCCACCCCCTGCAAGAATTCATCTCCAGCTAAGAAACACCCCGCCCCAGATAGAGCAACTGAGTCTCCCATTGAAGGTAACTCTGCTGCCTTCTTAAGTAAAGGAGCGGGGGGTACTTCCTGAAGGGCACTGAAGGGCACACCGAGGCACTGTCCCTGAGCACAGGACAGGCCAGTCAAGGGGGATGATGTCTCCACAGGCTCAGTGCACAGCACTGCTTTCAAATCGTCACCCTTCTCCCCCTTCGCTTGCCACTGCTCCCTCCAGCCCCAGCTTCTCTCCTCGGACACCCTCTGAACTCAGCCCCTGCCTCCAGAATGCCCCCATACCCTGCCCCCTGCTGCCTCAGTCATCTGTAATAACAACGAGATCTGCCCTCGACTGTGCCTGACTTGACACGCGTCATCACCTTCAATCCACCGCCTCTGACCAGGGAGGCCTTGCTGTCTCCAGTTCTAACAGATGAGGAAATTGAGGCCTCCTCAGGCTTTCTCAAATGCATAGACATGAGGGTTTTCTTTTCAGTGCTAATTTTGTATTCTACTTTTTTTTTTTTAAAGATTTTATTTATTTATTTCCCCCCGCAAAGCCCCAGTAGATAGTTGTATGTCATAGCTGCACATCCTTCTAGTTGCTGTATGTGGGACACGGCCTCAGCATGGCTGGAGAAGCGGTGCGTCGGTGCGCGCCCGGGATCCGAACCCAGGCCTCCAGCAGCGGAGCGCGCACACTTAACCGCTAAGCCACGGGGCCGGCCCCATGTATTCTACTTTTTAAATATTTTCCCACTTTCTAGAAAACTCACTCCTGCAACCAACATTTATTGAATACCTACTATGTGCCAGGCACTGTTGTGGGCACTGGAAATATATTAGAGAACAAAACCAGAAAAAACAATCCCTGCCCTTGTGGAGTGTAGAATTTAATGAGGAGAGGCAGAGAAGAAATGAATAAGCAAAATATACAGGATGTCAGATAACAAGTGCTATGGAAAAAATAAGGCAGGGCAGAGGAATTGGGAGTATGAGGGCGAGGGTTCCATTATAAATAGAATAATCAGGGAAGGCCCCACGGAGAAGGTGACATCTGAACTGAGACGTGAAGGAGGTGAGGGAGTCATAAGGGGAATATCTGTGGGCAGAGCATTCCAGGCAGAGGGACTAGCAAGTGCAAAGGGCATATTTGGGTGCGTGCCTGGCATATTTGGAGAAGAGCAAGGAGGCCAGTGCGGCTGAGTGAGAGAGAGTGAAGGGAGATGGTATCAGAGAGATATGGGGTGCAGGCCGTGCAGGCCTTGTGGCCATGGGAGGACGTTAGCATTGTACTGAGCCACACCAGGCGCCAGTGCAGGGTTTTGCACAGAAGAGTGACATGCTCTGACCAAATGGGTCTGATGCTGCATGAGGAACACACAATAAGGGGACAGGGCTAGGAGCAGAGAAACTAGTTAGGAGACAATGCAGTAATCCAGGCAAATAAATTCTCTATGAACACAATTTAAATATCTACAGTATGGTTCACCCTGCAAATTCACCATAATTTTTTGAACTAATTCCTTGTTGATGGGCATTTAGGTTATTTCCAGCTGTATCTTTATTACAGAAAACACTGTGATGAACATCCTTGTCCCGTAAATCTTTGTTTGTGTCTGTGGTTATTTCTTAAGACACTTTTGCTGCCCAGGTGTCACTGGGTCATCTTTCTAAGGCTGTCAGTCCATGATTCCACCTGCCCTTCAGAAAGACGGTGCCACTTTCTATCCCCACCGGCAGTGCCTGAGGAAGCACATTTGCCCTGAGGTATGTAGTAGGTGTCCAGTGAATGCTGCTCTGTCCTCGTGCTCCTGGCCAGGTCTGGGTGCACATCTTCGGGGAAATCTCTCTTCTCTGGACAGCCCTGCATGGCTCCAAAGTGCTTTCAGGTCCATTTGCTTATTTAACGCTCACGCCAATCCTATTATCCCTACGTTATAGGTGAGGAAACTAAAGCTCAAACAACAATGATAAGGCCCTGTTCAAAGTGCTTTGTGTATATTGCCTCATTTAATCCTTGTGACAACCCAGTGAGGTTGGTGCTGTCATGATCCCCGTTTCAGAGATGAAGTCGCTGGTCCAGGGTGTCAGAGCTCAGGTGAGCAGGTCAGACCTGCTCTCTGAGCCACTCCCTGCCCTGCCTCCAGCTGGTAGGCTGACTTGCTTGGGGCTGCCAGCTAGGACGTAGTGGGGCCAGGAGTCCAGCAGATCTTCCTGGCTCTGCAGCCCAACTTCTAACCTCCAAGAGGATGCCATTCAATGCCGGAAACCCCTCGTTAGAGCTCTGCCTCTTCTTTTCAGTCAGAACTGTTCTTGGTCTCTGGTGCCTGACCACGGCTGCTCCTTAGACCCACCCTTGGCTGCTCCTGGAGACCAGACTGTAGAAGAGTTCAGATCCCAGAACCGAGAACATCCAAGCAGGGAGGGCCCTTGAGCTCCAGGTCCAACCTTCTCTCCCCTTTATATTTGGTGGGAAGAGGGAACTTAAGGGCCAGAGTGGGGCAGAAACTTGCCCAAGGTTACACGGCGAGTGGGGGTCCGAGTCCATGGGAAGGGAGGAGGCTCGCCCAAGGAGCAGGTCTAGGTCCTCCCTAAGGGCCCCTCGCCAGGGAACGTTGGGCCCTTTGTTGATGGGCCTGTTTACTTGTGAATTATTAACGAGCCCAAGCCTGTAACCTACTGGGTGGTGCTCACTCACTTTAAGAAAACCCGCTTCACAGTCACCAGCTCAGCTGGGTTGGGAGGGTTCTGGAGTCTCAGAAGGGGAGTTGTGGGCTGGTAGAGACAGCGGGGGTTGGGGTGAGGGCACTTCATGTCAGGGAAAGGGCTGGAGGAAGGGACTGAGAAGGCGGCTGAGATGGGGAAGGGGGTCGGGGGTCACCCGAGTAATGCTCAGTAATCCTCACACATCCCTGAGAGCTTGGCACTATTATCCCAGGTTTACAGACGGGAAGACTGAGGCTCAGAGACGCAGAGGCAGGGCTGACTTCACAGCTTGAGCTCTTTCTACTACAATGGCATCACTTTTCACATGCTCGCACCCCCATTTCTGTGACCCCCGCCCCCATTTCCACACACTTCCCCTACAGGATAGAGTTGAGACCTGGGTTCAGGCTATGGCTATACGTGAGTCCCAGGCACACTTGATCCAAGCCTCAGTGTTCTTCTCTGTAGGATGGGAGATAAAGCTACTACAGAGATTTCTGGAGCATCTTGAGGAGGTTTCACTAAACAGATATTTACTGAGGGCCGCCTTCAGCTGAGAGATGGTATAGGTGAAACAGTCCATGGAGGTCCTCAGAGCCAGTGAGAAGTGCGTGAGCCCGGTGATTTGTTCTTGCAAGTTGGGGAGAAAATGAAGGAGGAAAGCAGGCCTGGCATCTCTCAGGCACAAAGCACCGGGAAACAGGTGCCCTGGCAGTGGGGGAAGGGGCCGAGGACTCAGGATGCTATCCAGGTCTCCAGGGCCCGGCTGTCAGCTGGAGGTCAGGAGGGGCAGGTGACCTGAGCAGGGTCACCTGGGTGGGAGGCAGAAATCATGGTGACTCACAGGCTCCCCGGGTTGGGGCTGGGCCATAGCTCCTGGGGGCTGCCTAGGTGGAGCCCTCCTGAGGGTGGACCACTCCGATGCTCTGACTCACCAGGTGAGTGGCCCCGCATCACTGCTGCTGTTGTGGTGTGGGGAGAGTTGCAGCTCTGAAAGCAGCCGGGCTGCTTATCTTGCTGAGCCTCAGCTGTCATCTGGAAAGGGGGAGAATGACAGCACGCACCTCACCACCACCCTCAGAGCACCTACACAGCACTGTGCGACACGCCGGGCACTGTTCTGGGCACTTTACAGGCATGACTTCTTCATCCTCCCTGCAACCCTTTGAAGCGGGCAGTATTTCCATTTTACTGAGCAGGAAACTGAGGCTCAGAGAGGTGGTGAAAAGGGAGCAGTAAAGGAGATAATCCGTGTTATACACTTAACATGTGTGGCACGTAATAAGCCTTTGATGAACGTCAGTCATTATTACAATCATTACCTCAGAGGAAATTGTCAAGTGCTGGGCCCAGTGTTAGTGTCTGACACAGAGACGTCTGACCAGGTCTGACCTCCAGAAGCTCCCAGTCTGATGGCAGAGCCAGTCACATACAAACCTCACTCCCCCATCACCCTACGCAGATGGTGTCAGCCCAGGGTGATGTGGGGAGGTCAGAAGGGGTTAGGGCAGTGTGTGCCCAGGAATCCCCTGACCCATCCAGCGTGGGAGAGCTTCCTGGAAGAGGCAGCGTCTGAACTGACACCTGTAGGGTGAGTAGAAGCTTTGGCATATGGCAGGTTCTTAATAAATATTGGTCGAATACAGTAAAGATTTAGCTTCAGAACTCCTCACTCACCTGGTCCCTCCCAAGGCTCTGGGAGGACCCTGGCAATTTTATATTGGTAAAATTGTATTCTTTTTTTTTTAAAAGAAGACTTCCAATTGTAAGCTTCTGGACTGACCTGGTTAAATGAATGAATAATAAAGTGACAAGGGAGAAGGGTGTGTTCCAGAGGGTGGGAACAGCATGTGCAAATGCCTAGAGATCTGAATGTGCATGGCGTGTGTGAGGGCCCCCCAGCCTCATCACCCAGGCTCCTCTTTACACACATTGCTGGCCTTCTCGCCAGCGTCACAAACTCCAGCTGTCAGCAGTGTGCTTTTGCCCACCCCCGTGCCTTCATCCATGCTGTTCTCCCATCTGGTACACCCTTTCCACGACTTCATTGTGTATAAATAATAAACTTCAAGGCTCAACTCTGTGCCCACCTTCTCCACGAAGCGCCCCCACTCCTCCAGCCTAGGTGGCACTCTCCCTTATCTGGAATCTTATAGCTGATGGTGGAAGTCATGATAGCCTGCTCCTTATAGTTGATTATCTTTCCTATGCCTATGTGTGAGAATCCCAGAGGTGAGATGATCCTTGAAAGTGAGCATCTGGCCTCTGCCCACATATGGGTAAGATTAAGAACTCACAACCTTTCCAGGCAGCCTGTTTAGATTTAAACAGTAATCCCCTAAACCTCACCCCTCTGCCACCAGGCCCAATCTGCCTGGCTCTTCCTGGACCTAAGCAGAGCCCTCTTCCCACTATGGCTGCTTCTGCAGGCTCCTCCTCTCTCCTCTTCTGACATCCTGGTGCTCAGGGCTGATCCAGGGGCGCTGGAGTCCCTCCTCCCTCTGTCCCCTGCCTTTGTGAAGGGACAGCTCTAATGGCTGCCACGTGCTCTGATGAGTCACTGTTAAGAGCATCTGGGGCCTGGAGGTGGTGGCTGGTTAACTCCTCATGGGCCGGTGGCTCTTGCCAGAAGACCAGGTTGGCTTCCACCCCTGACCCTAGACGTGTACCTCAAGGTTGGGCTCACAGTGGATATCTGAGGAGTGTCATGGGTGACCCCCATATAGGCACTGTGGATTCAGGGGAGAGGGGACCAAGGGGGCAAGAGGCAAGAGTGTGCACTGTGGAGTCAGGAGGGCTGGGTTCCAACCGCAATTTGACATTTATTAGGTGAGTGGCCGTGACGAAGTCACATGAACTCTGTGCTTGTTTCCCTGTCTGTAAAATGGCAGTTATGGGGATTATTTGAGAAGGCGAGTGTGAACTGCTGGCTAGCATGAGTGCTAAACCGCGTTATTTCCCGCCCTCTGGCCTCCTGCACACACAGTATGGCAGTGGGCAAGTGGGTGGGATTAAAATCCAAGCCCGACTCTGGAGGCAGCGTCCCTCTCTGCATGAACGCCCCCCACCAATGCGGTGGGGTGATGGAGGGTCGGGGCGGGGGCCCTGCGAGGCGGGGCTGTGGGGGAGGGGACAGTGACAGGGAGGGAGACCTCAGGTCTAGGAGAACTTTCTGGCCCCAAAGAGGCGGGGCCGTGCGCGGCAGGCGCGAGCTCCGGATCCCGGGGGCTGCGCGCAGAGGATGCTCAGGCCTGGGCCGGCAAACCTCGGGCGCCCCTGCTCTCGCCTGGCGGAGGCGGGGATGGGGGCGCACTCCGCCCCGCTGGGCCCGAAGCCCCGGGCGGCGGCGCGGCCCCACTGCGCGGGTGGGCAGACCGAGGCCCGCCCGGCCCCGCCGCCTTCCCCGCCCCCGGCGCGCCCCTCCCCGGCCGCCGCGTCCGCACCGCACTCGGCTCGGGGTTCCGGCGGCAGCACCTGGGCCACGGCTGGCGTCCGGCGGGGCGCGCGGCCCGCCCGCCCTCCCCGATGACCACGGCCGGCGCCCCGGGCGCTCCGCCCGCGGGGTAAGTGCTCGGCAGGGCGGCCCCGGGGACGCGGGCGGCGCTGGGCCCGGGGCGTGGGGCGGGCGCCGGCCGGGCCTCCCGCGCCCCCGCCCGCGGCCGCACTGCGGCTCCAGCCGCTGCCCCCGGCGGCCCCGCGCCCCCGCCCGCCGGCCTCCGGGCCGCGCCGGGGAGCGGAGGAGGGGGCGGCCGAGAGGCGCGAGCGGAGTGGAGGCGCTGGGCGCCCGGGGCGGCCCCTCCCCTCTGGGTCCCAACTTTCTCACTGTAGTAACAGCCACGTTCAGAGCCGCCTTCCTCCTCTCGTGGCGGTTACACCTGTGGGTGGGCTCACTGAGCCCCTCCCTTACAGATGAGGACACTGAGGCATAGCTCTTAGGTGACTTGTCTTCGGTCCCCCGAGAGGTGAGAGGTGGGCTTGGGAGTTGAACCCAGATGCCAGAGCCCCCACCCGCAGGCCACACTGCCTCATCTTCAGGGATATTTGGAGGAGTTAAAAGGCTAAGATATGAACCGGCCGGCCCATTGGGCGCAGCAGGAACCGGAGTAGTGCAAGTGGGTGTTGTCACTTTCAACATGGCTCTCCTGCCTGCCCCCACCCCCACCTCCACCTCACTGAGGAACCCTGTAGGACCCCGACACTGCCTCTGTAGCAGTGACAGCTGCCAGTTGGTGGGAGACCTGGGCATCTCTTTCCTTTCCTGGGCCCCAGTGGGTAGGGGGTGGCTGCTGGGAACCCCCACTGCTGGGAGGTTGCTGGGTGGAGATCCGGCCCAGGTGAGCTGGGAGGGGTGCCTGCCGTATCTGGAGCCTCACCGCCAGGGACAATATTTGCCAAGGGCCTCAGGGCAAATACACGAACAGGGAGGTGACGAGGCTGGTGCCAGCTGTCAGCTGGAGGCCTCCACAGGGCCTGTGTGCGCCCCAGGCTGAGGGCTTGGAAGTGGGGTGGCTGGGGGACACCCTGGCCTGGGGAAGGGCTGCCTGGTGAGTCTTCTCTTGACCATTTTTGTTGTATGACTTTGGCCAAATCCTTTATCCTCTCCAGACTTCTGGTCCCTCCTGGAACAATACAGAGGCTGAGCTGGCTGCTCCCTTCCTGCTCTGGGCTGGATTTGTAAATCTGGGGCCTGGTGAGGTCCCTCTTGCCTAGCCCTGACTGAGCACCACCCCATTGGGCCCAGAAGAGTGGTTTCCAGGAGAGAAGGCAGGCATGGAACAGGACACCTGTCAAAGAATCCTGAACTCCCACATTCATCCCTCTTCCTTGCGCGCTCACATCCCTGCCTGAGTCCCCTCTACAACTCCAGGCTCCTGTGGCCCCTGGAGCTCGCTCTGGTAGCGCTGGCGGTGGGGTGGGGGTGGGGAGGTCTTCCTCATACTGAACCTTTCCTGCCCCGCTGCGTACTCCCCAGGTCCCACTCTTCTTTGAGGCCACTCAGGTCCATCTGCTCCTGCCCCTGGTCAGAACCAGCCTGGTGGGGTCTGAGCAGAGCAGGGCAAAGCAGTTCCACCTTCACCATAGACACTCATCCAGTCACTCAACACTCCGAGGCCTGCTCTGGGCCCCATGTCTGAGAGTCAGTGGTGAACACACCAGCTTTACATCTCCACCACTTTAACAATTATGAAATATTTTAAACCTTCAGAAGAATATAGCAAATAATAAAATGAACCCCATGCCCTTGCCACCCCACTTTTTCAGATATTAACATTGTGCTCCATTTATTTCCTACTCCTCTTTTTAAGAACTAGGTGGCAGAGATCTTTGAAGCCCCTGTAGACGCCTCTCCCCCTTCCTTCTCCAGAGATAATCACCTTCTTGAAGTTTGGGTTTTATCATTTCTCTGTTTGTATTCCTTTGCTGATTGTGTATAAGTCTAAAAAATATGTAGTTCTTTAAAATTTATATAAGTGGAGTCATACAGCGTGAATCATTCTGCAGCTTGGTTTTTCTCACTCAGCTTCAGGTTCCCAAGGTTTAGCCTTCTTGATCCTCCTAGCTTCAGTGCCCACTTCCCCTGATGTATGATATGCCACCCGATGCGGAGACCCTTATCTGTTCATTTAGCCAGCCTTCTTGATGGACCCTGAGGTGGTTCACAGTGTCTTGCTATTTGAATAGTGAATATTCTCGTATGATTGTCCTTTGCACATACATGGGTGTTCTTCTAGGTTGCCCTGTAGGAGTGGAATCGTTGGGTCATTGGATAGGTGCCCTCAATCTTTTAAAGTTACTTAGTTTCATTATGAAAGTGGTGCTACTTGAGAAAAGAATTGATGAAATACATCATCTTAGGAAAAAATAACAATTGCTACCATTTCCTGAGTACTTCTTATTGTGCTTTACATTGTCTCGGTTATTCTTCACAACAACCCTGGGAGGTAGGTACTGTCGTTCCCATTCCACTGATGAGGAAACTGAAGCTCATAAAGGTTAAAGAACCTTCCCAAGTTTCTCCAGCAAGTAATTGCTGAGCTGCAGCTTGAGTCCAGGGTTGTCTGCTTTCAAAACTCTCCAAGGCCGCGCCGCACCACTCCGGGCCACGTGATACTCACTTTATGTGCAGCTAATGGGGACTCTTTGGAAGCAGAGTCACAATCATATTTGCAATTTACAAAGGTCTCTTTGGAAGTGACAGGCCCCCATGGACAGGTTGCCTCACCCTCTGAGCCAAAGTTTCCCCCGAATGGTGGAGCAGGGAGGAAAAGCCAGCTCTGACTCCGGTCTGCTCCCCAAGTGACTTCCTTGCCCTGCCTCCGCTGCCCCACAGCCACCTCACCCTGACTGCGGTCAAGGTAGGAAGGACACTGAGAGTCCCCCAGCTCCACCCAGCTCTGCCCATCAGGCGCTAAGGTAGCAGCTTCCAGGCAGACTACAGCGGGGAGGTGGGAAGGAAGAGGAGAGTGGGGTGGCTCCACGCTGCCTGACACCCCCTCCCACCCTCCAGCTCCCTTCTCACTTGGGCCTCAAGCCCCCCTCCCCGACTATGCCAAAGCTCCTGGCGTTGGTCACCAGCCCTGCTCCACGTTCCATCCAGCTCAGTGCTCCCCACGCCTCAGTTTCCTCAAGGCACAGTGGAGAGGCCACCATCACCCCTCGGGAGCTCAGGCTTATATTGGCCATGGCCTGGCAAGGTAGCTTGGAGCAGAGACACCTTGAAGACACGGGGGCAGCTGGCAGAGAAGTAGGGACGTCAGTCACAGCCAGGGGAGGAGAAAGGTTTGGTGAGGTTGCTTTTGCAGAAGGCATTTCTGTCTTCTCTCAGGCTCCTAGGAGGGGGAGACTAGATTCCTGTCTTCACTGTCTTCACTTCCTTATCTGTCAAATGCAGATAAGAGCGTCTGCCTCCCAGGGCTGGTGGGAGGACTGAGTGACATAATGCAGTCATCAATTTAGATAACTTGAAGCGATATTCTTATGGTGGTGATGGGGTAGTTGTAAATGCTGTTATTAAGTCAAGTAGGGCCAGTGTCTCCTGCCTTCTGGAGCTCCCCAGCTGGCCAGGATGCCCCTGCCTCACCTTTCCACTTAGCGGGCCTTCCAGAGCCTCTGTCTTCCTGCCCTGCCTTGTGCCTCCTCCTCACTATGGTATCATGCCTTCAGCACTTTGCTCGCACTCTTTCCCCTTCTTTGACTTTTTTCTCCGTCTTGTCCTCAAATCAGTGCCATCTTTTCTAGAAAGCTTCCTTGAGTGCCCCACCCCCACTTCTGGACCTCCTCACACCCAGTCATTTCCGTGATCGCAGCCCTGATGGCTCTGGCTGTCACTGCCTCTGCCTGTATCTGTCACTTCTCTAGACCATGAGTTCCTTAAGGGCAGGCCCAGGTCTGGGTCAGCTCTGTGTCCCTAGAGCTCAGCCCCAGGCCTGGCCCAGAGCCAGAGATTAGTGGGTGTTTGTGAAAGGGAAGGAGGCAAGAAATCAGCCCCAGGGCCAGCCTGAAGCAGCTCCCTGTCTGGAGAGGTCACCTCAGACCCCCTCACTACAGTTAAGCAGAAGAGGTACTGGGGCTGCCAGGGGAGGGAATAAGGCTCTTGGCTGTCTGTCCGTCTGTCTCTCCAGGTAGACCAAGAGGGCAAAACCTCTTCCTTGGGGGGTGCAGATGGTGGTGGGGTGTGTGCAGAAATGAGAGGCAGGCTCTTGACTCTGGAATTGTTTAGAGACGGACACAATCCAGGACAATGGACTTGACTCTCTGGGGCTGAGCTGGTGGGCACTGGCTCAGTCAGAAACAGGTTAGAACCCGTGTTTGGGCGTGTGATCTTGGCAAAGTCACCCCTCCTCTGTGCCTCAGTCTCCACATCTGCATTCAGGGTGATAAGCCCTCCTCACAGGGCTTTGTGAGGGCTCAAGGAGAGAATGCAGTTATATGTCTGGGGCAGTAGGTACTCACTGCCTCTTCATTGATTCATCCAACAGAGATGAGTGGACTGAGCAGCAGTTACTAGGTGAAGCCCTGGGCACGAAGGAAAACACTGTCCCCGCCTCATGAAGAGAGGGACAGAGGCTGCTTGCGTTCGGGCCTTTTTTGGCCATGGAAAGGAGCTTGGTCTTTATGCTAAGAGTAATAGGAAGGCAGTGAAGGATTTCAGGTCCTGAAGCGACATGGTCAGATTTGGGTTTTTAACTTTAGCTATAATGAGACAGACGGATTAGAGGGAATAATGCTTCCAACATCCTCCCTTATAAAAACTACCCAGAGGCTGGATGGTTTACAGCAAACATCCTTTAAAATACATTCCTGAGCTCCCACAGAGGTAACAGAACTCCTCTCAAGCCAAGAATAAGGAGGGAGCTGAAATCAGGGTGGAAAACAAGAGGAAGCCACAGGAACCTGGGAGTATTTACAGATTCCAGAAACCCAGAACCTTGAGTTTTAACAGCCACTCAAGGGATGAGAAAGAAGGTGTTGGGCCTACCCAGTGACAGCGTGAAGAGCTGGAACTGAGCCCTCCTACCACCACCACATGAATCTAGGACCTTCAAGGACCACACCCTCAGCAAGAAGGGGCACTGACCAGAAAAAAATATCTACCCGCCTGCAAAGACAGATGACAGTGGTGGTGGGGGGAAAAAAGGCTCCCTAGAAAATTATACATATTGATCGGCCCTCACCACAGATTTTGTGTTTGAATACATACTCCCTTTGTGGTCCTGGAAATACTAAACTAAAAAAGGAACTTAAGTGTCTCAAGGTGGTAGTGCCCCAGGGAACCTGGCTGAAGTAAATGCAAATCCTCTCTGGAGGAATAGATCCTCATCCTAAGATCCCTTTGGGATCAGTCAAATAGGAGCTCATGGTAAGATTACAAAACACAGAGAGAAACAAGTCATTGTGAGCAATAGACGCTGGAAAGAAGAAAGAGCAGAATTAGTTTCTCTGAGAGTGTAAGGTGCTAGAATTATGAGATATAGAATATAAATAATTGTGTTTAAAATGTGTAAAGAGGGCCGGCCCCGTGGCTTGGTGGTTGAGTGCGCGCGCTCCCCTGCTGGCGACCCGGGTTCGGATCCCGGGCGCGCACCGACGCGCTGCTTCTCCGGCCATGCTGAGGCCGCGTCCCACATACAGCAACTAGAAGGATGTGCAGCTATGACACGCAACTATCTACTGGGGCTTTGGGGGGAAAAAATAAATAAATAAAATCTTAAAAAAAAAAAAATGTGTAAAGAAATCAAAGATGGACTTGAAACAATAAGCAGGGAACAAAGTACTGCCCAAAATGACCAAGCAGATTTGAAAAAGAACCAAGTGCAATTTCTGGAAATGAAAATATAATCACTGAAATTAAAAACTCGGTAGAGGGGCTGGCCCGGTGGCGTAGTGGTTAAGTTTGCACACACTGCTTTGGCGGCCCGGGGTTTGCAGGGTTGGATCCCAGGTGTGGACCTACGCACTGCTTATGAAGCCAGGCTGTGGCAGGCATCCCACATATAAAAAGTAGAGGAAGATGGGCACAGATGTTAGCCTGGAGCCAATCTTCCTCAGCAAAGAGAGGAGGACTGGCAACAGATGTTAGCTCAGGGCTGGTCTTCCTCACCAAAAAAAAATCAGTAAACAGGATAAGTAGCAGATCAGACACCCTAAAGAGAATTAGTGAAGTGAAAGATCTAAAGAAGTTACTCAGAATCTAACAGGGAGTGTGAAAGAGATGGCAAAGGAGAGTTAAAAGACATGAAACACAGGGTAACTTGGTCTAACGGAGAGAGAGCAGGGATGAGGGGGGTGAGAATGAGGAGGTCTTCCATCAGACCTGGGTACAAATGGTAGTGGGCTGCACCGGAGGGCACTGAGCGTGGAAGGTGGTGGATTTAGAGATATTCAGGAGGTAGAACTGATAGGGCTTAGTGATGGAGTAGGCAAGGGAGGCCAGGGAGTGAGATGTGTCAAGGATGGCTATCAGATTTCTGGCTTGAGAAACTGGGTAAAGGGGTGTCATTTATTAAGGTGGCAAAGATTGGGGAAGACCAGATTTGGGAGAACGAACAGGAGTTCAGGTTTGAACAGGACACATTTCAGTTTGCCTGGGAAGATCTGCTGATGCATCAGAGGAGGAGACGTTAGAGCTGGGCCTTAAGGTACGTGTAGGCGTTCACCTGGCGGAGAAGGAACTTGCTCTTAACTAACTTGGGGAAAAAGGTCTCCTTTCACTGAGATCCTTGAGGCCCTTTTTTGGAACCTGCTCTCACTCAAAAGAGACCTCTTGAGAAGAGACATTCTCAAGACCATCAGCTAGGACTTTTGGGATCTCCTACTTTCATCTCTCGTTTTTCTGATTGGGAAGCTGAGGCCCAGAAAGGTCAGGGATTTGGTCTCCTAGCTTTACACTCTTCATTCATTCACTCATTCATTCACTTAGTCACTTAACATATTTATCAAAAGCCCACTTTGTAGCAGATGCTAGATACTGGGGATACAACAGTGAACTACACAAAGATTCCTGCTCTCAGGAAGCTTCCATTTTAGTGGAGGGAGACAGACAATAAATACAAAAATAAGTAAAAAAACACATGTCAGAGAGTGATAAGAGTTGTAAGTGTAAGGACTGGAAGGGGGGGGTGTACTGGAGGTGCTGTTGGGAAGGTGACCCTTGAGCACAAAAGGCCCTGGGAAGCTCTTATAGGTCTGCTGCCACCATAGCCCATTGTGACAGTGTCTCTGGGGTTCTAGAGTGCAGGCCTGAGGAGGGCAGGAGAAGGTGGGAAGAAAGAGGAAGAAAAGAGTTGAAGTGGGACCTAGTGGGTGGGCTGTGCCCCACCTAGGGGGGCAGAAAGCCCAATGGGTCAGAGGGGCCACAAAGGCTCCCTTTACCCTTGTAGGGGGTAAGATAATTTATTCCTCAGGCTTCTTTGCCCCCCTGTCCTTGGCCCCTCCCCAGCCCCCTCCACCAAATCTCAGATGACATCCCCACTGTGCTCTCCTCCTACCTTCGGGAACGTTAGAGGTGGGTTCACATTGTCCCTGTGTCCCGGTATGGAGTGGGCAGCCTGGAGGAGCTCGTGACAGGCGTCCAAGGCCCACCAGGAAGGTCGAGTGGGCTCTGTGAGGCTCTCTTGTGGCCAAGATGGGGGTTGAGGGCTCCCGAGTCACACCCTGTATCTCTCCCATCAGGACTCCTGTGAGCAGCCTCCATGAGGCCCTGGACCAGTGCATGACCGCCCTGGACCTCTTCCTCACCAACCAGTTCTCAGAAGCACTCAGCTACCTCAAGCCCAGGTGAGGCTTCAGCCCAGGTTGGGGGTGGGGGCATGTGTGCACACGCGTGCATGAGTCCACGTGTGAGTGTAGGGGTGGGCGGTGTCAGAGTGAACCAGCGGTCTTATCTGAGAGCAACCCCGTGTAACTGAATGCCTTTGGCCTTCTGGGTCACTGTGACCCCTGAGAATCTCATAAAAATGGCTCAGGCTCCCATTCCACAGCCATGAGCAGCCAGGCCCTCCCCAAGGTCACTGTGACTTCCTTCCCCTTAGGTTCTCTCGGCCTCTTCCACTTTGATTTCTTGTTGCCACTGAGTCCACTCGGGGTTTCTCCCCGTCAGCTCTAACACAGCCCCTTTTCTGTATTTTTCCGCAACCTGCTCAAGACTTGACTTGCCTTTACTCAAGCCGTTTAGGGTGCTCACGATGGTTAACCATTTCTTCTAGTGTTTACTGCCTTATTTCTAAATAGTATGCTGTTACTGCTCTTTCTTTGCTTATCACTTTTTTCAATTTTTTAGAGACTGAAATTAAATTGAGATATATAATTCACATAGTACAAAATTCACGCTTTTTTACTTTTATTTATTTATTTATGTATTTTTTGTGAGGAAGATGGGCCCTGAGCTAACATCTGCCAATCCTCCTCTTTTTTTTTTTCTTTGCTGAGGAAGACTGGCCCTGGGCTAACATCTGTGCCCATCTTTCTCCACTTTATATGGGACGCCGCCACAGCATGGCTTACCAAGCAGTATGTTGGTGCACACCCGGGATCTGAACCGGCGAACCCTGGGCCGCCGCAGCGGAGCACGCGCACTTAACCGCTTACACCACTGGGCCGGCCCGCCAGTGTTTTTTACTTTTAAACATCATCTATTGGTAGATAAGAGTTTAGCTTTCTTGTACCCCTGCCCCACCTCCCTTCCCTCATCTTCCTCTTATCATTCTATCACAATATTTGGCTAAATCAATGATCAATATTTACATTATTGTAACAGTAATAGTGTTCATTGCAGAGACAAGTTGTACATTGTAAGATCACATTCCCTTTCTGGAGTTAATAATTGTCTTGTTTTTCATTTGCCTAATTTGCTATACATTTATCCTGAATGTTCTATAACCACTCCATCCGATCCTCCTATTGTGAGTTTTTCCCTAAATGCTCAGACATATCAGGTAAGTGCTCAGTCCCTCCCTTTCCTGGAAACCCGTCCCCTGCAGGACAGACCTGTCTACTGGCCAGCTCCCAGCTGTCTCCTGGAACTTGCTGTGCTTCTTTCCTGTTTCCTTGATCCGGCTTTTTCTCTCTTGTATCCTCCCTTATTTAACCGGAGCTTGTCCTCTAGAAATTTCCTAAGAAAGAGTTGCATGGATATAATCTTCCCTCTCAGAATTTTGAAGGCATTACACTCCTGTTTTCTAGCATCTACTGTAGCTGTGAGAACCTGAATTCTTCTAACTTTGCATGTGATCTTTATTCCCTCTCCAGAAATGTTTAGGATCTTCTCTTTTATTCCTGCAATTCTGAAATTTCACAGTGATGTGCTTCCTGGAATGTAGGTCTTTTTTATTTTTTTGAGACTCTGTCTTTCAGTTCTAGGAAATTCTCTCATATGATCCCTCCATGTTCTGTTTCCCTTTCCTGGGCTTTTTTTAAGTCAGATATTGGACTTCCTGGATCATTCCTCTTCTAAGCTTTTATCTCTCCCTACACTTTTTGCATTTCTTTTTTTTTCCCTCTGATTTTTGGGAGCTTTTCTTAACTTTATCATTAAATCCTTCTATTGACTTTTCTTTTTTTGTGTAATCGTATGATTAATTTCCTAGTACTCTGTATTGTTCTCTGAATGTTCTTTTTTTCCCTAAAACATCTCATTCCTGGTTTATGAGTGCACTTTGTTCTTTATATCTGTATCTGGAATATGAGAATCCGTAGGACAGGGCCTGGCATGTTAAGTACTCTAATAAGTATTATTATCACAGAATATTATCTCTTTTAAAAATGTTTTATTCTTTTTCTGCATAATCTTGGCTCTCTCCAGGTTCCCTTTTTCTGTTTAATGGGGGAATCTTCTTCTCATGGGGGTTTTTCTCAAATGCCAGATGGTCCCTGGCTGTCTGTGTGATCATATTTAAGAGCAAGTTTGCTTAAAGGCCTACTGGAAAGTCTGGGCCAAGCAGCCTTATAATTGGTGGGATTGGCTTTTGGATGTTATTGCCCCAGATGTCAGCTTCTCCAGACAAGAATCCTCTGCTCCTCAGCCTGGGCAGAGAAGCCCTGGCTGTCTGAATTCAGGGTTTGGAGTAGGGGTGAGGGGCCAGGGGTCTGATCATGTCTGCTGCCTACTTGCCTCATCCCCTCTTTTCAGCTCTAGGTTGGCCTGCTGGGTTCCCCCAAGCCCCCAGGGAAAGCAGATGCTGAGGCAGGGGGACTGCTTTCCCCAAGTCCCCAAGTCTGGCCTGTTCAATTTCTCTAGACTTGACTGACCCGTCATTCTCCTGTCTGGGGTCAGTGGCCCAGCTTCTGGAGGGGGTCAGGGTTCCGGGGGTGTGATGATCATGAGTCTTATAACAGTCCTTCCAGTGGCAGTCCCCACACCTCATCCCCACCCTCTGAGGGGATCTGGGCTTGAGGTGGGGCAGGGCCGGGTCTGCAGCAAGAGTGTGGCCACGTCTGAGGCAGGCCAAGCCCCATCCTGCTCTCTCACCGAACAGCCAGGTGCCCCTCCCAGTGTTTTTGGAAGGGTACCTGGCTCCACTTCTCTCCTGGTCATCACCTGTCCCTAAGTGGCTGCCTGCCTCACTACCCCTCCTGCCAGTCTCCCTGCCTCCCCGCACAGACCCCTCCTGGTTGAGGGGCTGCCTCACCCTCCTTCACCTCATAGGGACATTCTCCCAGGAGTCCTGCAACTCAGGCCCCTGAGAAGAAATGCTTGCCCTGAAGGAGGCACCACAGAGAAAGCGGTCTTCCCATGAGGCCACCGTTTATCTCACACTTAAGGCAGTGTAGCTTCTCTTTATCTTAACCCCTGCCCTGTTCCAGACACAGACCTTTCCTTTCTTTTTGAGTTTAAGAGCTTTCTCCCCAAACAGTAGATTTCATTAGCACACTCCCCACCCTGCCTTGTGACAACGAAGAAATGTTTCCAGAAATTGCCAAACGTGTGTGTGTGGGGGGTGGTGGTGGTATAAAAATACCTCCCCATCTCTGTTTTTTTTTTTTTTTTGTGAGGAAGATCGGCCCTGAGCTAACATCTGCCAATCCTCCTCTTTTTGCTGAGGAAGACTGGCCCTGGGCTAACGTCTGTGCCCATCTTCCTCCACGTTATATGGGACGCCGCCACAGCATGGCTTGCCAAGCGGTGCATCGGTGCGTGCCCAGGATCCAAACCCGTGAACCCTGGGCCGCCACAGCGGAGTGCGCGCACTTAACTGCTTGCGCCACCGGGCCAGCCCCCCATCTCTGTTAAGAACCGCTGGTCTAGAGGAAATAATTCTTGCTAAAAAATGGCCTCCCCTGCCCATTTGTAACCCTATAAGCTTCAAAGATGTTGGGGTCCAGTTTCATTCCCTGCTCCTCATTGTACACACAATGTCTCATTTAATTGTTATCCGTGCTTTGCCCATGGGGAGTAACAGGGCTCATCAAGCTCTCCTCCCCGCACCCTCAGCATTTGCCTTCCGTTCGTCCCTTCTTTGAGTAGCTTCTAGTTTATTTTACTTTGCGCCGTGTCTGTCCCTGAGCACTGTCTCTGGCACATGGTAGCTACTCCATTCGTTTTCCTTGATAAATAAATGGTCGCGGTTGATAAGTGGCAGAGGCAGGATTCAAATCCGGGCCCATACGGTTCCACCACCCACGCTCTGCCTCCTGGGCCGTCTTGGATCTCAAGCAAGTGGAGGCCTTTGCCTTGGATGGGAGGCGTCACCCTTGCCTCCTCCACCACCCGGAGTGAAGGAGGTAGAACAGGTGTGTGTTGGGGGGGGGTGGGCAGGAAGTTCTGGGTGCGTCCAGCGAGGGAAGAGGCAAAGTCCCCTGCCGAGAGTGAGGGGCCAGGCTGGTGCGGGGGGTGACAGGGACTGGGGAGAAGTTTCTTTTTTTTTTTCCCCCCCAAAGCCCCAGTAGATAGTTGTACGTCATAGTTGCACATCCTTCTAGTTGCTGTATGTGGGAAGCGGTCTCAGCATGGCCAGACAAGGGTGCGTCGGTGCGCGCCCGGGATCCGAACCTGGGCCCCCAGTAGCGGAGCGCGCGCACTTAACCGCTAAGCCACGGGGCCGGCCCCAGGGGAGAAGTTTCTGAGTAGCGTGTGTGGCCTGGCCAAGGTTGGTGCCCCTGCTCAGGGTGTGCCTGTCCGTTTGGCTGGTGGCTTCCTCCAGCGTTGCTCGGTGGCAACACGGAGAAAGTGGACAGCGGCTGGCTCCTGGGCCGGGCTTCCTAATGGGGCGCAGCAGGAGATTGGAAGGCTCAGCAGTGAGTATTTTGACAAGAGAGTGGCTGGTATGAGGAAGCTAAGTTGGGTGGGCAGGAAGAGAGGACAGGCTGGAGGTGGGGTGATGGGGCAGTGGGAGTGATAAAGGAGAGAGCGGGGAGGTGGGGAGGTTGTGGTTGGGAGGGGGGTGGTATCACTTAAGACTCCAGAAGCAGAGCCACTCTGTGAGACGATGAGGAGGTCAAAGTGTGATGTGTGGGATGGGGTGGTTGGGCACCTGTCGCTGGTTCATTTGGTGATACCTCCTGAGTGCCCTCGTGTGCCTCGCAGGGTACTGGGTGCTGGGGCTGCAGGACTGAGTGAGACGGAGGCTGTTCTCAGGGTTCCTTCTGCAGGGAAACAGTGAAAGAAGCAATAAGGGGTGGTGCTGAGAGTTATACAGGGACCCCAATTCATATAGGGAGGGGCTGGTCAGGAAGGCTTTAGGACCAGCTACATAATTTTCCTGGGTGCATTGCAACATGAAAGTGTGAGGTCCTTTGTTCAAAAATTGTTAAGGATTTCAAGACAGCAACAGCAGAGCATTAAACCAAGCACGGGGCCTTTTTAGGCATGGAGCCCTGTGTAACTGCACAGATCACACACCCTTGAAGCCAGCCCTGGATGGCTTCCTGGAAGAAGTGACATTTAAGCTGCGATAGGCTGGATGAGAGTCAACCTGATGGAGAGGGCATTTCCAGGCAGAGGAACAGCCTGTGCAAAAGCCTGGCAGGGAATGAGAGTCTAGTATATTTGAGGAACAGAGACGTGTGGCCTGGCTGGAGTGGAGAGAGCTGAGGCAGGTCCCAGAAGGGAGAGGGCAGGGTGATGGAAGGTGGACTGTGGATGTGGGTCCCCCAGAAGATTCTTGGGCTGAAGAGGAGGGCAGTGAGGTGGGATCCTGAGAGAACCAGGAAGTGGGGTGGGGGCATATAAGGGTGAAGGAAAGCCGCTTGGAGGCGGGGTGGCTGCCTCTGCCTTCCAGCCTGGAGCAGCCTCACCCAAAGAAGTCCTTGGGAACTGAGGGCTTAGGCTGGGACTGGGGCGGTGAGGCGGGGCCATGAAGGAGCCAGGGGGGTTGGGTCAGAGTCAGGAGGCCTGGATGGTGGGGATAAGGATGGCTGACAAGGAGCTGACAAGGGCCTGAGCCTTGGCTACTGGCAGAGGAGAGAAAGACTGGGGGCCACTGGGCTCAGCTGACCTCCAGGTGGCCATGGAGTCGCTGGTTCCAACACCCTGCTCTTCTGATGGCTCTTCCAGTGCCCTCCCCATCTTGACAGCTGGTCTGGGCCCAGAAGGTGGGACCCCAGTGGGCGTCATGTCCCAGAGCTCAGTCTAGCTCAGAGGTAAGGGGACTGTTGCTCCCAGGGGTCTGGATGCTATATGTGCAAACAAGAACTTTGTGGAGTGCAAACTAAACTTGGGGTGTCTGAGGTCTGGGGGGTTGTCATACCTCTGTCCCAGATTCCCATCCAGCCCATAGTTGGGCTTCCAAGTGGGGGGCTGGGGAGGGGCCAGGGTTCCCAGCTGCAGAGGCCGTGTCAGGGCCTTGGGCCTCAAACTAGAAATTCCACTTTGCCTGCCAGCTGCCCAGGCGGGGCTGTCGCTCCTTCTGGGCCCAGCACCAGTGAGGGCTCAGCAGTGGGGCTGGATGGGTGGGGCTGAGTCCTGGCCTGCCGCCTGGGCAGGGAGAGGAAGAGAGAGGCAGGGGCTTGAGAGCTGGAGAACCCTGCGGGGAGGGCATTATCTCCGGGCTGGGTCCTGTGCTGCCAGGGAAACCCCTCCTCCGGTAGAAAGTTTTTATCCGGGGCAATGACTCGACCCTGGCAGGACACGGAGGGACTCACATTTATTGAGCATCTGCGATGTGGCCCTGGCCTGGGCATCCTATTTAAGCCACACAAAATCCTGAGAGGGAAGGGTTATTGTATCCATTTTACAGAGGAGAAACTTGAGGCTCAGAGAGGGTACGAGACTCACCGGATCACAGAGCTGGTAACTGGTGAAGCCACGATTCCAGCCTGTTCTGAGGGACTCTGAGCCTGAGTTCTGTCCCCACTGTGGGCCATGGCCGCCTTTCCACGAGCCACTGCCCTCAGATTAACAGTTCTAACAAAGACCTGGGAGTGTCCTGACAGCTACCAGGGCTGGTGAGGGGTGGATCAGCCTTTGGTTTCCTTCAGAAACCTTTGACTCCCAAGGTTAATATCACCTGAGGGTCACCCAGAAGTAAAAAAGTAACTGAATTTACAGAGGTGTTTTATGAATGAAAAAGGCAAGAAAATAGGTAAAGTCATGTGATTTTACAATAGAACAGTCTATAAACCTTACTCATAAACTCTCTCCCCTGAAGTTCCCAGCGTCAGCCTGGCACTGAGGAGTTTTGTAAATAATTAACGAGGGGTGTGGGGAAGGGGCTGGCAACCGCTCCAGTGCCTACTGTGTGCCAGGCACTGGGAATCCCAGCCAGTCCCACGCAGACTGGGGCAGGCCAGCTTTATTGTCCCCATTTTGCAGAAGCATAAATCAAGGCCCAGACTCGTTGTGACTTCCCCAAGTACAGAGAGGGACTGGCATCGTTCCTATTTCTCCTTGCCCCCTGCTGTTTCCATGTGTTAGACTAAATGTTCCCCCTCTGCCAACACACCCTTCAGTCGGGAGGCCTGGGGCTGTGGAGGAGCAGGGAGGCCGGAGGGAAGGCTTCCTGAGGCCGGCTGGCCCAGTCCTGTCACACTGGTGCTGAGGACAGAGATGAATCCACACCAGCTCTGTCCTTGAGGTGCCCATGGTCTGGGGAGAGAGCAAGCCTCTGCTGATAAAAATTCAGTGTGATTCGTGCCTCAGTTATAGACACATCCTCCCTGAGGAGGGAGCCCTGGACTCCCAGTGGCCTTTGAGGCATTTGAGGGCCTTGGCAGATGAGTCAGGAGATGTGGGGGTAGGGGAAGGGCATTTCAAGCTGAGGGAACAGCATGGGCAAAGGCCTAGAGAACGGAAAGTGTGGGATTTTCTTGAGGAGAGCGTGTGTGGTCCAGTGTGGCCAGAGGTACAATCTTGAATGTGACCAGATCATGGGGCAGAAGTAGAAGTGCCAAGAGGGCTGGGCTGCAGAGGTGGGCAGGGCCTGTATCGTGGAGCCTCAGGCTCGAGCATCATCTCATAGGATGTGGAAGCCACCAGAGGGCTTAAGCAGAGCAGCGTGATCAGATGATGGGATGGAAGAGGCAGGAGGTGGCGAGGCCAGTGAGGTCCAGGGACGAAGGATGGGGTAAGTCCAGGGGTGGGGCTTGAGGATAGAGGAGGTCCCACAGATGGGACTTGGGCTCAGCCTGTGGGAGGTGGGGCAGAAGGCGAGAGGCAGGCCCTGGGCACAGGGGAGTCTGGCCTCAGGCCAACACATTGCTAAGCCCTTTCTGAGTCCTGGCCAGCCTTGCTGCTGCCATGCCTGTGGAACAGATGAGAAACTGAAGCTCAGATTTGGAAAGTCACTTAGGGCCACTCAGCAGGAAGAGGAGGAGCTGGGATCCGAGGTCTTTTGAGCAGCATTGGAAGGGTCAGACCTTGGGCTAGTCCCTTCCCCTCTCTGGACCTCTGTTCCTCCCATGCAGGATGCGGGGGGGATGGTGAGTGATCAACACAGGGTCAGCTACCTCTGGAGTCCTAGGAGTTGGCACTCTCGTGTCCCTTCTCTCTGGCAGAACCAAGGAGAGCATGTACCACTCACTGACGTACGCGACCATCCTGGAGATGCAGGCCATGATGACCTTTGACCCTCAGGACATCCTGCTTGCTGGCAACATGATGAAGGAGGCGCAGTCGCTGTGTCAGAGGTCGGGGCTGTGGGGTGGGCAGGGATGAGGGGTTGTGAGGCCCATCTTTCTGTCACCTAGGCCTATCCCAGTGCCTAAAATGCCACTATTAGTGCTTCTCCTTTTGGCTAAGAGGACGTGTCCCCAGGTGCTAAGAGCGGTTCCTGTCAGCACTGCCTCAGGAGGCTTGTCTGAGCCAGTCACTGAGCAGCTTCCAGGGGCCAGGCCTGACTGGAAGGAGACAAATTCTGGCTCTGTCACGTACTAACTCTTTGACCTTGGGCAAGTCCCTCTCTGGACTCAACTTTCCTCATCTGTAAAATGGGTGTGATGATAGGGAGGTTGTGGGACTGAATGAAGACACTGGTCGCAGGATCTGGTGCATAATTGGTGTTCAGTGCACATTAACTGCTTGAACGAATGAATGAATAGACCCTGTGTTCGTGCACAGGTGGTCATCGTTCACTGGGCACACTCTCATGCCTGCCCTAGGCCAGGCCCTGTGCTGGGCACTGGCCACCCCGGGAATCACCCGACCCCGGCCCCTCTGATGCCCTGTGCTTGGGCGGGGAGAAAGGCGCACACAGTGGCATCCCGGCATGATTCACGGGAGCTCAAGGGGCCCTAGGGGTCCAGCTGGAGGAACAGGAAAGCTTCCTGGAGGAGGTGATGCCGGAGCTGGGTCCTGAAGGGTAACTAGGAACTGGCCAGGGTAGAGGGAGGAGGGGCGGGGGTGTGAGAAAGCCTGGATTTGGGGAGTTGCAGTTCAGTGCGTGTGGAGTCCTTTGGGAGGGGCGGGAGATGCTGTCTGAGCCTCGCTCACCCTCACTGAATGACTTGAGGCCCCTTTTCTTTTTCAGGCACCGGAGGAAGTCCTCTGTAACAGATTCCTTCAGCAACCTGGTGCACCGCCCCACTATGGAGCAGTTCACAGAAGGTATGGCACTCGGGACATCCTCTCCAGCCCACTGACCCCAGGCAGCCTGGTTCCAGGCCCAGGGAGGGGCGGGAAGGGACAGTTATCCTCCCAGTCGTTGCCCAGGGGGTGCTGGGCCCTGGCCTAGATGCTGGGACACAGATGGGTCAGACCTGGGGCCTTTTGAGGAGTGGCTCTCAGGTGAGGGGGAGCAGGTGAGACTCACTGACCTGACAGCATGACCTGCCGAGGACCTGGAAGTCGGGGAAAGAAAATGCTGTCACATGGTCAGTGCACTTTGCTCCTCAGGCCAGGGTGGGCTTAGAATTGTGCGTGGTTAAACTACCGTCACTGGTTTAATTATCGTGGTGATCTCCTGTGCCCCAGAGGGGAACGTGGTTTTAGAGGCTGACAGCCTGGGGTGAGAGCTGAAAGCAGTGGAAGAGGTGGTCTGGGCTGCCAGAGCCCACGTGGCGTCTTTGTGCTGTGGCCACGTGTGGCAGTCCTGGAGGCAGCAGCAGCCAAGTGTGGGGCTCTTCAGTACAGGGCGGATGGCCTTCCCACCTCGAGAGCCCTTGAGGGTTCCAGCACGAAACAGTGCATCTGATGGTGCCCCTCCCTCCGCCATACCTGCCATGGCTCCCTGCTGCCCACGGGACCAAGCCTGCCGTCCTCCATCAGTGTTCGAGGCCCTTTGCAAACAGACCTCTGCCTCTCCTCATCTTTCCCTGCCCCCTAAATCTCTCTCCACCTCATCCCCATTTCAACCTTCCATGGCTCAGCTGTCCTCAACATCTGAGTTGTTTGGCTCTCCTGGGCCTCTGCCTAGAAAGCTCTTTCTGCCTCATCCTTCCAGTCCTTTCTCAATTCAAGGGCCCAACTCAAATGCCCTTTCTTCTGGAAGTCTTCCCTGACTCCCCAGGCTGTGTTAGCTCTCCTTCCGTGCCTCCCACAGCCAGTGGGCTTCCCTGGATCAGCATCTTTGTTCATCCGTTCAGCCCAGCGCCTTCTCCTTGCCCAGCACCCTAGGGGGTTGTTGCACGGCACATACAGGGATGCTCGGAGAACAAGAGAGCGAGGCCCAGGGCCGTGTGCTGACATTCTGGGTGGTGGGGTGGGGAACCAGGTGGAAGACTGGGGGAATCGTAAGCGAATTCAGGACAGTGGTGAGTGCAGTGACAGACCCAGAGCTGGGGGCTGGGGAGGGCATTGCTGACTCAGGCTCCCTTTGCCTGTGGGAGGTGGGGGTTGGAGGACTTGGCCTGGGCCTCCTGCCAGGAGTCCCAGGAGGCCACAGGGCTTTGGTCTTCTCCCCGCAGAGGAAATCCACGCGGAGGTGTGCTACGCGGAATGCCTGCTGCAGAGAGCCGCCCTGACCTTCCTGCAGGTAGGAGCCCTCTACCTGCACAGGCAGCCTGGGGATTTAGAAGATCCATCACCATGTCCAAGCCAGAAGGGTCTGTAGCAGCCACACTCAGCCCCCTTGTGGTTCAGGCGAGGACTGGGGCTCAGTCACCCTAACACTCCCGGCCCTGGCCAGTCTCCGTGGCAGAGGGGAGGGGCTTTACCTCGTCCACACTGAGCACACGAGTTCCTGTCCACTACCAGGATGCACTTCCACCTCGGGACTGCTGTCTTCCCGCTACGGGTCACATGGGGTGACAGGCATTGTCACAAAGCCTGCTTTACACTTGATTCATTCAACGAACAAGTGTAAGTGAATCAAACTTGATTCACTCAAAAAGTTGACTTGTAGCACCTATGATGGACCAGGCTTTGTGCATACCTGACAGGTGTGTAGTCTTTATCTACCTTACACACATGGCATGTTGGTTTTTACATGCGTTTAATTTAATCTTCACCTCACAGGCCTGCAAAGGCAGAGTTTAGAAGAGAGGAGCCATTTTCCCAGGGTCACATGCTTAGCAAAAGGCAGAGCTGGGATTTGAACCCAGGTCTGGCCAACTCGGAGCCCGTGCTCCTCACCACACAGCAATAATTATGAAAACCATTACCTCATGATTTTACCAAAAAGCCTGAGTTATAATTATGACGTATAATCATGTAAATTTGTGTATTGGGGTGAAGAGGCACATATAAATTTTATTCTTGGGGTGCTGTTTATTTTTGTTAGCTACTTTTTGGATCTCAGGTGATTAGAATTAGATTAATCCTAATTCTTCATTAGGATCACTGTAAAAATTGCATTGTGAATGGCCTTTTATTTTGTTTGTTGATTCTATTATTACACATCATAAATGAACAACCGCCCACAAACTGCACCCAGAGAACAGACACCGCCAGGCAGTCTCCTCACCCCGGCTCCTCCCACCTGGCCCCTGCCCCCCTTCCAGGGGGAAGCGCCACCCAGAGCTTAGGGTATCATTGTCCAGCTTATTTTTAAACAATAGGTTTCTCGGCTTCCTATTCATGTCTGCACAGCATATTGTTATGTTTTAGTTGGCTTTGAGCTTGTTAAGGCCTCAGGCTGTGTGGACTTGGTTCCTTCCCCCAGCCTTGTGGCTATGTAGTATGCCCTTCTATGAATATACCAGTTTGTCCATCGTTCTCTTGCTGAAGGGCATTTGGGCTGTTTCTCATGCTTGGCTACCATGAACGGTGGTGCCGTGAACATTCCTGAAGGTGACTCTGCAACCCGTGTTCATCCCTTTCTCTTGGGGGTACACCCAGGAGTGGAACTACCGGGCGGGCTGAGGATATTGGTGCTTTAAATTACAAATGTGATAAATACCTACTTGTAAAAAACCCAAACAGTCCCAAAATGAGCATCCCTCTTCCTTTCCCACCCTTCCCCCACCAGGAGGAGGCACTGCTAATCACCGGGAGCTCTCCTCCGGCGCTTTCTCCCAGAGTGTAGTCTGTGTACATGCGAGACTGTAAAGGGGGATGATGGTCGAGCCGTGGGCATTTTGGAGGTCTTGTTTGGCAAGCAAGACCCTCATCTCAAGTCCTAGGGGTAGAGGGCCTGGTTTGGCTGACTTCTGACCCCCATCCCCCCAGGGCCCCTGATAGAGGGCAGGCAGGGCCAGAGCCTTGTGTGATCCCTCTCAAGCCTGTGGCTACCCACCCAGGCCCTGCTCTCAGCGTCTCTCCCTCCTGCAGGACGAGAACATGGTGAGCTTCATCAAGGGCGGCATCAAAGTTCGCAACAGCTACCAGACCTACAAGTGAGTGGGGCTGGCCTGGGGGTGCCTGGGGCCACAGCATCCAGTACCCTTCGCCCCTCAGGCTGCTTTGTGGGAGGTAGAGAGCGCTGGCCAGAGGCAGGAAGCCTGAAATGCCGCGTGACCTCAGATTTCTGCACCCTCAGGACCTCAGTTTTCTGGAATATTATTCCCCTGGTTTTCTGGGTGTATCTGTTCATTTGTTTCCCCTGAGTGCTTAGTCTGTGCCTGATCCTGAGGCAGGGGAAACTGAGACACAGAATCTGCACGAACAGCTCGGTGTGGTGGGGGCGGTGGGAAAGACCCAGGGACAGTAATTTTGAGAACAGCCACAGAACTCCTACACGTCTGTGAAGGCCCTGTCCAAATGCCACTTTCCCCATGAAGCCTTCCTCGAGCTCTCCGGTACGCAGGGGTGGTGTCCACACACACGCCCCCCCCCCCCCCAAGCTGGGAGCTCCCCAAGGGCCAGGTGATTTCTCAGCACTGGGCCGGACATAGGCCATGTTTATGGATGAAAGAATGAAGACTCAGTCCAGAGCACTTTTACCCAGCGTGGTGCTGCAATCCTTATCCACAGTTCCAAAATCAAAAAAGCTCTGAAAGCCCATTTTCCCCTCAAGTTTGGCATTAAAACTCATTTTCCATTAAAAGTTGACCTGAATTGACTTGAGACTATTTATCATCTTTATTTTCCCCATTTAATGTGACCATTTCCCTGTAGAGATATTGCGAGCTTGATTTCAGGGTACTGCGGGGGTATTCCACACTGTGCAGTATACATGGGCACTGCGTTACCTGGTGGCTCTGTGCTGGAGTTGTGGGAGGGAACCAGGCAAGTGTTCTGGCCCCTCCAGTCTCTCCACCAGCCGCCAGAGTAACGTTTCCAGAGTACAAACCTTGTCAGGTCACCCCCTGCCAACTCCTGACGCTCCTCTTGCTCTTAGAATAAAGTCCCTGGTCGTTGCTGAGACATTCCTGGGAGCTCCCCCTGCCTTCCTGGCCACATCTCCCACCCCTCTCTACCTCAGACATTTGGGCCTTCCCTCAGTTCTTCAAACATGTCAAGCTCGTTCCTACCTCAGGGCCTTTGGACATGCTGTTCTGTCTGCCAGGAGCATTCTTTCAGTGCCAGGCTAACCCCTCCTCATCCCTCTGGTTTCAGCTCAAATGTCGGCTCCTCAGGGAAGCCTTCCCTGAACCCCAGACTAGGTCAGGCCCCAGGGTTCTTCTCCTTTGAGGCCCTCCTCACCCTCACAGTGACTTATTGGGGTCCGTCCACTAGAGTAGGAGGGTTGTGAGGGCAGCAGCTTGGTGGCTTTGCACCCTGCTGTCCTCCAGGGCCTGGCGCAGAGAGGCCTCAGTTTGCTGATCGAAAGCCCTCAGGATGCTCATGGTCCGGGAAGGAGGCAGGCATGTCTTTAGAGCCTCTGTCCTGCCCCAGGAGGGCTGGAATATGGGCTCTGCACAGTTGGTGACCAGGAGAAAGAGGGTTGGATTCCAACCAAGAGACTCCAGGAAGACTTCCTGAAGGAGGAGGGGTGTTGGAGTTAGCCCAGTGGTTCTCAACTAGAGGCATTTTGCCCCCACAAGACATCTGGCAATGTCTGGAGACATCTGGTTGTCACAGCTGCGGGGAGGTTGCTCCTGGCACTGCCTGGGTGGAGGCCAGGGATGCTGCTAAACATCCGACGATGGGCAGGACAGCATCCCCACCCGAACAAAGAATTATCCGGCCTAAAATGTTAGTAGTGCCGAGGAGTGTTCTAGACAGAATGGAGAGCACAAGCAAATCCCAGACATTGGACAAGGCAAGTGCACTAGGGCCAAGATGGCTGAAATTCAGGGGCAAGGAATGTGTTATTACCATGGGAGATGGGGTTAGGAATTCCTCGAATATCAGCTCTCTGGATTGCCAGAACTGTTATAAATCTACCAGCAGCGAGTTCTGAGATCAGCTGGGAGTGGGGGGCAACCTTAGGCCCCCAGTATGTGCCTGAAACAGCCTTTGCATCCCCCCACAGGGAGCTGGACAGCCTCGTGCAGTCCTCACAGTACTGCAAGGGAGAGAACCACAGGCACTTTGAAGGAGGAGTGAAGCTCGGTGTGGGGGCTTTCAACCTGGTGAGTGGGGTGCCCCTCCCCGTGCCCACCGTGTCTGGGCCCCTGCACGGCCCAGCCCTACACGTGGTCTGCTGGGCTGCTGTTCTGGGCCCTGTGCCACCCTGGGACCCAGCGGTGAAGCAGACGTGTTGCCAGCCTGGGGGGCTCACAGCTGGGGTGGGGGTGGGTGCTGGCTCTGGCTCCAGAGTCTCTTCTATGCAGTCTTTTCCAAGTCAAGTTGAAAGCTTGAAATCCACCATGGTGGCAGTGTTTATAGCATCAGAAATTGACAAACACAATAAGTCAGGGCCTTTCTGCCCTGGAGAGCCGGCGGTTAAAGATTGACTTGCGGGCAGGGAAGGAGACAGGCCTGGAAACAGTGGCTGACCCACAGCGAGCAGAGAGCCAAGACCCTGCCTGGGAGAGGTGGGGAAGGTTTCCTGGAGGGGGTGGTATTTGAGCTGGATCTTGGAAGATCCATAGGCAGGGAAGGGCATTCTAGGCAGAAGGAACAGTGTGAGCCGAGGCAGGGAGGCTCGGAATAGCTGTGCCTGCTTCTGGGAGGAGGAGCTGCTCCTGGATGATTAGACTCCTGGCCCTGGGTGGCCAGGGGCCTGTCCAGAGTGTGTGTGTGGGGAGTGGCTCTCTCCCCTCTGGGCAAAGCGTGTCCAAAGAGCAGGCGCTGGGGCGGGGGTCCCTGCCTCATTCTGGGTTGCAGTTTCCTTGCGTGTAGAGTGGGAGCAGAGATCCTGGCCTGGTGCTGAGAGGTACAAGCTGCAGGGTGCGTGGGACGCCTTAGCAGCTTATAGCCGGACTGTCCTCTGAGGAGCTGCGGGGCCTTGGACGTATCTTGTCACTTATCTGTGCCTCTGTTTCTCCATCTGTCAAAAGGGGCAGTAATCCCTTCTTTGCGGGACTGTTCTGAGGATCAGATGCAGTGCCAAAGCCCCTGGGATTCAGTGTACTGACACTGAATAGCTAACAGTTATGTGCAGGCCTGTTACATGCTTCACGTACAGAAATCTGATCCATCTGCACAGTACGCCTGTGAGATAGGGGCTATTGTTATTCCCATTTTACAGATGAGGAAACTGAGGCATAGAGAGGATATGTAGCTTACCCAAGGTGACCCTACTGGCAGTGGTGAGGTCAGGATTCGGATGCAGTCTGCTCCTAATTGTCACATGGTGGCGCCTCTCTATCTGGGGACGCTGGCTTTCCAGGAAAGCTGGGGCCTCGTGGACATTCTGCAGGCAGGGCCTGCAGCCCCGAGTTACCCCAGGACTCGGGGGTTTGGGGAGTGGGAGGGGCAGCCCCCCATACACGTGCCCACCTGCCTTTGTTCCTGCAGACGCTGTCCATGCTTCCTACCAGGATCCTGCGGCTGCTGGAGTTCGTGGGGTTTTCAGGAAACAAGGTACCACCTGCCTTCTGGGGCCCCCAGCTTGCTCAGCCCCAGGACTGGTGCTTGGCTGACAGGGTGGGGCTGCGGGGCCTGAGTGCCAGTCCTGCCTCCACCCCCCTCAGTGTGTGGCCCTGGACAAGGCCCAGACCTCTCTGGGCCTCAGTCTCCTCTCCTGTCAAATAGGGCTGGTGATCCCTGCCTGTCCTCTCACAGGGTGAAGAGGCTCTAGGGTAAGGGTGGGTGTGAAGGGCAACTCCATGCAGTGGCCTGGGGTCGTGTTCTCTGAGCCTAACAGGTGTCAGGAAACTGGTCCTTCTCCCCTAGGAAGATCTTGAGCAAGTCCCTTCCCCTCGCACCATTTTCTGGTCTGAGAGATGCCCAAGGGAAGCCCTACTCTGCATCAGGCCTTGAGGGTAGAAACTGGAGGACTCAAGTGCCCAGAGGCTATACTGAGGACAGGAACCTGAGTACCAGGTAGCAGATCAGGGAGGGCTCCCTAGTGGAGGAGGCCCAGTGTGGTGGAAGGAGCATTGGCCTGGAAGTCAGGAGCCCTGGGTCAGTCCAGCCTCACCCCCTTCTCTCTGTGACTCTGAGCAAGTCCCGCCCTCCTCTGGGCCTCTCTTCAGTAAAACAAGAGGCTTTTTTTAGATCAGGTCAGTGTTTTTCAAACTTGGATTTTTGTTGGCCCTTCCTGATTTTTGCCATGTCCACTGACCTCTATGTTATTATTTGTGTATTATTTTTCCCAAAAGTGGCTCATATTTTTTACTTAAACTTACCTAAAGAAAACTTTACTACACAGAAAACCCATGTTATTTGGCATGATAAGAACGTAATCATAACAATGACGACTACCATGACCAGGCAGTCTCACGAACGCCCAGCTGGACTGTGTGGTCTGCCGAGGCCGTTCTCTCTGTGAGAGAGGGAGCTCACGGCGCACGCCTGCACAGGACCGAGGCTCTCTCCTAGATGCTGTCGGAAGGACAGACAGAGAGCTGAGAAGGGAAGACCCTCACTTGGGACCCTGCCTCGTGCCTGTCCGCGGGCCCCTAAAATCTTGGCTGCCATCTGTGGTTCATGGCCCCGGCCCTGTTCCTGGGAAACACTGCCCGGAGGCTCTGAAGATCCCTTTCGGTTTTATTTTCATAAGAAGGCCCGTGGTTGTGAGTAGGATTTCAGGATGATGACAGGAGAGAAGAGCACGAGAAAGGCCCAGAGGTGGGACAGCGTGGCCTGTCTGGCCAGGAAGAGGGGGTGGCGAGGCCAGAGTGGGAGAGACTTCCAGCACCAGCTCCGGCTTTGATTTTATCCTGAAGGCAGGAGAGTGATGGAGGGTTTGAGGCGGGGGTGAGGCAGGTCAGATTTGTGTGTTAGGAAGAACAAGAAGGCCCTGGAGGACAGACAGAGGGGCAGAGACTGCAGGCAGGGAAACAAGTGAGGTCTGGCCTCTTGCTCCTCCCCAGCCTCCTCTGGAGCATTCTCCTCCAGGAAGCCTTCCCAGACTGCAGTCCTCACAGCCCCATCTATACCCTGAGCCTGTGGTTAGGATTCTCTGTCTCTCTCTTTCCTCTTCCCCCATCAGACCTGGGGCTGCTCAGGGCCTCAGCGCCCACTGTCGGGGGGTGGGGGGCTGAGCCTGTGAATAAAGGGGGCAGTGGGGGAGGGACTGTTCAGGAGGCGGGGGACTCCCAGACCCAAGCATTTGCCCTGGCCTTGGCAGCAATGTCCTCTGCCCCCAGGAAGGCGGCTGAGTCACTGAGAGGGGCAGCCACTTGCTCAGGGTTGCACAGCCTGGGAGCAGCTGACCCGGCCTCCAGGGTTCCCGACTCAGAGTCCAGTGCTCTCTTGCCTCTGTTCCAGCAGTGTTGCCCTCACAGCTGTCCAGTGACCTCCCAGGCCCTGCCCCTGGCTGGGTCCCAGGGTGGGCCCTGGGGAGCTCAGGCCCTGCTGGCCTCAGCCTGTCCCCTCTCTCACCAGGACTACGGGCTGCTGCAGCTGGAGGAGGGCGCAGCGGGACACAGCTTCCGCGCCGTGCTCTGCGTCATGCTGCTGCTGTGCTACCACACCTTCCTCACCTTCGTGCTGGGTAGGAGCACCCCGGGGCGAGGACTGGGGCCTCTGGGGTTTGGTTGGCTCTAAGGGCAGGTGTCTGAGGGCGAGGGGCTGCAGACTCTGCTCCGCCCAGGACTGGGGGTGGGCGCTGAAAACAGACACAACAGAGCCGCATAAGCTGTCCTGGGGCTGACCACTCACTTCCTCACAGTGTGACCCGGGTCCAGCCTCAGTTTTCTCGTCTGTGGAATGGGGTCGGGCATGGCCACCTTGTAGAGGGTGTGAGGACGCTGCAGGCAGGCCCTTGGGGTTCTGGGCCCAGCCTTGGTGGGCAGGGGTTCTTGGTTGGTGAGCCCTGTGGTGTGCCGGGGCCGGTACCTGCACTGACTAATTTACTCCTCACATCTCCCTGGAGACGGAAGAGTTATTTCACAGAGGGGGAGGCGGAGGCCCTGAGAAGCCCCTGGTAGCTTGCTGGGAAGTCACAGGAGCCAGTGGTGGTGACATGTGTTGTTGTCCCCCCCACCTCCTTCAGGCACCGGGAATGTCAACATCGAGGAGGCAGAGAAGCTCCTGAAGCCCTACCTGAAGCGATACCCTAAGGTGAGCCCCCCTCCCGCCAGACCCCCACAGCCCGTGCCCCTGTGGACCCACGCGGACCACCTGCCTGTCCTTGCAGGGCGCCATCTTCCTGTTCTTCGCTGGGCGGATTGAAGCCATTAAAGGCAATGTAGACGCCGTGAGTAATGGAGTCCGGGCCGGTGCTGGAGACCCTCGGGGTCTCCCAGGTCAGCAGGAAGACGCACACAGACATGCTCAGGGACGGGGCAGACGAGGGAGGGCCCGAGAGGGAGCCAGCAAGAGAGCAGGGGCGGGAGAGGCACTTCCGACGGAGACGACGAGGAGGAGGTGGCATTTGTGGTGAGCAGGATTGACAGGGAGCTGTAGGACCGTGGCCTTCCTGGAGAGGGAGATCCCCGGGTGACGCAGAGAGGTGGGAAGACCCGCTTGTCCGGGCGTGGTGAAAGGCCGGAACCTGGTGAATGGAGTGGTGGTGCCGGGAGGGAGCAGAGGGGTGAGGCCGGCCCCTTGACGGCCTTGCTGGGGAGTCTAGACTCCAGAGGTGGGCGGGAGCCATCGAAGGGGTGAGGGAGTGGGGAATCAGGGTCCTGGCAGAATCCCTAGCACTAAGCCAGGGCCCAGGACGGACTCTACAACGTGGAGTTCTGGTGCCTCCAGCTGGCCCCAGGACAGATGCCTCAGGTCCAGGTCCCTTCGCGGGAGCTACTGGAACCTTCAGAGTTTGGTCTGAGGCATAGACATTACTATATCACTTGAATATTAACACGTTCCACTGCCTGTTATCCCTCCATTATAGCTCAATCCTGTCCTTTCATTTTGTGCTGAAAGACTCGTGTCCGAGAGAGGGGCAGTAACTGGGCCTAAGGTCGTGTAAGCCTTAGGGGGCAGCACCAGGCCTGGAGGCCAGATCGCCTGTCTCCCCAGCGCTGCGCCCCTGCCCCCTGAGCCTGGCGCGGGGCTGGACCACTGTGCGCTGGAGGAGGCTGGACCTCTGTGGAGTTGGGCGGGGCAGAGGGGGCAGAGAGTGGGCGGGGGCAGGCCAGGGGGCCGCCCACGGAGGCTGACCAGCAGGTGCCCACAGGCCATCCGGCGGTTCGAGGAGTGCTGCGAGGCCCAGCAGCACTGGAAGCAGTTCCACCACATGTGCTACTGGGAGCTGATGTGGTGTTTCACCTACAAGGGCCAGTGGAAGATGGCCTACTTCTACGCCGACCTGCTCAGCAAGGAGAACTCCTGGTCCAAGGTGGGCTGACACCATGTGTCGGGGACTGTGGGAGACCAGGCCAACCCAGACTGGCCACGGCCCCCAGAACACAGCCAGTCTAACTGGCCCAAACTGAACACAGATGTCCCAGCTGGAATTGAAACAGAACCATAAATTCTAATAGGACTCAGGGTTGGAAGGAACTAAAGACCATGAGGAACAGGGAAACTTTAGAACTACAGTGTGTCAGTTGAGTTTTAGTCACAAGGACAGAAACATGGCTCACACTGTCTAGGTGAGTGCTGTCTAATAGAACTTTCTGTTAGGGTGTAAATGTTCTATTTCTGCACCATCCAGGGTGTAGCCACCAGCTGCCTGTGCACACTCAGCGCTTGAAATGTGCCTAGGGCAACTGAGAAACTGGATGTTTTAAATTTTATTTAATTTTAATTAATTCAGATTTAAATTTTAAAAATCCCGTGGGGCTGATGGCCACCGTGTTGGACTATGCAGGTCTAAAACACAAAAGGTTCATTGGTTCATATTCAGTACCTGAAAATTCTAGGCACATCTGACTTAAGGTAGGGCTGGATCCAGGAATTCAAATTAAATCATCTGAGCTTGGTTTTTCTATCTGTGGCTGTGCTCTCCTCTATGACATCTGTTATGCCGGCAGGTTCTTTCCATGTAACAGGCAGGATGGCCATGGGCTGCCTGCCCCTAACTCCCATCTTCCCTTTGGTTTCGACCAAAATCCCATAGCGGAGTCTCATTGGTCTGGCATAGATTGCATGTCATTGCCTGGAAACAGAGGGGTGGGAAGACTCCTCATGGAGTGGGAGTAGGAGAGGGGTGGTTCTGCAGAAGAGAAGTATTGGTGGGGAGGTGGGCATTAAAGAGATGCCATGAAAGCAAAACAGATGCCTACCATAGACAAAAACTTATAATGTCATGGTAAGTGGTGAAATGAGCATTAGTCGTTATCCTCACGGTAATGATAGCACAGAATTCTGAACCACGAGTCTTAGAATCATCTAGATCATCAGAGAGCATCTCATCTGGTACTGGCAAATACACAGCACATATGTCTCAATGACCTTATCCCTTGCCCACAGCAGACATTGCTAGTCAATCCTGGTACTCTTCCCCGTAGCCTGACCATGACCTTAGAAGCCTTCTCCACACTACACTCCAGGCAGCCATTAGAAATGATCTGAGTTGGCACATGTTGGGAGAACTATTTGTCATCTGCATCTAGTCCCTCTTTCTCATCCCTCCACCACCTCTGCATGGAAGTCCCTTTCCAGTAACCCTGCTGGCGACCAGACTGAAAGGAGGTCTCTGGGTCTGGGGCAGGTGGGGCGGGGGGAGGAGCAGCTTCCACTGAGCTGTGTGCCCAGCACTTGCCGTTTCCTCCACGCCACACCCAGTGAGGTGGGAGTTATTACCTCCATCGAGCACTTGAGGGACACTGAGGCTGAAAGAGGGTGTGTGACTTTCTGGCCCACACAGCTGTTGGTGACAGACACATCTGTGTGACTCAGGGGCCTCTGCTTTTCCCCTGTTCCTCAAGTCCTGAGGAGGCCAGCTTGCCTTGAGACCCCCTCTGCTGTTCCTCACCATCTCCCACTCCTAACAAGAACACAGCCTGGGGCTGTGTTCTTGAGCTAAAGTGACGTAGAAGCCTTCCTGTGGAGTGAGGCAGGAAGCTGGGTCCACCATCACGGCAAGAGGCCCGGGGTGGCCACACAGCTGCTGTGAGAAGCAGAGGGAGGACCAGGCCTCCCAGGTGTCAGGAAGTCTGGCTGAGTCAGCTCAGTCTCCAGCTCGCTGTGTGACTTTGGGGAGGTCAGCCCCTCTCTCGCTGCTACACTTTCCTCAGAAGGGTTTCCTGTGAAAGTGGGGGTTGCAGCGCTCTGAAATCTGGGGCCTCATTCATTCCTAATCTCTAGCACTTGGCCGCCATAGAGTCCACCAACTTCCAGCTCTAGGGACTTGGCCTGTAGCCATTGCCATATGCGCCGGCCCCTCTCCTCAGCCTTCCCTCTCTCTGGACTATTCCCTGTTGTCCCTGTGGAGCCTTCGCGTTTCCCCCAGTACTTGCAGCTTGAGATGGCCAGAAATGAGGTAGTGACACGTGTGCTCAGAGCTGTAATGAGGGAATCCAAGGGGAGCTCAGAGGCAGCCCTGGGCAGCCTAGCCAAGGGACAAGGAAGGCTTCTGGAAGAGGAGACATCTGAGCTGAGTCTTGGAGGAGGAATTAGGGTGGCTGAGTAGAGGAAATGAAAGGACCCTCCAGTCCAACATAACAGCGAGGCCAAGCCTCAGAAACTAGGGTGCCTGCCGCCCAGAGTGGTGTGTCTCCAGGGAGGAGGGTGTGTGGGTGCAGGGGGCCTGCAGAGGGACCCTTCCCCCTCTAAGCCACTCACTGTTACCTTCTTGAGGACAAGGACTGTCTGACTGCACAGACGCTGGTAGAGTAATCCAGCAAAATAGGTGTAGAATCAGTGGGCAAATAGTCAGACAACCCTGGGGGACGAGACTTTCATCAGGGGAGGTGGCTGCTGCTTTCCATCAGTGTGGCCCCATAACGTCCCTTGATAACTTGGATGTCCGTGGGTCTCACAACCCTAGGTCGCTGCACTCATCCTAACTCCTGGTGACTCAGTGGGGGGAGCTGTCTGAGGGGAGAAGGCTCTTGGTGGAAGCCAGTGGATGAGCCTGGCAGAAAAGGGACAGTGGCATCCCAGGCAGAGGGACAGCGTGGGCAAAGGCCTGGGGTGAGTTTAGGGAGTGATGGGGAAGAAATGGAAGAAGGTGGGCCACAGGTCAGGAGGGCCGTGAGTGGCTGTTTGGGCTTTAGGCTGACCGTGGGGGAGCCCTTGATGCTTGTGGCTTATATCTGTGCTTTAGAAATCCCTCCCACAGTTACTGGGCACCTCCATGTGCCAGGTCCTGTTCTCGGCCAGGACATACAACAGTGAACAAAACAAAGACCCCATCTCAAGGCTCATGTTCTAGTGAGGAGAGAGACAAGAAACACACAAACAATAGGTGTACAGTAAATATAATGTCAGGCTCCAGTAAGGATGCAGGGTGTGATGGGAGGGGCTCTTTTGTACAGGGTGGTCAGGGGAGGCCTGAGAAACACCAGAATGAAGTGAAGGAGCAGCCACGCGGATATCTTAGTGAAGCGAGTTCCAGGCAGAGGGCGCTGTGGAGGCAAAGGGCGGGGAGGGGGAGCTGAAGATGAGAGCGTTTGATGTATTCTAGAAACAGGAGTGTGGCTAGAATGATGTGAATTAGGGGGAGACTGTAGGAGATGAAAGTGGAGAGAAACTGGGGGGGACGGAATAGGGTCTCGTGACCTCGTGAGAGGGAGTTTGGATTTTATCCCAAGTGCGATGGGCTGTCGTGAGACGGTTTCGAGGAGGGACTGACATGATCTGACTTAAAAAGACCAGAGTGGTGATGGTGTGGGGAGTGGCTTGCAGGGGGGCGGGGGTGGGAGCAGGGGGAAGGGTTAGGAGGCCTTATGGACTAGGACAGGAGGAAGACATCCCCGGTGGCCTGGGGCCGGGAGACGGTGTAGAGGCTGGTGCAGTCATGGAGGGGAGCGAGAGGGCAAGGCCAGTGGATTCAGGAGCCAGATAGGAGGTAAACTCAGGTGGCCTTGGTGACTCAGTGCCAGGGCGGGGAGGGGGAGAAGGCAGGGATGACAGCGCGATGAAGGTGTGGTGGGAAGGTTTCAGGGAGGGGAGATTCTGCCCACCACACCCTGCGAAGACCAGCTTCTCCTCCTCTTGTGAGGCGCAGGCTGAGTGAGTGCTGAGGGCAGAGTGGAACTGGGCGTGGCCCTGGGCTCCAGCAGGGGTAGGGCCGTCAGGTGGAAGCCGCTTTCCGCCTTCTCCAGAGAGCAGACTCCAGGATGTCCAGCTCCCTCTCCTCCCCGCCATTCCCTTCTTTCTCCGCTACAGGCAGGTATTAGTTCCTTGGCAGCAGCCCTGGGAGGCAGAGCTGTAGTGAAAGGCTCGGCCACTGGAGGGCAGCACAGAGCCAGGCTCCTCGCCGGGAACCAATGGCGCAGGGGCGTGGCTTTCAGGGCTGCTCCACGGCTGGGGGAGGGGGTCTCTGCACGGCCACACCTTCCCTGTCAGGAGTGGCTGTGGATCCAGTGGGCAAGGACCTGGCTTGAAGGCACACAAACCTAGGGTCACGCCCAGCTCTGCTGCCAGCAGCTCTGCGGTCCCAGGAAGCAGAGGTGGGGTATGGATGCCTTTCTGGCATTGTCTCTGGGGTCCAGTGAGGTGATATATGTCAAGTGCCTGGCACACAGTAAGGCAGTTTCACCAAGGGACCCCGAGCGGAGCCCTGACCCAGGGCCCTGCGCACTCTTCTGGCCTCACAGCTTTTCTTTTGTGCATCTCGTGCTTTATACTACCTATTTCTATCTTACTTATACACATCTCTGCCCCTCTCTGGCTTTGCTCAGGCTGTTCCCCTTGCTGGAAGGTCCTTTCTTGGGTCTCTGTGAATCTTCTCATTGGCCTTCCAGTCTGAAGTAATTCTTTCCCAGAAGCCCTTGCTGCCCTGCCCTGTGTCTCCATCCCACCCTCAGCACTCTCTGTGCATCCCTGGTTGCCTGGGTCCTTCTCTCTGCTGCTTCACAGTGGAGAGGGTGGCTGCTTTGACCTGGGCCCGTCCTGGATTGCACTGACAGCTCAAGTCCCTAAGCTTCCTCTCCCTCAGTTTCCCCCCTGTGGCGTGGGGATAACGTTAGCTACTCTGCTGGGCCATAGTGAGGGCTGAATGAGGGATTTGTGCCAGTTGGGGGCTGTGACTGGAGGGCAGGTTGCTCACATCTGACTTGCTCTGCCTTGCACAGGCCACCTACATCTACATGAAGGCCGCCTACCTCAGCATGTTTGGGAAGGAAGACTACAAGCCGTTCGGGGATGATGAAGTGGAGTTGTTTAGGTGGGTCCTACTATTTCACCCCCGTCATAGGCCTCAGCCAGGCTTTGCCCACAGCCACCCTGAGCTGTGGGCGCCAGGGAGGGAGGTGGTGGGCTTGTCATCTCCCCTGGCCCTGAGCTTCTTGACCCTCCCCCAGGATCACCCCATGTGCCGGTTATTCCTTCCATCACCTCCTGCTGCTGCTTGCTAGAGCCCTTTGAATCTGGTCAGAGGTTTTCTTTTGCAAAAGTGGTCTTGTTAACATCCTTCCCACTGGGCCTCTGTCGTCTGGTCAGTAGGACAGATGTGGACACTGAGGTCCAGAGAGGAGTGGGTCCTTCCTTCTGCTGAGTTAACCTGATACACTCCGAGAAGTGCAGTAGAGAGCCCGAATTGGAATCAAGCAAGCAGTATTAAATCCAGCCTCTGCTATGTCTTAGCTGTGTCACCGTGGACAATATCAGCGTCTATAAAATGGGAATAACCACCTCTACCTTGCGGGGCTGTTTTGATAATCAAATAGAGAATATATTTAAAGAGCCTGGCGTAGGGCCTGGAGCCACTAAATGGTGGCTGTGTTTATTCTTATGTGCACTGCTGTATCTGCCTTCTGTGAAGAGTCGAGAGCAGGGCTCAGCCTTGGCAGGCTGAGGATGGACCCGAGGCCCTCCCCTGGTCGTGGTGAGGGTCGGCCCCGCCTGGCAGACCTGGAAGCGGAGGTAGCCCGAGCTTCCTGAGCCACTCTGTCACAGCCATAGGGTGTTGATCATTTACTGACTGGCTCTGTTTCTCCGTCTCATATAACTTCCAGAAAGCCCGTGAAGGTAGGTATCATCATCTCCATTTTAGAGATGAGAAAACTGAGGCCCAGAGAGGTTCCAGAGTGAATAAGCAGGGGACGTTTTTGGTGGGGGACCTCACAGCTAGGTCCAGCTATTTCCTGGGCCTGGACAGCTCAGGCCTGAGGGTCACAGCCAGACCTGGTGACTGTGGCAGAAACTGGAGGGTGGGATGGAGTGGGCGGGTGAGGCCCCAGATGTAGAGGCTCGCCTGGCTACATGCACACTTTTCTCTGCCTTTGGAAACAGTGGAGGAGGCCACAGCTCACGTGGCAAGAGTTAATTGAGGGTTTGAGCTGTGTGGTTTTGGGCAGGTCCTGCCCTCTCTCTGGCTGTTGGTCCCCCCCTTAAAATTGGGGTCAGATTTCCTCTGAGCCCTCCAGAAGTGGGGCCTGGGAGTGGAGGAGAGACAAGTAGGAGGCCTGGGGATGTTTGGGTACATTGTCCCCTCTGCCAGCTGGTGTGAAGGAGCCCTTTGCCAAGCCACAGGAAGTGGTCAGGTCTTGGGACAGGGCCTGTGAAATAAGGCCACAGCCACAGGCTGTGAGTCCAACACTCGTCACACCGCTGGGGAAGCTGAGGCTGAGAGAGGGGCCAGGCAGAGGCTGGGGACTGTCGGTCCTCTCTAGCTGTTTCTTGCCCTCTCCCTGTCCTCATCTCTTGCAGAGCCGTGCCAGGCCTGAAACTCAAGATTGCTGGGAAATCTCTACCCACGGAGAAGTTTGCCATCCGGAAATCCAGACGCTACCTCTCCCCGAACCCTGTCTCCTTGCCAGTCCCTGCTCTGGTGGGTAGGATAGTCTTGACTGGGCCTGCACTCCAGTCTGGGATTGTGGGCATCAGCTGAGAGCCAGGGATACAGCGATGGCCCCGGGGGCCAGTGGATGAGAGAGAAAGACCTCATGCCTCAGGGGCTTGGTGAGGATTTCCCAGTTCATCTAGGATTGGGGGGAGGTACACAGAGGAGTGTGAGCCAGCCTTGCCTCTGAGGAAGTGCTGGTCTCCTGGGGGTGGGGTGGGGCGACAGGCAAGCTGTTGGTGTTCCCACCCTGTCTGTTTCAGTCTTGTCCCATGATTATAACTGTTTACACTGCCTCCCTCACTGGACTGAGCTTTTCTGAGGCCTGGGACTGGGTGTATTCATCTCTGAAACGACGGCAATAATAACAACAATAGCTGACGTTGCTGTTGGGCACGTGCTGTCTTCAAGACTCCTGACACCCATTGCCTGTTGCCTCATCTGATCCTCACAGCAACCCTCTGAGTAGGCGCTGCTGGGATCCCCATTTTACAGATGGGGATAATAAGGCCTAATAGATAAGTAGAAAAATAAAATCACTTGTTCAGGTTGCACAGCTAGTGAGTTAGAGAGTCAGAATTTGAACCCAGATGGTCTCGTCCCAGAGCCCGTATTCTGAACCACTGTTATAGTGTTAATCCTCTGCAAGATTTGAGCAGGCGTCAGAGAAGGTTCCAGTTTGCTTAGAGTCCTTGTTGTTATTCAAATAGTAAGGCAGCCAGAAAAGTAGAAAGGGCCTTGCTTCAGAGACCTTTCTCTGGTCCTGGCTCTACTATCTACTAATTGTGTAACCTTGGATAGGGTCCCCCTTCCCTTAATGTAAAGTGGGAATAATATATACCTTGCCCATTTCCTAGAGCAGTTATGAGTATGAGCTGATAAAATGTGTTAAACACTTTATAAATCGAAAGGTTCAATATTTATATAGAATTTATTTATAGCTTATATCCTGAATATCTCTAAACAAATTTTAAAATATTTTATAGTTTAAAATATACTGTAAAGCTATTATTGTCAAAATGGGGGTGGGTGGGATGTTGCAAGAAAGAGCAGGGGAAGCAACTATACCAACAATTTAGGGGAGAATTTCCCAAACTATAATCTGCAAAATGCTATTTATGCCTAAAATGATTTCTGTGATTAAATATATTTGGGAAAGACTGGCCTAAACAAAGTTTATATACTGTAGACCTTCTTGGAGCCTTTATATGTTAACCTGCATGGTGAGTCCCCAACAAGCTTGAAGATGTGGTTTTTCCCTAACTTATTGGGCCACAGAACCTTTTTTTTTTTTTTTTTTGTGAGGAAAATCAGCCCTGAGCTAACATCCATGCCAATCTTCCTCCACTTTATGTGGGATGCCGTCAAAGCATGGCCTGACAAGCGGTGTGTCGGTGCGCACCCGGGATCCAAACCCGGGCTGCCAGCAGCGGAGCATGCGCACTTAACTGCTACGCCACAGGGCCGGCCCCAGAACCATTTTTTTTAAATGGAACGTTTGCTAACTTGGGACCATATAATAATTTGAGAAATACTGGTGTAAACTCCAATTCCCTTCCTAAAACATAATAACAAGAACCATAACAATAATGTCTTTCTAGAACTTTATGTATGCAAGTTACTTTCACAGCCATTACCTGGTTTGATAGTTTAGGGAATGCTAACAGAATTACTATGAATGAAAATTTAGTTTAATATTCTGAGCTTCCTGGCAGTCAAGGCAAAAAAAGGAATCAGGATATGTTTCATAGTTTTCATCATGGTGACTCAAGTCCAGGCTTTAGGGGAAGAGGAGAGGAGATGACATATTCTTAAGCTCTATTGTAAATCCTGAAGTGCTTAAGTAAATTATGGTCCCTCCAACATAGAAGGAGGCCCTGCCAGCTAGAGCAGGGAGGACTTCCTGGAGAATGTGGGGCATGGCCTGGTCCTCAAAGGATGGGAAGAGTTTGGACACAGAAAGTTGGGGAGAGAGCATAATAGTGCCCCGGGAAATCACGAGCAGAAAAGTAGCTGAAAACTCTTCGCAGCTAGAGCAGAACAGCGAGGATATGGGTCCCTCTTAGCTCCTCCCTGGGGTAAGGTGAGATCTCAGTAATAAATAAGTCATGAGGCTCCTCCATAATCCTCTCAAGCCCACAG
Source organism: Ceratotherium simum simum (assembly GCF_057802395.1). Classification (NCBI taxonomy): domain Eukaryota; kingdom Metazoa; phylum Chordata; class Mammalia; order Perissodactyla; family Rhinocerotidae; genus Ceratotherium; species Ceratotherium simum. The sequence goes on from NC_141921.1 coordinate 7,804,496, forward strand.
CTTCAGAGGCTAGGTTGAGACTTGTCATGAAGATTAGAGCTCGAAGGGCCTTTAGTGATCCTCTGATCTCAGCTGCCCATTTTACAGATGGGGAAACTGAGGCCCCACTGGGGAGGAAACCTAGGACTGACTTGCTCCCCTGCCCTCAGGAAATGATGTACATTTGGAATGGCTACGCTGTGATTGGGAAGCAGCCGGAACTGACAGACGGGATGCTTGAGGTTATCACCAAGGCTGAAGAGATGCTGGAAAAGGGCCCAGGTGATTACCCCCAGGCCCTTGAACCTGCCAGGCTGGGTCAGACCATAGGCCTTTACAGTTGAAGGTTCCCTCTACCAAAAATGTCCTTCCTTACTTCTCTACCTAGTAACTATCCTTTGCTTTTCTAGACTGGGCTCCAGTGGCAGCTCCTCCAGGAAGCTGTCCCCTGTCCCCAGGTAGGGTCAAGGTCTCTGGGCTCCCGCAGCCCCCGGGCTTCCTTCAGTCAGTCCTGACCTCACTGTGTTGTCATCGTCTCAGTATCCGTCTTTCCTTCCCAGATGTGAGCTCCCTGAGGACGGGGACCATGTGTGAGTCCCTCTGTGTCCCCAGGGCCCAGCACAGAGTAGGGGCTCTGTGAGTACCTCTGCAGAAGTGAATAGGCCTGTCTCCCCTCTCACTGCCTGTCCCCAGAGAACGAGTATGCAGTGGATGATGAGTGCTTGGTGAAGCTGCTGAAAGGCCTGTGTCTGAAATATCTGGGCCGTGTCCAGGAGGCCGAGGAGAGTTTCAGGAGCATTCCTGCCAAGTAAGTGCCTCTGTGGCTGCTCCTGCTGCAGATGGCCTGCTGCTGGGCCGGGTCTCCTGGGTGGAATTTTCAGAGCTTCTCCACCCTCACGTGCACTCCAGTGCCTGACCCTAGCCCACCCCCGTTCACCACACGTGCACTAGTGTCTACCCTGTGCCAGGACCCTTGCTGGGTACAGATCATTCAGCCCTGGTCCCCCAGGGCCACCAGATTGCCCAGCTACAGGAGTCCATCCACACTGAGTTTCCTGTGAATGGTGCCCCCTGGAGTTTGTAATTCAGCAGCCCTGCCCTTGCCCTCGGGGAGCGCAAATGTTGCAGATGGACAGCCGGGGCAACCCAATCTGGTATAATTAGGGCTGTGCTGGAGGAGAGCAGAGAAGACAGCAGGTGCCCTGAGGAGGGGCCTCAGCCTAATGTGAGGTACCAGGAAAGGCTTTCCAGGGATGCTATTTAAATTGGGAAGTGGATCAAGCAGAGAAAGCAAGGGAGAAGGAGTTTTAAGTGGAGTAGGTACAGCGTGTGCAAATGCCTGGACACAGGAGAGACACCTGAGATCAGAGTGACAGTGGTCACTAATGGTCCTTCTCTGCCTGGGTGAAGTTATGGAGGGAAAGAGTTGCAGATGAAGTAAGGGGGGGCTAGACTGAGAAGGGCCTGGATGTTTTGCTTACAAGGCTGAACTTTATCCTGTAGACAGAAGAGAGCCAGGAAGGATACCGGGCAGGGCAGATTTGGGTTTTAAAAGGATGTCTGCAGGGCAGCACGGAGGGTGGGTCAGAGGGGCCAGATTTGAGACAAGAGAGTTCCCAATTTAATAAACCATTCAACCTGGCAAAGGGGCTTGGGGATTGAGGCAGGGGTAGGCTCAGGACACGACATGAGCCATAGGTTTGTCAGGGAGCTGGGGCCCCAGCTGCAGAGGACTGGAAGGCTCTGCTGTGGATCCTAAGCCTTTCTGGGGTTAGGTAGGGGGAACCTTCCTAAATTGGAATTCAGGTCAGGAAACCTCAAGTGAGGGCGTGGGTTGGATCCTCCCACTTGTGAAGGCTCGGGAGGAGCCTGAAGGACATCTCGAGGGCTGAGCCCGTAAGCCATGTCCTCCTCTCTCCTGCAGTGAAAAGAAGATTAAATATGACCACTACTTGATCCCAAATGCCCTGCTGGAGCTGGCCCTGCTGTTTATGGAGCAAGGCAGAAACGAAGAGGCTGTCAAACTCTTAGAAACTGCCAAGTAAGGCTTGGGTAGCCTTGGTCTGTCCTTTGCCGCCCCTGAGCTCAGCTTCATCCAGCTGGCTGGGGGCAGAGGAGCCCAGGCAGCCATTGGGGGGGACGCTGGCAAGGGCAGTATGGCAGTCCAGAGGCCAGGGTCGTGTCCCTGGGCACCCAGCTCTCACCTGGCGTAGGGAGGCTTCTTCCTCAATTTACCAACAGGGAATTGGAATCCCAGAAGCAGGGAGTGAGTCACTCAGGGTCATACCACAAGCTAGCTGCAGGGCTGGTGTGAAGACCCACGTCTCCTGCCTTCCAGCCCAGGGATCTGTCACTTGAAACGACTCCCTCAAGCTTGGGGACCCAACAGGACCAAGAGTGGTTCCAGAGGGTATGATACCTGGGTGAGAGGCTACATACCCTTTTTGCTAATCCTTATTGGCCAGGGCCCAACTCTTTCTTTGGACAGGGACAGGGATTTAAGCCTATAAAAACCTTCCTTGGCTGGTGGGCTCCCACAGCGCAGACGGAAGGAAAAGCACTTCCTGGAGCAGCTTCATATGTCTGATTCTCTGGTGTCTTCCAGGCAAAACTACAAGAATTACTCCATGGAGTCAAGGACACATTTTCGAATCCAGGCAGCCACACTCCAAGCCAAATCTTCCCTAGAGAATGGCAACAGATCCATGGTCTCCTCAGTGTCCTTGTAGTTTGGTGCAGCACTCCCGGGCTGGAAGACGGAGACAGCTGGACAGAGCTCCTGGAAACATTTCAGAAAGCCCCCTTCCCCCTGCCCTGCCCTGCCCTGCCCTGCCCTGCCTTTGGGGTCCACTGGTGCTCCAATGGGATGGCACGACATAGGTATCCGTGCAGCAGCGAAGCTGGCATTGTCACCAGTGTGACCAAGGGCCTTTGCCAAGGACAGAGCAGGTGGACCCTCCGCCTGCCCTATCACACATACGGGTACTTGTTTTTCACTGTGATGTTTAACAGAATGTATGAACAGTTTACATTTTCCTTAGAAATACATTGATGGGATCATAGTTTGCTTTTAAGAAAAAAAAAAGACCAACAACCAACCACCTGTAAATCTTTGTTTTAACCCATACTGATCTAGAGGTAAATCTATATGATGCCAAAGGCCAGACTGCTGTTCAGACTTCAACAAGGTCTCAGCTTCCGGGCTGAGAGGACCCTTCCTGTCAGGAGGGTCTGCACCTCAGGCGTTGAGGCTTTTGGGGTCCGGCATAGAGGTCGCACACAGACACCCACTACTTTACTTCTTGCACTTCATTGTCACTCCCTTTGTAACTTTCCAATTTAAGAAAATCAAACATGTCTTTTTAGTGAGATAATTTTCATTTGAGTCCATCTGTAGAAAAATCAGTCTCCACCGGTAAGGAATGGGGATGCCCAGGCCTGATGGAAGGGGCCCTTTCTATGCCAAAGTCAAGAAGTTCGGGGTGGGGAGGTTTCACTGTATGCCAAACTGGACCACTGGGAGTAATTTATGAAACGTAAAAATCTTCTGTACTTCAGTCTGAGGTACATTTATTTACTGGCAGCATTTTTCTTAGAAGTAGAATAGTTATTCTTGGCTTGTTGTATGTGTCTTAGATTTTTCAGTTAAGATAAAAGAAATATTTAAGTAATAAAACTCACACACTTAAGAGATCATGCAACATCTATTTCCGTAAAATATGTGTTGCTTGAATTCCTGGGCAGGGCAGAAAGTCTGGAGCAGAAGCCATATGGCCCATGTATGTTTTATTTAGACAACATGATGTTTTAAAATTTTTAGAATAAGTTATTAACATTTAAAAATTGGGAGATTTCACAAATAAATATGGTTTCTGGCCTCTTACTTAAAAAAAATGATCTGGCAACATTGGGCCTTATTCCCATGAGCCAACAATCAGTTGCAGCAGAGTAGAGGCTGCTTCAAACACACCCTACCTTTCTGGCCCCTAAAAGTATCTGAATTTGCAGCCTCTGGGACTGTTCAAGTGAGAACTCAAGTTCAGTGACCACCACCAATTTCCACCATTCACGATCTAATGACAGCATACTTCAATTTAACTGTTTCCCTGGAGGAAAATTGTACACAGTAAAAAGATTCATCTATGAAAATATGACTCCTCATCTACATGAATGCAATTTCTGTAAGGGAAGAACCACAGACAGCTTTCCCAGTCTTCCAGCATTGCTGTATTTAGCAAACTCTTCTGAACATTTGCCAGGGGCTGGGTGGGTTAATCTATTAATATACAGTTAACCAGCCTCCTGTGACTGATACTGAATGAAGTCATGGGTTTTAGGTAACGCATATTCTCAGTAGGAAAAAAAGCAGAAAACTCGCATCTAACCCTTACTTTTGCACTGAGTACTGTCAAAGCAGAAATGCTATGACAAAAAAATTTCTCATTTTGTTAGAACCAGACGAGAGAATGCTCTCCATAGAGAGTGAGCCCTTTGCAAGCTCTCTCTCTACCAAAGCCTGGATGCTGGAAGACCAGCCTGCTCCTAGGTTGTTGGGCAGGGCAGGGTGAATGGGGTGAACTGGAGCCAGCCTGCTGAATGAGGGGGGCCTTTTGTGGCTCCTCCATATTAGAAGCTTCCTACTGCTGTGTCAAAGCAGCCCTGGTCACAGGATACCAAAGATATAATTTGCAAAATTGCAGTTCAAAAAACCTTTTATTCATTGTATGTGTTTTTGCTTTTATTTTTAAAATTTTATGCCAGGGTGGTTTCCTTGTCAGTGTTTGTTGTTGCTAATTTCCTGCTGGGCTTCATTAATTAGCCTAGTCACCTTTACCTTGGCTGCAGTCTGGCTGATAAGAGAAATCCGTGGGTTTTGCCTCCTTGATCCCACCTGCAGCTTGAGATAGTCTATCAAAAACATGGATGTGAAGGAGGGTGGAAACTTTGGGTGTCTGATACCATATCCTTGTGCAGAGGCTTTTGAAGGTGAAAATTCTGTCACGGGCTTCTCATTGTGTCTTCTGTGAACAATTTTTGGTCGTTGCTTCTCTCTAATAGGGCAGACCTTTCCAGCACATCTGCCCCGAGAGAGGCAGCTGATCAGGTGGAGAGTTTTGGCCTGGAAATAAGGAGACCTGAATTCTAGTCCCTGCTTTGCTACTGATTTTTGGAGTGACCTTGGAAAAGTCATGGACCCTCTAAAAATTAGTAATTTGGACTAGATTAAGGCTCTTTCTTGCTGTCAACAGTTCTGAATCTAACTTCGGTCAAGTTAGAATCTGTTTCTCAGTTTTCATCTCCAAAATGAGGCAACAGATATATACCACCCCTACCTTTTGCCAAAGCCCTATATCCCCAAGCAACTCAAGTGGAAATGATAGGCTTCCTCAATTAGGGGCCTCTACAGTAGCCCAGGAGACCTGGAGAGCAAATACTCCTCATTTGGGAAAAGTCTAAATCCTGTGCCCCACAGAGGAACTCAGTTGTTAGGAAGTAGCAACTGTGTAACATGATCTGAACAGGCCCCTGGAAACAGAAAGTCTGCGTCTGCCTCTCGCTGGTAGCAGGCCCTTGGACTGGCATGCCGGCTTCCAGCAGTGTGCTGGTCCCTATCAGCTCTCCCACGTGTTGGCAGGATGCCCTATTCCTTATCTCTCAAGTCAGAATGGGAGTTTTTCCAAGACAGCTATCGTCATTCACAGCAAAAAGCTATGACCTGACCACAAAACCAGGACCCTAAAAGGCCAACGCCAATCCAAGAGTTGGCTGAGGTCCAGGTGGGAGATTCCCAGCAACTGAAGAATGGCGCCAGGTTTTCCGAAAGCCGCAGCCTGCTGAATGCTAGAATCATTCAACAAGGGAATAAAATCCAAAGACATGTTTCTCCCGAGTTACTCCCAAGTGTACTTCTAAGATGATGGGGTGGACAACAGTCTTCTTGTTTGCTTCAAATTTAAAGCCTAACAGTGTGCCTTTTCAACAACTGTTTCCTTATGTCCTTACCACATCACATTAATTCAATAATAAATGAAAGGTGCCTGGATTCCAAAAACCAAGCAGCAAATAAAAACTTCACATCCCTGCCCTCAGATGCAGCGTTCCAAGGGTGGAAGGTGCCTTTCTGTTTGGGTTAGCACAGCAACTTTGAAATCTATGCAAAGTTCATTACTGCCCAACAGGTTAAGTCCACAAACAAGGAGCCACGTTTAGGGGCTTGAAAAATCCATTTCTAAATGGGCAATCTATGAATTGCTTCTACTGTATAAGTCAACTGTTAAGCGACGAAATGTAATAGAGCCCTTCCTTTGAGAAGACATACAATTACTGAAGATCGCTATGGACTTCTAAAAGTTGATCATCAGACACATCACAGCTAACACCTCACAAATGACTGGACTGGATTGTTTTTCTTCATATGATTAACAAACACTTCAGAACACCAGACACCGTATGCTCTGGGTGGAAGAATAATAGCTAATATTAAGTGCTCACTATTTACCAATTGCTATTCTAAGTACTTTACATGTATCTAGTCCTCATAACCACCCTATGAAGTAGGGACTGTTACTGCCATTTTACAGTTGAGAAAACTGAGACACAGGTTACATAACTTGCCTAAGATCACACAGCTGTTATGTAGCAGAAAGATTTGAAGCCAGGCAGTTGAACTCTTAAAGGCGGTGCTTTGCTAAACTGCTGGTCAAGCTGTAGAATTATCAGTTTAAAGTTGGATCTAACTTATATTCACTCTTGGGCCTCTGTTAGGGATGGAAAAGGTACGGGCTAATAACTCAAAACACTAGAAATCCTTGGCTAGGAACACATGGAGCATGTGTCTGTGTGGCACGGTTCCCCCAGCCACTTGGCATCATGAGGTAGGGATAGGGTCTAAGTTGGACAAAGCCAAAAGAAAAAAGGCAACCTTTAAGCAACAGTATTTGCTCATAAAATCATCCAGGGCTGTTGGAGGAAAAGGCATGATCTAATCCCCAGATTGGTAGGTAGAGTTCCAGTCAGGTACTCCCGAGATGGGAAGTGAAGCCTGAACAGATGCAGAGGCTCAGGCCTGCAGGGAGGCCTGAGGGGTAGCAAGCTAGAAGAGGTTTGGTATAAGACAATAAGAGGTAGGAACATTGGCAAACTGGGAAGCATATCATGCTAAAGGCACTCAAAGAATTTTGTTTAAGCACTTGAGTGCTGGCTGGCCAAACATCACATCTGTGGGTCAAAGTGGTCCATGGGCCCGAAGTCTGTTCCCCTGGACTAGAGTTGACTTTCAGACAACTATCTATGGAAGAGAGGTTGTGAGCAAATTCATAGTAAGATAAAAGCCTGATCTACTGAAAATACCAGCTTTAAGTTCTATTAATTACATGGGGTAGTGGATAAAAGCACAGACTGGATTCAAATTTAGTTGGAAGTACTTCACTGCTTTGAGAGTCAGTGTACTCTTCTGTAAAATGGTGCTAATGCCAACTGCTTCACAGGGTTGCTGAGGATAAATAGAAAGCATAGCTCATCCCTTAGTATATTAATTAGGTGAATTTACTGGCCCTTTATTGTGGGAAGGCAGTGGTGGGTTTGGCCTGGGGGATGATCAAATCAAGGGCTTTAGTGCCTTAATTAGGGCTTCTCCACCTCTTGGCTTTGCTCCCGTGTTAGAGCTATTCTCTTGAACTGGCTTCTCTGCATGGCAAGGGTACATGGCAGCTCAGACCTCACATCCTTACAGCTCTGTGATCAGAAGAAAAGGGCTTCTTTTCCTACCTCCTGTATGAAAAATCCCAGATATGGATTCTGATTAGTCTGTCTTGGCTCAAATGTCCATCCCTTAGACCAGCGGTTCCCCAGATCAGCATCAGATCATCAAGGAATTTGTTAGGAATGCAAATTATCAGACCCCACCCAGACTGTAGCGGTGAGGCTGAGCAATCTGAATTTTAATAAGCTCTCCAGGTGGATCTGATGCACATAGAAGTTTGAAAACCACTGCCTTAGAAAGGGAGCGAGGTACTATAATTGATCCGACTTAGGTCATATGTTCAGTTGGGGATAATTACTAAGAAAGAAGATGGGGTACTGGGCAGACAAAAACATGTATTCACTATATGTCCTTTCTTCAAAGCTGCCCACTCAGGAAGAGCTTTGCCTTTGCCCTTCTTGCCGCTCTCAGAAATCTTTATCATAAGATCCCTATTTTCCAAAGGGAACCTCCTTGATGGTGGCTTCCTCTCTGTCAGAAATGCTCAGATTCCTTAGAGCCTCTCCTCTTCCCCACCTTCTCCTTACCTTCCTTTAATAAATCTGTTGAGCATCTAACTGTCCTGCTCTCATGGAGTTTATTCTGGTAAGGAAGACATACAAGTAAACAAAGATTCAGAGCCATGGAGTAAATAAACAGGGGATGTGTCTGGTCCAGAGGATAAGAAGCCAGCCATCTGAACAATCTGGGGAAGTGAACTACAGGGCAGAAACTATAGTCCCAAAAGACAGACAGGAAAGAGCTGGGCATTTCAGGAGGCACAAAAAGAAAGTCTAGGAGGCTAGAATGTAGAGTACTATGAAAAGAGGCAGAAAGCCAATTATCTCCCTTAAGAAGTTTGGATTTTATTTTCAGCATAATGGGAAGCTATTAAAGTTCTCAGCAGGGAATGATATCATCCAATTTACTCAAAATTATTTTAGCTGCTGTGTGAAGAATGGATTATATAGGGTTAAACACGGAAGTTCGTTCAGAGGCTGGTGCCATGCCAAAGGCCTCCAGCACCAATTGCTTCTGCTGCCTGTGAACTGCTGATAAAAATACCGTATCGTCCCTTCACCAGCTACTAGACTTAGGGAAAAAAGTACTTTCAATATGCTAGGTGATTGATAATCAGGCTCTAAGAGTCGATGTGAGTTGGCATTTCATGTTCTTGGCTCTTCACAGTAAATCAGAAACCCAGTTTATCAAAGTCTATACCTATAAATACGATTTCTTACTTCAAAACCATTAACTCTTAAGAAATAAATAGTCCTGAGAACAGGACTTACAATAACAGCCCATCTGAAAATACCCACTACAGTAGCACCTGTCTCACTACCAGAAAGAAGAATGTTGATGAATTCTTCTTCCTTGTGTCAAGATAACATTATAGATATTATCAGTGTGAGCAAGGGCCATGAGGACAAGTGGTTTGTGAAAAACAATTTCCCTTCCCCACACACTGGACACCCCTAGAAAATTGTAGCTATTAATTTATAATGTTTGCTGAGTTCAGCTACTCTCATGAACAGAGATCATTATTCTGCACTGTTTCAAAGCTGAAAGATTGGCTCTGATTCTGGAATTGGCAGAATGTAGCCTATTCCCACATCTCTAGTATGGATAGTGCTGGAAGCCAACTTCAGTGTCTTTCTGATAGCATAGTCCAGGCTTCCCAATTCACACAATGCCTAAGACTTGCTTTTGGATCCTAAATGACTAGATTAACTGTGGGCCCCCAGAGAAAAGCTAGGCTCATCACCTTTGCAGACCCAACCAAGTCTTCTCACGAGTATTCCGAGTTCATCACTATGACCAGACTCTTGAGGCAAACCCTCAGTTACTTTTTTCAACTGTTTTCTCAGTGCCAAGAAATCTGGGGCCTACAAGCACTGATGTTATGGAAGGGGTTCAAAGCCAACACGTGCTGCTCCTCCTTTGATTAGAATCACTTTTAGATGCCTACAATCTGTACCTTATTGATAATGCTGCTTCATTCATATGCAGAGAAAAACTTTCTGTGGAAAGCATCCAAAGATGACTGAATCTTTCAGTGGACAGTAAACTTTTCTCAAGAAACAAAAATCTAAAGAAAAGTTAGTATCTCTCTTAAAGTTTCCTTAAAAATTTTATGAAATGGTAAATGGTTTTAGTCTATCATCATTAACATTAATCAGATGGATTATGCCTATTACTCAGAGTGATAATACAAACAAGGACAATGTGGACAATTAAAACATGCAGATAAATCCAAACCCCTTCTGTAAAATTTCACTGATGCCACTAACAAAAATTTTATGGATCAGGAAATGGGCTGTAAAGGGATTCATCTGGATTTTCTGTTTCAGTGCTAAAGAGCAAGGAAATAGTCAAAGGACAAATGGAAAAGCAAAGTCTGGATACTCGTATCTGGACAAGCAACCTCTGAATAATCAACAAGCACCTAGTACTGCTGTTGTTGTTTACATTACCCCTGTATGGTTTAGAAAAGGACTGGTTAGAATTAAGCAGGCTAATCATTTTTTTGTGGGATGTTTTTAGACCCCAAGACTTTCAGAATAGAAACTACAAAGTATATTTAAATTAATATTCCAAAAATACATGTGCCTCATCGATTTACTAACTTCTACATGTCATTTTAATATAAACTTTAATGTACTGTAATGTAACTCTTAGGAGCTAAAAAAAAAAAAAGGAAAAGATAGAGGTTATTTTTCTCTAGTTAAAATTAATACTTTATGTGCAGAGCTAGCAAACAGTCCAGTTAACTTTTCCTAAATGCATAAAATTCACTTACTATATCTTTTGAACCACTTAGAAAAGTACTATTTTAAGATGTTTATATAATGCAATGAAACATTTACAGTTACTCCATTAAACCCTTATGTTTCACTAGAATTACCACAAACTAAAGCCCTGTCTAAATCTGAATTGTGAGCATTAAACCATTGCCTGACCACAGGCAAATACCTATTCTGACATATGCAGAACTGAGAAAAAATTCTTACAGAGAGCATTTTTGATAGCTCTCAAGAAAATCTCACCTAACAAATAGGTTAATCAGTAATTATGTTCAGTGCAACAATGGAAATTTTATAGTTGGACATTTTTACTCTCTACTTTTTTATTTAACAAGCATTCATTAAGCACCTAGGTTTTGTGTACATCTTCCTAAGGAAAAAAATGTATTTAAAGAGATGAATGAGTGGATCCAATCTTTTAACAGGCCAGCCGATCCAGTCACGCGTTGCTTAATGACGGGGATATGTTCTGAGAAATGTGTCGTTAGGCAATTCCGTCGCTGTGTGAACATCATCGACTGTACTAAAGGGGAGCAAAATTCGCCACCCCAAAATGTCTCTTTAACATGAGGATTATTTTAAACTGATTTTTTGTGTGTGTGTGAGGAAGATCAGCCCTGAGCTAACATCCATGCCACTCCTCCTCTTTTTGCTAAGGAAGACTGGCCCTGGGCTAACATCTGTGCCTATCTTCCTCCACTTTATATGGGATGCCGCCACAGCATGGCCTGACAAGCAGTGTGTTGGTGCGCGCCCGGGATCCGAACCTGGGCCACCAGCAGCAGAGCACGTGCACTTAACCACTACGCCACGGGGCCGGCCCCTAAACTGATTCTTTTTAAGACACAAAAGACAAAGTTTTTCTTGTTACCTCCCCCTTAACTGCCTAAAAGAATTCAGATTAAAAAACCCGTCTCAGGAAGCGAGCTATCACCTTAGCATAACATGAAGTAGGTGGTAGAAAGGGAGGAATCTAGAAAAGCCTGTTTGTTGGGCTCCCCTCTGTGTTCTTCTGTTTCTGTGCGGCCAAACACTTGTTTCCCAAACATTTACTCCTTTTCACCTACCTGTGAATTGCCTTCCTTCTCTTTGAAGTCCCTGGCTCTCCCCACCCCCAGCATCTTTTGGGGCTTTGGCCATTTTGGCAAGTCACTTGGTTTTCCTGGATTTCTCCCATGTATACATGTTATTAAATTTTTGTTTTTCTCTTGTTAATCTGTCTCATGTCAATTTAATTCTTAGACCAGCCAGAAGAACCAAGAAGGGTAGAGGAAAATTCCTTCCTCCCCTACAGTACTTAGACAAATCTAGATGGCATAGTCTCCTATATACCTAGGCTATATGGTACTCATCTTATGGGACCACCACTGTACATGCGGTCTGTCATTGACCAAAACATTATGTGGTGCATGACTACATGTAATACTGATTCATTTTCTCAAGAAAGCATGAGCATCAAATAGCCTTCATCAGTAAGAGGGGCATGAAATTGATAGAAACGAGAGACCTCAATGGCAAAATACTTAGAAACTAGGACCAAGAGGGAAGAAATGAGAAGGAATTTGGCTAAGTCTCCAAACGATTAATATCATGCAGTCAGGAGAAGACTGCTCAGAACTCTAATGGCTCTCATGCCCATGCCTCTCATGATGGGGACATCCAAACCAGGCATGTGTCTTAGGGAAGTCTAGTTGACTGTAAGACTGGAGCAGGGGAGTTGTAAAGAAGGAGGATTTACAAACTATCTTCTCTGACTGTCTCCCCACTCAGTGAAAGAGTGGATGACCTTTAAATTCAAATGAGTAAATTTAATATTATTTCAGGAGATACTAACCAAAAATCCACCTTTTCTCATGTCCATTAATTTCAAAATTAAAGGCTTAAAAAATTAGCTGAGGTCATTGCATTGGCTATGATGCACTTTCATGCAAGTGTAATCAGTTAACTCTAAGAAATTCATGGCTAGCCAACGCCTTTATAAGCAGAGGTAGCCACCAAACTGCCTACGTTTCTGAATTATGCCAAAGAAACTTACCTTCTTTACTGTTTACCATTTATAGTTTCAGGCCCATAGGCAGCTCTGCTTTTGACTACTGTTTTATTGTTATTCCTTTTTAAAAATGCATGCTTTCTTATGAAGGAGCTTTGTACGCCGAGAATTTGTACCTCAATGCTCACTGTATTCTGTAAAATCATACTGTTTTAGATCACATGGTAGGGGGAGAGTCTTCTAATACCTAGTTTAAGAGATTCCCCATAAAGAATACTCATAGAATTGAAAAGGTTTGTGTGAACCAAACTATAAATATCTGAAAGTATTTCAACTTGTTGGGTTTATATTTAAAAGAATAAGATGAGTTTATTTTTTTCCTGGTCAGGCTTTTCAGACATATCAAATCCTACAACTAAGCTTGAACACATTTTGCCCAAATCTAAATATGGTGCGCCTATTATTTGGCTTTAGAAAATTTAAAGCTATCAAACTTCTAAATTTATGATTAGATGGTATTAAATGCCAAGCCGTAAAATATATTTCCCAAAAAGTATATATACCTAGAGCTTTAAAGGTAATTCATTAAATTTACATGTCTGTTTTAAAGGAAGGATTAGATAACCTGGGGAATATTTTTATGTAATCAACTCTAACTTTAGCCCTTTATAACTGTATTATAACTTTATTTAACTTAATAAAAGCCAAAATTGATGGTTCTTAACATGGTATGTGGAGATTAAAATTAAAGAATACAAAGCACCTAAAAAAAAAAAAGCATTCAGCTCAATACTGGTTCCTTCAATATTATTGCCAAACTTCTGTGAAAGAAGCCTTGTAATAAAGAAAGAGTAACAGCAACATAGAAGATGATTTTAAAAAAAAAGTTCATTTACCAATTTTAACAATCTAGAAAAAAGAAAGTCTGACTATAATACTTGATGACACAGACATCATGTTTAAGTAGAAAACACAAGGATAGAAAAAGTAATATCACTGAAAATATTGCACAACTTTAGGTGTTTCCTCCAAATTTGTTTTATGTAATTGGGTGGATATAAATTAGAACAAAAACTTAAGCAAGATACATGTAACAATTTAACAGAACCTGATAATCTAATTTCTTTCAATTTTTCTCAAATTCATCTTTAAGTCTTTCCATCATGGGGCTCATAAAAAAATTAACCAACATATGGATACTGCAGTCAAATGTCGAATCTTTAAGCAGTACTTATGACATACTTAAATTCGTCTATGATGCAATTATGAAGAACCTTCAGGAAACTTGTGTTCTGTATGTAGAAAAGTGTTAAGAGTCAAATATTCAACTCAATATAAAATAATAAGAAACATTTCTGATTTGTTAGGTTGAGATTGCGTCTCTTTTTTGCTAATGAATGATTTTTAGCTGTAATATCACTGAGCTGAACAAATAAGTCACCTTTCAGTACATAAGGAAAAATAAACACATGCTAAATGGATAAAACATTACAACTATATCTTTACTAGACCATCTCTACCTCTAACACTTAAGAAGCTTAGAGATTCAGAGTGTTCTTACATTAACTGCAAGAAAAAGAAAAAGGAGAAATTCCTTCTTTTTTGAGATCACAACTATGAAGTCATGTGGTTATACAAATTCTGCATGTGTGCAAGACATGAGATACATTTATCTTAATTCTCCCTGCTTAGACTTGCCAGTCAGCTAGCAGGACTTTCCTTTCCAAGAAACAGAGACTGAGATGTGTTTGATATAACTTCAATAACCTCAGCACTACAATAATAAGAGATGCAGTATCCTTTTGCTATGGTTCAAGACAACAGGGAAGGAGGTCACAGGAAAGAATAAATCAAAATTGTTACAACTGAGAAACTTTTCTCAGTTTCATCATGGTGCCACTTTCATTTTTACATAAGCATGGTGGCATAATTCAAGCTCAATAAATCAGAAATCTTAATACTTAAAATTTACCTTGACTTTTAATTATCACCATATTAACAACCAAAATAATTAGATAAAACATATAGGAAAGGGTAATATTAAACCCCACTTTATTAGAGTTGGTTCCTTGACACATTAACTCATCTTTTTATAGAAAAGGGATAGTGCATCTCAGTTTGCTTACAAGCTAGGAGATCACTTTGAATTCTGCATTTCCTAACTGCAAACAGATATAGCACTTATAACAGGTTATAAATAAACTGGTTTTCAAGCATAGAGCCAGCCCCAACGATAATACACTATTTAAAAAGACCTAAGGCAATGAATTCCATTTCCAATGGAAAAAAATAACTGTGCAAACAAGCTTAAAACTACTTTTTTTTTGTGCCAGTGTTATAAAATGTAGCTTTTAATAAAACCTTGACCCAAATGCCAGCAACTTCAGAAAAGAATTTGGGAGGGGGGAAGAACAAAGTTATTTCATTTAGGAAAAACAACCACTATCTTTTTCCTAATCTTCAACACACACAATTTAAACATATACAGCTGCTGTAACACTTTACACAATTCCTATGTACTGGAGCAGTAACAAGATCTAAATACAATTATATTTTTAAACACTGGGTCAAGGCTTTACATAAAAATACCATCCTACTTTTCCCCCTAAGTTTCTAAAATATCACGTACTTTTCCCCAACATCTGCAGCCATTCAGGAATTTCTAGGAAACTTTTGTGCATGATCTTAATTCCTAATCCCTGGCTCTTTGGGCTCAGTGACAAAAGATCAAAACCACCAAAAAATGATGGTTCACTTGAAGTCAGACGAGAGACCCTGGCTCAATTAGTCTCATAGGATGAAAGCAGTGCTGCATCAACTGGCTCCATGCAGGAGGGGCACGTGAAGGACCTCATCAACCAGTCATCTATACAGTCCAGGTGATAGATGTGCATGCACGGCAGAAATCGAATTGGGTCCCCATAAACAAAGTCCATCATACAGATCACACACCTGTTGGGGGTGAGGGAGAGAAATCAGAAAGCATTTTTAGAGAAGTGATCTACCTAGAACACTCTTTAAAATCCCA
This sequence comes from Ceratotherium simum simum, assembly GCF_057802395.1. Lineage (NCBI taxonomy): Eukaryota > Metazoa > Chordata > Mammalia > Perissodactyla > Rhinocerotidae > Ceratotherium > Ceratotherium simum. Next base: position 7,820,038 of record NC_141921.1, read on the forward strand.
TTACAAAGCCAATGTTAATCAGAACAGATGAAAATGGCTTGCCTGTCATCCTTCCACCAAAGCATGCAAATTGAATTTTTTTCCTAACAAGTGTTAATCCATCCACAATCTCTTATTTTAATCCCCTGGGAATTTGCAGAGTTTGAGAGAAATCAACAGAGCAAAGAGAAATGGACCACATGGGGACCAAGTCCATTGCTAGAACTGTGCTTGAAAAACACCTACATATTATAGAAGACACCTGAAGGAGAATGTGATGCTTTAGGTAGGAAACCATCAGTTAGATCAACTTTGTTTACTTAAACTGAGTTTTCAGTAAACCAGGAGTAAAACAGTTTTCATTTTAATAACTATATGTAAAAACAGAACCACTAATTTCAGCCTACTCACTGGGCTGCTGTAGGCTAAAGGTTTCTTCATTAACCCCAGTTTCAAGTTCACTGCACTTTTCTACAGGTTCAAGAAGCAACCCAATTCTGCAGTGTTTCAGAAGTCAGAATTCTAGATAGGTTATGATCTTAACTATGAGCACTAAATGGTGCTATGGCTCAAATAGCCAAAATCAACATAGCAAATCAGATTATGTCTGTGTTGGCAAAACCATTCTCAATCCAAAAAGGAGAATGTCTGTCCTCATTAGGGATTCTCAGACAATAAAGAGCTCAGAGGACAAAAACTCCCCAGAAGTAAAATTTTATATTCATCAGGCTTAAAATTATTCCAAGTTAAGAAATGGATATAAGGTTTTCCTCACATCACTAAAATCCCTTAGCAAACAATTTTAATGGCTGTATAACCTACCAAAGTATTCTTATACCACAATTACCTATACCTCTACTGTTGTTTTTCACTAAATAAAAAAAAACCATGATGAATATCTTTGTGCATAAAGCTCTAGGGGTTAGAGCGAGGTACACATTTTGGGCTAGATCTCTAGAATTAACTGTCTCCAAGGGTATAGACTTGAAGGTCCTTGACATATTGCTAAACTGCTTTCTCAGCTGACAAGGCCACCAGCACTGTTGGTACTAGTTTGCACTCACACGGGTGAATCATTTTTAACTGACGTCAACTGTTACCCAAATGGACACAGGCAACATAAAATGGTCAGAATACACCATCATTTCTTAGCTCTTTTTATATGAAAATTCTTTATATTAAGTATCTGACTTCCAAAATGCAGAAGAATATTTACCAAAAGCAAATCTATGAAGATAGACCTTTGAAGCACATATAAATTTATTAAAACTTACTCCCGGATCTTTTTTTCTGATCCATCTCTTCCAGGGTCATAAACTCCTTTAGGCAGATGCTGTATAAGGCCTATTCTTTGAGCTATCCTAATTTGTTCCTCTTCAGTCAGCTGAGTTGCTAGGCGAGTCTGGCTAGGTGTTGGATGATAGACCGGAACTGGAACTTGTTCCTAAATTTTAAAAAACAGAGAAAAGGATTATTTTTTAAAAATCTGTTTTCTAGGGTAATGTTTTCCTTTTATTTCTTCTTTTTTTTTGGCTGGGGTGGTGGGAGAGGGGGCTTGGAGAGAGGGAGGCTGGGCTAGTGTGCTGCAGTATGAGATTCTTTTTTACCCTGCCTTAACCTTAGCATATGTGACCTACTTTTAAAGGATATAAACACAAGCTTCACTGAAAAACTGGCATGGAATGTTATTTGAAGTATTTCTACATTAAAATCATATAACCCAGATATATTCAGTCCTGATACACAAATAGATAAATCAATATAATTAATTAATTAACCAAATTGACTGTATTCAATATTCTGTAGGCCGCAATGGAATTTTGTGGCCGCAGTATACCATTATTTACATTAGAACCGGCCATTACAGACTGTTCTTATTTGCAAACTTGTTGTTTTCTTTCCATATAGACAACAACTTTAAAATTAATTTATTATTTATTTGGAAAGATTGGAGATTGTTGCAATAAATTTTGTTAAAATTCCTTTTAGATCTTGGATACATATTTGGATATGATAACAGTGAGCCAAATGAGGCCACCCTTTCTCCCAAATGGAATACATAAGCTTTTGGGGATGTAAATTAAATAGCCAAATATTGGCCTGGTGGTGTAGTGGTTAAGTTCGCGCGCTCCGCTTCGGCGGCCCAGGGTTTGCAGGTTTGGATCCCAGGAGTAGACTGATACACCGCTCATCACGCCATGCTGTGGCAGGCGTCCCACATATAAAATAGAGGAAGATGGGCACAGATGTTAGCTCAGGGCCAATCTTCCTCAGCAAAAAGACAAGATTGGCAACAGATGTTGGCTCAAGGCTAATCTTCCTCACCAAAAAAAAAAGCCAAATATCTACTTATAACATTCATTTACTTGTATATATTACTATATAAAATATATTAATTTAGACATATGGCTTTCTTTCAACTCACATTTATGAAATAATTTTTTTCACACTCTTTGTACAATCTTTCAACAGATACTTATTGAGTATCTATTATGTGCCAGGTGATGAGTTGACAGTAACAAAATAAAGTTCCTAGAGTGATGGGAGATGCTCCTTTAGACAGGATGTTCAGGGAAAATCTCTCTGATAAGACATTTTAAGAGACCTCAATGAAGTATGAGGAAGACAGTGAGTTTTTGACCTAATGATTTCCTGTGGTTAGAACCATTTTTGAGCCACATAATTTGGTTTTCCAGAGAACATCTCTACTTGAATAAACTGAGACACAACACTTTGAATCCATGTATGAAGTTTTCATGGGAAATTTTACATCAAATCACAATTAGTTATCCATGTTATGTTAGAAAATGTTACTTCCATTCACCCTGTAGGATCACTCATGATCTCTACAATTTAAGCACTTGTTTACAATGACAGCCAACATTTGCAATTGTGAGATTATGCCTCCAGGAATAACTGCTAAATTTGTGTTAAGCTTTGGGAAAAAAAATTCTGTGAGATGACCTCCATAATCATACAGAACTAGCATCAATTCAGGCTGTTTTGAGCTAATGGCTTCTATGGTTCAAAATAAAATAAGTGAGGGAGCACTCATAATGAGACACTCTATAAGGACTCAAGTATAAATATCCTTTTCAAAGAGTAATTTTAGAGGAAAGTCTCATACATATAAATTAGGCTCAAATACTGAAATATTTAATTCAAGGAGAAAGAAACTACCACAATGTCTCCTAGAAAGATGCCATTGTGTGCCTTTAAATTAGCCTTATTCTTATAAACCCCTTATCTGACAGTAGTTATTGAGTTTCTTGTCAAAGGCAGTTCAATCTAAGACTTTAAATATTCCTTTTCTCTGAGATTCAGAACAAGTGTATAATTAAAGATCTCAAAACCCAGTAAATCCTTTATCAAATAATTAAGAGTATATTCTCTGGTACTAGTAAAATGCCAGTAGTTCAAAGTTTCATGTTTTATGAATTTCCACATAAAATCATTAATGGTTACTTTAAGTGCTTTCATACTTCTATCTCAACATTTAGGAAACAATAACCAAGCATCTGAATGCTTACCAGAACTATATTCTTCATCCAAATATTTATTTACTGCATGTTACATGCAAAGAGCCAGCCCTGGCGGTCTAGTGTTTAAGATTCAGCACTCTCACTGCTGTGGTCTGGGTTTGTTTCCTGGTCAGGGAACCACACCACTTGTCTGTCAGTTGTCATACTGTGGCTGCTGCGTGTTGCTGTGATGCTGAAAGCTATGCCACCAGTATTTCAAATACCAGCAGGGTCACACATGGTGGACAGGCTTCAGCAGAGCTTCCAGACTAAGCCAGACTACGAAGAAGGACCTGGTCCCACACACTTCCAAAAATATTGGCCATGAAAACCCTATGAATAGCAGCAGAGCATTGTCTGATATAGCACCAGAAGGTGAGAGGATGGAGCAAAAAGACCAGGCAGGGTTCCGTTCTGCTGTACACAGGGGCGCTAGGAGTGGGAATCGACTTGACAACACCAACAACAAACAAGTGAAGAAGACATCATATTATTAATATTAAGTATGGCTCTTGGATCCAGATAACTTCAATCTTAAGATACCTCTCTGCGGGCCGGCCCCGTGGCTCAGCGGTTAAGTGCGCGCGCTCTGCTATTGGCGGCCTGGTTTCACATCCCAGGCGCGCACTGATGCACTGCTTCTCCAGCCATGCTGAGGCGGCATCCCACATACAGCAACTAGAAGGATGTGCAACTATGACATACAACTGTCTACTGGGGCTTTAGGTAACAAAAAAAAGGAGGAAGGACTGGCAATAGATGTTAGCTCAGAGCCCGTCTTCCTCAGCAAAAAGAGGAGGATTAGCATGGATGTTAGCTCAGGGCTGATCTTCCTCACAAAAAAAAAAGATACTTCTCTGCCACTTAACAGAGTGACCATGTTTAAGCTATTTAACATATCTGGATTAGATCCTACTTCATAGGGTTACTATAAGGCTTAACTGAGGAAGCTGGTGAACCTTGGAATGGCAGGAACTCAATAAATGGTAGCTATTATAACTATTACTGCTTTCAAAGAGCTTTATCTGTTACTGCAGCCGAATTAGCTGTTTCCTATAAGTTCCATGCTTTTCCATCTTACTGCCTCTGCTCTTGCTATTCCCTCTACCTTTCCCTGCAGGTCTATTGGTCCAAATTCTACCCTGTCCAGCAAGTTGCTGACATGAATAAAGCCTTACCCAATCCTCCTCCCTGCCATCCAATATTGACAGACTCTGCCTCTAGCCTCAGCTTAATTATACAAGTGTTATCTACCTACAAGAGAATTAGGAACATTACACAGAATACAGTGAAACTTCAGTTATCAAGTGCAGTCATCAAGTGACAATTCTTGATGTCAATTCTTCTAATTTTCACACAGGAAGGTAGTACCAAACTGACTGCATTTCTCTAGTACAGGTTGAAAGCTTTGTTTCAGCCCTGTATATCTACAGCACTATGACTATAGGCAATTTTTTGTTTTATAAATAAGTTATTTTTTAAATAAGTATTTCCTTTTAAATGAGCTTTGTACCTATATAAAAATTTTCAGTTTGTAGCTCCAACTCAGAAAATCTTTTATATGCAACATGTACATTAAAGCCCTATTTTATGCACTAGAAAAAATAACTGTTGACCAGGCTTTATAGTGCCTATAAAAGGTGCATGACCCTTTAGTTATTAATGATCATAAATATGGCTGTTGCATTGCTGGTTTAGGTATTCACCTCTTCAAGGTTTTACACCTAGTAGGCAAATTTTCAATGCAGAAAAGTTTCATAGCTCAGACACACATATAAAAGCTTGTTAAATAAATGTTAGCTACTATTATTGCAGCTCTACTATATGACTATAGCAATCCCAAGTTTACTTTAAGAAGTGGATTGGATTTATAATTTTATATGTTAATTCTACCTCAATAAAGCTGAAATTGAAATAAATAAAATTTAATCAAAAAAAGAGGAAGAAGAAAAGGATAAGCAAAACATTTAAAAAAAGAATCTTAGTACTCCTCTAAGACCATCGCTCCCATTTTATAGGTCCAAGCTTGCCTACAGTCATATATTACTAACAATGTTAGAATTAGAATTCTGGTTTCCCTTTTAAGCCAGTAATTTCCAGTACACCATGCTTGGTTGCTCGATAGCAAGGAGATTCTGTAAGTTAAATGATCTGGATTTTGTCCATTTACATTACTTTGAAGAACAGTACATTGAAATGATATTTTAAGAAAGCCATCAAAATAAGGCATTTCTAATAAATGGTTGTATAAAAGGTTTTTCATCTGTGATAAAGGTTTTATAATTTCAATAACTTCTAGAATTTAAGAATTTCAAAGAACATCAAATCCATCTTTTAATTGTCTCTGTAAAATAGATTCTATTACTGATAGAAAAATAAACTCCCAAGTCTAATCATACCTTCTCTGTCTGACCTTTGATTGGAACTCCTGTGAGCTACTTTAGGTAATTCTTACTGTAAGGTCAAATTCTGCTGATACCTATGCTCAGCAAGTTGTTTTAAAACATTAAAGGACAGTTTCTCCTTGTGCTAACTTTAGGATTTCCATCACCCAGTGTCACTTTCTCAAACTACCTGGTCTAAAAAGGTAACACAGCCTACTAATCCAATGAGTTTCTTAAGCAACGAAACTTTTGTTCAAAGGAATCTTCTTTATAATCACAATATTTAGCACTAAGCTACTTGGGTGGAATGCAGCTGGGATGGAATGTGACCTAGGAGGGATGAGGATTACCATCGCCAACCCCTATCTGGAGTACCTCTGCAGAATCCTAGGAATCAGTGGAACACAGTTTTAAAAACATTGCTATTTAAGCAAATGGGATTTTCAGTCTGAAAAATTAAATTACAAGATTTGAGTCTCTGCTACTTACCATGGTGACCTAAGCCAAGTCTCTTAATATCTTTGAATAAAGGAGATAATAGCACCACTTTAGAGGGTGATGATAGAATCATATAAGATAACATCAAAGAGTTTAGTAAAATGCCAACATTTGTAAATTATTCTAACCCTTTGTTTTCTCCCCATCATCAAGCGACTCTGGTTTGCAGACTTTAAGCTAACTGTTATTGTCCCTGGCTTTCTGGCTTATCCCTCAATAGAAGAAACTCTTTGGCCTCTGTTATGACCCCTGCCAGCTCTGAGTTTTTCAACCCTTGGATTACCATTTCTAGTCTAGACTACCTTCCTGATTCTTAGTCCCAGTCCAGCTGACCAGTCTTAATGAGCTGCGATTCACACTAAGATATGATGGATATGAACTCACACTGGAACAACTGGTATAAGACTATGGTAATAAGGGACTCCAAAATCCTTGACAGCAGAAAAGGAAAGCTCTACCTAATGAAGAACATATTAATAGATATAAAATAAAAACTCTAGGGGCTGGTCTGGTGGCATAGTGGTTAGGTTTGTGCACTCTGCTTCGGCAGCCTGGGGTTCGCAGGTTCAGATCCCGGGCGTGGACCTACACACTGCTTATCAAGCCATGCTGTGCCGGCGTCCCATATAAAGTAGAAGATGGGCTTGGATGTTAGCCCAGGGCCAATCTTCCTCAGCAAAACAGAAGAGGATTGGCAATGGATGTTAGCTCAGGGCTAATCTTACTCCCAAAAATAATAAAATAAAAACTCTACCTTTTCATTATTCACATTATGGATATATTTTCTTCTTTGGTATTTTTTGTTAAACCCAAAGAACCCTCTAAGTACTGTCTAGATATTTAAAATGATTCAACATTCTAATTTCAGTCTACGTGCAACTTTTCAGAAAGCCATAGAGGGAAGGAAATGACTAAGAACTCCTGATATTTTATTTTATTTAATTTTTTTTGTGAGGAAGAGCAGCCCTGAGCTAACATCCATGCTAATCCTCCTCTTTTTGCTGAGGAAGACCGGCTCTGAGCTAATATCTATTGCCAATGCTCCTCCTTTTTTTCCTCCCCCAAAGCCCCAGTAGATAGTTGTATGTCATAGTTGTACATCCTTCTAGTTGCTGTATGTGGGACGTGGCCTCAGCATGGCCGGAGAAGCAGTGCGTCAGTGCGCGCCCGGGACCCGAACCCAGACCGCCAGTAGCGGAGCACGCGCACTTAACCGCTAAGCCACGGGGCCGGCCCACTCCTGATATTTTAAAGATGGATGTGGCCTCACGCTTCTTACCACACACACCTAATTTTAATTCCTATCATACTTGTTAAAAATGGACTGAGGTATGGTATGAGTTATTAATTGTTTAGTAACTAGAGATCCACTGGTATTTTCTAGGTGGCAAAATGGAATCTTGTTTCTAATGTCTTAGGCTAAAGGGCATTGAAAGGAAGATTAGACAGAGATATAAAAACAGCAATTTTTAAAAGATTTGGATTCTGGGACAGTTCCTACCACTCTCTAACTGATGGCTCACTGTGCCTAAAATCTTTGTGTAAACAGTAGGAATTATGCTGAACACCTGCTTTCCTCTGTGAGTCTGGAATTTTGGTATGTGCTGGGCAATGGATGCCTACTGAGTACCATGGGCTTCCCTGGTAGACAACCCTTCACACATGTTGGCACAATTCCATGCTGGAGAAATTAAGCCCATTCTGTATGACTCCACTGGGAGAGGACTCTTAGAAGCTTGTGCCTACTTTCTGTGAACCTATGCACCTTTTCCCTTTGCTGATTTTGTGTACTTTTGCTGTAATAAATCATAGCTGTTATTACAATTATATGCTAAGTCCTGTGAGTCTTCCTATGGAATTGATGAACATTCTAGATAAGGTTCAGAGTGATGGATAGTGCCTGCACTGACTCCTTTGTTTTCAAATAGTTTATTTGGCAATGTTCATTAGAAATGCTCCTTTGAGAAAAAAGGTGTGTTTTGACAATGGTGGTTACAGAGTACTTGTGTTTTATTCCTTTTATCAAAGTAAGTTTAAAAAGACACCTGAAGGAACTATTATTTTGAATATTTATTTAGCATAGAGAAAACATTTTTGAGATAGAGATGTTGTTATGAGCTGAACTGTGTCCCCCAAAATTCATATGTTCAAGTCCTAATCTCTAGTACCTCTGAACGTGACTGTATTTGGAGCACAAATGTAACTGGCTTCGTCCTGGCCTCTTCTCCTGCCCTATACTCTTCACCTAATAACTATATCCATGTTGACAGCTAAAATTACCACCTAGATATAGATGATTCCCAAATTTATATTCCAGTCTAGATCTCCCTTTTAAACTCCAGGCTCTACTTGACAGTTCCAATTCGATGTTCCAAAAGTACCTCAAATGCAACATGTCCAAAAATGAACTCCTCTCTAAAATCTGGTCCTCTTTTAGGTTTCCATGTCTCAGTGAATGACATGATCATCTTCCTAGTTCTGTAAGACAGACATTCTTGGCTCCTTCCTCTCCCTTACCCTCCTCATATTCAATATCACCAAGTTCCAGTGAATTTATTTTCTATTGAAATACTGACCGAATCTGTTCATTTCTTTCCATGTCTACTCCCAATATTCCAGTCTAAGCTCCCATTTCTTCCCTGGTATGCAATATTAGCTAGCAAAATCGCAATTCGTTCTCTACCCAGAAGAAGTTAGAGCAATCCTTTCAAAACAAATCCAACCCTATACCCTCCTCTCACACACCTAAAAAATCCTTCAATAGCTACCCACTGCTCTTAGGATGGAGGCTCAAGTCCTTCACAAGACCCCCAAAGCCCTACATAGTCTGATAACCTACCTATGTACCTACCTCTCCTCCCTCATCTAACAACTCACTCACTGCTGTCTAGCCCCACGGGCCTTCTTTCAGATCCTTTAAAGAACCTGTTTTCTCCTACATGAAGTCTTGGCACCTACTGTACTCTCTGCATGAGAATACTCTCCCCCATCACCACTGCTTATATACCTCCTTTTCTTCCTTCAGAGCTCAGTTCAACTTCTACTTTCTCAAAAACCTTCCCTACTAACCATTCTCTATTACAGGCTCTTATACACCAAGTAAGTTTCCTTCACAGCATCTGTCATAGTTGTAATTTTACATTTAGTTATAATTTGAATGTTTGTCCTCCCTACCAGACTGTAAGATCCATGATAGGAATTATGTCTGTTTTTGCTTCTCACTGAATGGATAGATGAATAAATGGTCCACTAAAAATGTTACCTACTAATAGTTAAAAATAGTCACCCATTAACTTACTCCAGTGTTTCCTTTCATTTCAGTGTTTCTTTAAATTTCCTGGAACCCCTAGCCAATTGTTAAATACTTAATAAAGCTAGTGTACATGCCACAACATCGGGATTATAAAGTTGTTTTTGTTTTGCTATGTATATTCTTTAAGAATGATTGATAATAAGGACACCTACCTCCACTGTTCCCCCCCAAATGTGAACACTAAATATGATTTTGAAGACCTGTGGAAAATAATGCTTACAAATTAATCATTCCCAACATACAAGGGCGCTTAATACAGAAAGGAATACTATGAATCAGTTTATGAAAATCTAAATCACTCAAGTATTAAATTGATAATTAATATAAATGCTGGCACCTTCAAGGGTGGTTCAATTGGCTGCCCTCACCTCTATTCTATGAATATAATTCATGAGGTATTTTGTGCTTGGGCTAAAAAGGTGTGTGATTATCTTCACGATTATTTG